>NC_060120.1:828506893-829131893 GCF_021461395.2 Schistocerca americana | reverse complement strand
GGTTTTCCACAGATTTCTAAGACTCTCTTGTACGAGATAGTGACAGCAAGATTGGGTTACCGTAAGTTCTGTGCACGATGGGTGCCCAAAATTCTTACCGACCACCACAAAGCTCAAAGAATGGCCTCTGCATTAGACTTTCTGTCACGTTATGAGGACGAAGGAGAACCATTGTTAAACAGAATCGTGACCGGTGACGAAACCTGGATTAAGTACGTGAACCCTGAGACAAAAGAACAATCAAAGATGTGGGCACATTCAAATTCGCCTACCAAACCAAGAAAAGCCTCGCAACAGCCAGAAAACTGATGGCAACGGTGTTTTGGGATGCCAAAGGGGTGATGTTGGTTGAATTCATGGAACGTGGTACGACCATTAATCAAGACGTGTACTGTGAAACAATAAAAAAGTTACGACGGGCTATACAGAACAAACGCCGTGGTATGCTGACTTCCGGTATCGTTTTTTTGCACGATAACGCCCGTCCTCACTCTGCTCGCAGAACAACGGCCCTTCTTGAGTCCTTCAAGTGGGACGTTATCAACCATCCACCTTACAGCCCAGACCTGGCGCCAAGTGATTATCACCTCTTCATGCATTTGAGGAAATGGCTCGGGTCACAGAGGTTTGATGACGACGAAGAGCTCAAAGATGCGGTCACAGGCTGGCTCCAGGCACAAGCGGGTGATTTTTATGCAGAAGGAATTTCAAAGCTTGTGAAGAGATACGATAAGTGCCTCAATCGCTATGGAGACTATGTAGAAAAATAGTGCAAAGATGTAGTTGTAAGATGTATATATTAAAATATTTTTATTTAACTTGGTGTATTTTTTTAAATCAACGGGAGGTTACTTTCTGAACGGCCCTCGTATATCCATGTATCCCACACAGACTTCGGTTCCCGGGTTCGAGTCCCGGCGGGGTCAGGGATTTTCTCTGCCTCGTGATGACTGGGTGTTGTGTGATGTCCTTAGGTTAGTTAGGTTTAAGTAGTTCTAAGTTCTAGGGGACTGATGACCATAGATGTTAAGTCCCGTAGTGCTCAGAGCCATTTGAACCACACAGACTTCTTCGTCATGTTCACTAAAGTGTTGCTCCAGTTTTTTCTAATATCAACTTTTCTGTTCTCGTCTAACAAAGCATATCCAGTGCAACTCCCAAAAAAATCGTCATTACAACCTAGATCCTAGTTTTTGCATTTCTCAGATCTGTTTTACCTTCGGTTCCACATCCCGAAACAGCAAAAACGAGACAAACCCTTTTTGGCATGTTTCCTTTCGTGTCATTTTTGAGATGTCTGCGGGTACGTCGTAGTTTAGTGCAGACCTGTATCCTTCTCACATGAAATCTGACATCAAAACAGTTTAAAATACATGGCTACCAACATAATGGGTTTACAATAATTATGCTTGTTGTTGCTGGGTGCTTTCCTTTAACGGCCATACGCAAAGTTTTGGTCAGTTTTTTATTGTACTGTGTTCCTGTCACATGTAAACTAGTAACTGCGTTTTTAAGGACTGCCAGCATGCTGAAGGTGAAACAGAAACGCAACTCATTCTTTATTGAAATAAATGATTGGAATTCCGTCATAAGTTGATGAATTCTTCTCGGGTTATCAGCCGAGTGGTGGCGTCGTCTCGTCGCAACGTTTCAATCAGTTTCGTACCAATCATCTTCGGCAGAAGAAACGTTGCGACAAGACGACGCCAACACTCGGCTGATAACCCGAGAAGAATTCATCAGTGGAATACGCCGAGAAAGACTGCAACCGTCATAAGTTGCATTAAGAAGTATCCTTTACTTATTGGTGGTGACGATTTTCGCATACGTGACTGCATTTCAGTTACTTACGAAGACGGATGATTTGAGAATGGACACGATGTCCGAAACTAGTCACCACCAGTAAATAAAGGATAGACTGATGTAACATAGAACGGAACTCCAACCATTTAATTTAAGAACTGCGTGTTGCAGCTTATCTGTACTACACTATTGTAATAGATAGATCATCCGTCCACGAACATTCGTTGTCCATGTATCATATATGTATTAAATTCTTAATTTAGCCACATATTCCCATTGTTTCATCATTGCTAGTTTTTACGTTGGCAGTTACGTGGTTATCATTCACAGCATTGCAGTAGAGAGGGAAGGGGTGGCTGCGTCTACGGAGCTCACGAGATGTTCGTTGATCCCCCACTGCAGATAACACATTCGATGGGAAGGTGGCGCGAGCAGTGGAAAAAACGCGTTCGGCCGGATCATACCATAAAACACACTCTAAGACACACGCATCACGAAGGAATTATCCGAATGGGACGGAAGTCGGTAGATTTGATGTACATGTACAGACAAACAACAGTTTCAGAAATTTTGGATGATTTATTCAAGAAAAAGAGCTTCACAAATTGAACAAGTCAATTCCGCAGTGGTCCACATCTCGCCCTGTGCAAGCAGTTATTCGGCTCGGCGTTAATTGGAGCATTAGATCGTAAAAATCCCGAACTGGTTGGGGGGCTCTGCCCACAATGTTCCAAACACTTTCAATTGGGAAGACGTTCGGCGACCTCGCTGGCCAAGGTAGCGTTCGGCAAGCACGAAGACAAGAAGGAGAAATTCTCGCCGTGTGCGGGTGGAAATTATCTTGCTGAAATGTAAGCCCAGGATGGCTTGTCATGAAGGGAACAAAACGGGGCGTAGAATGTCGTCGACGCATCGCCGTCGTGTAAGGGCGCCGTATATGACAACCAAAGGAGTGATGGTATGAAATGAAATCCCAACCCAGGTCATCACTCCGAGCCGGCCGCTGTGGCCGAGCGGTTCTAGGCGCTTCAGTCCGGAACCACGCGGCTGCTACGGTCTCAGGTTCGAATCCTACCTCGGGCATGGATGTGTGTGCTGTCCTTAGGTTAGTTAGGTTTAAATAGTTCTCAGTCTAGGGGACTGATGATCTCAGATGTTGAATCCCATAGTGCTCAGAGCCATTTGAACCATTTGTCATCCCTCCAGGAAGTCGGGCCGTATGGCGGGCGACAGTCAGGTTACTGTCCATCGCTTTCTGGAGCGTCTCCAGACACATCCTCCCTCGTCATCGGGGCTCAGTTCGAGGTGGGTCTCATCACTAAAGACAATTCAGCCCCATTCAATGAGATTCCAGGCCGAATGTGTGAGAGGCCACTGCAAACGGGCCTGTTGGTGCAAGGAGGCCAATGGAAGACGGAGAAAGGCGTGCTGTGACCTCAGCCCCCTTTCTGTAAGCCGCCTGCTAAAGGTCCTTGTGGTCACCAGTCGCACGTCGGATTAGTGACAATAATGAATCCGGGGATCCGAGTGCCTCTCTGACGATGGCTCACTCCTCACGTTCTATCGTCTCTCCATGTCGACCGCTTCCTTCTTTACTCAATGTTCCACCATGATTCACCCATTTCTGTCAACATCGTCGAATAGTGGCATCGCTCCTATTCAAGTGCAGAGCGGTTCGCCGATTACTCCAACCGGATTCTTTGAGTCTAACTACATGTCCTCTCTGCTGACATCTGCGTATACTTTTCATGCGCTTGTCTGCGAGGCATAGTTACTGTCCATATGCGTAAACGGAATGAGACTAAAGAATTTACGCCCTGGTATCGACATATCCCATGTTTACTACACTTGCCAGCTGCGCGGTGAAATTGCGCTGCAGCGCCACACATTCATTCATTAGTCAATAAAGTTTACAATTTTGTGTTTTCTGCAGATACCTATACGAATACCAATTCGCGACAAATTTGCAGTACCCCTTCGTAGTGAGATGTTTCTGTTTTTCGTTAGAGTGTATGTAGTGTATATTCAGCTGTCCATAAATGATGTAGGCCTATAAAAAATGTTCAAATGTGTGTAAAATCTTATGGAACTTACCTGCTAAGGTCATCAGCCCCTAAGCTTACACACTACTGAACCTAAATTATCCTAAGGACAAACACACACACCCATGCCTGAGGGAGGACTCGAACCTCCGCCGGGACCAGCCGCACAGTCCAAGATTGCAGCGCCTGAGACCGTTCGGCTAATCCCGCGCGGCGTAGGCCTATACACTTAGGAAAACCTTGCCACCAGTCAAAAAAGTCTTTTGCGTTTGGCACCGCGTGAGACGCCGTTATTCGCATTCACTGTTAGAACGTTCATTCCATGACCAACACGTCAACGTGAATCCGCTATGATGCTCCACAATCCACTGTAGAACAATTGTGGCCTTGTGCTAAGCGCAGAACATCCTGCTGGAAGACCTTTGCAGTCAGTGAATACATCCAGAATGAAGGAGTGTAAGCTGCCCGCAATAATATTTATATACTTCACAGTTGTCACGGCGCCTTTGAATACTATACAGGTCCCATGGAAGGATACACCAAAATACACACATCGAAAAAAGTTTTGCATCACCCCGGTTCCCGGAACCCTGAAGACAGACGTTGACTGAGGATATTGTATCACAGACGCAGTCCCTTTGACTGTTCAGAGATGTCACTAGACCCGCCCAAAGATGTAAGCAACCATGCATGAGCAGCGCCTATTAGACGGAAGGGTCCGACAGACGATCAGTTCCAGTCATTCCACCACGTAGGAGGTACACGTATCGTGTTGTCTACAGTTCAACCATGCCTAGACGGTCAATACAGCGGTTCGATCACGTCCGCATTGTTACTTTGTGCCAGGAAGGACTCTCAACAAGGGAAGTGTCCAGGCGTCTCTGACTGAACCAAAGCGATGTTTTTGGGACATGAAGGACATACAGAGAGACAGGGACTGTCGATGACATGCCTCGCTCAGAATGCCCAAGGCCTACTACTGCAGTGGATGAACGCTACCTACGGATTATGCCTAGGAGGAACCCTCAAAGCAACGCCACCATGTTGAATAAAGCATGTCGTGCAGCCACAAGACGTCGTGTTACGACCCAAACTGTGCGCAATAGGCTGCATCATGCGCAACTTCACTCCCGTCTTCCATGGCGAGGTTCATCTTTGCAATCACGACACTATGCACCGTGGTACAGATGGGCCCAACAACATGCCGAATGGACCGCTCAGGATTGGCATAGCGTTTTCTTCACTGATGAGTGTAGCACATGCCTTCATCCAGACAATCGTTGGAGAAGTGTTTGGAGGCAATCCGGTCAGGCTGAACGCCTTAGACACACTGTCCAGCGAGTGCAGCAAGGTGTAGGTTCCCAGCTATTTTGGGGTGGCATTGTGTGTGGCCGACGTACGCCGCTGGTCGTCATGGAAGGCGCCGTAAGGGGTGTACTAGACACGAATGTCATCCTCCGACCGATAGTGAAACCATAGCGGCAGCATATTGGCGAGGAATTCGTCTTCATGGACGACAATTCGCGCCCCCATCGTGCACATCTTGTGAATGACTTCTTCAGAATAACGACATCGCTCAAGTAGAGTGGCTATCATGTTCTCCAGACATGAACCATATCGAACATGCCTGGTATAGATTGAAAAGGGCTGTTTATGGACGATGTAACCCACCAGCCACTCTGAGGGATCTACGCCAAATCGCCATTGAGGAGTGAGACAATCTGGACCAACAGTACCTTGATGAATTTATGTATAGTATGCCACGACGAATAAAGGCATGCATCAGTGCAGGAGGACGTGTTACTGGATATTAGAGGTACCGGTGCGTACAGCCTATCTGGACAACCGCCTCTGAAGGTTTCGCTGTATGGTAGTACAACATGCAATGTGTGTTTTTCATGAGAAAGGACGTAAATTATGCTTATGTTGATCTCTATTCCAATTTTCTGTGCAGGTTCCGGAAATCTCAGAACCGAGGTGATGCAAAACATTTTTTTTGTGTGTGTATAAAGAACTGTGTTAGAATTACCTAACGTTGCGTTAGAAACAGCATTAAAAAAAACTGTGGTGAATGCCCGCAACGAGGCCTGGCAAGAAACTGGTTAACAAACAACACGAAACCGCCCTCCTCGTATCCACAACAAGACCCAGCAACTCAGCGCTTCTAGGCCTGGGAAGAAAGCTGCAGCAGTTGGACGAACGAGGCATCCGTCTACACGGAGTCGGCCTTCAAGGAACACCCAGCCACAACGAACCTTCAGTTTAGAATCACACGGCTGTACAAGGACCATAAATATGGAAATTGAAGTGCTTCTCCTGAAATGAAATACTTCTTTATGTTTAATTAGTTTAGCGCCCGCTGCTCCGCTCGCGTTTTGGTGGTAATTACAACAAAAATAATTTTATAACCACATATTGTACCTGCAGAAAAATTAGTGTACTGAAGATCCGTTTCTTTTACTATGAAATTTTGACAAAGCCGACTTGTCGTGGTGATTGTCGAATAGCCCTCTTTGATTTAGTTCACAAACAGCAAGACGTTCTAAACTTTTTACGCTAATTAAGGCCACTGAAGCACGGTGTCCTCCAAATGTACTTATGAGCAAGAAACGAGTCTGCTAGCTGCAGTCGGAGATTTTTGTTTATCCTGCCTTTTGAGAATTTTGTGGTGATATTTCCGTAGAAACTTTCATACCCGAAAACATATTTCTTTATTTCTAATCGAGAAGTTAAACACCAGTTTTCGCTGATTTAATTTTAAAATTGTTCTAACACAGCGAAATATTTTCAGTAAAATTTGAGCCCCTATTTCACCCCCTTAGGAGTTCAGTTTTTTCGAAAGCACTGAAATGTGTATTGTTTTAACTCCAACCGAGAAACCAGATATAAATTTTCATATATTTAGCTTCAAAGATCGTTTCATAATGAAATATTTCCATAAAAACTTTCGCCGGCCGGAGTAGCAGAGCGTTTCTAGGCGCTACAGTCTGGAACCGCGCGACCGCTACGGTCACAGGTTCAAATCCTGCCTCGGGCATGGATGTGTGTGATGTCCTTAGGTTAGTTAGGTTTAAGTAGTTCTAAGTTCTAGGGGACTGATGACCTCAGCAGTTAAGTCCCATAGTGCTCAGAGCCATTTGCACCATAAAAACTTTCATCCCCAGTTTCACCTTCTTATGAGTTAAAATTTGCAAAAACACTTAAACATATATATTTTTCAGAAAGTAAGAAATTCAGCCTTCAGTTAAAAGGTAACATTATATTAGTTTACCTAGGTTTCGATGCCAATAATGGTACCTTCTTCTGAACAAAAATTAAATAATTTTGAGGGCCAAACGTTGGCCACGTCACATAATAAAATTAAAACATAATAAAGACGCATAATCACAGATTATGTCTGTCAAAACTAAAAACACTCAGACAAAAGTAGACGGAGCTACGCCGGGCCAGGAAACTTGTTTACGTGTGACCCTCATTGCTGGCCCTGCGTAGCTCCGTCTACGTTTGTCTTAATGTTTTTAGTTTTGACAGACATAATCTTATGATTATGCGTCTTTATTATTATTTTTAATTTTATTCTGAGACATGGCCAACGTTTGGCCCTCAAAATAATCTAATTTTTGTTCTGAAGAAGGTACCATTATTGGCATCAAAACCTACGTAAACTAATAAAATTTTTACCTTGCAACTGAAGGCCGAATTTCTTATTTCTTGAACAATTCACGGTTGCTGAAGCGCTGCATTATTTCCAACCGAGAAACCAAATACAAATTTTCATTTATTTAGGTTTAAAGACGCTTTCATAATGAAATATTGTCACAAATCTTTTCATTCCCTGTTTCACCCCGTTTAGGGTTGAATTTCCAAAGACACTGAAACACGTATTTATTTATTTCTGATCGAGAATCGAAATACCAATTTTCGTAGTTCTAACTTCAAAATTACCTTAAGAGCGACATGTTTTCAAAAAGACCTTTCGTCTCCTTTTTCACCTTCTTACAGGTGGAATTTCGAAAAATCCGTTCTTCAACGATGCCTGTAGTAAAAGATCAACAACCTCTCCAAATTCCAGGTTTCTATACTTCAAGATTTGGGCTGGGCGATGAATGAGTCAATCAGCGAGAATATTTCCTTTTATATATAGAGATTAACTATGTTAACTCGAAAAGATAATATTAAAGGTTTCAAAAAGATTTGACTATCCCTCATAACATAATATTGCCCTAACCACAGCGACGGCGTAGTGCCTTTTTCGAGCGGAGTGCCACTCCTGGAAGACGGCATATACGCACACCTGATGTAACAAGAAACGTGGTTCATCCGAACAGGCTACACGTTTCCATAGGTCCACGGACCAGTCTTGATGATCCCGTGCCCAATTCAAACGTAATCGACGATGTCTTTGCGTGAACATGGGAACATGGTAGGGGTAGGGTTTGTCTACTACCAAGCCTCATGTTCAACAATGTGCCCTTAATAGTATACACTTGTGCCTGTACCACCACTGTATTCCATCGTCAGATCTGCCACAGATCGACGCCTAGCCTGCTTTACAGAGTAGAGAAGCTTTAGCCCTCCACGTTCTATCAGGTGTTGACGTCCAACACTATGACACCTACTCATCGTATCGCCATGCTTCAACCACTTTCCATAGATGTTCAGAACAGCACAATGAGAACAGACGACCAAGTTCGCTGTTCCCGAGATGCTCGTCCCCTGGTACCGAGCCATAACGATATGCCCTTTTAGTTCAAGCATTCTATGACGGTCTATTGTTAAATTTGCACAAATAATTACCTGAAAAAATAGGAACGCATAGGAATTTAAATTTTTATTGGAGTTCCTGTTTGATGAAACTGGATCGAAGATGGCGAACATGGCCAAAAAATCCACCAAGTTGTAAAGAAACTTTTTCTAAAATAAGTAAAAAACTGTAGATCCGGTCGACGAATATTAAAGGAGAAAAATGTAGGGTTTAAAATGTATCGGTTGGTTTTTTAGATGTACCGATTGTTAAGTTACGTTTCGAGATACATCGTATAAAACCGTTGAAAGTCTCGTTAGCATTCACGTCAAAAATCTCGTTGACATTCGCGTTCCCACAGTTGTTATTTACAGAGCGCACAGCCCGTGGTAAGTCAAAAAATAAATTTTTTAAAATTAAAATATATTAATTATTTTTCGAGACATACACGACGTGATCAAAAGTATCCGGACACCCCCAAAACATACGTTTTTCATATTAGGTGCATTCTGCAGCCACGTACTGCCAGGTACTCCGTATCAGCGGCCTCAGTTGTCATTAGACATCTTGAGAGAGCAGAATGGGGAGCTCCGCGGAACTCACGGACATCGAACGTGGTCAGGTGACTGGGTATCACTTGTGTCATACGTCTGTACGCGAGATTTCCACACTGCTAAACATCCATAGGTCCACTGTTTCCGATGTGATAGTGAAGTGGAAACGTGAAGGGAACGTACAGCACAAAAGCGTACAGGCCGATCTCATCTGTTGACTGACAGAGACCGCCGACAGTTGAAGAGGGTCGTAATGTGTAATAGGCAGACATCTATCCAGACCATCACACAGGAATTCCAAACTGCATCAGGATCCACTACAAGTACTATGACAGTTAGGTGGGAGGTGAGAAAACTTGGATTTCATGGACGAGCAGCTGCTCATAAGCCACACATCACGCTGGTAAATGCCAAACGACGCCTCGCTTGGTGTAAGGAGCGTAAATATTAGACGACTGAACAGTAGAAAACCGTTGTGTGGAGTGACAAATCACGGTACACACTGAGGCGATCTGATAGCAGGGTTTGGGTATGGCGAATACCCGGTAAACGTCTTCTGCCAGGGTGTGTAGTACCAACAGTAAAATTCGGAGGCAGTGGTGTTACGTTGTGATCGTGTTTTTCACGGAGGGGGCTTCCACACGTTGTTGTTTTGCGTGGCACTATCACAGAACAGGCCTACATTGATGTTTTAAGCACCTTCTTGCTTTCCAGTGTTGGAGCAATTCGGGGATGGCGACCGCATCGTCCAAAACGATCGAGCACCTGTTAGTAATGCACGGCCAGTGGCGGAATGGTTACACGACAATAATATCCCTGTAATGGACTGGCCTGCACAGAGTCCTGACCTGCATCCTATGGAACACCTTTGGGATGTTTCGGAACGCCAACTTCGTGCCAGCCGACCACATCGATACCTTTCCTCAGTGCAGCACTCCGTGAAGAATGGGCTGCCATTCCCCAAGAAACCTTCCAGCACCTGACTGAACGTATGCCTGCGAGAGTGGAAGGTGTCATCAAGGCTAACGGTGGGCCAACACCATATTGAATCCCAGCATTACCGATGGAGGGCGCCACGAACTTGTAAGTCTTTACAGCAAGGATACTTTTGATCACATAGTGTATATATATATTTTAAAAAAGGCACTCTCGATAATTGTCTAGATCTTCTCAGTGGATAGCCCCACAGTAACAGTTTTAGACTTATCTCCTTTGCAAAGAGTTGAGCTATCATTGAATAATTTTACGATTTTATTAATTAGAAGAATCAAAACAATGACATCGTAAAACTTTCACTTTTGTTGGGCATGTTTCCTTTAACTATCTCAATTGTTATTCTGTGAAAATGACTTCTAAGGAAAGAAACTGTTGATATCTTCTCACGAATTTAAAAAATAATTTACGACCTTCTATAGCCAAAATAAATAATTTTTTTGAACAAAAATCTAGTGGGTGCAATTAACATTTTACAGCGATGCACTTGATGTAGGTTAATACTGAACAGTTATACTTCTAAAAAACTACTGTAATATGTTTCTCTGATTTTTAGTATTAATAACTGAGTAATAAAGTGAAGCTTGCTAGGCAGCCGGTGCGGCAATCAACAGAGTAGAGGGAACCGATGCTCCCTCCGTCTGACGGCATAATCTTTGATCCTGACACGTACAAATATCCGTTTCTACTTACTGTGTAGTAGCTTGACGAGATAAAAATTAATGCTATATTTTCTTCGCGAGAAAGCCCTCTAAGACATTTCCTGCACAAAATATCCCTACATAAAAATTCTCCCGCTCCAGCTGACACACTGCCCACCAGCACGCTGCGCTTTACTACTCAGGTGCTAAAACTAAAAATCAATGAAATATATTCTTATATTTTTTCTTGAAAATATAACTATTCAATATTAACCTCTGTCAACCGCATCGCTGTAAAACGTTATTTGCGTCGTTACATTTTTTCAAGTTCATGACAAAATGTCAGTAATTTCTTTCGTTAAAAGTTATTTTTATACAATAACAATTGAGATAGTTAGGTAAATAACACACGCAATGTTTTTGAAGTCATTTCTTAAGCCTTACAATTAATAAAATAGTAAAAAAGGTATTTAATAGCATGGTAGAACAATTTGCGAACGAAATAAGCCTACAACCGTTACTGTTGGGCCATCCACTGAGAAGAACTAGAAAATTATCGAGAGCCCCTTTTTAAAAAAAAAAAAAAAATCTATGTTTCTCGAAAAATTATTGATTTTTAAAAAAATTTTCAACCCTTGCTTTTTTAACTTACCGCTGGATATTCTTAGAGTAAATAGCAAGAGTAGTCTTGCGAACGTTAACGAGATCCTTAACATGAATGTTAATGGGATTTTTAACAGTTTTTACGACACAATCTGAGCTCCATCTCTAATGACATCGATGTCGATGGGGCATTAAACCCAATCTTCCTTTCTTCTTTATGTCAGTGGACTTTCTCATTTGCGGCTCGTATCGTCGCTAGAACGACCCCCAATCGTCAGGTGCCCGCATAGTCACTAGGCGTTGTTTCGTCTCGCAGTGGACAGCGGTTATAATGTTTTGATTCATCAGTGACATCCCTCCGAGCCTTCTTCAGCTGTCACCATAGCAACTGATCAGTATTCCACCGGCGAGACACTTGTTGGCACATACCCTTGTTGGCACAGACATTGTGCACAGCTTGCTACAGAACACAGCATCGCAGCTTCCTGTTTCGGTGAGATGTGCTCACAACATCCGAGGCGTCCCCCCACCCCCTGTAACTGCCACTGTGGTCTTGTGAATGGGACGCGACAGGCTTCCCAAGGGGACCTGTCCTTCCCCCGGCGCCTCAGCAACGATATTTATGTATATCGTGCTTGGAATTCTGCTCGCGTCCTGCCGTACTTGCGGCGATCTCTGAATACTTGACTGCTACCAGTGGCTCCTCTGACACGTACCTCATTATTTTAAGGACGAAAAAGAAAAAGCTGAAGAGAGGTATTTGCATATTGCCGTAAACTTGACACTTGTTGCGCTCGCAGACGATGTGCGTAGCTTCACAATGGCTGCACAACAATAAGATCTTCACGTCCTTCTCTGCGTAACAGACGAGCATATGTCCTCGAGTTGCTTCGTAGGAGGCCCATCCAGTAGTATATCCTCCTCAGTCCTGAGTTTAGATTTTATGAATGAAAAGTTTATATAGGTAGACAACGTACTATTCTGGGACAAAATGAGATTAGAATACTAAATGTTAAAAATTTGTGTGATGCACCAAAACTTTAGAACATTTCGAAGCGTGTAATAAAAGAACTGAAATACACTCCTGGAAATTGAAATAAGAACACCGTGAATTCATTGTCCCAGGAAAGGGAAACTTTATCGACACAATCCTGGGGTCAGATACATCACATGATCATACTCACAGAACCACAGGCACATAGACACAGGCAACAGAGCATGCACAATGTCGGCACTAGTACAGTGTATATCCACCTTTCGCAGCAATGCAGGCTGCTATTCTCCCATGGAGACGATCGTAGAGATGCTGGATGTAGTCCTGTGGAACGGCTTGCCATGCCATTTCCACCTGGCGCCTCAGTTGGACCAGCGTTCGTGCTGGACGTGCAGACCGCGTGAGACGACGCTTCATCCAGTCCCAAACATGCTCAATGGGGGACAGATCCGGAGATCTTGCTGGCCAGGGTAGTTGACTTACACCTTCTAGAGCACGTTGGGTGGCACGGGATACATGCGGACGTGCATTGTCCTGTTGGAACAGCAAGTTCCCTTGCCGGTCTAGGAATGGTAGAACGATGGGTTCGATGACGGTTTGGATGTACCGTGCACTATTCAGTGTCCCCTCGACGATCACCAGTCGTGTACGGCCAGTGTAGGAGATCGCTCCCCACACCATGATGCCGGGTGTTGGCCCTGTGTGCCTCGGTCGTATGCAGTCCTGATTGTGGCGCTCACCTGCACGGCGCCAAACACGCATACGACCATCATTGGCACCAAGGCAGAAGCGACTCTCATCGCTGAAGACGACACGTCTCCATTCGTCCCTCCATTCACACCTGTCGCGACACCACTGGAGGCGGGCTGCGCGATGTTGGGGCGTGAGCGGAAGACGGCCTAACGGTGTGCGGGACCGTAGCCCAGCTTCATGGAGACGGTTGCGAATGGTCCTCGCCGATACCCCAGGAGCAACAGTGTCCCTAATTTGCTGGGAAGTGGCGGTGCGGTCCCCTACGGCACTGCGTAGGATCCTACGGTCTTGGCGTGCATCCGTGCGTCGCTGCGGTCCGGTCCCAGGTCGACGGGCACGTGCACCTTCCGCCGACCACTGGCGACAACATCGATGTACTGTGGAGACCTCACGCCCCACGTGTTGAGCAATTCGGCGGTACGTCCACCCGGCCTCCCGCATGCCCACTATACGCCCTCGCTCAAAGTCCGTCAACTGCACATACGGTTCACGTCCACGCTGTTGCGGCATGCTACCAGTGTTAAAGACTGCGATGGAGCTCCGTATGCCACGGCAAACTGGCTGACACTGACGGCGGCGGTGCACAAATGCTGCGCAGCTAGCGCCATTCGACGGCCAACACCGCGGTTCCTGGTGTGTCCGCTGTGCCGTGCGTGTGATCATTGCTTGTACAGGACCCTCTCAGTGTCCGGAGCAAGTATGGTGGGTCTGACACACCGGTGTCAATGCGTTCTTTTTTCCATTTCCAGGAGTGTATATACAATACTCAGAAAACTCAATCTTAAACGTCTAAACGTATCAACATAATGTCACTGGAATGTAAAAAGTGTAGACCAAAACAAGTGATGCACTGAGAGAATTTGATGTAAAGTATATGCTACAATGAAGCACAGCGAGTTTAGTTTATTGTCTGAGCCAGAAAAAATTTAAATTTGAGTATAGGTCATGTGCTACATAAAAACCGAGGAGGATATGCAACAACGCTATTGGAAATCGTTTTCCAGGAAAACTTGTTACAATCTGTAGGTAACGTCCTCATCAATATCTAAGGAGGTCAGGTGTAGCTAGCTCTTATTTCGATCAGGTGAAGACGGTCGTCTGAATGAGTGTGACGGTGCAAGGACAGTTGACGCCAGGACCCTATATCCTCACACGTCATGATATTTACTATTCTTGTCATTGTTAAGGTTTTGCCCTCTACAGCCCCCTCTAGTACTATGATGTCTAAACAGATGTCTTACCGCTCTGTCCCTTCTTCTTGTCAATGTTCAAAATGGTTCAAATGGCTCTGAGCACTATGGGACTCAACATCTTAGGTCATAAGTCCCCTAGAACTTAGAACTATTTAAACCTAACTAACCTAAGGACATCACACACGCCCATGCCCGAGGCAGGATTCGAACCTGCGACCGTAGCAGTCCCGCGGTTCCGGACTGCAGCGCCAGAACCTCACGGCCACCGCGGCCGGCCTTGTCAGTGTTTTCCACATTTTCCTTTCCTCGTCGACTGTGCGGAGAACCTCCTCATTCCTTACCTTGTTAGTACTCCTAATTTTCAACATTATTCTGTAGCACAATATCTCAAATACTTCGATTCTCCTCTGTTCCGGTTTCCCCACAGTCCATCTTTAACTACCATACAATGCTGTACCCCAAAATTACATTCTCAGAAATTTCCTCCTCAAATTAAGGTCTATGGCTTCTCTTGGTCAGGAATGCCCTTTTTTCCAGAGCTAGTCTACTTTTTATGTCCTCCTTCCTCCTTGTCTCATGAATTATTTTGCTACCAAGGTAACAGAATCCCTTAACTTTATCCACCTCGTGATCAGAAATCGTGATGTTTAGTTTCCCACTCTTCTCATTTCTGCTACTTCTCATTACTTTTGTCTTTCTTCGATTTATTCTCAATCCATATTCTGTACTCATCAGACTGTTCATTCCGTTAATCCGACCACTTGTTCTTAGTCTTCCAGTCTTATTGCCCCCCACCCCTTCGTTCTTGTACATATTGTATATTACTCGCCTTTCCTATGGCTTACATTATTTCTCCCAGAATTTTCCACCATTTTACATTGTCGAACGCCTTTTCCTGGTCGACAAATCCAACGAAGGTGCCTCGATTTTTCTTCGGTCTTACTTCCAGTATCAGCCTTTCTGGTGCCTTTACCTTTTCTATGGCCAATTTGATCCTCGATTTTCTTTTCCATTCTTCTGTATATTATTCTTGTCAGCGACTTGGATGAATGAACTGTTAATCTGGTTGTGCGACAATTCTCGCACTTGTCGGCTATCATTTCTCTTTCGATTTCTTCACATTTTTCATACAGCCATTTCTCCTTAGCTTCCCTGCATTTCCTGTTTATTTAGTTCCTAAGTGACTTGCGTTTACGTATTTTTGAAATTCCCTGAAAAGTTTTGTACTTCCTACATTCGTCGATCAAATGTTTCTTCTGTTATCCATGGTGTCTTCGCAGTTACCTTCCTTGTACCTACATTTTTCTTTCCAGCTTCTGCGATGGCCGTTTTTAGAGATGCCCGTTCTTCTTCAACTGAACTGTCTACTGAACTATTCATATCACAGTATTTATAGCCTCGGACAACTTCAAGCGCGCCTCTTCATTCTGCACCATTTCTGCATCCCCCTTCTGATTAGTCTCATAAACTTCAGCCCACTCTTCATCACTACTAAATTGTAATCTGAGTCCATACAACAGAGTATTAGCTACTGCAGAACTCAATTAGTCTTTCTCCTCACTCATTCCTACTAACAGCCCATATTCTCCCGTAAATCTTTCTTTTGTTCCCTTCCCTACAACCGATTTCCTGTATCCCATGACGATTAGATTTTCATCTCCCTCTACCATTCAATATCCTAATATGCTTTCTTTATCTCTTCGCCCACTGCTTGCGACGTCGGCACTTGTACCTGTACTATTGTTGTCAGTATCGGTTTGCTGTCGGTTCGGATGAGAACAACCTTATCACTGACCCATTCACTGTAACACACTTCTCTGCCTTATCTTCCAATATATAACCAACCCTATTTACCCGGGTTCCCGGGTTCGATTCCCGGCGGGGTCAGGGATTTTCTCTGCCTCGTGATGGCTGGGTGTTGTGTGCTGTCCTTAGGTTAGTTAGGTTTAATTAGTTCTAAGTTCTAGGGGACTGATGACCATAGATGTTAAGTCCCATAGTGCTCAGAGCCATTTGAACCATTTTTAGCCAACCCTATTTACGTTATACCATTATCTCCTGCTATTGATATTACTCTATTCTCATCTGAATAAAAATCCTTGTCTCCTTTCCATGTCACTTCGCTGATCCCCATTTTACCTAGATTGGGCCCCTGCATTTTCCATTTCAGATTTTCTAGCTTCTCTACCATGTTCAGACTTCTAACATTTGACGCCCCAACTCGTAGAACGTTATTCAATCCCTTTCTTATGGTCACCTCCCACTAGGCAGTCACCTCCCGGAGATCCGAACGGGGGCTAGTCCAGAAACTTTTGCCAATGGAGAGATCATCACTGTGGATATACATTACCTATCTGTAATGCAGTGATCTCCACTGTCTTCTGCATCCACTTGCCATTGATGATTGCTGATTCTTCCACTCTGAGTGTAAGTTTCGCTCCCCAAGTACAAGAGAGTGACTTGAACTTCTGTCCGCTCCTCCGCCCTCATAGAGAGGGCTGTTGACAGAACGCGGGAGACTTTTTATGCCTGAAGTCATTGGTCACTATTACTGGTGATTTTTATTCAAAATTTAAGCAGTGGCGAGGTTCTAACCCAGGAACGAGTACGTTTTAATTCCTAGTCAGAGACGTTGTCCCTAAGATACCGAAGGAAAATCCTTAGTGGGAAGAAAAGATGAGAAACACTCTGGGTTAATTTAACAGAAAAGGCCAGAATATGCTAACAGTTTCAGGGTGCAAGAAGACTGCGGATGTAAGGGTTTAACATTGTAAGTCTTCATTGTTGAATAAGAAAAACCGAAAAAGGCATCTTGTGTGCGTTGGGCCGTTCACAGTTTTAAGAATTCCACATCCTGGAGAGTATCTACTTGGTTATCCTGGAACAAATCGAATTTAAGAAATTCATACCCATAAAGATATAAAGAAGTATTTTTCTAGTTTTGAGGGGGGCTCATACGTAATGACGAGTAGGTGATAATTATTGAAAGATAAACGATGTTGTACATCGTTATGATTTACTATCTAAGAAGGTAATATAAGTTAGTTAAAATTTTGTTCACAGCGAAGAGCTACAAGAAATGTTCTGCGTAATGTGATGTTGAATGTTTCTATGTTTCGGAACTAATAACATTCCTTTTCTGCGACAAATAACTAGAAGGGTTAACATGTATTGTAAATATAGGGTAAATATATGTTTATCTATTTCGGTTACTAGGGAAAATTTTTTTAATGGTTTTTATGTAGTAGTAAGTTTGAAATTTTTGAAATGATAAAGTTTAATTTCATTTTTGTTTGATAAAAACATAGATTCATCCTCAGATTTAGATGGGAATAAGTCGGAAGTAATGGTTATTTTTTCGAAATCCGAATTTTGTGCCATTCTAATGGATGATAAAGTATTTAATTCTGGAGATTTATAAGCTGTAAATGCATCAGCCAGTATCTATAGAGATAGCTGGTGAAGGTGATTTATAGTATTGCAGTGCTGGTCTGTGTCTTGCGCTGAGAAATTTTCTTTATGTGAATAACCGACTCAGTTTCAAGAACCAGATTAATTCAACATTACTTGAGTGTTCCCCTATGGAATTTTTCCGATTAAGAAAGTACAAAGAGGCAAATACATGAAATTTGTGGACTAACCCAATTTCTAACAGGAGCTTACATATATATGATTACCTCCACGTGCCCCAACTTACATGGTTCCGAGCGTCATGGGGCGACTCAGTTCTTGAGGATCAAGCCCAGTTCCTGTTCCGTCCACACTTGCTTCTCCACCAAGAAGGACCTCCCTTTTACCACCTTCCAGAACTTCACCTTCCCTTCTGAGTCAACCCGACATCCTGGCGACGGCGACTTCATATCCAACCACCTATTAACCGTTTTGACAATTGTATGATGTAATGACGTCCCACTGTTAACAGGATGCACCACAGATGACCGATTGCCAGTATTTAATCACAGATGATCATGGAACAAAATCATATTCCTTTTAACTAATATTCTATTCTGTATTTGTAACACCAATGTTAAGATTCTTAAATGTGCAACATGTTCAACAACCCTTGTGGGTTCGTCAACTATTCAAGTGTATTCAATAGATTTCATTTACTCACTAAAATTAGTGACTGAAGAAGAGGATGAGCACATGGCTGGCGAGTCTCTCTCGGGGTTTTCCACGGTTTTCTTCCCAGACTCGCGTGGATGCGGAGAATTGAAAATAATCATCCCATAGCAAACTAGCTATACCATTCTTAAACGAACAACAAGTCCAGTCAACCTTGCATAATAGGTAGCCTGTTAATACATACTAACTCCGCTAAAGTATTGTAACTGCTTTCGCTGCTACTGTGTACTGCACAGCATTAAGACACAACGTTATGACGTTTTCTTGTCTCTAAACAGTCCTGAGTGGTAACGAAAATTGCTTTAAAAGACTTTCTTTCCCACGAGAGGTACTGTAATAGCTCAACTGTGTTGTGTAATTGATGATCAGCAGTGCGACTGACAAGTTAATAGTTCGCGTCGTTATGAGATGTTCAGTAGATAAGGTGAATCACGTAACAATATCCAACGCTTAGCGCGCAACAGTAATGAAAATGAAATTTATTTAAACGTCAGCCGAATGTTATCGACTGCAAGGAAAAATGTTTCAACCCTGCGGTGCATGGAGCTATTCTGTGACTTCATCTCTCACGCAGAGAAATTACAATGAAAATTACGTAATTCTTTAGGGCTAGAAGTATATTTAAACACTACGGCGTAGGTTTGTGTAGTAAGAAAGGAAGTTAATGTTCTTGTTGTTGTTTTTTGTGCTCTTCAGTCCTGACACTGCCTTGATGCAGCTCTCCATGCTACTCTATCCTGTGCAAGCTTCTTCATCTCCCAGTACCTCCAACAACCTACATCCTTCTGAATCTGCTTAGTGTGTCCATCTCTTGGTCTTCCTCTACGATTTTTACCCTCCACGCTGCCCTCCAGTACTAAATTGGTGATCCCTTGATGCCTCAGAACATGTCCTACCAACCGATGAACCCTCCTTTCAAGACACTGTCCATTCCGTTCAACTGCTCTTCCACGTCCTTTGCTGTCTCTGACCGAATTACAATGTCATCGGCGAACCCCAAAGTTTTTATTTCTTATCCATGGATTTTAATACCTACTCCGAATTTTCTTTTGTTTCCTTTACTGATTGCTCAATATACAGCATGAATAACATCGGGGAGAGGCTACAACCCTGTCTCACTCCCTTCCCAACCACTGCTTCCCTTCCATGTCCCTCGACTCTTATAACTGCCATCTGCTTTCTGTACAAATTGTAAGTAACCTTTCTCTCCCTGTATTTTAGCCCTGCCTCCTTCAGAATTTGAAAGAGAGTATTCCAGTCAACATTGTCAAAAGCTTTCTCTAAGTCTACAAATGCTAGAAACGTAGGTTTGCCTTTCCTTAATCTTTCTTCTAAGATAAGTCGTAGGCTCAGTATTGCCTCACATGTTCCAACATTTCTACGGAATCCAAACTGAACTTCCCCGAGGTCGGCTTCTACTAGTTTTTCCATTCGTCTGTAAAGAATTCGCGTTAGTATTTTGCAGCTGTGACTTATTAAACTGATAGTTCGGTAATTTTCATATCTGTCAACACCTGCTTTCTTTGGGATTGGAATTATTATATTCTTCTTGAAGTATGAGGGAATTTCGCCTGTCTCATACATCTTGCTCACCAGATGGAGTTTTGTCAGGACTGGCTCTCCCAAGGCCGTCAGTAGTTCTAATGGAAAGCTGTCTACTCCCGGGGCCTTGTTTCGACTTAGGTCTTTCAGTGCTGTGTCAAACTCTTCACGCAGTATCATATCTCCCATTTCATCTTCATCTACCTCCTCTTCCATTTCCATAATATTGTCCTCAAGAACATCGCCCGTGTATAGACCCTCTATATACTCCTTCCACCTTTCTGCTTTCCCTTCTTTGCTTAGAACATGGGTTTCCATCTGAGCTCTTGATATTCATGCAAGTGGTTCTCTTTTCTCCAAAGGTCTCTTTAATTTTCCTGTAGGCAGTATCTATCTTACCCCTCGTAAGATAAGCCTCTACATCCTTACATTTGTCCTCTCGCCATCCCTGCTTAGCCATTTTGCACTTCCTATCGATCTCATTTTTGAGACTTTGTATTCCTTTTTGCCTGCTTCACTTACTGCATTTTTGTGTTTTCTCCCTTCATCAATTAAATTCAGTATCTCTTCTGTTACCCAAGAATTTCTGCTAGCCCTCGTCTTTTGCCTACTTGATCCTCTGCTGCCTTCACTATTTCATTCCTCAAAGCTACCCATTCTTCTTCTACTGAATTTCTTTCCCCCATTCCTGCCAATTGTTCCCTTATGCTCTCCCTGAAACTCTGTACAACCTCTGCTTTAGTCAGTTTACCCAGGTCCCATCTCCTTAAATTCCCACCTTTTTGCAGTTTCTTCAGTTTTAATCTACAGTTCATAACTAATAGATTGTGGTCAGAGTCCACATCTGCCCCTGGAAATGTCCTACAATTTAAAATCTGGTTCCTAAATCTCTGTCTTACCACTATATATATATATATATATATATATATATATATATATATATATATATATATATATATATATATATCTGAAACCTTCTAGTATCTTCAGGGTTCTTCCATGTATGCAACCTTCTTTCATGATTCTTGAACCAAGTGTTAGCTATGATTAAGTTATGCTCTGTGCAAAATTCTACCAGGCAGCTTCCTCTTGCATTTCTTACCCGCAAAATATATTCACCTACTACGTTTCCTTCTCTTCCTTTTCCTACTGTCGGATTCCAGTCACCCATGACCATTAAATTTTCATCTCCCTCCACTACCTGAGTACGGGTAAGCTACTACAAACAGGATAGTGAACGCATTATTGTGGCCAAGATAGACACGAAGCCCACGCTTACTACAGTAGTACAAGTTTATATGCCAACTAGCTCTGCAGATGACGAAGAAATTGAAGAAATGTATGACGAAATAAAAGAAATTATTCAGATAGTGAAGGGAGACGAAAATGTAATAGTCATGGGTGACTGGAATTCGGTAGTAGGAAAACGGAGAGAAGGAAACGTAGTAGGTGAATACGGATTGGGGCTACGAAATGAAAGAAGAATGCGCCTGATAGAATTTTGCACAGAGCACAACTTAATCATAACTAACACTTGGTTTAAGAATCATGAAAGAAGGTTGTATACCTGGAAGAATCCTGGAGATACTAAAAGGTATCAGATAGATTACATAATGGTAAGACAGAGATTTAGGAACCAGGTTTTAAATTGTAAGACATTTCCAGGGGCAGATGTGGACTCTGACCACAATCTATTGGTTATGAACTGTAGATTAAAACTGAAGAAACTGCAAAAAGGTGGGAATTTAAGGAGATGGGACCTGGGTAAACTGACTAAAGCAGAGGTTGTACAGAGTTTCAGGGAGAGCGTAAGGGAACAATTGACAGGAATGGTGGAAACAAATACAGAAGAAGAAGAATGGGTAGCTTTGAGAGATGAAGTAGTGAAGGCATCAGAGGACCTAGTAGGTAAAAAAGACGAGAGCTAGTAGAAATCCTTGGGTAACAGAAGTAATACTGAATTTAATTGATGAAAGGAGAAAATATAAAAATGCAGTAAATGAAGCAGGCAAAAAAGAATACAATCGTCTCAAAAACGGGATCGACGGGAAATGCAAAATGGCTAAGCAGGGATGGCTAGAGGACAAATGTAACGATGTAGAGGCTTATCTCTCTAGGGGTAAGATAGATACTGCCTACAGGAAAATTAAAGAGACCTTTGAAGAAAAGAGAACCACTTGCATGAATATCAAGAGCTCAGATGGAAACCCAGTTCTAAGCAAAGAAGGGAAAGCAGAAAGGTGGAAGGAGTATACAGAGGGTCTATACAGGGGCGATGTTCTTGAGGACAATATTATGGAAATGGAAGAGGAGGTAGATGAAGATAAAATGGGAGATATGATACTGCGTGAAGAGTCTGACACAGCACTGTAAGACCTGAGTCGAAACAAGGCCCCGGGGGTAGACAACATTCCATTAGAACTACTGACGGCCTTGGGAGAGCCAGTCCTGACAAAACTCTACCATCTGGTGAGCAAGATGTATGAGACAGGCGAAATACCCTCATACTTCAAGAAGAATATAATAATTCCGATTCCAAAGGAAGCAGGTGCTGACAGATGTGAAAATTACCGAACTATCAGTTTAATAAGTCACGAATACAAAATACTAACGCGTATTCTCTGCAGACGAATGGAAAAACTGGCTGAAGCTGACCTCGGGGAAGATCAGTTTGGATTCCGTAGAAATATTGGAACACGTGAGGCAATACTGACCCTACGACTTATCTTAGAAGCTAGATTAAGGAAAGGCAAACCTACGTTTCTAGCATTTGTAGACTTAGAGAAAGCTTTTGACAATGTTGACTGGAACACTCTCTTTCAAATTCTGAAGGTGACAGGGGTAAAATACAGGGAGCGTAAGGCTATTTACAATTTGTCCAGAAACCAGATGGTAGTTATAAGAGTCGAGGGGCACGAAAGGGAAGCAGTGGTTGGGAAGGGAGTGAGACAGGGTTGTAGCCTATCCCCGATGTTATTCAATCTGTATATTGAGCAAGCAGTGAAGGAAACAAAAGAAAAATTCGGAGTAGGTATTAAAACCCATGGAGAAGAAATAAAAACTTTGAGGTTCGCCGATGACATTGTAATTCTGTCAGAGACACCACAGGACTTGGAAGAGCAGTTGAACGGAATGGACAGTGTCATGAAAGGAGGGTATAAGATGAACATCAACAAAAGCAAAACAAGGATAATGGAATGTAGTCGAATTAAGTCGGGTGATGCTGAGGGAATTAGATTAGGAAATGAGACACTTAAAGTAGTAAAGGAGTTTTGCTATTTGGGGAGCAAAATAACTGATGATGGTCGAAGTAGAGAGGATATAAAATGTAGACTGGCAATGGCATGGAAAGCGTTTCTGAAGAAGAGAAATTTGTTAACATCGAGTATTGATTTAAGTGTCAGGAAGTCGTTTCTGAAAGTGTTTGTATAGAGCGTAGCCATGTATGGAAGTGAAACATGGACGATAACTAGCTTCGACAAGAAGAGAATAGAAGCTTTCGAAATGTGGTGCTACAGAAGAATGCTGAAGATTAGATGGGTAGATCATATAACTAATGAGGAGGTATTGAATAGGATTGGGGAGAAGTTTGTGGCACAATTTGACTAGGGATAGGTTGGTAGGACATGCTCTGATGCATCAAAGGATCACAAATTTAGTATTGGAGGGCAGCGTGGAGGGTAAAAATCGTAGAGGGAGACCAAGAGATGAATACGCTAAACAGATTCAGAAGGATGTAGATTGCAGTAGGTACTGGGAGATAAAGTAGCTTGCACAGGATAGAGTAGCATGGAGAGCTACATTAAACCAGTCTCAGGACTGAAGACCACAACAAGAACAACAAAAAGAAAAAAAGAAAATTTATAACGCTGTTTAATCCCACTAAAATTATCTTACTTCACAAATCAGACAGAAAGTAGTTCATCTAAACAGAAAATAGTATTCCAAGAGCATCAACTTATTTTTAAGTTGTACTCATTATCTCCCCCCCCCCCCCCCATGAACCATGGACCTTGGCGTTGGTGGGGAGGCTTGCGTGCCTCAGCGATACAGATAATCGTACCGTAGGTACAACCATAACGGAGGGGTGTCTGTTGAGAGGCCAGACAAACGTGTGGTTCCTGAAGAGGGGCAGCAGCCTTTTCAGTAGTTGCAGGGGCAACAGTCTGGATGATTGACTGATCTGGCCTTGTAACAATAACCAAAACGGCCTTGCTGTGCTGGTACTGCGAACGGCTGAAAGCAAGGGGAAACTACGGCCGTAATTTTTCCCGAGGGCATGCAGCTTTACTGTATGATTAAATGATGATGGCGTCCTCTTGGGTAAAATATTCCGGAGGTAAAATAGTCCCCCATTCGGATCTCCGGGCGGGGACTACTCAAGAGGATGTCGTTATCAGGAGAAAGAAAACTGGCGTTCTACGGATCGGAGCGTGGAATGTAAGATCCCTTAATCGGGCAGGTAGGTTAGAAAATTTAAAAAGGGAAATGGATAGGTTGAAGTTAGATATAGTGGGAATTAGTGAAGTTCGGTGGCAGGAGGAACAAGACTTCTGGTCAGGTGACTACAGGGTTATAAACACAAAGTCAAATAGGGGTAATGCAGGAGTAGGTTTAATAATGAATAGGAAAATAGGAATGCGGGTAAGCTACTACAAACAGCATAGTGAACGCATTATTGTGGCCAAGATAGATACGAAGCCCACACCTACTACAGTAGTACAAGTTTATATGCCAACTAGCTCTGCAGATGACGAAGAAATTGAGGAAATGTATGATGAAATAAAAGAAATTATTCAGATAGTGAAGGGAGACGAAAATTTAATAGTCATAGGTGACTGGAATTCGAGTGTCGGAAAAGGGAGAGAAGGAAACGTAGTAGGTGAATATGGATTGGGGCTAAGAAATGAAAGAGGAAGCCGCCTGATAGAATTTTGCACAGAGCACAACTTAATCATAGCTAACACTTGGTTTAAGAATCATGATAGAAGGTTGTATACATGGAAGAACCCTGGAGATACTAAAAGGTATCAGATAGATTATATAATGGTAAGACAGAGATTTAGGAACCAGGTTTTAAATTGTAAGACATTTCCAGGGGCAGATGTGGACTCTGACCACAATCTATTGGTTATGACCTGTAGATTAAAACCGAAGAAACCGCAAAAAGGTGGGAATTTAAGGAGATGGGACCTGGATAAACTGAAAGAACCAGAGGTTGTACAGAGTTTCAGGGAGAGCATAAGGGAACAATTGAAAGGAATGGGGGAAAGAAATACAGTAGAAGAAGAATGGGTAGCTCTGAGGGATGAAGTAGTGAAGGCAGCAGACGATCAAGTAGGTAAAAAGAAGAGGGGTAGTAGAAATCCTTGGGTAACAGAAGAAATATTGAATTTAATTGATGAAAGGAGAAAATATAAAAATGCAGTAAATGAAGCAGGCAAAAAGGAATACAAACGTCTCAAAAATGAGATCGACAGGAAGTGCAAAATGGCTAAACAGGGATGGCTAGAGGACAAATGTAAGGATGTAGAGGCTTATCTCACTAGGGGTAAGATAGATACTGCCTACAGGAAAATTAAAGAGACCTTTGGAGAGAAGAGAACCACATGTATGAACATCAAGAGCTCAGATGGAAACCCAGTTCTAAGCAAAGAAGGGAAAGCAGAAAGGTGGAAGGAGTATATAGAGGGTCTATACAAGGGCGATGCACTTGAGGACAATATTATGGAAATGGAAGAGGATGTAGATGAAGATGAAATGGGAGATACGATACTGCGTGAAGAGTTTGACAGAGCACTGAAGGACCTGAGTCGAAACAAGGCCCCCGGAGTAGACAACATTCCATTGGAACTACTGACGGCCTTGGGAGAGCCAGTCCTGACAAAACTCTACCATCTGGTGAGCAAGATGTATGAAACAGGCGAAATACCCTCAGACTTCAAGAAGAATATAATAATTCCAATCCCAAAGAAAGCAGGTGTTGACAGATGCGAAAATTACCGAACAATCAGTTTAATAAGCCACAGCTGCAAAGTACTAACACGAATTCTTTACAGACGAATGGAAAAACTAGTAGAAGCCGACCTCGGGGAAGATCAGTTTGGATTCCGTAGAAATACTGGAACACGTGAGGCAATACTGACCTTACGACTTATCTTAGAAGAAAGATTAAGGAAAGGCAAACCTACGTTTCTAGCATTTGTAGACTTAGAGAAAGCTTTTGACAATGTTGACTGGAATACTCTCTTTCAAATTCTAAAGGTGGCAGGGGTAAAATACAGGGAGCGAAAGGCTATTTACAACTTGTACAGAAACCGGATGGCAGTTATAAGAGTTGAGGGACATGAAAGGGAAGCAGTGGTTGGGAAGGGAGTAAGACAGGGTTGTAGCCTCTCCCCGATGTTATTCAATCTCTATATTGAGCAAGCAGTAAAGGAAACAAAAGAAAAATTCGGAGTAGGTATTAAAATCCATGGAGAAGAAATAAAAACTTTGAGGTTTGCCGATGACATTGTAATTCTGTCAGAGACAGCAAAGGACTTGGAAGAGCAGTTGAACGGAATGGATGGTGTCTTGAAGAGAGGATGTAAGATGAACATCAACAAAAGCAAAACGAGGATAATGGAATGTAGTCGAGTTAAGTCGGGTGATGTTGAGGGTATTAGATTAGGAAACGAGACACTTAAAGTAGTAAAGGAGTTTTGGGGAGCAAAATAACTGATGATGGACGAAGTAGAGAGGATATAAAATGTAGACTGGCAATGGCAAGGAAAGCGTTTCTGAAGAAGAGAAATTTGTTAACATCGAGTATAGATTTAAGTGTCAGGAAGTTATTTCTGAAAGTATTCGTATGGAGTGTAGCCATGTATGGAAGTGAAACATGGACAATAAATAGTTTGGACAAGAAGAGAATAGAAGCTTTTGAAATGTGGTGCTACAGAAGAATGCTGAAGATTAGATGGGTAGATCACATAACTAATGAGGAAGTATTGAATAGGATTGGGGAGAAGAGAAGTTTGTGGCACAACTTGACCAGAAGAAGGGATCGGTTGGTAGGACATGTTCTGAGGCATCAAGGGATCACCAAATTAGTATTGGAGGGCAGCGTGGAGGGTAAAAATCATAGGGGGAGACCAAGAGATGAATACACTAAGCAGATTCAGAAGGATGTAGGTTGCAGTAGGTACTGGGAGATGAAGAAGCTTGCACAGGATAGAGTAGCATGGAGAGCTGCATCAAACCAGTCTCAGGACTGAAGACCACAACAACAACAACAACTCATTATCTCACAGTACGGCATGTCGAAAACCACCTTCTAATTTTTTATGAACGAAGAACAGATCGAAAGAAATGCACAGTCAAAATCTTAGCTGCTAAGACACATTGCAAGTTCTTTTTTACGCACGAAGAACCGAGCGGTTGGTACAGACCTCCTGCTCAGCGGGACAACAGCTTCTAGCGCCGTGTACTCTTAACATCCTGAGTGACAAGCGAATTGAAGCACGTAAGGCATACAAAAAATTGTCACTTATCACTAATGTGATAAGTGAGGCTGCTCGTACCGACTGCTAAAATCTCTCATATGTAATTCTTACAAAGGTGACTAGCAGAGGGAAATAAACCAAGGCAGTTTTGTACATTACAGACGACTATCATCAATCGTTACTTTAATTTACTGAAACGAAATATTGCTTACAAATACATCATTTCACAACAGTTCCTGTAGCACAGTTCTCCCGACGATTTTTGAACAATGTGTATGACACAGTTCCTTGTTTATTACCCACAGTTGCCGCAATAATGCGAACTCTTATTTGAATGACGAAAACAAGCATTTTCCTTACGTCAGACATACCTAACGAAAGAAAAATTAATCCTTCCACTCATGTCACAATTATACTAGTTTTATTTAGAAAGATCTGCGTTGGAGTAATAAATGGCTGTTGCTCTACTTATTGTGCTTCATACCGAGTATACCTAAAGAAATTTTTAAATTGTGCCGACGCATACTGGTAACGCACAAATGACTGAAAGTTAAGAATACTAATATCCTGATAAACCTCCAATGACACGGAGCGATCGGAAACTATATTATCCAGCAATTTTCTACAATAATTTTCCACAGTGGATAAAATTCTTAATCAAGAGTCACATTAGTTGTTCCGTGTGGAATCTGTTTAATATCGACAGTCTTCCCGTTTTTCCAAAGACAGTGGTATCGTTATGTCCAGGCCGAGAGTCCAATATAAGCAATGAGTTAATTTCTGCAGCCGGTTAGAAACAGTCCCGAACGAATGTTAAAAATTATTCTTTCCTGCCAGCTTGATTATAAGCGTTTTGCACTAAACAGTCCTTTTTTTTTTAGTTTTTGGTCCTACTGTCTTGAGGCCCCTGAAGACAGATACAAAGCTACAGAAACAGTGATCCACTCATACGTATCACTGACGTTCTTGTATATGAATGTGTCACGCCATTAATCAATTGCCCAACTGACTATGTCCTTTTCGCCTCAAAATGGTAAAGTATAGTTTGCCACCAGTTCTTTCACAAAATGTGACTGATCAGCGTTAGAGAGCAAGAAGCTTCATCTTCACATCAACTAGGAATTAATGGCATCGCCTCCATAAGTTTACTTGAAGTAAACTTCGTTGTGTTGTGACTTCCTATACTGTATGATTTCTTGAATCTGCTTAACCAGGTCGAGGAAGACTTGAAAACAGTAATATTCATCTCAATTGTGATTTGGAGAGCCCTCTCTCGTAGATCTCCATCAGTAACGATGCACTGCCTCTCACGAGCGGCTCTACAAAGTTCATGTCTCAACAAAACTCCTCTAAAGAACTGTTGTTCACGTTGTCTGTTCAAGTTTAGGTGTTGACGGTGGTTATTAATAGGGAACTAACAGAAACTTATAGCTACCCCGTACAGTAAGTCTTTTGGATAATTTTTCTTTTACAGTTTTGCGTGTTTCATTTTCACATGTATTTATTACTTCATGTAAGTCTTTTTTCCACAATAGCGGATCATGGTCAGATTTTGTGAAGCAATGCCGATTTTGCTCACGCTTAACATTGAGCGTTACACAATCAGTATTCAGTTTTATCTTGTAAGAGATCCATGATTAAGGAATTTGTTGCTAGCGCACTCGAGCAGATGGGTTGCTCACGCGCTGCCTGCGATATGTAAGGTATAAGAGAATCTCAGACCAGAGAGTAGTGTTGTATGCAGTAGGAACAGTGTGGTAGTAGCAGTAAGTTGTTTCTAGCGAGCAGTCTGGTGTATCGTGTTAGCTGGGCCGGTCGTGGTGCAGCGATGGCGGAGACTGAGCGTTATAGTATAAGGTAAAAGCGGCCTCGCGCATATCTAGTAATGATATGTGAACTCCCATGTAAATCTTGTAAAAATGTCCTAATAATAATCTTTGTCATATAAAGTAATTTCTAACAAGCATTCATTTCAATTTAAAGAATTTACTAATTTCTCCAATCCATGATCATTCCGATTGTTGCAAAACAAAAATCAGTTGCTTCCTTTCATAAATGACAAATGTATAGGCCAGCATTGCACAGAGCTGTGCCGGAAAAAGCTATTGTAAGAGCAGATAGTTGCCGACTTTATCGAGGTAAGAATTTTTGCTTTTTATTCAGAATGATCTTACAGGGCCATGATGCAGCACTGCTGTCGTCCAAAATTTACCAGGTTACTGAATTTTTTTATTTTTTACTACGAGGTTTAGGAATTTTTCTGTTTCGAGCTTACATTAAACGAGAAAAGAATTTTGTGGGTATATTAAATGGGAAACAAATTTTGTGTGGAGGTTAAATGTGAATGAATTTCTGTAGGGAGGTTATAAACGGGAACCAATTTTGATCTGAGGTTACACTAAAATTAGAATCATCATATTCATATTACTTATTATATTATTATTTTTTGTGGGGAGGTTACAATCTCCATTGTTAAGACTTATGCTATAGCAAAAGCAACTGGTAATTTCTATAGCTATTAAATGAGTTGCAAATCTGAGAGAACAGTAACTACGGATAATTGTTTCAAAGAAACTATCAACGATAACTGCAGTTCGCCTTACAAATTATGATCTTTGCAAGTCGTGTTCTCTGTTCACCAATGCGGCATCAACGGAAGATATGTGCCTCCCATGTTGTACACGTGCAGTAAGCTACAGCTCCAGTAGGGGAGTATTATTCTCTAGCCACCCTGTGAGCTACGAATTTGTCAGTTTTCAACATTTTTAAATACTTTCAGTGCTTCTTGGCAGCTAAAATTTTGACAGGGTCTTTCTTTCGGTGTATTCTTCCTGCATAAGAAATTTCAGGGCATGTTTCGACATGTCGTATTGGATCATTCACTTGTGAGTTCATTGATGGCTCACAAGAATGATACTCGATTGTGTTCAGTTCCAGACTGTGTGTCTGAGAAATCTGCTTTGTGACCATTTCAGTCTCATAAACAGATTATTTAGATAGCGCTGCAACGAGGGCTTTGGTTTTTTTTTAGTCTGAAAGAGGGTCTCGATTAACCTTAGGTCCAAAACATTGGTATAACAAGTAAATGTTTCTGCGCGCTGTCGTTAAAACACCTTTCAAATTCCTTTAGAAAAACGCCTTTCGCACTGATAGTCGAGCTTAATTTTGGAGAAAACGCATTTATTGACTGCAGAAACAATTTACTAGTGGAATTGTCGGTGTTCCACTTATGTAGCACATTTCAACTGCATAGCAACAAGCAAGGATTGAGACTCAGACCTACCAAGAAGAATGGTCCTGACGACATTTAGCGAAACCAAAAGTCGTTCAATCGTGCACCAGTTTCAAACTTTCTCCTTTGAGATAGTTTCTCGTATTTTGCTCTTTTCTAAACGGCTCATTAGCATTTACTGAGTGGTTTAGGTAAGTGCCATAATCAAACTGACAGTAAACGCAAGTTACTTGACGACTCTTTGGTATGTTAAAATCATTTGACAAAATGTGAGAAAAACAGTAATTACATCTAACACTCAATAAATGTATATAGACACCAGAATTCTGAAATCCCGATTACCAGGGAAACTCACTGTACGTTGACATATACTATCAATGTTATTTGTACAAATTATTGATATTTCTGAAGTATGACTGTACTGTTTCCATCTTTACCCACATGTGTTCCACTGTCCATCTTATGTCTAAAAATGGAGAGACTGCCACGGTAACAAATATACTGCCATCATACACTCTACGCAGTGGGATAGAGTGCTTTCATCACTGAGGCACACAACATGTTGGTACACGTATGTGGCTGCATACGAAAACACCGAAAATCACGCGAAGCTCTGTATCCCACCTGCCATCAGGGCGTCCTCCAGACACATACTGGAGATATTCTTGCTTGGGAGACGATTACATGATATAAAATGGGGCCCTTGATACACTAGTCACGCACATCCATTTTTGTTTTCTCCTACAGCAGCTAGTTATATACCCTTTTCCTAACAGCTTTGCCCGCATTTACTTTCGCACAATAAGACCAGCACCTCCATCCTCCTCTCTGTTTTCAAGTTTTCCTCTGTCAATCTCTCTACCTCATCTGTACATCTCTGTTTATCTCTCCTCCCCTTTGTCTCATTATCTTCTCCTTTTTCGTCTATCTTTCTCCTCCTCCACCTCCCCTTTCTCTAATTCCACTTCCCCCTCTTTCTGTGCAGCCGGCCGAAGTGGACGAGCGGTTAAAGGCGCTACAGTCTGGAACCGCACGACCGCGACGGTCGCAGGTTCGAATCCTGCCTCGGGCATGGATGTGTGTGATGTCCTTAGGTTAGTTAGGTTTAAGTAGTTCTAAGTTCTAGGGGACTTATGACCACAGCAGTTGAGTCCCATAGTGCTCAGAGCCATTTTTTCTGTGCATCTCTTTCCGTCTGTCTCTCTATACATATCCTCCTCCCTCTCTTGTGTATATCTCCTCCCCTCTCTCTCTGTCCATCCCTTCCTCACCCCCCTCTCTGTCCTTCTCCTCTGAACCCTGTCTGTGGTATCCAACTTCTCCTTTTCCACACTCTGTCTGCCTCCTCCTCCTCCTCCCCCACTCTCCTTCTCCTCCTCCTTCTCCTCTTCCTCATCCTGTCTCTATCCCTACCCTCATTCTCCCTTCTCTTATCCATCCCCTCCTGCCTCTGTCACTCTTGTCCGTCACTCCATCCAGATTGATACTACTCCAACACAGCATGCCAGTCATGCGGGGGATGCTATATGTCAGGAGTTGGAAAACCAATTCTTGTCCCTCACATTTGGCTGCCAAGCAAATCAGGTCGATAAAACAGGCCTATTCTACTCCAGTATGGCAAGCCAGACATACAGGGCAATCTACATTTTGTGGGCTGAAATACTATTTCTTGCCCCTGACATCTAGTCTACTCTGGAAAGCATGCCAATCAGGCAGCTAACACTCTTCCTACACAATATGCCTATAATTCAGAGCTGCCTGTATGCCAAGGGCTGTAAACTCCACACTGTTGATACTTGAGAGGCCTGTTGTTGCAGTACCATACTGGGTTGAAATTGATCGTGAGGTTTTGGAAGATATCACATCATCAGACTACTGACTGGTTTGACACGGATCGTCATGAATCCCTTCCCTGAGCCAACCTCATCATATCACAGTAGCTCTTTTACTTAATGTTCTCGATTATTTATTGGATATTATGCTATCTTCCCCAGTAATTTTATCATCTACATCTCCTTCAAGCAACACAGAAGCTATTATTGATCTCTTAATACATTTCCTACCATCCTGTGCCTCCTTCTGGTCAGTGTTTTCCACATTTTTCCTCCTCGATGATACTGCAAACATCTTATTATTTCTTATAAGCCCATAGAAGTTTCAACATTCTTGTATAGCACATCATTTCAAATGCTTTGATTATCTTCTTTTTTCTTTTCCTCACTGTTCATCTGTCCATGATTCGCTCCCATACAAGACCGTGCACCGAACTTACATTCTGAGAAATTGCTCTCAGATTCGTTGGACCAGGCTGATGTGACGAGAGAAGGTCTAGAAGCGTAAAAAACAAAAGTCACTACAGAAATGCGAAAAGAAAAAGCGAACATAATGTTGGCATGAATCTCAAATGACTGCATTTTAATAGGTGAGTACAAATTTGAAATCGGTTTTTCACCAGGCAAAGTATTTTAACAGTTACAGATATATTTTTATAAATGTTATTATCAATGTTAATTAAATCATCGTCTTTCAGATGAAACTCGTTATATGAACGAAGGTATTTTGACATGCTTTTTGCAGCCTTGGTGGGATTCGCTAATGGGGGATATCACTCTTGATTGCCTATTGTAACCTCTTTCCCCCTTACATTTACTGATTCTTAATTGAAATAGTTTTCCTATGGTGATCGGACATGGCTAAGAGATAGGTGGTAGGGAGAACACGCTTCGTAGGAAACCTGATAATGTTGCCTAATGAAAACGTGTCCCTCTCTGTAAAAATATTTAACTCATCTGTTCTTCGATTAGAATGCCAAGGTTGCTTTGAAAGGAGTTCATACCATTTACTTAGTTTATTGAATCCGTAAGCAGAACACTTCCTAGTCCCGACAAAGCTCATAACAACAGTTAAATTTAATTCCACTTCACACTGAAGTTTGTCACTGATATGTTGCTTTTGCAAAATTACCGTCATATTATAGAAATTTACGCTCGCCTTAATAATTGTTCTAGAGAGGATACAGCCTGCTAACGGATAGTTCTGGCTCAGAATGATGATACAGATTTGTCTGCTGATTTCTCATGTATTTACACACACACACACACACACCCTCCGCAAATAAACCGACTAATACCTCACTGTTGCCCGACCATCCGATGGCAAACTTAGAAGTTCATATTTTATCAGCATCTTCAAAACACTGTTCCCTGCAAAACCTGAACGACTGTTCTCGACTCGCGCAAAGACACTCGAGCGGCAACACTTGGACATTGCTGAACGAAAACGCAAGGCAGTTCTTCTTGTCCAAAAAGGCGCGGTCAACTCCAAACGTTCCACAGAAACCGGTGATGTGTATGGGCTATCGACTGTAGTGCCTATAACACGATACAGCACCTCAAGTAATTCCAAAGCGCTTTACTAAACATAATACCATACGTTACGTTTATCTGACCTATAGTAGCACTTGCGGATCTGTTTCTGCAACACTATTTATTACTATCAGATTACACAAAACATTGTATTTTAACCTCAACCTTTCATATCATAAATATCTTTAAAAACTACGAAAACTAAAGATTAAATAGAAACAAAAACTTAAAAAGGTTTTTATTAAAAATACGCATGCATAAATGTAATATTCACATAATTAGCGTATAAGCTGATTTATTAGTAATTTCTGGACTACATTCTAAAATTTAGGATGCAGAAGTAGGCTTAGAAAACTTATAATATCTCCTTCATTATAGGTAACTTAATAGTAATTTTGATTTGTCTGGTAGTTGAATCCACACACCAAGCCTTATTAGCATTAAGACACGTTTCTCGTCACCGGTAACGATACAGGGTAGGACTGGTCAGTGTTTTCACGAGTCAGTCGAGGACGAACAAGCAGAGATGCACTGATTTTTGTGATTTTGGCTTAAAGTATGTAGTACCCACGCACACGATTTTTGAACCTCCCCCATTGCATGCAAATGCCGCTCGACGGTGGTATGATCACAGTTCATCACGTTTGCAAGTTCTCGACTAGAATGACATGGATCATTGTAGAGTAATGCGTTTAAGCGTTCTTCATCAAACCCCGAATGTTTTCATGAAGGTGGAGAGTCACTAATGTCAAAACGCTTCTCCTTACAAAGAGAAAATCATTTTCTTGCTGTGCGCTCTCCAATGGCATCTCTCTCTCTCTCTCTCTCTCTCTCTCTCTCTCTCCCTCTCTCTCCCTCTTCCTCCTCCTCTTTCCACAGGGTCCCGGGTTCGATTCCCGGCCGAGTTGGGGATTTTCTCTACCTGGGGACTGGGTGTTTGCTTTGTCCTCATCACTTCATCATCATCAACATCATCTTGATCATCATCATCATTCGTGACAGATTGGACTGTGGAAAAAAATGGGCTGTGGAAAAATTGGGAGTTTATACGGGCGCTGATGACCGCGCAGTTCAGCGCCCCAAAAACCAAACATCATCACCATTATTATTCTCCTCTTTCTCCGAGAGTGTCGTTCTACCGCCTCTTTCGGGCAAACTTGCTTAAGAATAGAGTTGAATTCCTGACAACGATCAAGAAGAACACGGCCTTCCATTAGGTACCTTCGTCAAACGACAGTCTCCATGCTAAACGAGTTAATTGATACACGCGTGTTTACCAGCCGCTGTTAGACCTCGAACGTGAACGTGAGACGCTGTATGCTAGACACATTATCGCGCCTGTTAGAGGCGCCTGTCCATCGAGGTGGCCATCGGCTGGTGATCAGTATGCAGTTTTCCTTGGGCTGAGAGAGGGTCAGTACGGTACCGTGTGATGATTCCTATTCAACCGCTGCGCGGTAATCGCTCTATCGATCAAGCGGAACACCACGGTAGACGTGAAGGCTGTGTGTTTAGCATCAGCGAGCCGTGATATGCATGGCCGAGGCAGCCATAACTTATTGTATTTCGGAATACGTCGCCAAAGCCGCCGCGATTTACCCAGCGGGAACGGATTATATAAAGCTGTGAAAGGCGTTCTGCCCGTGGAGATTAAGTGATTGATCACGTTTCTTTATTTCTGTATTTTGTACTATTGTTCTCATTACTTACGTGGTTACGTCCTGTAAAGCACAAAAAAATAAAAGAACTAAATCTTTTAGTGCCATATTGGCTCCAGGAAGAAGCAACTCAGTTCAGGTACATAGTAGCACAGTTCACACATCTTTTGGAGCTTTCTCGTTATGATTGATCTCTCTGCAAATACAATTTCTCCACTTTAACCATAGACCAGGGAACCCGTGAGAAACTTTCGCCCTTTTATAGTTTTAATTAATGACAGCATTTGGAATAAATGTAGTCGTTGGGATAGGGGTAGTTGTGGGAACGAAGAGAAAACATCTTTAAAAATGAACTGAATGACATGAAATACTATCATGAATTTATGCTTCATCCTTGTATATTCACTTCCACACATATAATTTTGAACAAATTTCTTTACAGAACATTATAATACATCGGTGTAAACGATATTCGACGTAAGAATGTAATATTCGTAATTTTTTGTTTTTCATTTTCTTCAAGCATACAAAACGTTAGTTGATTTGATTACCCTTGAAAAGGCCAGGTGCGATTGTCCTTGAGTAAAGAAGGAATTTGGTAAATATAATCCTGTTCTTTGAGGCGTTTGCCCCTGCGACTTGTTTATGGTAATCGCAAATGCGGTTGTATTAGGCAACGGTCTTCTTGTCAATTAAAAAGGCATTCTTGGATCAGATGATGTTAAGTGTAACAGTTTTCCTGATCCCCATCACCTGAGCATTAATAGTAAACAGGAGAACCGTGCGAAACTTCGGCACTTTTATAGTTTTAAATAACGACAGTATTTGGAATAAGTGTAATTGTTGGGATAAGGGCAGATGTGGGAATGAAGAAGAAACGTCTTTAAAAATTCACCGAGCGACGTGAAATAATAATTATGAATGTATGATACATTCTTGTATATATAGTTTCGTGCCCATAATTTTGAAGAAAATTGAATTACAGTAGGCCGCGGCAACAACAGGTAAATCACAATTCAAGGCAACAATGGCAAGTATGTTTGTCGTATCGGAAAGTATCTTTGTTTACAAAAGTCAACTTGTACGAGCAGCAGAGATAATGCACTACCGCAGTAGTCACGGTTATTATCTATGACGATGCTGTATGAAAATTATCCATTTAGTTAAGTTCTTTAAAAAAAATAAAATATTTGTAATACGGTAATATGAAAAAGGAGATTCATAAGTTAGCTTCGTAAAATATAGGTACAAAACTGGGCGCTCATATTGACTTTTTCCGATGATAGTAAAAAGCCTGTTTTATTTTAAAATTTTCTACAAATAGTTTTAGCATAAAATCGGTATGAGAGGTCAGGAGCCGATTAAAAAACCTTTCTAACAACACTTCTTTCATCTCTGTATAATTGGTATGTGTTGAGAAAAAGGGATGTTGACTTTAGAAATAATATATATGATTACTAAAGTCTCGTAAAATTTACAATTGAAGTTGGTACTAATTCGCGGTTCCGGGAAATCTGGTGTTGCCAGTATAATGTGTAAAACAGGACATTTTGTATTTATTTTGTAATGACATACAACTGGAGAACTTATAATTGTAATTAGTGTATAAACAATAAATTATGATATTCTTTGAATAAGGCACGGAGTAGGTAAATTTACGATGGTGTAGAAACAATGTAACATTTCCCCCCTCCCCCCTATAATATTCTAGGGTTAACTAGATTCGAAGCAATGAAACTGGACAACCAGAGTTATCGTAGCATCTTGTTACTTAATTTGTCAGGGCCAGGTTTGAAAACGGTGTGCCTTAAGCTCTGTCTGATGGCAAGAAAAAAGAAGAAACTTAGTTCCTTCACGACGACTCAGAACATGGTTCTGATCACTCTCCACGCAAATAACACACCTTCATCGATGGGTGACACTGGAATAACGTATGCAGGTGACGCCATCATCATTGCCACTACTAACTGACGCAAGAACTCAAGAACTGTAAGCAAGGGTCGGTGTAAATATATGACAGGCTAGTAAATATTTGACAAATAATTAACTTCAAATGGTTCAAATGGCTCTGAGCACTATGGGACTCAACTGCTGAGGTCATTAGTCCCCTAGAACTTAGAACTAGTTAAACCTAACTAACCTAAGGACATCACAAACATCCATGCCCGAGGCAGGATTCGAACCTGCGACCGTAGCGGTCTTGCGGTTCCAGACTGCAGCGCCTTTAACCGCACGGCCACTTCGACCGGCCAATAATTAACTATTTGCAACAAGTACTCCACACAAAAGAGGATGTTGTAGCTAAATTGTAACTGCCTTAAGATGCAGGTTGAAAATCACAAATTCTTTAATGTTACGTTGGTAGTCACATACTAGAGCCGAAGTCGTCTGAGTGAAAGATGGTCGAACAAACACTAACGTCGTTCTGTGAACATCGTAGTCCCTACCTCTGGGGTTACTTACATACGTCACATTTGTGACGCAGGTTCTTTGAAGCGCTCCTTATGAAGCCCTTGTGATGGTTGCATTTCCTCTTGCCTAACACATTTGAATTTCGACGTCGCATGTAGTTTTACATGCAGTAATATGGTAGCATATTGTCCTGATAGTAACATTTTATCAACTGCGACAAACGAAATTCCTGCTCCTACGAGAGTCAAGTAAATATCAGTGGATGCCGTGGCAATTATCCAGCTAACCTGTCTCTCATTCTAATATGGCTTTTACATACACGAATGGACTTCAAAATGTAAGTTACACTATACTATGGCAGGCCAAGTGACTTTTATTGAATGCTTCACTACATTTCAGAGTGACACAGGTACTTATGTGATTTTTCACTGTTGATAACAGGCAGCTGGAGACAGTGTCTGCCGTAAAATATCTAGGCGAAACTGTCCAAAGCGACATTAAGTGCAATGACCACATAAAACAGATAGTGGGAAAAGCAGACACCAGACTCAGATCCATCGGAAGAATTTTAAGGAAATGTAACTCATCCACGAAAAAGTGGCTTATAAGGCGCTTGTTCGCCCGATTCTTGAGTATCGTTCATCTATCTGGGATCCCTATCAGGCAGGACTGTTAGAGGAGATAGAGAAGATCCAACGAAGAGCGGCGCGTTTCGTTACGGGATCGTTTAGCTGGCGAGAGAGCGTTACGGAGATGCAAAACAAATTCCACTGGCAGACGTCACAAGAGAGGCGTTGTGCATCACGGAGAGATCTATTGAAATTTCTGGACAGCACTTTTCAGGAGGAGTCTGACAACATCTTTCCCCCATACACATCTCGTGCATTGACCACGAGGAGAAAATTCGAGAAATTAAAGCTAATACAGAGGTTCACTGACAATCATTCTTCCCACGCACTATTCGCGAGAGAACAGGGTTGGAGGAATCAGTTAGCGGTACCGAAAGTACCCTCCATGACACACCATTATGGTGTAGATGTAGATGACGAACGTCACACTAGTCGGCATGGCATCAGATGACTAAAAACTAATGTGTGATACTACCTCAACTTATAACGCTGATTCCAAATCTGTTTTCAGTTTTTTCCTATCACGTGCAGTTTCGCCGCAATTTGACTTCAAAGATATAATGCTGTCCCAGTAGTTTAAGCGTGTTGCTGGAGGGAAATTTGTCAGTACGGCCCTGTATAACTTTAGGTTGTTACACCTGCTAGATGCCGTTGTGTTATCCTGAAAGTATTGCTTGTCTCACAGACTTGGGTTACCAGTGCTATATTGTGATTATTCTGCATATTTAAGACATTATTCAAATGGTTCAAATGGCTCTGAGCACTATGGGACTTAACTTCTGAGGTCATCAGTCCCCTAGAACTTAGAACTACTTAAACCTAACTAACCTATGGACATCACACACAGCCATGCCCGAGGCAGGATTCGAACCTGCGACCGTAGCGGTCGCGCGTTTCCAGACTGTAGCGCCTAGAACCGTTCGACCGCCCAGGCCGGCTAAGACATTATTAATAAAACACTTCGCCTACTGTTGATAGTACTACTACGTCAACACGCATGTGTGTGTACAACGTAAATACACTCTGTTACATTTTGGGAATTACACAGTGGCTAAACAGACCTTCTGTAAAAAGCTTACCATGCTTAATTTAGAAAGAAACTTGATGAGTAGCACTAGGGCTTGGGCACCAGAGACAGTTTGGCGCTACTGTGTGAAAAGGTTAAGGTTGTGAACAACAGAAGGGATGAACCCTGCATCAGGTCGCTTTCCAGGAAATTTCCCTTCATCACACGAGACAAATTGAAAGCTGGCATTATTTTTAGTCCTCAAATAAAGAAATTGATGAAGGATGTAGATTCTGAGAACACAATGAGAAAAAGAGAGAATGGTGCGTGACCGCCTTCCGATCAGTTACAGAAAACTTTTCATCGAAGATTATGATGAGCATAGCTACCACCTCAAGCATATTTCTACAATCGCGAGTTCGAAGTTCAGATTCGTGATGGGTGTCACTGTCCTGCAATTGTTAGCACTTCTGAGATCAAAGGGTTCCTTCGGTTCTCTAATCAGTCACGTAATCGATATATATACAGGCTGGGACAAAGTTCACAAAGTCAGAAGCGAGTATTCTTGCCAGCAGATAGTACCAGCTTTGTAATTCCCATGGTTAATTCTGTGACTGTAACTTAGTAATCATGATTATTATGGACGCTTGTCAACTCTAATGATTTTTGTAATAAACTACAGAGTTCATTTAAATCTTGTGTTTATTTTTACATTTAATACTTTTCAATAATAAAATGTTGGTTCCCCACCTTAAGACTCACTGCTAGGGCCACAATATTTCGTAGCATTAATCTGTCCGTTGCGTAGATTAATTCAAGCATTGGGTTTCAAGGGCGTGCCCGCATTACGATTAATTCTGTTTCAGCTTAATTAATTTACATATGCACACATGGCTTTACAAGGGAAAGAGGATGATTGTAACATATCCAATAAATAATTAAGGGTATTGAAATTAAACACGTCTCAGAGAGTGGAGGCCTATAAGGTGTGGCGGGTCGCTTCAAACCAGCCAGAAGACTGAAGGGAGAAAAATGAAGGCTGGAGAAGATGTTACACAGTACACTGAATCGTTTAGTAAACAATTGTGGTGGTGGTAAGTTCCCATGGGACCAAACTGCTGAGGTCGTCGATCCCTAGGCTTGCACACTACTTAATCTAACTGAAAGTAACTTACGCTAAGGTCAACACACACGCCCATGCCCGAGGAAGGACGCGAACCTCCGACGGGGAAAGCCGCGCGGACCGTGACAAGGCGCCATTTTTTTTTCTTTTTTTTTCATTTTCTTCGATATAGTTCATTGCGTTTGGTCTAGGCGGACGTCACAAGACATCCGTTCAAGTTGATCGTTGATTTATTACAGCGGGCAAGCAGCCCTCTGACCGAACACGCTGAGCTACCGTGCCGGCAACGTCCGCGCGTATACCCCGCGGGGCTAAACAACTGTGCTCGGGCGATAGTAAGAGCGCCACTTTGCCATTCGTTTGTCTACTATAGCCCTTGATGAGTATACAATCGTAAAAATGACAGCCAGATAATAAAATAAGATAGTCGTTCGCAACAGGCACTGCAACTGAAAATTCCGTCAGATGAGAGATCCACTTGTAAACAGTTTTTAGGGCGAACAATATAAAAGGTGTTGACACTCATCGCTAAATTCGTTCCGAATGTGAAAGGAATGGGTTGACTGCCGCAAGGTGCTGTGTATCAATGGTATAGTTTGTTTAAGAACAGGACAATTGTTCATGATGCTGACTTAAGTGGACGTCCATTGGCACTCATTGATAAACAGATAAAGAAAATTCCAAACGTAATTCTCGATAACAGGCGTTTTACAATATCTCAAATGTCGAGCAGCTTTCCGCAAATTTTTCGGAATGACTAAAAAATTAAGATAGCGTATGTCCAGTGCTCACCGGTTTCCAAAACTTTCCGAGGACCACAAAACTCAGCTGTTGACTTCCTCTCTGGACTTTTTCGATCCGGTGCAGAAGAAGAAGGGACTCGTGACCGGTGACAAGACATCGAGACATGGAGATAAGACAGCAGTCAATAATGTTGGGTCGCACCCACCAACAAACTAACAAAAATCTTGAGAAGCTGTCATCATGAGTCACGTTTTGTTATTAAATCAGTGCATGGTCACTGTCCTTTTGCAGACTCCACTAGTACTACTGAAGAGAGAGAACGTCGTATGACATTGTTGGATGGAAGAGCCCTCATGGTTGTTCAAACGCCTAATTGGAATGCGCTTCTTGCTATGCACGCCGTGTCCCCTTTCCACGCGCTGTATGAGAGGTTGTTGAATTGCAGGTGACTGTAATGGGCACGTGTACGGGGGGGGGGGGGGGGGGCGCTCATGTTGTCATGTTAGCGTTGAATGATGAGGAAGAGAGAGTGGGGAACCCGGTGACAGCACACACATACTAATGTCGAGTAGCACCAAGGGACCGCCAGCTTAGGCCTCTTTACACACGGGCGATTTTCAGCAGCGGTGCTGAGCAGCGTGCGTCGGTCCCCGCGATCTCTCTCTCTCTCTCTCTCTCTCTCCCTATAACAAAAACAAAACAAAACACAAAAAAAATCCAGTGCTGCTCACGCTGTGTTTAATCGGCCCTGCTCACGCTGTGTATACCCCGCTCAGTCGATAAAATATGGACTCAGACGAAGAAGTATTTGTTGTTCAAAAGAAAATTCAGGCGCCAACGTAGTAAACGTAAATACCGGGTGATCAAAAGTCGGTATAAATTTGAAAACTGAATAAATCACGGAATAATGTAGATAGAGAGGAACAAATTGACACACATGCTTGGAATGACATGGGGTTTTATTACAACCAAAAAAATACAAAAGTTCAAAAAATGTCCGACAGATGGCGCTTCATCTGATCAGAATAGCAATAATTAGCATAACAAAGTAAGACAAAGCAAAGATGACATTCTTTACAGGAAATGCTCAATATGTCCACCATCATTCCCCAACAATAGCTGCAGTCGAGGAATAATGTTGTGAACAGCACTGTAAAGCATGTCCGGAGTTATGGTGAGGCATTGGCGTCGGATGTTTCAGCATCCCTAGAGAAGTCGGTCGATCACGATACACTTGCGACTTCAGGTAACCCCAAAGCCAATAATCACACGGACTGAGGTCTGGGGACGTGGGAAGCCAAGCATGACGAAAGTGACGGCTGAGCACATGATCATCATCAAACGACGCGCGCAAGAGATCCTTCACGCGTCTAACAATATGGGGTGATTTTTTTTTTTTTTTTTTTTTTGTTCTAATAAAATGTAAGGATGTAGAGGCCTATCTCACTAGGGGTAAGATAGATACTGCCTACAGGAAAATTAAAGAGACCTTTGGAGATAAGAGAACGACTTGTATGAATATCAAGAGCTCAGATGGAAACCCAGTTCTAAGCAAAGAAGGGAAAGCAGAACGGTGGAAGGAGTATATAGAGGGTCTATACAAGGGCGATGTACTTGAGGACAATATTATGGAAATGGAAGAGGATGTAGATGAAGATAAAAAAGGAGATATGATACAGCGTGAAGAGTTTGACTGAGCACTGAAAGACCAAAGTCGAAACAAGGCCCCAGGAGTAGACAACATTCCATTAGAACTACTGACGGCCTTGGGAGAGCCAGTCCTGACAAAACTCTACCATCTGGTGAGCAAGATGTATGAAACAGGCGAAATACCCTCAGACTTCAAGAAGAATATAATAATTCCAATCCCAAAGAAAGCAGGTGTTGACAGATGTGAAAATTACCGAACTATCAGTTTAATAAGTCACAGCTGCAAAATACTAACACGAATTCTTTACAGACGAATGGAAAAACTATTAGAAGCCAACCTCGGGGAAGATCAGTTTGGGTTCCGTAGAAACACTGGAACACGTGAGGCAATACTGACCTTACGACGTATCTTAGAAGAAAGATTAAGGAAAGGCAAACCTACGTTTCTAGCATTTGTAGACTTAGAGAAAGCTTTTGACAATGTTGACTGGAATACTCTCTTTCAAATTCTAAAGGTGGCAGGGGTAAAATACAGGGAGCGAAAGGCTATTTACAATTTGTACAGAAACCAGATGGCAGTTATAAGAGTCGAGGGACATGAAAGGTAAGCAGTGGTTGGGAAGGGAGTAAGACAGGGTTGTAGCCTCTCCCCGATGTTGTTCAATCTGTATATTGAGCAAGCAGTAAAGTAAACAAAAGAAAAATTCGGAGTAGGTATTAAAATTCATGGAGAAGAAATAAAAACTTTGAGGTTCGCCGATGACATTGTAATTCTGTCAGAGACAGCAAAGGACTTGGAAGAGCAGTTGAGTGGAATGGACAGTGTCTTGAAAGGAGGATATAAGATGAACATCAACAAAAGCAAAACAAGGATAATGGAATGTAGTCGAATTAAGTCGGGTGATGCTGAGGGAATTAGATTAGGAAATGAGGCACTTAAAGTAGTAAAGGAGTTTTGCTATTTGGGGAGCAAAATAACTGATGATGGTCGAAGTAGAGAGGATATAAAATGTAGACTGGTAATGGCAAGGAAAGCGTTTCTGAAGAAGAGAAATTTGTTAACATCGAGTATAGATTTAAGTGTCAGGAAGTCGTTTCTGAAAGTATTTGTATGGAGTGTAGCTATGTATGGAAGTGAAACATGGACGATAAATAGTTTGGACAAGAAGAGAATAGAAGCTTTCGAAATGTGGTGCTACAGAAGAATGCTGAAGATTAGATGGGTAGATCACATAACTAATGAGGAAGTATTGAATAGGATTGGGGAGAAGAGAAGTTTGTGGCACAACTTGACCAGAAGAAGGGATCGGTTGTTAGGACATGTTCTGAGGCATCAAGGGATCACCAATTTAGTATTGGAGGGCAGCGTGGAGGGTAAAAATCGTAGAGGGAGACCAAGAGATGAATACACTAAGCAGATTCAGAAGGATGTAGGTTGCAGTAGGTACTAGGAGATGAAAAAGCTTGCACAGGATAGAGTAGCATGGAGAGCTGCATCAAACCAGTCTCAGGACTGAAGACCACAACAACAACAACAATAAAACCCCATGTCATTCCAAGCATGTGTGTCAATTTTTACCTCTCTATCTACATTATTCCGTGGTTTATTAAGTTTTCAAATTTATACTGACTTTTTGATCACCCGGTACCAGCAACACCCAATGTGCACCACCTGTACAATATACGGACATTTCTATATGATATGTAGTGAGTTACGTGAAGATAGTACCAAGTTCTTCAACTACTTCAGGATGTCAGTATCGACATTTGAGGAACTACTACCTTTGCTGAAAACACATATTTCACACCAGAACTCTTGCATGAGAAACAGTATTTCTGCAGAGGAAATGTTGGCCATCACATTAAGGTAAGTGTCAAATAGTTGATGTAAAATGATTTTAATTTAGCAATTACAATATGTGTAGACATCCTGAAACAAATCTTCGTACACTGATGTATCAGAAAACTGAGATGGTGATTCCAACGATGTCCTTTGTGCTGACTGTGCCAGCTGTTCCTCAAAGTGGCCATGGAAGCAGATGAACCATGTTCCACAAAGTCCGTTCCACTTACATTTCCCTATGATGCAGCCATGTTTCCATGAGCAGTATCGTCTGCAATGTTATTTTTGCAACACACTGATAAGTCCGATGTCGCATTAAATCGCCTTTCTTCATGTATGGCCTTGAAATGAGATAGCAAGGACAACAGAAACAATCTATCAGGATCTTCCTCCATTAATTTTGATTTGTTTTGAACACTTTGTGCAAGTGTCCTAAACAATTTCTGCTCTGCTGAAAGTCTCTTTTTGGGAACACTAGAGCCTGAGACAGTAGGAGATGGTTTTTGATAATTGCTTGACTCTTCATTTGACATATTGTCTGTTTCCTTCTCAACAGGACTTTTAGTTACGCATACAGGCGCTAAAAACGAAAGATTCTTGAAGAAAACGTACTGCTTTCCGGCATCTACTGCAGAACCACTCTTCACTTCTTTCTGTTTTTGCACCTCTTGAGTGCACGAATCTCTTACATTTTTCTACCTCTTTTGCAAATGTGTTGCTGAAATAATAAGATTTATTTTCTGATTTCAGCTATCTTGCATCAGGAAATACATTCACACATCTGCATTACACATATAAATGTGGAGTTTCTACCATCTCAAGCACAGTAAAGGACACTTGTCAAAATATCTGGAATGTTCTGAAAGAGTCTACATTTTCGATGCTTACTGAGGAGAACTGGTTGAATATTGCAGAAGGTTTCAAGAGAAATGGAGATTTTCAAACTGTATAGGGGCAATAGATGGTAGATACACGTGTGTGATTAAGCCCCAGCATAGTGGCTCACTTTAACTACTAACATTTTTTTCTAAATTGTGTTTGTGATGCAAATTATAATTTCGTTTACACATATGTCGGGTCTTATGGCAAAAGTTCAGATTCACAAATCTTTAAGAACAGTGTGCTATTCAATAAAATAAGGGACAACAAACTGAGCATTCCTAGACCGAAACCAATATGTGCTGGAGGAGAGCCACTGCCATTTACATTCGTTGGTGATGAACATTTGGTTTGACAGAATATATGCAAAGACCCTATGTTGGAAATAATTTGCCAGTCATCAAAACGATATATAATTATCGTTTATCACGAGCGAGACGTTTCATAGAGAGTACATTTGGAATAATCAGCAAGAAGTGGAGAATATTCCATCGTCCACTCAATGTTTCAATGTTTTGGCCTCAGATATAATAAAAGCATGCTGCATATTACATAATTTCGTTTGTCGTAGAGATGGATATACATTCGAAGAGACAGCCGGCCGAAGTGGCCGTGCGGTTAAAGGCGCTGCAGTCTGGAACCGCAAGACCGCTACGGTCGCAGGTTCGAATCCTGCCTCGGGCATGGCTGTTTGTGATGTCCTTAGGTTAGTTAGGTTTAACTAGTTCTAAGTTCTAGGGGACTAATGACCTCAGCAGTTGAGTCCCATAGTGCTCAGAGCCATTTGAACCATTTTGAGCCATTCGAAGAGACACTGGACATCGTCGGACTACATGGAGTCGAGGAAGCCCTAATCCCGAGACCAAGGAACAAATCAGCAGCTGTTATAAGAGACAAATTTGCTGAATTCTTTGCAAGTGAAGAAGGTGCCGTGAGTTGGCAATTGAATAAAATTTGATCTGGGGATTTATGATATTTGTACATAATAATAATAACATACTGTACATATAATTCTAAATACATACCTTTTTGATTTTAGGAATCTGTTGTTTCATTTGCAAATCCTGGAATAAACAGTTCACACAATTCTTCCCATACTCTGCGTTTCACAATCCTGTTGCTGTATTTGGTACATATTTGACCCCCAAATAGCAGGACGTATTTCTACCTCACAAATGAAACGCTCAGTATCAAAACTCAAGGTGCTGTGAGAACGACTGATACGCCATGTGTGAAAGGTAACAGGTGTGAAAACGCCGCTACCAGCAGTGGGCATCCGCTCGCGCACAGATGGTCGCGCAGTTGCCCCTGCCGCTGGCGTATGAACCTCCACGCGTGTAAACAAATGCCCTATCTATTTGCACTATGGAACGCTGACCGCTGCCGGAAATTGCACGTGTGTAAGGGGCCTTAAAGTCTCCATGCGATAGAGGGATCACCGTCAACAACGTAACATACCCTCACTTCATCAAACACTGAGGTTGAGTATATTATTTAATCCAGAAAAGTGAAGCAAAGTCTGGTGACCAGGAAATTAATGCTACTACCTGACAGCCTCTTGCTGACCACAAACCATAGGTGAAAATTTCTGATATCACCAGGATCCGATTCGGCTGCCGCAGAGTGGAACGCTGCCGCACAGGCGCGCGTCAGCGCCCTCTGCTAGGGAGACGAGTGCGGATGTGAAAAGAAAGACTCTTTCCTGTGAAGAATGCACACGATTGGTCTTCTTCGTGAAGACGTATGTGCACTGAACTCCCGGTGCCTTCGCCTTTAACAGCATAGCTATTCTACTAGAACATATAGTTGTCTGCAATACACAGAATCAGACAAGCTTAGGCGGATGTTTTGATTTACATACGGCCAGTGTATTGCACGACGGCTTCTGTAACAACAGCTTTTTTGTGAATTCGTTTATTTGTACTACTGAAAAACGGCTAGAAGGTTTTAGCTGTAGGTTGCCTATCTAACGATTCTCCGGTGCCGAGCGGTTCTAGGCGCTACAGTCTGGAACCACACAACCGCTACGGTCGCAGGTTCGAATCCTGCCTCGGCCATGGATGTGTGTGATGTCCTTAGGTTCGTTAGGTTTAAGTAGTCCTAAGTTCTAGGGGACTGATGACCTCAGAAGTTCAGTCCCATAGTACTCAGAGCCATTTGAACCATTTTTTTCAGGGGCACCAAAAGTCTGATTTTCAGTATTTCACATATTTATTGGCCGAATTTAAAACTTAAATATGCTGTCATAATCAAGTCATTTAGAGGTATAATATTACGTTAAAGGCTAAACGCTCTAAGACAAGCATTAACGTCAGGACAAGTATATACACTGAAGTGCTAAAGAAAATGGAAAAGGCATGCATATTCAAATACAGATATATGTTAACAGACAGAATACGGCGCTGCGGTCGGCAACGCCTATATAAGACAACAAGCGTCTGGCGCAGCTGTTGGATTGGTTACTGCTGCAACAATGGCAGGTTATCAAGATTTAAGGAATGAAATTTTCATTCTGCAGCGGAGTGTGCGCTGATATGAAACTTCCTGGCAGATTAAAACTGTGTGCCCGACCGATACTCGAAATTGGGAGCACGACTCACGCACAGTTTTAATCTGCCAGGAAGTTTCAAGATTTAAGGAGTTTGAACGTGGTGTTATAGTCGGCGCACGAACGATGAGACACAGCAACTCCGAGGTAGTAATGAAGTGGGGATTTTCCCGTACGACCATTTCACGAGTGCACCTCGAATAGCAGGAATCCGCTAAAACATCAAATCTCCGACTTCGCTGCGGCCGGAAAAAAAATTGTGCAAGAACGGGACCAACAACGACTTAAGAGAATCGTTCAGTGTGACAGAAGTGCAACCCCTCCGCAAATTTATGCATATTTCAGTGCAGAGCCATCAACAAGAGTCAGCGTGCGAACCTTTCAGCGCCGCGCGGGATTAGCCGATCGGTCTCAGGCGCTGCAGACGTGGACTGTGCGGCTGGTCCCGGCGGAGGTTCGATTCCTCCCTCGGGCGTGGGTGGGTGTGTTTGTCCTTAGGATAATTTAGGTTAAGTAGTGTGTAAGCTTAGGCACTGCTGACCTTAGCAGTTAAGTCCCATAAGATTTCACACACATTTGAACATTTGAACCTTTCAGCGAAACATCATCGATATGGGCTTTCGGAGCCGAAGGCCCACTCGTGTACCCTTGATGACTGCGCGACACAAAGCTTTACGCCTCGCCTGGGCCCGTCAGCACAGACATTGGTCTGTTGATGACTGGAAACATCTTGCCTGGTCGGACGAGTCTCGTTTAAAATTGTATCGAACGGATGGACGTGTACAAATATGGAGGGGACGTCATGAATCCATGGGCCCCGCATGTCAGCAGGGAACTGTTCAAGCTGGTGGAGGCGCTGTAATGGTGTGGGCTTGGAGTGCAGTTGGAGTGATATGGGACCCCTGACACGTCTAGATACGATTCTGACAGGTGACATGTATGTATGCATCCTGCCTGATCACCTGCATCCATTCATGTCCACTGTGTATTCCGATGGGCTTGGGCAAATCCAGCAGGACAATGCGACACATCACACGTCCCGAATTGCTACAGAGTGGCTCCAGGAACGCTCTTCTGAGATTAAACACTCCCCTGCCACTTAACACCCTAGACATGAACATTATTGAGCATATCTGTGATGCGTTGCAGCGAGCTGTTCAGAAGAGATCTCCGCCCTCTCGTACTCATCAGCATTTATGGATAGCCCTGCAGGAGTCGTGGTGTCAGCTCCCTCCACCATTACTTCAGACATTAGTCGAGTCCATGCCACGACGCGTTCCGGTACTTCTGCGTGTTCGCAGGGGTCCTACACGATATTAGGCAGGTGTACCAGTTTCTCTGGCTCTTCGGTGTATGTCTCGTGAGAGACTGTAAACCACGAAGCGTAAATCATTCACATTATACTCGTATTTATCCGGTATTTTAGAATGAGAGCACTTAGCGACTTCCAAGAAACTTTATACGTAAGTCTTTCGGAAACTTTTCCTCACTGACACCCCCACACAAAATGATTAAAAGAAAAAGGGTTCTCGCTTACTACATTCTCGTTGTGGTATCGATAGCTACAATGCCACGGCGTAGGTGAAAGTTCTTAGGTTGGCACTACGACAGAGACCGACAGCAGCGCCCTCTAGCCGGAGCTGTGCAGCTCTACGAGCGCCGCTCCAGATTCAGCCCATTTGAACCCGAGTAGACGACCAAGCAATATTGTTTCTATTTCATAGTGGGCGAGCCACTACAGATTCTGCCTTTGTAACTTGATGTACAGCTTCGCACCTACGTGCTCATCTCAGCCAAAGTTAAGTACAATTGATGTATTCCAGCTATTGTGTGGTGGTATAGTAAAACCATTTCTAATTGCAGTACCAAGTGTTCTAGCTCACCTGCTCCTCCTGGCTTCCTACATTCGGCCCTTTCATTTTACAGAAGGAGAGCCACGCGTCGCCTACCAGGCGGGATACCAAAATTTCTATGTACCAAAATTTCGTCTATGTACCAAAATTTCACCGTCAGGCCGCTCGGGATTAGCCGAACGGTCTAAAGCGCTGCAGCCATGGACAGTGCGGCTGGTCCCGGCGGAGGTTCGAGTCCTCCCTCGGTCATGGGTGTGTGTGTTTGTCTTTAGGATAATGTAGGTTAAGTAGTGTGTAAGCTTAGGGACTGATGGCCTTAGCAGTTAAGTCCCATAAGATTTCACACACATTTGAACATTTTTTTCACAGTAAGGCCTAACGTTCTAATTTGCGAACGCGTGCTTAAATCCAATGCCTCCAAATTTTTAATGCGAAAATTCTTAATGCTCTTGAAAACTCTTGGTGCTTAAGTGCGTAGCGTATTTCCATAAGTTTAATAAACACAACAGATACGCATGACAGAGACTTTAGTCATCAATAATATATTCTCCTATATATTCAACAGTCTGCCAACGCTAGAGTAACTTTTGGATTCCGTGACTGTAGAAATCACGTGGTTTTGAGGCAAAGAACACGTCGAGCCATGATCGGAGCGTGTTTTTGGTTGGTTGGTTTTGGGGAAAGACACCAAACAGCGAGGTCATCGGTCTCATCGGATTAGGGAAGGAAGTCGGCCGTGCCCTTTCAGAGGAACCATCCCGGCATTTGCCTGGAGCGATTTAGGGAAATCACGGAAAACCTAAATCAGGATGGCCGGACGCGGGATTGAACCGTCGTCCTCCCGAATGCGAGTCCAGTGTGCTAACCACTGCTCCACGGAGCGTGTTTTTATCCGGAAAGGAAGAGAGGAGCTTCCTTGAAGGTTGTTCGACAGAGAGCGGAAGAGGTAAAAATCTTAGGGTGCAAGATACGGTGAAGAAGATAGGTGTGGAATCACTGCCCAACTCAACTCCTGCATAGAGTTTTTTGTCAGGCTAGCAGAATGCGAGCGGACTTATCGTGGAGTAGCATCACTTCATGTAGTCTTCCTGACCGTTGCTTTTGGATTGCGTCCACACGACGTCTAAGTTATTAAGAATATATGTCAGCAGTGATGTTTAAACCTCGGGGAAGCAATTCGTAGTACACCACACCGTCGCTGTTCCACCAGACACATAACATTATCTTTTGTGAATGCGCGCAGGTCTTTGTGCTGAGAGTTGCTGCTTTGTTTGGGCTCAGCCATTCCTTTCTCTCAATCATTCCTTTCCTTATGTTAGCTTAAAGACATCATTTCTCGTTACCAGTAACGATACAGGATACGAATGTCGGTGCTGTTCACGAGCCAATTGATGACGAGCTACCAGAGATGCACATGTCTGCATGCAAATGACGCACGGTGGTGGAATGATCATAGTCCATCACATTTGCCAATTCTCGAGTACGCTGACGTGGACGATTGAGGATTAATGCGTTTAAACAATCTTCATAAAACCCCGAAAGTGTGGAGAGTCAATAATGTCAAAATGGTGCTTCTTAAAACGAAAAAAAAAAACATTTTATTGCCGTGCTCTGCCCAATGCCATTATCCCTAAACATGGCGCAAATGCTTCTGCCTGCCGTCGTTGCTGTCACCACTCTATTGAACTCAAACAGACGAAAATGTATGGAAGTTACGATTTTTCCACTTGGCACTCCATTTTCTAGCGTACACAGCTCCGCTCACTACCTCCAAATGACTAAATGACTAAATGACAATACGTAAACGTATTTGTGATCTACAAATAAAAAATGAAAATTGGTAAATAACCCCATATCAACCGGAATAACAACATGCAAAACAAATACGCTACTAACTTATGCACCAACCTAATAAATTAGACATTCTTCATTAAGTCTACGTTTTTATTCTTAATTCTACAAATTTATTTTTCTACATAGTCATCCTGGCAACGAACACATTTCTCCCAGCGTATGATCAATTTGATGATACTGTCACTGCAGAATGTTTGACTTGTTGACGGAGCCAGAAGCTCACCTCTGTTTACACCGCTTCATCACTATCAAAATGAAGTCATCGAAGTTGTACTTTAAGTTTTGAAAATCACATGGGCGCAGTCGGGATTATATGGAGGATGGTCGATGACACTGAACCCAGGGCGTCGGATTAATGCAGATGTCGCTGCCGTCGTGTATGGTCTAGCATTGTCAGCTGAAGGAGAGGGTGCTCCGTGCATGGACGAACTCTTAAAAACCGAAACTCGATTACAGCACCCTGTTTCTCACGCACGGACATACACTACTGGCCATTAAAATTGCTACACCAAGAAGAAATGCAGATGATGAACCGGTATTCATTCGACAAATATACTAGAACTGACGTGTGATTACATTTTCACGAAATTTGGGTGCATAGATCCTGAGAAATCAGTACCCAGAACAACCACCTCTAGCTGTAATAACGGCCTTGGTACGCCTGGGCATAGAGTCAAATAGAGCTTGGATGGTGTGTACAGGTACAGCTGCCCATGCAACTTCAACACGATACCACAGTTCATCAAGAGTAGTGACTGGCGTATTGTGACGAGCCAGTTGCTCGGCCACCATTGACCAGACGTTTTCAGTTAGTGAGAGATCTGGAAAATGTGCTGACTGGGGCAACAGTCAAACATGTTTTGTATCCATAAAGGCCCGTACAGGAAGGACCTGCAACGTGCGGTCGTGCAATATCCTGTTGAAATGTAGGGATTCGCAGGGATCGAAAGCAGGGTAGAGCCACAGGTCGTAACACATCTGACATGTAACATCAACTGTTCAAAGTGCCGTCAATGCGAACAAGAGGTGACCGAGACGTTTAACCAATGGCACCCCATACCACCCGCCGGGTGGTACGCCAGTATGGCGATGACGAATACACGCTTCCAATGTGTGTTCACCACGATGTCGCCAAACACGGATGCGACCTTCATGATGCTGTAAACAGAACCTGGATTCATGCGAAAAAATGACGTTTTGAAATTCGTGCACCCACGTTCGTCGTTGAGTACACCATCGCAGGCGCTCCTGTCTGTGATGCAGCGTCAAGGGTAACCGCAGCCATGTTCTCCTAGCTGATAGTCCATGCTGCTAAAAACGTCGTCGAACTGTTCGTGCAGATGGTTGTTGTCTTGCAAACGTCCCCATCTGTTGACTCAGGGATCGAGACGTGGCTGCACGATCCGTTACAGCCGTGCGGATAAGATGCCTATCTCTACTGCTAGTGATACGAGCCCGTTGGGATCCAGCACGGCGTTCCGTATTACCCTCCTGAACCCATCGATTCCATATTCAGCTAACAGTCATTGGATCTCGACCAACGCGAACAGCAATGTCGCGATACGGTAAACCGCAATCGCGATAGGCTACAATCCGACCTTTATCAAAGTCGGAAACGTGATGGTACGCATTTCTCCTCCTTACACGAGGCATCACAACAACGTTTCACCAGGCAACGCCGGTCAACTGCTGTTTGTGTATGAGAAATCGGTTGGAAACTTTCCTCATGTCAGCGCGTTTTAGGTGTCGCCACCGGCGCAAACCTTGTGTGAATGCTCTGAAAAGCTAATCGTTTGCATTTCACAGCATCTTCTTCCTGTCGGTTAAATTTCGCGTCTGTAGCACGACATCTTCGTGGTGTAGCAATTTTAATGGCCAGTAGTGTAGTTACATTACACACCACCACTTTACACGCTGCAATTCGATGTCCTTTTGCGGCAGAGGGTTGCAAATATGTAGACATGAAGAATAAATGTTAATACCTTTTGTTTTATTTAAAAAGCTTTAAGAGTTTTCACATAAAAAAATCGGAAGCATTACTGTCCAGCACGCTATCCAATTACTTGTTTACTACTTTCTTTATTCGTTGCAGATTTTGCGCAGTCTCCATGTATACCACTGAATGTACCAGCAAACTTATGTCACTGTACGACTCATCGACTCATACTCCATGAAACATGAAGTTTTATACGGTGCGATCCATATAAACCTGAACTACTTTAATGAGCCATAACATTTGAAACAATAAGGGGGTCACATCTGCAAGTTTGGGGAGATGATAACACACAACATAGAAACATAGAAAGCCCTCACAGCAAATTTTAGACGTGGCTTCCAAAGCCTCGATGAACAACTTTACTCGTTTCAGCATATTCCGCGATGTTCTGTGAAGTGTGTACTCGTCAATATTGCCTATTTCTTGTGTAATGGCCTGCAGTTATCTGTTACAGTCAGCTTTTAAAGTACCCCCAAAAGGAAATAATTCGGGGGGGGGGGAGAGGGGAGGATAGATCAGGTAATTGGGGAGGAGGGGAAGGACGGGGAGCACAAATATTTTGACATTACACGGTCACCAAAGAAACTAGTTCCAAGTCGCTTGGAAGGAGATGTATGATACGTAGCTCCATCTTGTTGGAAATAGCCTCTGTTACGTTCCACGTCATCCAGCTGCTCCACGAACGTATTAATGATGCACCAATAAACCGTAGCGTCTACGCTCGTATCAGATCCTGGAAGCTGACACGGCGCAACACATTCCAGCCTTTTCATCAGGCAGTAGTGTTTCGTAACAATATGGGGGCCTTCACCGTTCCAGCAACTGATGTTTTTTGTGTTGATGTAACCTGAGAGGTGGAACCATGCCTCATCTGTAAACCAAGTTATGGAGAGAATGTGTGGGCGTTGAATAAGAAACCCTTGACACCATCGACAGAAGCGCATTCTTTTTTCATGATGTGTTTCTTTCCATGGCTGCATCGTGTGCACTCCGTATAGTCGCAGAGCCGATTTCTTCGCAACTCTCTGGCATGTGCCATATGAAATGCCTTTATCCTGGCTCAATCGACGCAACAATTACTTTTGGAGAGTTCCCCAAGAGTCTTCGAACATTGTCAATAACCTCCGCACTCAGTGATGGTCTATGTTTACCGCTATCACTGTTTAGTACACCAGCTGTCTCCAGCTTCCTTACAGTCGATATAATTATTGCCTTTGTCGGAACACCGTGCACACTGAATTCTCTGCGGAATGTCCGTTGCGTTGTAACCAAAGAATCTGCCCTGCGATATATTTTCACAATAAAAACCTGCTCTCTAAATGTGTAACGCATGTTTCTGCCAGCTAAATACTGCGAACGAAGCACTAATTTGGTGGTTATTGTCACATGAACTACACGAGCCGAGCAAGCGCAGCGTTATACCGGACAAAGGACCTAATGGTCAGAAACAACAATCAATCCGCCAACAACGGGCGGTGGTTCTGATTCTCCTGGAGCTACTGATATCATTAAAATAACTTTCCCCTTTCTACGAGCTTTCAGAGGGGAACTATGACCCATTGAGGCAGTTCAGGCTTATAAGGATCGACCTGAACATAGGAGTTTGTAAAGAATTGGGAGTGAAGGAGCTTACTGGTGTTTACCCTAAAACGCGAATTTTATGCACCTGCCAGAATGAGATTTTCGCTCTGCAGCGGAGTGTGCGCTGATATGAAACTTCCTGGCAGATTAAACCTGTGCGCCAGACCGAGACTCGAACTCGGGACCTTCGCCTTTCGCCTAGGGCGTGCCCGCTGAAACTCGCCGGTATGCACAGCCATCCCTCTACTACTGGCAGCTTACCTGGGAAGTCGCCCCCATCTCTTCTCAGGATACCGATCGCGTTCCTTTAAAGGATTATAAGACACGTAGCTGATGCATGCAGGTACTCGAAAGCATCGTGGCGCTGTTATTTCGAAGCAGTGAAAAACTAACGCGTGTTAAGTTCGAGCCGCGTTCGAAGCCAACTGCAACCATCAATCAGGTACATAAAACAAAACTTGCTGACAGATTAAAACTTTGTGTCGGACCGAGACTCGAACTCGGGACCTTCGCCTTTTGCGGGCAAGTGCTCTACCACTGAGCTACCCAAGCACGACTCACGCTCCGCCCTCACAGCTGTACTTCTGCCAGTACCTCGTCTCCTACCTTCCGAACTTTACAGAAGGTCTCCTGCGAATCTTGCAGAACTAGCACTCCTGGAAGAAAGGATATTGCAAAGACATGGCTTAGCCACTGCCTTGGGGATGTTTCCAGAATGAGATTTTCACTCTGCAGCGGAGTGTGCGCTGATCCAAGTACGATATTATATCATATCAGCGCACACTCCGCTGCAGAGTGAAAATCTTATTCTGGAAACTTGCCCGCAAAAGGCAAGGTCCCGAGTTCGAGTCTCGGTCCGGCACAAAGTTTTAATCTGTCAGCAAGTTTCGTTTTATGCACCTGATTGATGGTTGCAGTTGGCTTCGAACGCGGCTCGAACTTAATACTCGTGAGTTTTTCACTGCTTCGAAATAACAGCGCCACGATGCTTTCGAGTACCTGCATGCATCAGCTACGTGTCTTATAATCCTTTAAAGGAACACGATCGGTATCCTGAGAAGAGATGGGGGCGACTTCCCAGCTAAGCTGCCAGTAGTAGAGGGATGGCTGTGCATACCGGCAAGTTTCCGCGGGCACGCCCTAGGCCTCGGCCCTGGCAGAGGAGATGCGTCCGCGACCGCTGGCTGGCGGATTATGCAGAGCGGCGGCCGCTTTGATCCCGGCAGCGAGCAGAGATGCCGGCGCGATAGCAGCGCGTCACGCGGCCGCCCGCTGAATTAATTGCTCGCCGCTCCGCTGCAGTCAGCTGCAGCTGTGGCTGCACTAAAGGCTTGTGACGCAGCCAGCCAGCGCTGGCGACACAATGCCAGTCGCGTCATATTGAACTGGGGTTCGTGGTGGAAATTACATTAACGAGCAAAAACAAAATAGTGTGAATACTCTCCTGTAAATACTTAAATGTCCAGAGAATGATTCCTGACATACCTGCAACACAGCGCCATCTGTTGTCTAACATCTCTGCAATTATCGATAAAGTAGGGGCACCCACAATCTATGACAAACAGTCGCTAAACGGCAGAGGTAAGCATGAATCTCTTGCACGTGTATCCCCCAACCACGCTGACTGAGTTTGGAAGGTTTTTTCGGAGACTTTCAAGATGGCGACAAGTGAAATTATTCGTACATGAATTGCGCAGCTTTCAGTCGACGAGCTTATAGTGACTCTGACGAAGAGAAACGCATCCACAGATACTGGATTATGGAAATGGGCATCTCGTAGGAATCGTTTGGGAACATCAAATACACCGTTGTGATCTAGAGGATGTTATTTTCCAGCTTTTCCCGTATGCCGTATGAATCTTCTAAATGATGCCTCTGGAACGTCAAATACTTCGTCCAGCTTGGTTACGGAAACACCCACCATACTAGGAACAACAATCTGCCCACGGTAGAATACACTTAAATCCGACGTACACTGAGGTGACAAATCTCGTGGGATACCTCCTAATATAGTGTCGGACCTCCTTTTGCCCGGCGTAGCGTAGCAGTTCGATGTGGCATTGACCTCACAATTCGTTGGAAGTCCCCTGGAGAAATACTGAGCCATACTGCATGTATAGCTGTCCGTAGCTACGAAAGCATAGCCTGTGTAGGATGTTGTACACGAACTGACTCTCGGTTATGTCCCATAAATGTTCGATGGGATTCATGTCGGACATCTGGGTGGCCAAATCATTCGTCTGATTTATCCAGAATGTTCTTCCAACCCATTGCAAACAATTGTGATTCGGCGAAATGGTGCATTGTTATCCGCAAAAATGCCATAGTTGGTTGGGAACATGAAGTCCATGAATGACCGCAAATGTTCTCCAATTTGCGGGGAACGTAACCTTTTCAATCAACGACCGGTTCTGGTGGACAAGAGGACCCTGCCCATTCCATGTAGACACAGACCACACTGTTATGGAGCTATCAGCTTGCACATTGCCTTGTTGACGACTTGGATCCATGGCTTCGTGGAGTCCTCCTCACACTCTGTCCCTACCATCTGCTTTTACCAACAGAAATCGGGGCTCATATAACCAGGATACGGTTTTCCAGTCGTCTAGGGTCCAACCTATATGGCCACGAGCCCAGGAGAGGCGCTGCAGGTGACGTCGTGCTGTTTGCAAAGGCACTCGCGTCGGTCATCTGCTGCCATAGCCATCAACGCCAAATTTCTCCTCACTGTCCTAACGGGTACGTTCGCCATACTTCCCACATCGATTTCTCCGCTTATTTCATGCAGTTTTGCTTATCTGTTAGCACTGACAACTCTACGCAAACGCCGCTGCTCTCGGTCGTTAAGTGAAGGCCATCGGCTGCAGCGTTGTCCGTGATGAGAGTCATTGCCTGAAATTTGGTATTCTTGGCACACGCTTGATACTGTGGATCGCTGAATACTGAATTTCCTAACGACTTCCTAAATGGGGAGTCCTATGCGTCTAGCTCCAACTACCAGTCCGCGTTCGAAGTCCGTTGATTCCCATTGAACGGCCATAATCACATCGGAAACCTTGACTCACCTGAGTACAAATGATAGCTCTGCCAGTGCGCCGCCTTTTATACCTTGTGTACTTGATACTTTCGCCATCTGTGTATGCACACGTCGCTACCACATGACTCGCGTCACCTCAGTGCAATGCACTCACAACTACAAAGAACACTATTCTGACCACAGCTGACACTTGCGATGTATTGAGGACATTGCACAAGTTGGCGTCCGTGGTCAAATACAATATCGGAACCCGAAGACTTGGCTAACATCTGCATCTATGTTCAAGGATGCATTTCTCGCGGTGATCCCATATTTTTGTCCAGTCCCTGTATATCAGTTTGAGTCTGCATACTATAGGTACACCTTGGTCTTCCTCTGCAATTTTCACCCCTTTCACTGTCCGCCCCCGGGAGCTGACTGGTGCCCCGAACGGTAGCTCAGCGTGTTCAGTCAGAGGGCTGCGTGCTCTCTGTAATAAAAAAACTGAGCCAAAGAATCAACGATCAACTTGAACGGATGTCTTGTGACGTCCGTCCAGACCAAACGCAATGAACTATAACGAACCAAAAAAATGTGGTCAGCGTGACAGAATGTCAATACTAAGCGCCTGGGTTCGATTCCCGGCTAGGTCGGAGGTTTTTTTTCCGATCAGGGACTGGGTGTTGTGTTGTCCTCATCATCATCATTTCATCCCCATCGACGCGCAAGTCGCCGAAGTAGAGTCAAATCGAAAGACTCGCACCCGATGAACGGTCTACCTGACAGGAGGCCCTAGTCACACGACATTTACATATTTACCCCTTTCACTTCCCGCCATAGCCAAACTGACAATTCCTTAATGCTTCACGAAGTGACCTAACAACTAATCCCTGCTTTTAGTTCACTTGTGTTGTAAGTAGTATGTAAGTAGGCTGTTTAGGTTTTTTTTACTGGTAACGCCACGTAGCGCTCTGTGTGAGAATCACTGGCTGTGCTGTGTGCATTCTGTGGCTGGTTTGCAATCTTGTCTACCATTGTAGTGTTGGGCAGCTGGGCTTTTAACAGTGCGTAGCGTTGCACAGTTGGAGGTGAGCCGCCAGCTGTGGTGGATGTGGGGAGAGAGATGGCGGAGTTTGGAAATTTGTAAGACTGGATGTCATGATCTGTTATGTATATTATGATTTTTCAACACTATTAAGGTAAATACATTGTTTGTTCTCTACTAAAATCTTTCATTTCCTAACTATGCCTATCAGTAGTTAGTGCCTTCCGTAGTTTGAATCTTTTATTTAGCTGGCAGTAGTGGCGCTCACTGTTTTGCAGTAGTTCGAGTAACGAAGATTTTTGGTGAGGTAAGTGATTTGTGAAAGGTATAGGTTAATGTTAGTCAGGGCCATTCTTTTGTAGGGATTTTTGAAAGTCAGATTGCGCTGCGCTAAAAATATTGTGTGTCAGGTTAAGCACAGTCCTGCATAATTGTTTAAAGGGGACGTTTCATATGGCGACCCTGCCAGGATACCTCACTGGAATCTTCTGATTTCTTCTTGTAGTTTGTGCAATTAGTGCAGCCTTTGTTTATTGCTAGCACATAATTGTAGAGAGAATTTCCTTTGTAGTTGCAGTCTTTCATTGTTGTACAGTAAAACAGTTGTGGCATGCATGTAGATTTGCACCAAGTATTTCGCAGCTGCGCTTGCAATTAACTACATATTATTTTCAGTGCTATGTTAATACGTTCTCTTATTTTTGCTCTTCAAATTGTGCTTTTCTGTGTTATTGTGTGAAATATTGTGACAATAATGGCGTGTGAAAAATGTAACACTACGCTTCAAAGTAAACTGAGAAATAATAGTGATGACGAGGTTAGCTTATCAGCACCACTGTGTAGTGAATTAACAGACATTCGGAGTGGTATTTTGGTAATTGTGCATAGGGAAATGGAGCGGGCGGCAAATAATGGTGTAGACAGTGAAACAGGTAGTGAACAAGGAAGCATTATCGATCGATCGGTCGGCAACAGCTCGCCTCAGGAATCCGAAATGACAGAACACAATATTGCAGATACTGTAGACTTAGGTTTTGGGTCCTCGCCGTTTTCTCAAATGAGTCAAGACACATTTTCTGCTTGTCAAAATATGAATGTTGCCGGTGAAAATGCACTGCCAAAAAGTATAGAGAAACAGATTCCAGACACTAATACATTATTATTGCAATTAATGCAACAAATGGAACAAAATCAGAGACAAATGGGACAAAGGCTTCAAAAGTTAGACACAATGGAACAACACCAGAGACAAACACAGCAACAGTTAGACACAATCGAACAAAATCTTCAAACGTTAGACACAGTGGAACAAAATCTTAAAAAGTTAGACACAATGGAACAAAATCTTCAAAAGTTAGACACCACGCTTGAACAAACACGTGAAGATTTAACTACTGAGTTACATAACATCGAATCGAAATGTCAAAAAGCCTGTAATGACGTAAAAACCCAAATTTGTGAGCATTTTCAACCTATTTTTTCGCGGCATGAAAATGCATTACAGAATCACGAAGCAGCCGTAAAAGAACTGCAAACTATTGTTCATGAAAATCACGACACCTTGAAAGCTAAAATTGACTCAGTTGCATCTACCGATTCGGTTACGCAACTTGCAAAAACTCAAGAAAACTTAAAGGACACAGTAGATACGATTTCAATACAAATGGACACTCTGAAGCTTGGTTCAGAAAAACACACTGAGGAAATAAGTACACTATCAGAGAAAATAGCCGAACTTTGGATCAGTTCACTAACTTATCTGCAAAGATAGATGATGATCTGAATGACACAAGACCTGTAGCCATCACTTACACAGAAGAGTATGAACAAATTAAGAAATTCAAACAAAATCAGAATCAAATTAATACGCAATACAAAAGAGAAATCCGGGAAGTACAAGATCAGTTGGCACAAGTAATACAAAAATTTCATATTTCAGAGGACACTCGCGCTCCAACACGGGAAGAGGAACTTAGAAATACGGAAAAGCCACAAAATAATAACACAGGGCATTTCGGAAATTATGAAAGAAATTGGCAAGGTGCACCGAATTATGAGATGGAACCGCCGACACGACGTAATAATGACTGATATGCTACTCGCCGACACGATGATTTTGACTATAAGCTGTTCATTACTACACGTAAATTCAAAACGTTTAAGAATTCTGCCAACGACATTCATCCACAAGTGTGGCTCCATCAATTCTCTCATTGTTTTCCTCCCAACTGGTCATTGGAGCACAGGTTAGAATTTATGTGCGGCTACTTGGACAATGAACCAGCTGTAAGAATGCGATCGGTCAGTCACGATTGTCACAGTAAAGGAGAATTTTATCATGCCTTCCTCTCAGCATATTGGTCTCAAGCTACACAAGACCGAGTAAAACAAAGCATCATAGTGATGAAACATTTCGAACAATCTGAATTTTCCAGTCTTGTGAAATATTTTGAAGACATGTTGCACATGAATCAGTACCTGTCAAACCCATACACCCCCTCAGAACTCATTCGCATTTGCTTAATCAAATTACCTGAACATTTGCGACATATTATTTTGGCAGGACGTTGCAAAGACGACATTGAGGGTTTTCAGGGACTCTTACAAGAATTAGAAATTGACACTGACAATCGCAGAACGCGAAAACAGGAACACAACAATTACAGGTCACATCCGTCACAATTCCGCGATGAAAGAAATAATAACTGGACACGACAAGGCCATTCTCACAACACAAATCGTGACCAAACCAGACGCCACCCGTATGACAACCATTAGCAGAGTAGTAATAATTACAGGGAAAGATCACCTCTCCGCGGTAATGACTATCACAGAGACAATCAGAGAAACAGAGAATATGGGAACCAAAATAAATATTATCAAGGGAGACAGAATAACTTTAGATGCAACGGTCCAGCGCGCAGTTACGATTCAGGGAGAAATTCTCCACCACGTGACCGACAAGAAAGAAACTATGGAATCTACCGAGATGACGACAGACGATATGATCGTAACGACAGAGCTAAATTGCATCAGAACTGGCGAGCTTCAAACAGGGCAGGGCCTTCTCGGCAAGGTGAATCTGTAGAAGTTAGGTCTCCAAATCCTAATTACGACACGCGCCAACAAAGAGACAGACAATGACTCGCACCACAGGCAGCCGCATGCGCCAGCTGGCTCAGAGATAAGTAACATAGACGCTAACCTTGAGAAAAATTCCAGTATTTCTTACCAACGTATACCACATGATAATTGCGTTGAAACTGAAACTCTGCATACTAGGAAGAGTAGAGGTTTACAGCAAATTTCACGTGTAAACCATTTATTGAGAGATAATCTGCTTTTTAACTTAGTCTTTGCTATAAAATTTTGCCCTTTACATTATTGTATGCTTTGTCAGACTTAGAATCTGTTAACATGCAACAATGTTTGAAGTTAAATATCTAGTCAAGAACCAAGAGAACTTATTTAAACAGAAATTACGAATGCATTGTTATTGTGAACAGACGACACAGTGTTACTGTGTGTGTACACTCTTGCAACAAGTTGCACGATTACGTAACGACTATCAAGCTTACATACTTAGAACTTATACTGCTAATGAGATTTTAATGCAACATTTTGGTTTACTTGAAAATACATTCTTTATTTGAAGTACTTTCTGTGGGATTAAAGATGACTTAGCATTTGGTTTCTATGACAGCTACACGATTATATCACGACGCTACTAATGTGTGACACAATTTACACTGTTGCTTTTGCAGTGTATCTGTTTTTCTGAATTCTTCCGGAAAGTAAAACATGTTTTAGTAGTAACTTTTGTGGTATAGCTACAATGTGACAACCTTTTTCGTAGCACAAAAATACGTTACAGTATAGTACTTTCTTGATCACGGTAATGTACATAATAACTACGATATCTATACGCATAGGATTTCACTTTTGATTATCATGAGGTAAGTACATTGACTTCTGCAGAACTTAGTTTTTGGAGGACGATAACTACGACACTTCCACAGAATTATCTTACAGCAAGACTCACATTTAGCGCTACAGGACACGCATTTGAGTGATTAATTTTGTACTTAAAACATTTATTTTTTAAAGAGTTTTGAATTACAAAGCAAGTTTTCCGTGATACATTTCATTCCATTGCTGTAATCTGTAATACCTGAGGGTATAATTACATTAATCCTCAGTGGGGTACACACCTACCTTATGTAACATGTTTTTGGCAAGGACAAGAAGCCCTAGCTAATGTGGTATTTGCTTATACAACTTTACACATCGGTACCATATTCCTCTAACACACAAATTACACAGCTATCTGATTATTTACCTGAGAGAGACAAACATTTATTTTACTACATCTGTGACAGACGTTTACGTAATTACTCCGTTGGATAACTTCACACTTACGAAATTGTATGTTGTTTCTACTTTGTGAACTGTTCATATTTTTTTTGGAACCATTGTGATGCTATGAGAGCTTTGAATGATGTATTTGGTATGGGATCATGATTTTTAAAGTACGTTTGAGGTAGATGACACTATTGAAATGAGCAGAGAAATTTTTTTAGGTTTTGCAATTATTGGAGGAAGCTACGACGATTTTGAGAGTTGACTGAGGTGTTATGATGTTATTATTACGATGACTATATGCATTATGCTGTTGCGGTATGTTTATGATCAAACAATAAGCTGATGCTATCTGAGCTATTTGATTATGCTACGTATCTGTTATGATGAAATATTGTAGAAGTGTCGACGAATAAGGTAAGGAATAATGAGTAGTGGTTAGGGACTCTGGTTTGTGAAAAAGGTTGTTGGAAACCAAGAATCGTACTTTAAGAGTTATGAAATGTGTGTAAATGCGTGAATGTATCACAATGCCGGCGAAAATTTTTTGGACACTGTTATATTCATAAGATTTTGTTTCTACACATTTGTAATGCAAATTCTCGATCTGTGAAATTTTTATATGAGACTGTCACTGTAGCAAATTGCTGTCGTTAATATTTCAGAAAGAAAGGTAAGTGACCTTGACGTAACGCGTTTTGAGCGCCCAGCTGTGAGATAGTCGTCTGACAAAAGAAAGCCATTAGGTGGAAAAAAAAAAGGAGAGAGGCCATTATCCTCGCTATTGACATTTCTTTGTAGAAAGCATCGCAAATACGACACGCTCAAACTTGAAAACATATGATTATATTGTGGAGCGCATACTTTGTGCTACTTACTGAAATGCTTATAAAGTGATGGGAAATATTCTTACATCTGCACACCTGATTATGACAAGTGTCTTTCTATGAGACTTGAGAGAATTTCTACTAACTTATGAAATGCCACATGACTATTGAATGTTATTTTTATGCTTTACTTCGTACATAGTTGCTTATTTTATTTGATATCTGTTTTCCAGGTGTGTTGCATTATTGGTTTAATAAAATAAAATAAAATGCATTTGCTAATGTGAACACTTTCTGTCAACAGGTGTATTAAATAATAATTTTGTGATCCACATTCTTCAAAAAAGGAGCACTTGGAAAGGAAAGAACAATCAGAAGGGACTAGTAACAGTAACTGCATATATAATATTCTTTTCAAGTACATGGTAATATTTTTTTTACAATAAGTTGTTGTGGTGCACCACTTTAATTACATAGACACTAAGATGTGACATAGGTATTAGACATGGCCATCTGTACTGTAATATTTTTTCTGCTTGAGCTTTGTCATGTTTAGATATAAGTTATTGTATTTGCTGCTGCTGTTTGCCAGGCATAATGTTACTGAATTTGACTTTGTATTACGCTGTTAAGCCAGTTTTACTACGGATTTATTTTTCTTGTTTGCTGCACAGTGCCTTATATTAGTTGTAATATTGCAATTGCTTTGCCAATTTGAATTTTTTGTCATTGATGTTTGTGTTAATTGTTTTATGCTGCTGCATTGCCTCATTCCTTAGTTTAGTATCTGAGCTCAGTAGATTTAAGTTAGCTTAAGATGGGGTAGGCCATATAAGAGAACAAGTTGTGATGAATTGGAAGAAATGCATTGAGAAGCTGTAAGAAAATGGTTTGGCCAAAAAAGTATTTTGAAAGAGGATATGAACAAAAAAAGTAGGGTTTAGGGACAAGAGGTTTAGGTAGGATTTTCTTGGAAATAAATGATGAGGTAAGATAATGGAAAATAAATAATGAGGTAAGAAATGTGTGAACATATAAATCCAGAAAGCATGCTTGGATAGAATTTTTTTGATGGACACAAATGTTGAAATAAGAGGAAAGATATTTGGAATGAAGTTTTGGGGTGGACTGCAGTACCAAATGTCACACTGAAAACAAACCCTGTCCTGTATTTTTGTGTTATTATGCTATGTGAATTTGTATTCTTCCTGTCTGTATGTGTTAAGCTAATAAGATTTACGTTGTAGAATTTTTCTGATAATATGTTATTTACGTTGTAAAGATGCTTAGACATTATTTATTCTGTTTTGCTTTAATGCTCATGTGTGAAGTTGATGTTTCAAAAGTTATTCTGATCTTTTATATATTTACTTATGTCATAATTCCTGTAACACTGATGTATATGTTATTTCGATTCTTTTGTAAAGCCCATAATACTACAAATGTTATCTGTACTATTATGTTCTTTAATGATGTATTTTGTACCTTTGTAATTGTATTTTCATGTTGTAAATTTATAATTGTATAGACACCAGTTCTTCAAATTAAGTTACATTTCACTGCACACGTTTCTGTTGGTCATAGTACATGGACAATATGTGAGAAGTAGGGACTGATAGTGTTTGCACATGTGTTGATAATTCAGCAAGGGACTGGATAACAGCATTGCTGGTTCTAAGGACATTTCAAAAAAAAAAACTTCTGTGCGTGCACAAGTGGTGGTTTATGGACTTGCTGTATTCTCCGCAAGAATCTTTGATGGTGATTGTGCACCTGCACAGTCGCAACGGATGGTTGCTGGCCGTCTCTACAAGGACTACAGTGCGTCTGCATCTTTGATGGCCCACCAGTACCATTATTTCTACAAGGACTGCAGTGGGTCTGCACCTCTGGTGGCCCACCAATACCATACACTCTACCAGGACTACAAGGGGTCTGCTCTGTGATGACCTACCTACCAATATTCTTCAACTTCGACTGACTCTGCTGTGGGTTTGCTCTGTTATGGCCCATTAGCTGTCTGCATGTCAAGAGTCAGTACTGTCTTTCCGTTTGAAGGACAACACTACTTCTTCAAGACTGTGTGGAAATCCACTGCTTCCGTGTGCATTTTCTTTTACTGCTCATACTTTGAGAAAAACACTGCTATTTTACTGTGATGAACGATCAGGACTGTCTTTATGGACTGTGAGATAATTTTAGCTTTGGACCAACGTTGTATCAATAAGTGTGTGCATTTGATATCTTTGTTATTGGAATTATGAAAAATTTTATCAAATCATTACTGGCCACTGCCCAAAACAATTTGTAAAATTTTTTGTGGGGAGCATGGGGGCTATGTAACTAGGCTGTTTAGGTTTTTTTTACTGGTAACGCCACGTAGCGCTCTGTGTGAGAATCACTGGCTGTGCTGTGTGCAATCTGTGGCTGGTTTGCATTGTTGTCTGCCATTGTAGTGTTGGGCAGCTGGGCTGTTAACAGCGCGTAGCGTTGCGCAGTTGGAGGTGAGCCGCCAGCAGTGGTGGATGTGGGGAGAGAGATGGCGGAGTTTGGAAATTTGTAAGACTGGATGTCATGATCTGTTATGTATATTATGATTTTTCAACACTATTAAGGTAAATACATTGTTTGTTCTCTACTAAAATCTTTCATTTCCTAACTATGCCTATCAGTAGTTAGTGCCTTCCGTAGTTTGAATCTTTTATTTAGCTGGCAGTAGTGGCGCTCACTGTTTTGCAGTAGTTCGAGTAACGAAGATTTTTGGTGAGGTAAGTGATTTGTGAAAGGTATAGGTTAATGTTAGTCAGGGCCATTCTTTTGTAGGGATTTTTGAAAGTCAGATTGCGTTGCGCTAAAAATATTGTGTGTCAGGTTAAGCACAGTCCTGCATAATTGTTTAAAGGGGACGTTTAAGTGTCATAAAATTCGTTTCTCCCAAATTCAATTCAGCACCGTTTCATTTATTATCCATCATACCATCTAACCTTCTGCGTACTTATGTAGCACCAAATTTTAAAGTATCTGTTCTATTCTCGAGTGAATTGTTTATCGTTCAGGTTTCACTTTTATTCAAAAGTACATTCCAGACAAATACCCCCAGTAAAGGCTTCCTAAGACATAAATTTGTATTCAGTGTTGAAACACGTATGTAACATAGCAGCGATGGCGAGGCATTGTAGCATCTGTGACCAGAGAGTATGCGCTTGACCGCGCGAGTGTTGCGAGCGGTTCTCAGTCTGTCAGTCAGTCGTTGCGAGTCTGTAGCTCTGTCTAGTTGAGGGCAATACTCTGTCTGTAGTCGTGGCAGTCGGTAGCTCAGTAGTCGTCATGCAGAGCGGTCGGTCAGTAGTAGCAGCCCAGTGCGGTTGTGTGATGTAGGCGGTCGGCAACACTGGTCAAGATGGTGAATAAGGTATACTATTAATTAATATAATCATTAGATAATGTAAAAAATTTATTTATTGTAATTATTCTCCAACAAGTCCCCCAATAATAATTTTTATTTCAAAAGCATTTTCTCAAAAATTTAATTTTTTATTGAACTAAAGATTTCGTTGCACTTCCCATTTCATTCCGCTTCTTTTGAAGAAAAATTTCACAAAAATCACAAAAAAAGAGAATATTATTATTTGCAATGCAGTTCCTCCAAGCGGTGCGCAACAACAAGAGCAGAAATGTGACATCCATTTATTCTGAGGTAAGACTTTAATTCTGATTGTTTTACACAGGGCCAAAGACCGATATTTCGGTTTAATTAAATTTTCTTATCACTGAATGGACTTTAATTTTTCATGAGGAATTTATATTTGAGTCAGATTGCGATTCTCACTTTTATTGTCATTAAATTTAATTGCAGGGAGGTTACGTTTGGCTCCCATTTCTATTAAGTATTGTCATTACATTTCTTTTAAAATTTTGTGGGGAGGTTACACTTGGCGACACCCAGTCCAGGATCGTATTTCGTTGAGAGTCTTTTGAGCGACAGTCAGATATCTGCTCTTATTTGCTTAGATATAATTAGGATTTAGCGCAACGCTTTTAATAATATTGTGACTTTCTTTCTACAGGTCAACGGCAATTTGTTGCTTTGTTGTATTTGTGTGTTGCTTTTGCATTGTTTATTTGTTTTGTGAAGAATTTTGACCATTGTAAAAATGCCGCGAAAGACTGTGAATAGTGTATCGCGAGGTATTATGAATGAAATTACCGACTTAAACAGCGTGACCGACAGTAATTGTGACACGCAGTGTAATGATGACAATCCTGCGTTCACTAACAATCAGTGCATTACAACCATTAATGATGACTTTTATCTTAATGATGAACAAACGAACTCAATTGTCTCTTCTGTTAATTTGACGACAATTGATGACGCGGGACGCTCCATTGTAATGAGCGCTACCCAGCTTAACACACCCGATTTGGAAAACTCAAGTAACGTACAGACAAATTTGTGTAATGAAAATGAACAGGGTACACAAAGTACGACGGATTTATTTAATTCCGAAATAGTGAGTGACAGTGTAGGTCCGACTGATAATCCTTTTTGTAAATTGCAGAATGACCAAATGGTCACACAAAGCGCGACAATTCCAGGTACACATTCAAACAGCACAGATAATGGAGTAGGTAATGCTACATTTGATTTGAATCAATTTATGGCAATAATGTTACAATTTAAGAACGATATTGGTGTAGATATCAAACAACAGAGTGAGAAAATAGACAACAATTTCAAACAACAGAACGAAAAATTAGACAAACAAAGTGAAGATTTTAAACAACTTAGGGAAGATAACAAACACTTAAATGAGAAACTTGACAATAATGACGAAAATCTCAAACAACTTAGTGAACAGGTCAGACAACAGAATAAAAAATTAGACGACAATTCCAGACAGCTTAGTGAACAGATTAGAGCCGTTGCCGCGCAGTGCCATGACACTAAGGAACAGTTGCGCACGGAAATTGAGGCTTGTTCACGAAAAAATAGCGAAGAAATTAAGTCTGTTGCGCAAGAATTAAGGGAAATGCAGACAGCCGCAACAGAAACACTCAGAGACGAAATTAGCGGAGTCGCTAAACAATGCTCTGAAAAAGCTACACAATTACGGGACGAGTTTAAAGCAATGACGGTAGAACTTTCGCGCACAGTGGACGCAAAGATAGACGCGAAATTCGAACAGCAGAACACTCAGATAAACGTGCGCTTTAATCAGCACATACAAAACAGTGATACGCGTTTCCGCAGATTTATTCAAGATCAAAACAAAGTAAAACGACAAGTCATGGAAACAATCACTGCACAAAGACAAGAGGACAAACGTAAAATGTTCGCGAAAGCGAAGACGTATGTAGACAATAATATTACTACAGTGTCCGACAAAATTAATACCATAGAACAGTTGAACGCGGAATTACGGGATGAAATTTCTGATCTTAAATCAAAAACAGATACACACACAGTAAATATTCAAACAGTGACAGATAGATTCGAACAATTAGATCTAACACAGGATTGCGATGTTATCAAAGCTGATGTTAAAAAACTGAGCGAAACTACGCGCAAGTTGCAAAAACAGATTAATGCGTCTGATTCTAAAACCGATGATCAGGTTAAAATACTGACTGAAAAATGTGATGAATTGGCCAGTCGTATTGATGTTATCGAAAATACTAATGACAATAAATCAGACGATACTGCACCGGTTTCATTTATCCAAACTCCTGAATTTCAAAATTTACAGCAGACAGTTAATGAGATCGATTCATCTAACAACACGTTACGTAGGAAGTTATCAAATTTACAACAAGAAGTAACAGAGATAAAAAACATTTCAGTTAATAACATGCCACAACAGACGCCACTTTATGAACATGTGTCAGACTCACGCAGCGCGTATAATTTGGGTAATCTACAGAGAGTACGGGACTTAGATTCCGATCAACCACAGTTCAATAGATTCTCTTACGATCCTGAACCTGTTCCATCACACAGAGATGATAATTTCGACTACAAACATTTTCTGTCAGTGAGAAAGTTTAAGGTTTTCAAAAACGATAGGACGCAGATTCACCCACTGGATTGGATTCAACAATTTAGCTTTGCTCTTCCACCGACTTGGCCTGTAACACATAAACTTGAATTTATTTGCAGTTTTTTGGAAGGCGAACCGGCAACTCGTATGAGACCGATCGCGCGGCAATGCTATTCAGTAGAAGAATTTCAGAATGCTTTTCTGTCAGCGTACTGGTCGAAGACGACACAGCGCGGAATTAAAGACCAACTAATTAGTTTGCCAAGCTATGAAAACTCAAATTTTCCCAGTGTAACGCAATTTTTTGAGCACATGGTACAACAAAACCAGTACCTAAGTGAACCGTACAGTGAATCCGCACTTATACAACTATGCATCTCTAAATTACCACGGTCATTACGAGTGTCACTTCTAACGGGCCAGCAAAAAGAAAACATTTCAGCATTCAGAGATCTTTTACAGCTCTTGGAAGTACAGCAATCCGATTATTCTTTTGTAAACAAAAACTTTTCGAGTAACAACCAAGGTCAACAACAGTACTGCAATTATGATCAGGGACGTAATTTCAATCGGAAAGATAACAGACGCTTTAGGAACGACAACTACCAAAACTTTAATAACAGGCAAAATTCTAATTATCAATACCGTCAAAATTTTCAGCAACAGGAACAACACTTTAGTAACAATAGAGGTGTTTCACAACAACAACATCAAAACCAGCCGGTTAACATACCTAACCAACAATGGAATACACAAGGTCAACCAGGCTTTAATGTTTCGCCGCGTGGACGTATAGCCCCTGGTCCAACAAATAGTAACGCACGGGAGCAGAGAAACAACTATGTACAAAGAAGACAGTATTTCAATTCCCATCGCAATACACCGTATAGGAATGACTATTACGACAGACGTAAAAACGATGAGCACAATTACCAGCGTACATATAATAACAGTCGGCCTCACCAACAGCAAAATCATACGCAAGAACATATCCTCATGAATGAACCCGACAGTAGGTACCATCCAGAGCGTAACACGTCTGGAAGAAGTAATAGAACAGTTCAAATAGTCGAAATGCCACAGAATCCTCCTAATAATAATAACACGTCAGATAGAATCTGACTAGATAATGTACAGGACGCATCTTGCAATAATACAAGCACTACCTTAGACACGCAAAATGTTGTTCACGAAAATGTAATTACTTTTGACGACATCAGAGACACTCTTTTACAGGAAAGACCAGTTATTCAGAAAACCATTTCACATCCTGTTATCGAAATTAAAATTGGTTCATCGAAATTCTCAGCAGTAATTGATTCCGGATCACCAATATCAGTAATAAATGAGGAGACTTTTAATGAGTGCAACAAAGAGAATACCTATCCGACATTACCTTTAGGCAGAACAAAAGTGAAGGGAGCAGTACCGAGTAAAGGAATAGACGTTAAATTACAGACGCATTTATCATTTTGTATTGGAGGTCATACTTTCCACTCTAATTTTTGGATTGTTCCGTTATTGACAACAGACATTATTTTAGGCACGAATTTTCTGGTACAACACGACGCAGTTATCGATTTTCAGAATTCTTATTTAATGTTAAAGGATGAAAATGTACAATTGGCTTTAGAATTTCAGCACTCTTTATCTGCGGAAGAACAAACAATTAACCGCACAGAGGTCATTTCCGCAACACGTAACATAGACTGTAATCCCACATTGTTCACGGATACGTACGTACACAACTATAATACTCCAGACGAAGCCGACTACGACGTAATGCAAATGATTTCCGATAAAGTTAGACAAAGCAGTGCAACTACAGACGACGAACGAACGCAATTACACAAAATTCTTTTACAGCAAGCTCCAGTTTTTGACAACATTCCTGGTACTATGTCCGGCTTTATGTATGAATTTCAAGTCAAACCGCACGACACATTTAAAGCTAAGCATTATCCTATTCCGTATATTCACAGAGAACAAGTTAAAAAAGAATTGCAGGATATGCTTGATCAAGGAATTATTGAACCAGCAGTTAGTCCGTACATAAACCCGCTGCATATTGTTAAGAAAAAAGATGGCTCACTTCGCCTTGTACTTGATTCACGTCACATTAATGACATTATTATTAATGAAACAGATCGACCACAGACACTAGAGGAACTTTTACAGAAATTTCATGGTACAGCTATTTATTCCACATTAGATTTGAAATCGGGATTTTGGCAAATTCAGCTTCATCCGAATTGTAGAAAATACACAGCTTTTCTCTGTTTCGGCGACTGTTATCAATTTTGCAAATTACCATTCGGGTTAACTATTTCTTCTGCAGCTTTTATTCGCGGTTTGAACAATGTACTTCCGACAGAAATTAAAGACAGAATTACGACGTATGTAGACGACATTCTTATCGCAGAAGCTAACTGGTCTGAACACAATCTGATTCTTGAACAACTGTTGCAAACTTTTCATGCACAAGGACTTACAGTTAATCTTAGTAAATCGCACTTTGGCAAAACTTCTATAAAATTTCTTGGACACGTAATTTCAGCAGAAGGCATTGCACCTGATCCAGAAAAACTTCAAGCTCTACGTGATATTACTGTTCCGACGACAAAGAAGCAATTACGCAGTTTTTTGGGCTTAATTAACTTTTTTCGTAAATTTATTCATCACTCTGCTTTAGACACGCCTAGACTATGCCAATTAACAGGTAAAAACACTATTTGGTCATGGGATAAGCAAGCACACTCTGAATTCATGAACCTGAAACATGCTTTGTTGAATGCTCCACTTTTATCGCACCCGGATCTTAGTAGAAATTTTTCCATTGCCACTGACAGTTCCAACACCGCTTTAGGCGTACACATTTTCCAGGAAATCGAAGAAGACGGTTCTACAGTAATTAAAAACATCGCATTTGCAAGTCGCATTTTGTCACCCGCTGAACGAAATTATTCCGTTACAGAACTGGAAACATTATGTGTTGTATGGGCTTTCACGAGATTTCGGCATTTTCTTTATGGCAGACATACCACCGTTTACACAGACCATAGAGCTATACAATTTTTGCTTTCAGCTAAATTTACTCACGACAGATTAAGCAGATGGAAACTGTATTTACAGGAATTTAATTTTACAATAGTTCACATTCCCGGCACGCAAAATGTTATAGCAGACGCACTATCGCGTTCTCTGAGCAACAATCAGCAAGACGTAGCAACCAACTTCTGCAAAGCAAATTTCAGTGTCATGTACATTCAACAAGTAGCATTTGAAAATTTTATTTCGTCGTCATTACAGGACATAGCAAAAGAGCAAAATAAAGACAACGTGTGGAAAGAAATTAAACATCTTTGGCAAGATAGGAATAATGTTACGATTAGAAACCATTACACTGTACGCAATGACATTCTGTTTCGCCGCTCTCATCCTGACAGCAACAGCTGGTTATTATGCATTCCTGACGAACTGGTCAACAAATTAATTTGGTACACTCATTTAAGTTACGCACATTACGGAGCACGAAAATGTTTTCTTATACTGAGACAGAACTGTTATTTTTCTAACATGGAGAAACGTATACGACGAGTTTTAGCGTCTTGTAAAATTTGCCAGAAAGCTAAATCAGACACCACTTCACATATTCCTCCTTTATATCCCATTATACCTGTTAAATTAAGACATATGGCCGCAGTAGATATTTTTGGTCCGATTCCGAGAACTAACAGAGGTTTTTGCTACATATTTGTCGCTGTTGAGCTCACTTCAAAATTTGTTACTTTCACTCCATTACGCAAAGCTACTGCTAAAACTGTTTCGAAAGCATTTGTAAAACATTTTCTATCTCATGTAGGGCATGTAATGAAAGTAATTTCTGACAATGGATCTCAATTTCGTAGTACCGTATGGACACGCATGTTACGAGCCAGAAACATTTCTCCGATCTATATATCCAAGTACCACGCTTCTTCGAACCCCTGTGAACGATTAATGAAAGAAATTGGTAAACTGTGCCGAATATACTGCCACAAAAGACATATTGATTGGGACACACACATATTCTCATTCCAAGATGTAATTAATTCCATACCAAATGAATCCACTATGCTATCTCCGTCTGTTATACTGAAAAATGCTGAACCACCTAACAAAATTAAAGAATTAATAACATTTCCTACATCTCGTCGATTACGACACCATGAAATAATTGACATTGCGCTGAACAACATCAAACGTGCCGCAGAGCGCCGGAGAAGACAGCAAAAACAGGTTTGTAGACGCCGAGACTTTCACGTTGGACAGAAGATATTAGTACGTACACACTATTTATCCAGCAAAATAAAAGGTAAGTGCAGTAAATTTGAACTTCTATACGCAGGTCCATATCGGATTCGCAGCATTCCTCACCCCAATGTTGTACACGTCGAAACTTTGAGAACCAGAAAATCGAAAGGCAATCACCATATCTCAAACATTAAACCGTTTATTGAGTGAAACCACTGTATGATTCAACACACTATGATGCCATTTACTAATGCAATTATTTCACGTGACTAATTACTGATGATTATCGTATTTTTTCTTGGCAAGTGCCCGGCAAGGTAAGGTTAGCAGGTCGCTTTTCTTGTCGTTACACATCAGACCGTGCACATTTTCCACTTTTTTTTGTGTGTATGATTGTACTCCAGTTTTGTTTGTATACACTATGAAATAGTTAAGATATAACACACACCAGTCGACTTTGACATTTTTTTTTGCCTTATGACATCTCAACATCGTGACTGTTTCACATTTTTTTTTTTGCTGCTGCATCGTATTATTCTGTGTACATTTTTGCATCTGAACACTGTCAATGTCTTTGACATATTACGTTTTCTGTCATGTTATGCTGTAGGGTTAATTATGTTACCATAAACCAGTCATTATCTAGTGGGTATATGATTTAAATGCAGGACATTAATCTTTGTTCATCAATTTCAGAAAGGAATGATGATTCTAAGAAATAAATTTAACATAAATGGGAATTTCACCTACGGAATAAACGAAAGGAGATGCAATAACTTTATGAGGAAGAGTAAATGGATCAGGATTAACAAACATTAACAAGAATATACTATACTCATCACAGAATAGCAGTCTTAACTAATTTTTTCTTTCAGAATACAAGGTGATTGATGCAGGCTGTCAGAGAGAACTACACATCTTAGTTTTAGTGATGAAATATGCTACAGATAAGGAATAGTTATGTAATGAGTAATGAAGTGATTTTTTGCAGATGATAATGAATACTGATGAATAATGATGAAGGATATGGTATTATGAATAATGAAGTTTTTCTTTACAGGTGATGATAATAGTGAAGTTATGATGATATGGATAATGAAGTTTTCTTTACAGATGAGGATAGTGTTGAAGTTATGCATTTATGCTACGTAGTTATTTAAGTATTTGTTGCAGTTTGCTTTGACAGCAGGTGTTACATTGCATAGTAGGATGACGGAAAGTTTTGGAAAGGACAGCTATGGAGCACATTTTATACACATTTCACTACCTGTTAATTCGAAGTTCACTACTTTTCAGCATAGTGTGCGTTTCTTCTTTCAGGTCAATAATCCGTTTTTGTAATTTTTCCAGGAGAAGTTTTTTTCATGATACTTACTAAACCTGTTACTTATTATACCTGTTCTAGTACTTGCATTTTTATATTTTTACCCATTTGTGTCTATCGTTTATAAATGTGATCACATGTACTGCGTTGTTACATAATCTTGCTACAGCTGACTCATGACGAATGACGTTACCTATCCTCATTTGCTGCAATAGGTCAAAAGCAAATAGTGTTATGTTTCAGCAATTAATTATCGATCCCAACGCAATGCATTGCTACCAAAAAAATGTATTACCAGTCCCACATAATGTCACTAGTTTATGATAATTCTGAATAATACTGATCAACTCTGAATAGCATGTCACTTGAGTAATGACCTCTTAATGAGACTATATTCAAAATAATGCTTTGTCACTAGCTAATAACTGCCACTGTTTATTGTAATGATACTACTTATAATGCCTGTGATTACTAATGATTTGACTGTAATTAACTGATTTTTAATAATGACTTCGTAATAATCTGAATAATACTGAATGATGATTCTATTCAATACTTGCTGGCCACTGAGTGCCAATAATTAATGTCACTTGAAGAATTGTTATTAATTATGCCATTAATTAGCCCTTTTTTCCCATGTTGAGTTTTCATGTTTTGGTTAATGGCCAATGAGTGCCAATAATTTGTATCACTCAATGTATTATGTTAATGCTAGGCCAATAATTGACTCTCCTTTTCAATTAAGGCTTCTGATGAACATTATTCTGTCTTACTAAATATACTTTGTAACTGGCCAAGGACCGCCACTGTTTATTGTAATACGGTTACCCATGATGCCAGCTAGTGATTCTTAATAGATTGGAATGACACATAATTAATTAACTATGGTACTGTTTAATAATGCTTTGTAATTAGGAGAAGACTAATGATTCTTACTATATTAGAATGACAAATGATTAATTAACGACAAATGATTAATTATCTGTAATTAGACAAATGATTAATTAACTGTAATTAGACAAATGATTAATTAACTGTAATTAGACAAATGATTAATTAACTGTAATTAGACAAATGATTAATTAACTGTAATTAGACAAATGATTAATTAACGACAAATGATTAATTAACTGTAATTAGACAAACGATTAATTAACTGTAATTAGGCAAATGATTAATTAACGACAAATGATTAATCAACTGTAATTAGGAAAAGGCTAATTGGAATGACAAATGATTAATTAACTGTAATTAGGAGAAGGTTAATGATTCTTAATTATACTCTGTAACTGAAAAGAATGCGATTATTTCATAATGCTTTGTAACCAGGAAAAGAAGGCTACTGATTCTATGTAAAACAATTAATGAACATTTTTCTGTAATACTACATACTTGGTACAGGAATGTTCAATAACTGGGCTATGAATGCCACAAACTGCTAATTAAGTCTGTAATTGTCAGTATTATGTGACTTGATGTCCTTCACCTCATAAGCTAACTACCCTGAATTACTGCAATGTCCATTTGTCCTGTTTATCCTAGTGATCATGGAGCACTATCTTTGGTTTTGCACTAATTCTACGTGGGTGTGCCTTGTAAGAGCGTGGTGTTGACACGACATGCTGTCCACCACCGTGAGCGATGAAGACATTATTATGGTCCCACTGTTTGGTGTACGTAATGTACTGCCAAAATGAAAACATGGAACATTACTACGACAGTTCAGTGTCTTGGCTACACTGATAAATTCTGATGGGAAAAGAACTTCAAGTTGTGTCACTTGGTGTTGTACTACTGTGGAAAGATATGGACTTTCAGAACAGCTGTGTGCAATCTAAAGTGCTACAACCATGATGCAATCCTTCCCTTTCCTATCCTAATTCTTGTCACATAAGGAAAATAATTTTTTTTTTTTTTGGTTAACATCATTTATGTTCATAGGTTATACATTTTTCGATTCGCTAAACACCAGTGCGAGTACACTTATGTCACTGGTCGACATGATGTTTGCCATTATGTTTATTTGTTGTGAAAATGCTAAAGACATTTTTCAGTGCATGTGCACTTTGGACATGATTTTTTTTGCCATTATGTTTATTTGTTGTGAAAATGCTAAAGACATTTTTCAGTGCATGTGCACTTTGGACATGATTTTTTTTGCCATTATGTTTATTTATTGCGAAAATGCTAAAGACATTTTTCGATTTGTTCTGAAGTACAGTATATGTACACTCTTGTCTTTTATATTGTATATACATTTTTTTTATTTTCTGAACTACAGTGCATGTGCACTCATGTCACTTGTCAACATAATATTTTTTGCCAGTCTGTTTATTTGTTCTGAATATGCTAAAGAATTTTTTCAGTGCCTGTGCACTTTGTTATCTGTCAAATTTGTATATACATTTTTCTGATTTGCTACTATGTTTTGTATTCACATTTTGTCTTTGTCTGATATATTTTGTACTTAGTGCGTGTGCACAACATTTAAACATTCTGTAAGTTGTAGGATTTTGTTAATTAAAGAAAAATTTTGCCGCGCTTGGCAAGTCCAAATGACTCACCATCGCTGCCAAATTTTTGCCCCCCCAGTGGAGGGTTATGAAACACGTATGTAACATAGCAGCGATGGCGAGGCATTGTAGCATCTGTGACCAGAGAGTATGCGCTTGACCGCGCGAGTGTTGCGAGCGGTTCTCAGTCTGTCAGTCAGTCGTTGCGAGTCTGTAGCTCTGTCTAGTTGAGGGCAATACTCTGTCTGTAGTCGTGGCAGTCGGTAGCTCAGTAGTCGTCATGCAGAGCGGTCGGTCAGTAGTAGCAGCCCAGTGCGGTTGTGTGATGTAGGCGGTCGGCAACACTGGTCAAGATGGTGAATAAGGTATACTATTAATTAATATAATCATTAGATAATGTAAAAAATTTATTTATTGTAATTATTCTCCAACAAGTCCCCCAATAATAATTTTTATTTCAAAAGCATTTTCTCAAAAATTTAATTTTTTATTGAACTAAAGATTTCGTTGCACTTCCCATTTCATTCCGCTTCTTTTGAAGAAAAATTTCACAAAAATCACAAAAAAAGAGAATATTATTATTTGCAATGCAGTTCCTCCAAGCGGTGCGCAACAACAAGAGCAGAAATGTGACATCCATTTATTCTGAGGTAAGACTTTAATTCTGATTGTTTTACACAGGGCCAAAGACCGATATTTCGGTTTAATTAAATTTTCTTATCACTGAATGGACTTTAATTTTTCATGAGGAATTTATATTTGAGTCAGATTGCGAATTTCACATTTTTTGTTGCCATTGTCAGTACATTTCATTGTGGGCAGGTTACGCTTAGAGCAGTGTCCATTAGCATTTGTATTAAGTATTGTCATTTTCCTTTTAAAATTTCTGTGGGGAGGTTACAGTGTTAACAATTTCCCTTTAAGAAACGTTTTTCTTTTGATCGCCAGTCTACAATTGATATTCTCCCTACTTCAGTCAACGGCGTTCATTTCGCTTCCCACATAGCAAAATTCATCTACTAATTTCAGTATCTAATTTCCTAATTTAATTTCCTCAGAAACGTCTGATTTATTTGATTTTATTCCATTACCGTTGTTTCACTTTGATCGACAATCACCTTACAACCTTTTCAGGCAATTATCCATTCCATTCCATTGATCTTATCTTTCAAGTCGTTTGCCGTCTCTGGCGGAATTATAGTGTCATCGGCAAACCTCAACGTTCTATATTTCTTATTCCTGAACTCCTCTTCCCCCTCCCAATTCCTCCTTAATTTCCTTTGATGCCTGCTTAATTTACGGAACGAGTAACTTCAGGGGTAGGCTAAGGCCCAGCCTCACTCTCTTCGCAATCACTGCTATTCTTTTATCCTTCGATTCTTATAACATCAGGTTGGTTTCTGTACAAGTTGCAGATAAGCTTTCCTTCCACTTATCTATGTGACCTTCAGAATAGCATTCATTACGGCTTCTTCCCATTGAACTAACTGACGAAGTGTTCGGAGAACTCTGTTATTAGTCTATTTTTATCTTTACGATCTCCATGAAGTCGATAACTAAAGCTGAAGAACACTCGTCATTCCCACACTGGAAGATAGCATTTGAAATTTTTAACAATGTGCCCACATAGCAAAACTCGTCTGTTTTAATGTCTAATATATTAATCTGATTCCCTCATAAGCACCTGATTTATTCGATTTCATTCCATTGCCTTAGTTTACTTTAGTTGAAATTCATTTTACAACCTCTTTTAAAGAAACTATCCATTCCATTCATCTGATGTTCCAAGTTCTTTGTCGTCTCTGATAGAAATACAGGGTCACAGATGTGTAGCGTTTTTCTTAGACTTTTTCCTAACAAATAAGCCTCTCCCCATTCACTGTGGACTCCTTCTACGTGCTCGATTTCTACTGCTAATCCGACCTCAAATGAATCACATACACTTGCGCGATATTCCAGAATGGACGGTATAAAAGTTGTGGAAGCGTTCTCTTTCGCAGAGCAATTACAGTTCTCCAATACCGTAGCAATAAATCTAATCCAGAAGTGACGGAGTTCATATTTGTAAGGGAATGCGAAAATATTTTCAGTATCTCTGTTGTCAAATTTTTCTGCCACACCCCCTACAGCGTGTATCACCATTTGAGATGAAAGCGGGCACGTAGCGCAAACTAAAATATACAGATTAATTCAAAATGATATAGCGATTGCAAATGGCTATAAATACGTCATGCACAGCGATATATCGATAATAATTACAAAAGACGTACAAGAAAGTCAAAATTTTGATCACTGCGCAAACGCAGTGAATCTGAAGCCGGTGCTTCCACAGTGAGGCAAAGTGAAAAGCTGCCTGTTGAAAGTGAAAATAGCGAATCCCCTATATAAAATATTCTGCGTATTTGGACTTAACAATTCTCTTGCTGACATCACACTGCAGGGAACGTTTCGTGAGCGGTACAGTCAAGATTCCAAATGCCAGCAACATTCGCATTTAGAATTGGCAGTTTGAAAAAACAGGCTGTTTGTACAAAGGAAGAAAATGCCTGCCTGTCATATGCATCAGAACAAAACGGTGAAGGAACTCACCTTTTGTTTGAAAGTTGTCGACGAAAATCGACGTACGGAACCAGTAATGAGCTACAAACACCACTAACAACGGTTTGGCGTTCCCATTTGATGGAAGGAAATTGGGCAAATGTGAGTAGGACTCGCGCATTGAGGGCTCCGTACAAACTTACTTATATATTTTTATAATTCTTATAACTTGGGAATCGACATTCTCAACGATTTTTACCTGTTATCTATATCGATACGGGAAAGATACTGGTCCCGGTAATTCCAACATTGTATCAAAATCTGTACAGTAGTTCCTCAGAATAGCCTGGATATCCAAAAGAAGCGAGAAGCGGCTTCAGTTTCAGATTTAATGAAACATTTTTTTTATTTACTTACTGAAACATGACTACAACTTGCATGTTATGTTCGCATGTAATACTCATCTATTACGCTTTTGACAGATAATAAGAGCAATGTATGTTCAAATGGAAAAAGATATTTTTATGTGATATAATTACAGTTTAACAATTTTAAGATATTTTACTTTACTTGTACTGTGGAACATTGCTTCTTGGCAAATTTCATGATTCTACACCGACAGGAAATACCGTGCAAGTTTTGATGAGTGAGTTGCGAGTATCATAATATGTGACATAAATGGACATATATTTTGATTGCATTGACTTAGAAGCTTACAATAATATTTAGAGCGCCAAGGGACCATAGACTTAAGCAGGCGACACAAATTTTAACCATATACTCCAGATTGTTGCAGCGAAAAAGGATCTTAACAAACGAACACACAGGCAGATGGATAAAAAACGGACACAAAAATCATTTTTTCTTGTGATATAATTACAAAGAAGCAATTTACGGATTTTTTTCCTTTAGCTGGACTTTGAAACCTCGCTTCTTGACAAATTTCATGATTCTAAGTCAACGGAGCACCTTATACGTTTTGATGAGTGAGATTTCGAATATCAAAATATGTGACACCAATGGACATATCTCTTGATTGAAGTGACTTACAAGCTTAACACTAGAAGTACCGGACTTCGCCGTATCCCTAGTAGTACCATGTCGGTCATTTTTTACCTACAGTAGAAAACCACAGTTTTATTCACATTTGGGTGGTGTTTCGAGTGCCTTCATGTTGACAATACGTCTCTAAAATGAATAGTACACTGTCAAACAAATCTTCAGAAGTAAACATTTTTCTATTTTAAATTTTACAGAAGAAATTCCACAATCTTTCATCAATAATCGTTAAAACAAGTAAGTAAAACAATGTTATAATGTTTTTCTTTATAAAAAGATTGAAACAGAATCAAAACATATTGTTTATGTAAGTAGTAATAATATTTTTACTTTTATAGAAAAATAAGGTAAGTACCAAATATTTGTGAAAGATTCTAAAACGCAGCAGGTGCCAAAAATGCTCTGCTTGTTTTCTCGCTTATTGCAATCAAGGAACTAAAACATAAGAACAAATAACTTCAGCCTATTATTATAAATGTTTGAAAATATTTAAGAACAAGGAGTTGACAGAATTGCCTAAGCTGGGATTCAGACATTCGACAAGAGTTTTTGCTCGGCAGCTTTTGCACACATACTTGTTGCACTTGAAGCATACACTTGATGTTTTATTTCCCTTTGTTGTTTTGTTGCTTGCAGGAAACCTGAATTTAACAAGACCTTCTACTTCCATACTGGCCAGTACCGGTATCGAGTGCCTGAAAGGGGAGATTGACTTCTCTCTGCAGTTTGTAAGAGGCAGCGAGCTCATCTGCGACTCTGAGGATAAAGTCCTGAATTTGACAACGCCTTTTCCATATTGGTCACCGCTGATATAGAGTCCGTGCAAGGGCAGACGGGCTCCTGTCTGCAGTTTGTAGAGGGCAGCAAGCTCATCTGCTACTCTGAGGATAAAGTCCTGAGGTGAAATCTTCTTAGGGCTAAGTTACTTAAAAATTGCCTGAGCGTTGATCATGGCAAGGTCGAGAATATTGTAAAACACACGCTCAGGCCATCGGTGGGTGCCAGATCGGCACTGTAGTGTCTAACCATTTGGTCAACTATATCGACTCCATCCTTAGTCTCATTATAAAACTTCACAGTTTCTGGAAGTTTCTTCTCAGTATTCTCATTCATCTGACATCCATCATGCATGTTACTCAGGATACGGATTTTTTTTTTCTTTTTCCCTTAGTATGCTGTGAGAAGATTGTCGCCAGGCTTGTGTGTTGCACACAATGTGTCGTCTCCACTTCGCGCTGCAGGAAGGACCTCCTTGAGTGATCTCCGAGGAGTGATAACTAAACTTGTTCCTTTTTGTTTCAGCTCATCTGTCAGTTTCAGGAGGTGAAGAAGTTGTCAGTCGTGACGTCCCGTAAGGGCGACGCGCCTGACATCTGCTGTCGTGTAAGAGAACTGTTATCAGTGCCCCAGACAGCATTGTAGTAGGGAACGGGGGGATTCCCCACTGTATAATATGTTATTCTGTAGCTTCTCAGAGTCACTCCGAAGGTCGGCATGTCGCCAGTCCATAGAAAACGGAAAGCCGCACTGATACAAAGTATCATCCGACCTCCGAATACTTTGTATTTCACGTTTCTTTTCGCCCAAAGTATCATAATATGTTCTAACATTTCGCGAATAGCGTCGAGGCACGCAGAGAAACTATTTAGTGTCTGAAAACCGGTGTTGCTGATATCAAATTGCATTAAAATGTTTATGGATCAAAAATGACCCACATGGTACTACTGGTATAACAGCTAAATTTTTCGTACTTCTAGGTGAGCTAGGAGGATGAAATTTTGGTGAGTGGTACAACCCCATAAATGATGAAAAGCCAGGGGAGCGATTGGCCCTGCGATGATTATGGAGGGGGCTACGGCCCTCGAAAAACCGTCGTGGGTCAAAAATGACTCACATGGTACTTCTAGTGTTAAGATTTTGTAGGCTACACGTCCAAATGACCATACACCTTAACATTTGACATAAACTTGATACGTTTACCCATTCCGAAGAAAAAGGGTTCTTAACAGTCGGACAGAGAGACAAACGGACTGACAGACAGGTGGGCAATATAGCAATCCCATAAGGGTTCCGTTTTTAAAGATTGATGCACGGAAGCCTATAAACAACTCGGCTGAACATCCCAGAAGCACACCATTTATCAGTTACGCAGAAAAACCTGAGAGACCCAACAGTTTGGCGTGTTGTCAAAACGAAGTTGATAGCGGAACAGTACGTAATTTAAATGTTACAGGAATTGAAAACGGAAGAATACGTCAAACAAACGAATTTTACTACAGCAGTAGTACAAGCCATGGATGGTGAAATATTTGCTGCGTGTCTAATTTATAGCGTACTCCGTTCTAAGAAATATAACGCGCGCAAAAAATGGGTCAAATGGCTCTGAGCACTATATGACTTAACTTCTGAGGTCATCAGTCGCCTAGAACTTAGAACTAATTAAACCTAACTTAGATAAGGACACCCCACACACGTCCATGCCCGAGGCAGGATTCGAACCTGCGACCGTAGCGGTCGCTCGGCTCCAGACTGTAGCGCCTAGAACCGCACGGCCACTCCGGCCGGCTATAACGCGCGCAGTCTCATTCTCAAGTACGAGACACGTTCAGTAAGCAATGCAACACATGTTTTTCTGAAAGCAGGTTAGTTTTATTCAGGATTCCACATAAGAGTAAAGGATAACCGACACATCATTTAAATATGAGGTACAGTGTAACATGTGTAACATCAGTGTTACTCACCCGAAAGTTAGTCTTCTATGTGATGTCAGCACAAAAGCTATGCAATCCTTTTTATTTATTAATTTTTTTTCATTGAGCTAAGTGCTTCGAAAAAACATTTGCCTGTGGCACGCGTGGGCAATGGCAGACGCCACAGCTTGACACGCATTCCTCGAATTACGTATTTTAGCAATATGGAGCATTCCCACATTCGTGTATGGAGGTTCGCTCATATGCCAAACGATTGGATCCACCGTAGTGGACTACGCTGTGTTCTGCTTTTGGCCACATAGATCTCCGCATCTGTTGAAAATTAGATGCTCTGATAACAAATGAGGTGGTTCTACGCAGAATCGATGAAGAAAGGAACATGTAGAAAACACTGACAAGGAGGAGGGACAGGATGATATGACAGGTGTTAAGACATCAGCGAGTAACTTCCATGGTACTATAGAGAGCAACAGAAGGTAAAAATTAGAGGAAGACAAAGACTGGCATACATACAACAAATAACTGAGGGCGTAGGGCGCACGTGCTATTCTGAGGTTGGCACAGGAGAGCAGTTGTTGCCGGGCCGCATTAAGCAAGTCAAAAACTAATGACAAGAAGAAAAAAAAACGTTTTTATCCGATATATTCATTCTGAGCTGTGCAGTATAGTCAACACGCTTTCTGCCCCATCGGCTGGTATCCTTACTCACGTAACAACCGTCACTTGTCGCTGGACGTCCTTTGTGACTGTGTGGAAATGCTGCACTTGGACCAGTTTCCGGCCAGCCAGTCGCACGCATTGGACTTTGCTCTCGGGGAACCGCGTGGTCAAGTTCATCAGGAAATCTGAGCAGCATCCTGGTAAAACCTGATGCGTCACCCACGGAGTGCACACACATATACACACACACGCTCGCGCAGACACACACACACACACACACACGCGCGCGCGCGCGCGTACGTTCTGTGAGGGAGTACGCTGTCTCACAGTAATTACCATGACCTCGTGCTAAGCTTCCACATCTCAGAAGCTGAATGCAGCTCTGTAGACAGCATTCGCCTTACTCCGCTGACGTACTCCGTTCTAAGAAATATAACGCACGCAGTCTCATTCTCAAGTACGAGAGACGTTCAGTAAGTAATGCAACACATGTTTTTCTGAAAGCAGGTTGGTTTTATTCAGGATTCCAGTTACACCGTATTATTCCCCACACTTTTCGCTACAAAACCCTACTGTTCAACATAATCTACGTTCAATGTGACGGCCTTACGCCACCTCATGTGGAGGAGCTGCATGCCCGCGTGGTACCACTCTACTGGTTGACGTCGGAGCCAACGTATTTGGAATGTGACGGAAGCAATTTTTGTGTTCTAGTTCTTACAAAACAGTACCCACTGCCCAACGCTAAAACTGTTGTTTCAGATTAGCGTGCATCATTCCTATGTGTAATCCTTGATATATATATATATATATATATATATATATATATATATATATATATTTTTTTTCTTTACAGCATATATTTGACATGCCGGTATCCAGTGATTTGTAAACAGTCAGAATACGGCGCTGCGGTCGGCAACACCTGTATAAGACAACAAAAGTCTGGCACAGTTGTTAGATAAGTTAATATTGCTATAATGGCAAGTTATCGAGATTTAAGTGAGTTTGAACCTGGTGTTATTGCCAGAGCACGAGCGATGGGACACAGCATCTCCGAGGTAGCGATGAAGTGGACATTTTCCCGTACGGCCATTTCACGAGTGTACCGTGAATATCAGGAATCCGTTAAAACATCAAATCTCCGACGTCACTGCCGCCGGAAAAAGATCTTGCAAGAACGTGACCAACGACTACTGAAGAGAATCGTTCAGTGTGACAAAAGTGCAACACTTCCGCAAATTGCTGCAGATTTCAGTGTTGGTCCACCAACAAGTGTCAGCGTTCGAACTATTAAACGAAACGTCATTGACATGGCCTTTTGGAGCAGAAGGCCCACTCTAGTACCCTTAATGACTGCACGGCACAAATGTTTACGCCTCGCCTGGGCCCGTCAACACCGACATTGGACTGTTGATGACTGGAAACATGTTGCCTGGTTCGAAGAGTCTCGTTTCAAATTGTATCGAGCGGATGGACGTGTACGGGTATGGAGACAACCTCATGGATGCATGGACCCTGCATGTCAGCAGGAGTTTGTTCAAGCTGGTGGAGACTCTGTTACGGTGTGGTACGTGTGCAGTTGCAGTGATATATGACCCCCGATACGTCTAGCTACGACTCTGACAGGCGACACGTACGTAAGCAGCCTGTCTCATCAACTGCATCCATTCATATTCGTTGTGCATTTCGACGGGCTTGGACAGTTCCAGCAGAACCTTGTGACACCCCACACGTCCAGAATTGCTACTGAGTGGCTCCAGGAACACTCTTCTGGCCACCAAACTCCCCAGACATGAACGCTATTGAACATATCTGGGATGCCTTGCAACGTGCTGTTCAGAAGAGACGTCCACCCGTCGTAATCTCACAGATTTATGGACTGCCCTGCAGGATTCATGGTGTTAATTCTCTCCAGCAATACTTCAGACATTAGAGAAGTCCATGCCACGTCGTGTTACGATACTTCTGCGTGCTCGCGGGAGGCTTCCACGACATTAGGCAGGTGTAGAAGTTTCTTTGGCTCTTCAGTGTAGTTTTGCTAACAAGTTCTTAGTCGATTTATTTGTCCATTACTAATGACAGAATATGGATTGAGAGTAAATCGAAGAAAGACGAAAGTAATGAGTAGCAGAAATGGGAACACCGAGAAACTTAACATTAGGATTGGTGATCACGAAGAGATGAAGTTAAGGAATTCTGCAACCTAGGCAACAAAATAATCAATGACGGATGAAGCAAGGAGGACATCAAAAGCATACTAGCACTGGCAAAAAAAAGAACTTTCCTGGCCAAGACTTGTCTACTACACTCCTGGAAATGGAAAAAAGAACACATTGACACCGGTGTGTCAGACCCACCATACTTGCTCCGGACACTGCAAGAGGGCTGTACAAGCAATGATCACACGCACGGCACAGCGGACACACCAGGAACCGCGGTGTTGGCCGTCGAATGGCGCTAGCTGCGCAGCATTTGTGCACCGCCGCCGTCAGTGTCAGCCAGTTTGCCGTGGCATACGGAGCTCCATCGCAGTCTTTAACACTGGTAGCATGCCGCGACAGCGTGGACGTGAACCGTATGTGCAGTTGACGGACTTTGAGCGAGGGCGTATAGTGGGCATGCGGGAGGCCGGGTGGACGTACCACCGAATTGCTCAACACGTGGGGCGTGAGGTCTCCACAGTACATCGATGTTGTCGCCAGTGGTCGGCGGAAGGTGCACGTGCCCGTCGACCTGGGACCGGACCGCAGCGACGCACGGATGCACGCCAAGACCGTACGATCCTACGCAGTGCCGTAGGGGACCGCACCGCCACTTCCCAGCAAATTAGGGACACTGTTGCTCCTGGGGTATCGGCGAGGACCATTCGCAACCGTCTCCATGAAGCTGGGCTACGGTCCCGCACACCGTTAGGCCGTCTTCCGCTCACGCCCCAACATCGTGCAGCCCGCCTCCAGTGGTGTCGCGACAGGCGTGAATGGAGGGACGAATGGAGACGTGTCGTCTTCAGGGATGAGAGTCGCTTCTGCCTTGGTGCCAATGATGGTCGTATGCGTGTTTGGCGCCGTGCAGGTGAGCGCCACAATCAGGACTGCATACGACCGAGGCACACAGGGCCAACACCCGGCATCATGGTGTGGGGAGCGATCTCCTACACTGGCCGTACACCACTGGTGATCGTCGAGGGGACACTGAATAGTGCACGGTACATCCAAACCGTCATCGAACCCTCGTTCTACCATTCCTAGACCGGCAAGGGAACTTGCTGTTCCAACAGGACAATGCACGTCCGCATGTATCCCGTGCCACCCAACGTGCTCTAGAAGGTGTAAGTCAACTACCCTGGCCAGCAAGATCTCCGGATCTGTCCCCCATTGAGCATGTTTGGGACTGGATGAAGCGTCGTCTCACGCGGTCTGCATGTCCAGCACGAACGCTGGTCCAACCGAGGCGCCAGGTGGAAATAGCATGGCAAGCCGTTCCACAGGACTACATCCAGCATCTCTACGATCGTCTCCATTGGAGAATAGCAGCCTGCATTGCTGCGAAAGGTGGATATACACTGTACTAGTGCCGACATTGTGCATGCTCTGTTGCCTGTGTCTATGTGCCTGTGGTTCTGTCAGTGTGATCATGTGATGTATCTGACCCCAGGAATGTGTCAATAAAGTTTCCCCTTCCTGGGACAATGAATTCACGGTGTTCTTATTTCAATTTCCAGGAGTGTAGTTTCAAACATAGGCCTTAATTTGAGGAAGACATTTCTGAGGCTGTAGGTTTGGAGCACAGAATTGTATGATAGGGAAACATGGACAGTGGGAAAACCGGAACAGAAGAGAATCGAAGCATATGAGATGTGGTGCAACAAAGAATGTTGAAAATTAGGTGGACTGATAAAGTAAGGAATGAGTAGGTTCTCCGCAGGATCGGCGAGGAAGAGAATGTGTGGAAAACACTGACAAGGAGGAGGACATCTGTTAAGGCATCATGGAATAACTTCCATGGTACTAGTGGCAGCTGCGGAGGGTAAAAACTGTAGAGGGAGGCAGAGACTGGACTACATCCAGTAGTTTATTGTGGACGTAGGTTTGCAAGTGCTACTCTGAGAGAAAGTGGTTGGCACAGGAGTTCGTGGGGGGCCCCATCAAACCAGTCAGAAAACTGATGACTCAAAAAAACTTTTAACTGTCTGACGATATTTATCCATTCCTCACTCTTCTCTGCAAAGTAATAACTGTGTTGTGCACCTCGATAGATACCAGTAGTGACATCGCCACGTTTCACGTCTCACGCTACTCTTGAAAGTGTGGGTGGTAGCATTAGAACCTACAAGGCGAGAAGTCGAGGATTATCTGATCAAAGATACATTGTTTCACTTCTTGGTAGTATTCTGAGTACAATATCGTTGTTAAATTACTTCGAAGGAAATCTAACCGCTTGAAAATGAGTAATTCTCATTACCCCTTCAGCGATTAATGCAAGAAATCTTCATGCGCTGTTTATAGTTCCTGGTATATTATGGACTACCTGCAAAGAAAGGTTGTACAAGTCCTTGACTGTAGCTTGTCATTGTGACAGGACCTGCAACTGATAATAATTATGTCTGTGAGGCAAAGAACCTCCCTTTAACCGGATGTAATGATATCCGTGCCCTATATACGTTCGCTTGACCGAAACTGGTTGTTGTTAAATAGACGTGACAATAGCTATTGGCTCGTTCGTGATGTCGGTCTTTATAGAAATATCTATTTACCTCACTTGACGATTTTGTACTCCCTGGTTTCCTGCAAGTACTAATAACAAGGACATGCAAATAAATATACCTCCCTTCAAGATTTTCTGCATATGTTCGTTGTACACTCTGCGGTAAACACCTTTTACTATCAGGACTTCGGTGAAGTTAGAAGCTTGAATTTGTCGTTGCACAAGACGAGCGGTTATTAAAATATCCATGCAAAGGGCATAGGTAAATAATCTGCATTTACTACAAAACGAGCTAGAAAAATGAAAGTGTAAAATTACGTAAGATGAATTCAAGTAAAGAAAGGAGTAAGACAAAGGTGGTTTTCACTGTTGTTTAATTTGCATATCGAAGAAGCAATGAAGAAACAAGAAAAATTTTATAACAGGAACAGATGTGTAAAAGTTCATAGACTTTAACGCTCTTTCGGCCAAAGGCCAAGGAGACTTAGAATTTTAAAAGAGAGGAGTCATAATGGCTACTTGGCACATAGTAATGGTTACATAATAATGTAGATACAAAAATAATGATCAATAGTGGAAAGGAGAACAGTGCTAGCTGTCAAAATTATGAAGGACGCACAAGTAGATAACGAAATGAGTCCTCATATCTAGGAAGAAAGATTATGCAAATGGCCAAAACAGGTAAAAAAAATCTAAGTAGTCCGACTTGGAAGAAGAAAGTTCTCTTCGAATAAAGACCTCTACTGTTATTAAATTTTGACATAGGACGAGAAAGATGATGCTGAAACCGCACGTCTGCATCACAGAGTTTTATGAAAGTGCAACATGATCATGTGAAAACCGAAAGAGAAATTGAAAGTGTTCGAAACGTGTTGGTACAAAAGAATGTTAAAAATAAGTGGGCAGGGAAAGCACTAAAAGCCGGCCGCGGTGGCCATGCGGTTCTAGGCACTTCAGTCCGGAACCGCGTAACTGCTACGGTCGCAGGTTCGAATCCTGCCTCGGGCATGGGTGTGTGTGATGTCCTTAGGTTAGTTAGGTTTAAGTAGTTCTAAGTTCTAGGTGATGATGACCTCAGATGTTGAGTCCCATAGTGCTCAGAGCCAAAGCACTAAATGAAAATCGATTAAAGAATACGCAAGTAAAGAAGTCTGTGGAAAGTACCTGCCAGAAGGAGGGACATGTTAGTTACTCGGAAGTTAAATTAGCATGTGAAGGAGCAGCATGGGAAGCAAACGTTTGAATATGTAGAACTGAGTATCAATCCGGTGCAAGCATGAAAATATGAGAAGATGGGAACAAAATAGTGAATTGCAGAATGGTATGGAACAAGTAGAAAGACGGACGATAGGACTACATCTAAGAATCAGTCAAAAAAAAACAACTGAGCATCAGACTAGGAGCGCAGTGGTCCACTCTTGATTCACGGTTGGTCGTGGCGTGGACTCCCAAAGTTCTTCTGATTAGATAGAACACAAACCTCTCAAATATATACAATACTTTAAAGGTGCGACGGCTCCATGATATTTGTTTCAGTGCGTATGCACTATTGTCGTCAGAACTCCTACGGGAGTCAATAATTTGCGAGTAGATGGTTAAAGGACGAGGTACGCTGCACTGTATCACGCGATAAATAGGAAATTTAAGGCGGTCGGGGACTGTGTCCAGATGCCCGCAGCGGTTAAGGCAACCGCTCATGAGAAGCGTTAAACGCGGTTGCGAGTCCCGTACAGGCACAAATTTTCAACTTTTGCCTTTGCTTTACGACAACGCTCTGTGGAAGTCACGAGTTCCCACCCATCCCATTCATTTCTTTCCCCATTCTCTATTCATGTAAATCCTATGAACTACTTTGCGAACTTCCCACTGCCTATCAAATACACTAAGATGTGAAACTTCTTGGCAAATTAAAAGTGTGTGCCGGACCGGGACTCGAACTTGGGCACCAAGGTTGTTCTGTGGGAATTGTGATGAATGTAGACACCAGATTTTGCAACTGTAATTCATTATACACCAAACAAACTGGATCCTGGACTGATGATTATTCTTAATAACACAATAGATCATCCGCCCTGGACGCATTGACCAAGAGAATTCTTGTCAGAGGACGTCACATCTTGACACGTTCATCGAAGTGGTTTAACGCGTTTCGAGTTTCCCACGCCTGTCACGATCTTTCTGCGTCGTTGGATAAGGGACGGCACACGGATCGTATACGGTTGGCGACCACTTACGTAAATGTGGGACGGACTCCTTGCTTCGATTTACTTATTCCCTTTACTGTTATCTGTGTCACAGATCCTGATGAGGACAGAATATAAACAATCGAAGAGCTTCATCACAGCTTTTTTATATCGGCTATATCAGCAACTTTGCCCAATTTTATATAATCATTTTCCTGTCTGCCTGGTACTTCTCATGTAAGCTAGTCGCAAGTCAGAAACGAATGCTTGTAAAATGTGACATAGAGATATCAACGTTGCATGATGCAAACGAATCATAGCGCTGGACAAACCACCAAAATGCAAGGTCTATAACAACTCAGTGTTCTCTTATGTTTATTTCGTCGTACTCGTCGGTAAACACTATAGACTTATCAGAAAGGCGCCGACGACCACAGTTAGTGTAATTAAATAAATTTCAGAGAGGTCGTATGGTGTACTCGAACCTGGGAGAGACTAGATGGTCCTTTCGAGGAACTGGCCAACAGGTTGTTCTATGTGAGGCGTCAGTTGTATATCAGTATTGGAGCTGTGGAGCTTGACTTTTTGGTGATGTATAAAATGTTCAAGTAACTTACGGGAATGCAGCCGGGTGACGTCTTCGACAACTGCCGATATGTCGAGAGGTGCACATCCTGTCATGCCAAAGCACAAATACAACAAGAAAAAACTGTGTGAAGAGAATATTAGGGTGAATTAAATTCAGAAGTTCTAAAAAAGGCCATTAAATTTCAACTTCCATGGAGCCGGACAAAAAAGTATCTACATATCTGAAAAAAACACGCGGGTTTGGAAGCTGTCGATTCCAAGGCATAGACCTCGAAATCTTCCACCGAGGAAATGGCAATAATAAGTGACAATGGGCTCCTCATCGCAACCCTATCTGTCTGTCCATAGTGCTGATCATTGAATAAAACACAAGTGGAAGGCAACACATGTCGAAATAAGTTCGTTAACACAACACCAAACCTAACCTCAATTCAGCGTAACGAATCAGGCAGAGGAAGACGAGTGAAGAGAAAGACCACATCAAAACTTGCTATAATATCAGAGTCAACGACATAAGAAATCGGCCGAGTTCTTAAGGTGACGCAGATATGTAGTGTGTGCGCTTTGCAACCTGCATTGAGTTACCATGTGTAACGTTGCAAACTTCCTGTCTTTTGTAGGGATTTGTTATCGTTACAGCGCGAAGCATTGTGCCTGAAGGGGGGGGGGGGGGGGGGGGGCTCTTGCTGCTCGGTTCCTATTTGAGCCTGGAATATGGGGAAAAAAGCTTCTTGTTAACCCGGACCAGCGGCCATTTGCACAGTCATTCAAACACCTGTCTTACTGTAGCTATGTTACACTACATAAGGAAGGTTTGAACGATAAACCGGAGCTGGCGCCCAGGCAAATTGTGGTGCCGATAAATTCCTTTTTACTTTGGCTGAAATTAACGCTCAGCTAGTGGGAATATTTGTATGTACACTGATTCGGACTCTACGTGCAAAAACAGTCGTCCTTAAATAGCTCCGTACTGGAGCGAGGCTGATGGTTCAAGTTTGGTCCACCGGTGTACCAGACCTTCGTCTAAGATACATTTTAACCGTTTGAAAAATCGTACTTCGCTTGGATTTTACGTGAAGAAAAAACAATTTTCTGGGAAGTTTTTGAAGCTCGCCACTTCTATACTCTAAACTTGTACAAATCGCCTCAAATTTTGCACGAAGCGAGATAACTGGATAAAGTTCAAAAGAATTTTTTTATAATCTTTATCCATTGTCGAGATACGGTGGTTTAAAGCTGAGCTAAGTGAAGCACTTAAAATTCATTCTTACGTGAACTGAATGCGCGGAAACGGTTGAAAGTGAATCAAATAAATTAAAAATCTTTCTTGCTACCTAAATTGAAAACCCGCTTTCAAAAATCTAGCTTCATTCGGGTGTTACGTGCAAAAAACTCCTTTTTGGGAAGTTTCTTAAGCTCGGCACCTCTAACGTTTCAAACTTTTGAGCATCGGTTCAAATGTTGTGAGTAGCTACACAAATACATGTATTTAATGGTCGTTCTATTGTTTTGTGAAAGCTTCATCCTTTACCATGATAGAGAGGTCTAAATTTGCACATAAAATGCGCGTAAAATCCGGTTTTACGCTAATAGCATATCCAGAGACGGCTTAAAGCGCTGATAATAAAAAATATGTCTTTGCGGTAATTATAAAAGCGGTTGCACTATGGGACTTAACATCTGAGGTCATCAGTCCCCTAGACTTAGAACTACTTAAACCTGACTAACCTAAGGACATCACACACATCCATGCCCGTGGCAGGAGTCGAACCTGCGACCGTAACAGCAGCGCGGTTCCGGACTGAAGCGCCTAGAACCGCTCGGCAACAGTGGCCGGCACGTCCATTTAGAACGCCTGAGATGAAGTAAGGTCAGACTGTGTAAGTTTCTATCGTGCCGCACCCACGTTTACGCTCCACGGCCGTTGATGTTGCACGTGACGAAGCCACTGTGGATTTTCGGCTGCCCAGTATTGCATGTTACGCAAATGTACATTAGCTTCGTTAGTAAACGTTGCTTTGTCGGTAGAGAGCACACGTTGGAAGAACGTAGCGTCGTCTCTCAGTTGCTGATGGGAAAACAGAAAAAATTCTGTAAGACGTTCGAAATTACGGCCGTCGAGTGGCTGATGTAGTGACAGATGAGAGCGATGGAAATTCTGTCGATGCAGGATGCGAACGACACTCGTCTGGCGGATTCCACTTTCCGTGGCAATATGTCTCGTATCACTGAGCGGATTCATTTGCGCCGTAGCTAGAATAGCTTCTTCGTGTTCTCCGTCAGTTGCAGACTTCTATATTTCCTCTTTTTGACCTTCAAGCAGCCGAACCGTACTAGCGTCATAATAATTCATGCAACTGCCTGGCGCGTCGGGCATTGTCGATCTAGACACATAGCCCTATACAGCTGTACTGTTTTTAAGGCATTTTTTTTTACATTTGCTATATAAAAGTATTATATCCAGTTTCTCCTCATTGGTGTACATGTCTGCACGCAACAAATGTTGAAGTAGAAATGAGCGGCTTGCAGTGCAGACGCGTAAACAGGCAGATGTGTTGACATGCTGACACAGCGTAGCACGAGAGCTCTGCTGGGCGGTGTTTGCACCGCTAATGCCGATTCCTGCCACTGCGCTTTCAAATTCTAGGACATTTCTCGAATTTTCTTAGGATAGGTTTCAATGTCAATCTTAACAGACGTTATATAAGCGTAGTTTCTTCTCAAGAGCTCTCAAATGAATTTATAAAAAGTAAATGGTTCCTTTAAAAAAATGCAATTGCTTCAATATCTCCGTTGATACAACAGCTCAAAACATTAACCAAACAAAAAAACACATGCCCCTCTAAGCTGTAACATTTTCGAACGCCGCGTTTCGATATGTACAACAGTTCACAAAATGAAAGGCGTGTTACATCTTGCGTGACTCACCCTTTATGTAAGTTGAACAATAATAAGAACGACAAACAGCAGGGACGGATTCCTGACCGGAAATGGAGGAGAAAAGGTCCTATAAACATGCGTCCGGAAATGCATCATTACCACTGTTGATGGCACCGATGAATGAAAGTTCCTCTGACCACGTGACGTGTGTTCCATGTGTATTGCAGGCTGTGTGATTGACGCCCCGTACTCTATGCAGCAGAATGGTCCGGTATTCATTTTGGGAACAAGCAGAGACGGTTGTTGTGTATGGCCAAGCATATGGAAACGGTCAAGAGGCAACATGGCAATATCAAAACAAGCATCCTCACAGACACCAACCACATCACACAACGTTTCAAGCTCTTTCTGGACATTTGTGTGATCATGGGCCCTTTCGGAAAGAGGAACGTGCAGGTAGACGGAGGACTGTGTGTACACTAGATCTGGAGGACCAGGTTCTTCAGGTTATTGAGACGAACCCTAGTACAAACTCCGGGCAAGTGCCCCCCCCCCCCCCCCCCCCCCAACATGGCGTAATCAAAGTATGATTATATGTATCCTGCGTGCATTGCATCCGATGTAGGCTACTTTGAACATCTGTTGTACCGTGCATGTGATGCAGTTCTGTACTGTGGACCGGGACGATTTATTGTCGTTGCACGTAGATCGTCCATTTCCAGTTGAAACCTCCCCTTAGAAAAATTTATGAATTCCTGTGCTGGTAAACACAGTACGTTATTTGATTTTCAAACAGCCGAGCAAAACTGAACGTACTCAGACATTTCTCTCTTTACTTATTCTGATCATCACTAAACTGACACACAATATTTTTAGCGCAACGCAATCTGACTTTCAATAATCCCTCTAAAAGAATGGCCCTGACTAACAATAACCTATACCTTTCATGAATCACTTACCTCACAAAAATCTTCGTTACTCGAACTACTGCAATACAGCGAGTGCCAATACTGCCATCTAAATAAAAGATTCTAACTATTGAAGGCACTAACTACTGATAGGCATAGTTAGCAAATGAAAGATTTTGATAGAGAACAAACAATGTATTTACCTTAATAATATTCAAACGTCATCATATATATATCAGTTCATGATATACAGTATTACAAATTTACTCTTTCTGACGGACACACGTCCAGATCGTTCGCTCTCAAAACTCTGCCATCTCTCCTCCCACATCCAGCACTGCTGGCGGCTCACCCCCAACTGCGCAACGCTACGCGCTGTTCACATCCAACTGCCCAACGCTACAATAGCGAATATTCCAGCAATGCAAATCAGCCACAGACTGCACACAGCACAGTCAGTGATTTTCATACAGAGCGCTACGTGACATTACCAACATAAAAACCTAAACAGCCTACTTACACAGTCACATGTCCCTAGGACCTTCTTCCCTCCATTTGTGGAGTGACTGTAAAACTATTTTTTTCATTTTTGGGTGAGAGGGGGTTAATTTTTTTTCACCGACGGGACCATTTCTCTACCAATCCCATCCACCGTTACGTGTATGCGCTTCTAGAGATTGGGCTGCATCTACAATAGGCAGCATCAGAGAGGTGCATTTATTATAGGAAGTATCCTGCAGCGGGGATGCATGCATCCTAAAATTTCAAGACACATTGTGTCGCATTGTACGACATGAGAAATGTCATGCTGAATGCCATGATGGCATGGAGTGTATGGAGTTTCATAGACAGAAGCAGAACTAACATTTCGCGTGCTCTATGGACCATTGCTCTTCATGTTTTGATTAATGACCTCGCCGACTATTATCTACAGTAAGATTTTATAAAGCTGCACAAACATCCAAGTAGATCTTCATAGGCATTCAAAGTGATACAAAAATTGACAAATTGCTGTAAATGTACGGAAATGTAAACCTGTGCGCCACAAAACACATAAAAGCAGTAAATCAATACTATAATATCAATAAGTCGCGTCTGGAACCAGTCAACTTCTTCAGATCTCTGCGTGTGACGCTCTGTATGAATGTGAAATGATAACGTAGGCTCAGTCGCAGGTAAAGTGGATGGTAGACTTCGGTTGTTTAATTGGGTACTGCGAAAATGCAATAAGTCTACAAAGAACCTCAATTGTCAGACGCTCGAAGATAAACACCAACTACCCTGCCGATGCCACTTAGAAGGTTTCAAGACCCAATATTAAGTAGAAATATACTGCACCGCCTTTGGTACCACTCCTATACTGGACCGTGAAGATAAAGTTGGAATAAATTACAGCGCATACAGGGGCATTTTAAAAGTCATTTTTCCCACACTCCAAATGCGATTAGGACAGTAAGAGACCCTAACATGATGTACAATACTAATTGCTCTCTGCCATGCCCTACACAGTGATTTTCAGTGTATGTAGATGTATAAATGTTTGTAACTAAGGACCTCAATGCATGGAGAAGTCTAGGGGAATCCTTCATCGAGCAGTGGATGGCAAATGGCTGACGATGGTAATGATGTGTGGATAAATATAACAATGATAAGAGCTTATGCACTCGTCTGTTGTTAATGCAAACACGGCTAACTCGTGTAACTAGCTCATAATGCACTTGACGTAATTACTTCGCATTCCATGTCAAGGGCGCTACGAGTGAACATTTGTATTCGCAGAAGACTTGTTCGTCTGCGTAACTGCTAATCTGTGTTTCATACCTCCTAGCGTAGGTATATGATGCAACTGCCGTGTCGTGACACAGGTGCTCCGCGAACGTACGGCGAAGACTACGTAGACGAGCACTCTCGTTCAGTATTCAAGATCGCGAAAGGAACACCTGCGATGTTGTATCTACGCGTTTTATGGCGCAGGAAACCGTCGTTTTATTCACCGCAAAGACATCAGCCAAACTATTTCGTACCTAAGTTAAAACAGTCATAAAATGGAACATGCATAATTTCCAGTAATTTATGTGTTCGTTCTACATCAGGAGGCTTTGCAAAACGAGGTAAGATCGTGTAAGTAGACTGTTTAGGTTTTTATGTTGGTAACGCCACGTAGCGCTCTATATGAAAATCACTGACTGTGCCGTGTGAACTCTGTGGTTGGTTTCCATTGTTGGAATATTTGCTATTGTAGTGTTGGGTAGTTGCATGTGAACAGCGCGTAGCGTTGCGCAGTTGGAGGTGAACCGCCAGCAGTGGTGGATGTGAGAAGAGAGATTGCAGAGTTTTGAGAGCGGACGATCTGGACGTGTGTCCGCCAGAAAAACGAAATTTGTAAGACTGGATGTCATGAACACTGAACACTATTAAGGTAAATACATTGTTTGTTCTCTATCAAAATCTTTCATTTGCTAACTATGCCTATCAGTAGTTAGTGCCTTCAGTAGTTAGAATCCTTTATTTAGCTGGCAGTATTGGCGCTCGCTGTATTGCAGTAGTTCGAGTAACGAAGATTTTTGTGAGGTAAGTGATTCATGAAAGGTATAGGTTGTTGTTAGTCACGGCCATTCTTTTGTAGGGATTACTGAAAGTCAGATTGCATTGCGCTAAAAATGTTGTGTGTCAGTTTAGTGTTGACCAGAATAAGCAAAGAGCGAAATGTCTGAGTACGTTCAGTTCTGGATCAGCTGTTTGAAAATGATATAACGTAAGGGGTTAACGAGTACAGTAATTCATTACTTTTTCTAAGGAGATGTTTCAATAGCAAATAATAAAATTTTACTTTTTATGCCTATACTCAGTTTACCATATTCACTATAAAACAACAAAAAAAACGAAGCAGTACGAAGAAATTATTCGAATGGGACGGGAATCGGTAAACATGGCATACATGTACAGACAAGCAAATGATCACAATTTCAATAAAATGGATGATTTATTCAAGAGAAAGTGCTTCTCAAAGCGAGCAAGTCCACTACGCGTCGGTCCAACTCTGGTCCTTATGCGAGCAGTTATTCGGCTTCGCAATGATTAACAGAATTGTTGGATGTCCTCCTGAGGGATGTCGAGCCAAATTCATTCCAATTGGCCAAGGTAGTATTTGGCAAGAACACCGTTTGCGGAAAGGCACCATTTTGTTGAAATGTAAGCCCAGGATTGCTTGACACAAGGGCAACAAAACGAGGCGTAGAATATCGTCGACGTACCGCTGTGCTGTGAAGGTGGCGCGGGTGACAACCAAAGAGGCGTGCTATGAAGTGCAACCCAAACCATTACTCCTGGTTGTTGGGCCGCAGGGCGGGCGACAGTAACGTTGGTATCCCACCGCTGTCCGGATGTCTACAAACACGTGTCCACTGGCCATCGGGCCTCCGTTAGAAGCGAGGCTCATCACTGGGGACAGTACTGCTATTTAGTGACGTTCCAGGCCAAACGCTATCTTTGCGGGCAAGGTCGCCAGGTGTCTCCCAAATTGAGAACGTTCGGAGTATTGTAAATCATCCAGTTTTTTTGGGATTGCAATCATTTGTTTGTCTGGACATGAACGTCACATCTACAGGTTTCCGTCCCATTCGGATAATTCTTTAGTGGTGCGTCATTTTTTTAAAATTTTTTTTTAGAGTGTATATCGAAGGCTTGATGATGAAGGAAGGAATAAGCATAGGACGCGGGAGGATCAACTGCATCGTAGTACTGCTTGGAGGTAAAACAATATCGCTTCAAAAAATACTATCTAGACTTGAAGGATAGCCGGCCGAAGTGGCCGTGCGGTTAAAGGCGCTGCAGTCTGGAACCGCAAGACCGCTACGGTCGCAGGTTCGAATCCTGCCTCGGGCATGGATGTTTGTGATGTCCTTAGGTTAGTTAGGTTTAACTAGTTCTAAGTTCTAGGGGACTAATGACCTCAGCAGTTGAGTCCCATAGTGCTCAGAGCCATTTGAACCATTTGAACTTGAAGGATAACAAGAGTACGGAATGAAAAACCAACATACAGGAAACTATGGTAAAGAGAACACATGACAAAAAAGATGTTGTTGTTGTGGTCTTCAGTCCACAGACTGGTCTGAAGCTCTCCATGCTACTCCATCCTGTGCAAGCTTCTTCATCTCCGAGTAACTACTGCTTACTGCATTCATCTCTTGGCCTCCCTCTACGATTTTTACCCTCCACTCTTCCCTCCAACTAAATTGGTGATCCCTTGACGTCTCAGAATGTCCTACCAACCTATCCCTTCTTCTAGCCATATTGTGCCACGAATTACTCTTCTTTCCAGTACTGTTCAGTAACTTCTCATTAGTAACGTGATCTACCCATCTAATCTTCTGCAGCATCACATTTCAGAAGCACCTATTCTGTTCTTGTCTAAACTGTTTATCATCAATATTTCACTTCCATGCATGGCTACACTACATACAAATACTTTCAGAAAAGACTTCCTGACACTTAAATCTGTACACGATGTTAACAAATTTCTCTTCCTCAGAAATGCTTTCCTTGCCATAGCCAGTCTACATTTTATATCCTCTCTACTTCGACCATCATCAGTTACTTTGCTGCCCAAATAGCAAAATTCATCTACTACTTTAAGTGTCTCATTTTCTAATCTGATTCCCTCATCATCACCTGATTTAATTAGACTAAATTCAATTATCATCGTTTTGCTTTTGAATATGTGCATCCCATATCCTCCTTTCAAGATGCTGTCCATTCCGTTCCGCTGCTCTTCCATGTCCTTTTCTGTCTCTGACAGGATTACAATGTCGTCGGCAAATCTCAAAGTTTTTACTTCTTCTCCATGGCTTTTAATTCATACTCCACAATTTTCTTTTGTTTCCTTTCCTGCATGCTCAGTTTACAGACTGAATAATATCAGGTATAGGCTACAACCCTGCCTCACTATCTTCTCAACCATTGCTCCCCTTTCGTGCCCCTCGACTCTTGTAACTACCATCTCGTTTCTGTACAAATTGTAAATAGCCGCCGGCCGCGGTGGCCGTGCGGTTCTAGGCGCTTTAGTCCGGAACCGCGAGACTGCTACGGTCGCAGGTTCGAAACCTGCCTCGGGCATGGATGTGTGTGACGTCTTTACGTTAGTTAGGTTTAAGTAGTTCTAAGTTCTAGGGGACTGATGACCTCAGATATTAAGTCCCATAGTGCTCAGAGTCATTTGAACCATTTTGTAAATAGTCTTTCGCTCCCTGTATTTTACCCCTGCCACCTTCACAATTTAAAAGAAAGTATTCCAGTCAACGTTATCAAAAGCTTTATCTAAGTCTACAAATGATAGAAACGTAGATTTGTTTTTCCTTAATCTATCTTTTAAGATGAGTCGTAGGGTCAGTATTGTTGACCTGTTCCAACATTTCTACCGAATCCAGACTGATCTTCCCCGAGATCGGCTTCTACCAGTTTTTTCTTTCGTCTGTAAAGAATTCGTTTTAGTATTTTGCAGCCATGTCTTATCGTACTCATACTTCGGTAATTCTCACACCTGTCAATACATGCTTTCTTTGGGATTGGAATTATTATATTTTCCTTGAAGTCTGAGGGTATTTCGCCTGTCTCATACATCGTGCTCAACAGATGATAGAGGCTTGTCATGGATGGCTCTCCCAAGGCTATCAGTAGTTCTAATGGAATATTGTCTACTCCCGGGACCTTGTTTCGACTTAGATCTTTCAGTGCCCTGGCAAATTCTTCACACAGTATCATACCTCCCATTTCATCTTCATCTACGTCCTCTTCCATTTCCATAATATTGCCCTCAAGTACACCGCCCTTGTGTAGACCCTCTATATACTTCTTCCACCTTTCTGCTTTCCCTTCTTTGCTTAGGACTTGTTTTCCTTCTGAGCTCTTGATATTCATACAGGTGGTTCTCTTTTTTCCAAAGGTCTCTTTAATTTTCCTATAGGCAGCATCTATCTTACGCCTCTACATCCTTACATTTATCCTCTAGCCATCCCTGCTTAGCCATTTTGTACTTCCTGTCAATCTCATTTTTTAGACGTTTTTACTCCTTTTCGCCTGTTTCATTTACTGTATTTTTATATTTTTTCTCTTTTTATCGATTACATTCAGTATCTCTTCTGTTACCCAAGGATTTCTACTAGCCCTCGTCTTTTTACCTACTTGATCCTCTGCTGCCCTCACTGTTTCATCTCTCAAAGCTCCCCACTCTTCTTGTTCTTGTCAATCATCCCCTAATGCTCTCTCTGAAACGCTCTACAACCTCTGGTTCTTCCAGTTTATCCAGGTCCCATCTCCTTAAATTCCTACCTTTCCGCAGTTCCTTCAGTTTTCATCTACGGTTCATAAACAATAAATTGTGGTCAGAGTTCACATGTGCCCCTGAAAATGTCTTAAAATTTAAAGCCTGCTTCCTAAATCTCTGTCTTACCATTACATAATCTACCTGAAACCTTCCAGTGCCTCCAGGCCTCTTTCATGATTCTTAAACCAAATGTTAGCTGTGATTATGTTATGCACTGTGCAAAATTCTGCCAGGCGGCTTCTTCTTTCATTCCTTACCCCCAACCCATATTCACCTACTACTTTTCCTTTTCTTCCTTGTCCCGAGTTCCATCCCTCCATGACTATTAAATTTTCGTCTCCTTTAACCATCTGAATAATTTCTTTAATCGCATCACACATTTCTTCAATCTCTTCATCATCTGCGGAGCTAGTTGGCGTATAAACCTGTACTACTGTGGTAGACGTGGGCTTCGAATCTATTTTGGCTAGAATAAGGTGTTCACTATGCTCCTCGTAGTAGATTATTAGCGCTCGTATTTTTTTATTCATTATATACCTACTCCTGCATTACCCTTATTTGATTTTGTATTTGTAACCTTGTATTCACCTGATTAGAAGTCTTGTTTCCCCAGCCACCGAATTTCACTAATTCACACTATATCTAACTTTAACCTATTCATTTCTCTTTTTCAATTTACTAACCGACCTGCCCGATCAAGCTATCTGACATTCCATGCTCCGATCCGTAGAACGCCAGTTTTCTTTCTGCTGATGACATCCTCAGGATTAGTTCTAGCGCGGAGATCCGAATGGGGAACTGTTTACCTCCGGATATTTTATCCAAGAGGACGCCATCATCATTTAACCATACAGTAAAGCTGTATGCCCTCGGGAAAAATTACGGCTGTAGTTTCCCCTTGCTTTCAGCCGTTTGCAGTACCAGCACAGCTAGACCGATTTGGTTAATGTTACAAGGCCAGATCAGTCAATCACCCAGACTGTTACCGCTGCAACTACTGAAAAGTCTGTTGCCTCTCTTCAGGAGCCACAGGTTTGTCTGGCCTCTCAATAGATACCCCTCCATTGTGGTTGCACCTGCGGTACGGCTATCTGTGTCGCTGAGGCACGCAAGTCTCTCCGCCAATGATATGGTCCATGGTTCATGGGGCTGGGGAGGGAGGGTGGGGGAGGGGGGAGGACAACAGAAGATCAAACTGAAGAGGGTGCTGATGAGTACATATGTTTGAGAGGCATATTAACTAATAACGCGACGAGCGAAAAAGAAGCAAGATCTGGAGCTGCAAAGGTAAAGCAAGCGCTCTAGGAACAGAAACGCTACCTCTCTCTGCCCGAGTTCGTCAATGGCAGTAGCTCGTGACTTGTGGCTTGCCAGTTTCTCAGCAACTCATGACTACATGTTTTCAGTGACTGAGGTGCCTGCTGGCCAGGGAAACAGTCAAAATACCCTCCGTATCGAACTGGGCGAGGACAGCACGTGCAACATGCTGTCTTGTGTTATCTTGTTGAAAGATAACATTACGGAGAATTCGGAGATATGCCTTACCAAGCGGCCCTAACATGGTATAAGTATAACGCCTGCTGTCCAAATTACCAGTTACTCTAACAGTGTTGTGTACCCAGTAGTACCACGTACCAGCACTCTTGATGCTGTGACCGTATAATAACGAGGAATGTAATCTTGGAACGTTCGTTTTCCTTGGAGCCTTCAGACACGGATGTGTCCATCGTAGACATGACAGTCGATGAAAATTCGACGTGGTGTCACTCATGTGTCGAGTATTCCTGCAGATGAGCCTTCTACTTTACTGAACGTACGTGAGGGTCCGCATTACCCTACACAGTGTTGAGAATCCCTCTCCTGAATCCACCGATTCCGTATTCGCATGGCAATCGTGAATTCCAGACACGAATGAGCAGCAGTATCGCTGCACGATGAACATTAACCTCGACACCCCTCAATCCTGTCGCGTTGGATACCGGCACGTGTTGCTTACACGAGGCACAAGAAGACCTAACACGCAAACAACATTCAAATACGATTTCTGAATGAGAAATACGATGCGAACCCTTTCCTTTGAACTAGAATTCAGATTGCGCCACTGCTAACTGCTTTGTGCTGTTGCACAGTAATGTTAATTATTTGCATACCCAAGCATTTGACGTTCGTTGCATACCACTTCCATGGTGTTGCAATTTCATTGGTCAGAATTGTACATGCAGAGATTTCAGTACATCCGACTGACATGTCATGGAGACTAAATTATGAAAGAGACTCATGTAAGGAAAAGAGCTCTATAAATTACTGTGTGCTAACAATATACAGGGCCGTTACTTGGAAATATGTAGGTAGCGTCACTCCTATTCATTTTGGGTGGTTCCACTGAAATGTTAATCATCTGCATTGAATCCATTTGCTACCATTACATGTGACGAGAACTTCAATGGATTTTCTGACAACTCTTTCGCCAAACTGTGGAAACTTATAAACGAAGTGCTTTGTACGGGTTAGAAATGAAAGACGTAAAACATCAAACCATCAATGGATAATTGCATACTGGTGGGGGAGATTGGTTTACATTCATGCAGATGTCTTTTCGGATTTTTTTTCAGTTTTTTTAGTTAGATTCGTCGTGTTTAAAATTGTTTAGTCTTATTACATTGTTATTAAAGTATAACTTGGTACACATGCTTCTAACTCAACATTATATTTAAAAGGGCAAAGTAATTTTATATAGCGGCAAGTCGAGTGCGTAAACGTGCCCTGGGAATGGGGCAAGTTTACAACCGAGAGGAACACGTTTACACATGTCGTAGGACACAATACTGAGTCAACAAATTACACTACTAAAATTTTCAAAATATGTTCTATTGGCAATAAAAAAAATTTCGGGCTTACTTACACCAGTTAACATCGAAAAACACTGCAATTTTCCCGGTAATAAATAGTTCTGTGGTGAACTTCTATCTGTCAGCATAATATGAAACCGTTTCCAGTGGTACAATCGTCGTGAGTCCACCTTTTAAATCTAAGATACTGGACCCATTCTTGAATGCTTTTTGATTGCTTGTATCATTTTAAACGTAAATGCAAAAGCAATTTTCACCCTCTTCATAAGAGCACTGCAGGTTATAAGAGAAACAAAGAAGAACTGGACGAGGCATCAGTTGAGACGGGAGTGCTTGCTAACAGACGTTTTGGATGGACTAGTTTGTGAGACGAGATTGAGAGGATGGAGAAAATACAAGATGATAGACGGCATAAATGGGAGCGGAAATTACACGGTCCTGAAGAGGATGACAGAAGACATAAGAGCAAATGATGACATTAGAAGTAGGCCTATCTATGTTTGCCCTTGCTCTTCGTGCTTTTAGCAATTTCTTGTCATTATCAGTCTTCGCTCCCAAAGAATTAATTCTTTCTCCCTGACATTCATTAGGTTCAAATAGCTTTTTCAACAATTTATATTTTTTTATTCTCCTGTGCCTTCACATTTTCAGACTGTTTTTCTAACTGCTGTTGCGGTTCTAGGCGCTTCAGTCTGGAACCGCGTGACCGCTACGGTCGCGGGTTCGAATCCTGCCTCGGGCATGAATGTGTGTGATGTCCTTAGGTTAGTTAGGTTTAAGTGGTTCTATGTTCTAGGGGACTTATGACCTCAGATATTAAGTCCCATAGTGCTCAGAGCAATTTGAAATTTTTTAACTGCTGTTGTCTTAAAAGTTACCTTGACTGGGGTATCAGTCAGGATGACAATGCAAAGCAGTACGTAAATGTGCTCGAATAGAACTGTGTAAACTTACCCCAAAGACATGTTTGAATTAGTTTCGAAATTATAGTAGAAACCTTCAGGCATTCAAATTACACAAATGTACCTTCTAAAGGAGAATAATCTCATGTACATGAATATATATTTATCTAATATCAATCCCAAAAGGTATGCTCCCTAGTAGCATCGATATTTTAGTAACAAAATTTACTCACCTTGTACAAAAACACAGATGTGTTCTTTGCGGTAAAACGTCCACTCAGCTGAAGCTGCGAAGTTTTTGAGAGCCCTCAGTAACTGGCAGTACTAATCTTCCGTTGTAGGTAGCGTTCTAGCAGTAATGGTTCCGGAGAAAAGAATTATTTGCAAAAGTTCCACGTGAGTAAACGTGCCCCGGGCTCCCCTACGTACTAACAATCTGAGGAATAACAATATGAAAGCAACAAAGCCATTTGCAAATGTAAGAAAGTATTCCATTAAAAGACCAAGTGTTTTGCGAAATAGTATTTAGAGGAAATGATTATCAGTTTAGTTTCAGGAGATACTGCCAACCATCTGGAAATTAGCACAAAAGGCTCCGCGTTCTGTCAGCTGCTCTTCTAGTAAAACAGTTGGGTGGTAGAGGACGCGGGATTTAAGATAACTTCTGTGACCAGGAAATATGACTGCAGCCTTAGAATGACTTCGAGTGGAGGATTCTGCGAAATATGAATCGCCTGTTTTCTTCGTAATTAACTTCATCCCAGCGCGTAACTGATACGGCTCGTAGACAAGTGGCCATGGAGCGAAGATATGATGCAGAAGACTCTGTAAGCGCTGGCTGGGTTTTCTGAATGACACTGCCTCCCCTTCCGTATACCAGATGTTCTCATCCTGTCTTCCAGCCATTCAGCTGCAAGCAAGCGGGCGCGCAGAGACACACACACACACACACACACACACACACACACACACACACAAAAGGACTTGCTACAATTTGATACTCTTCACAACTCTCTCATTCCTTTGTCCACAGTGGAACACACGAGACATCATCATAGCGCTTCCTTTTTAATACGATGTCATCCGTTTTCAGTATAAAAATTACAACTGGATTTGAGATCACCAGCAGAGTACATAACTCCAATTAAGTTTCGCCTAACTAAGGGTGCAAAAGGCATTTGTCTGAAGTGTAGCCTTATACATACACTACTGGCCGTTAAAATTACTACACCACGAAGATGACGTGCTACAGACGCGAAATTTAACCGACAGCAAGAAGATGCTGTGATATGCATATGATTAGCTTCTCAAAGCATTACTCAAGGTTGGCGCCGGTGGCGGCACTTACAATGTGCTGACATGAGGAAAGTTTCCAACCGATTTCTCATACACAAACAGCAGTTGACCGGCGTTGCCTGGTGAAACGTTGTTGTGATGCCTCGTGTAAGGAAGAGAAATGCGTACCATCACGTTTCCGACTTTGATAAAGGTCGGATTGCAGCCTATCGCGATTGCGGTTTATCGTATCGCGACATTGCTTTTCGCGTTGGTCGAGATCCAATGACTGTTAGTAGAATATGGAATCGGTGGGTTCAGGAGGGTAATACGGAACGCCGTGCTGGATCCCAACGGCCTCGTATCACTAGCAGTCGAGGTGACAGGCATCTTATCCGCATGGCTGTAACGGATCGTGCAGCCGCGTCTCGATCCCTGAGTCAACACATGGGGACGTTATCAAGACAACAACCATCCGCACGAACAGTTCGACGACGTTTGCAGTAGCATGTATTATCAGCTCGGAGACCACGGCTGCGATTACCCTTGACGCTGCATCACAGACAGGAGCGCCTGCGATGGTGTACTCAACGATGAACCTGGGTGCACAAATGGCAAAACGTCATTTTTTCGGATGAATCCAGGTTCTGTTTACAGCATCATGATGGTCGCATCCTTGTTTGGCGACATCGCGATGTATTGTCATCGCCATACTGGCGTATCACCTGGCGTGATGGTTTGGGGTGCCATTGGTTACACATCTCGGTCACCTCTTGTTCGCATTGACGACACTTTGAACAGTGGACGTTACATTACAGATATGTTACGAGTCGTGGCTCTACCCTTCATTCGATCCCTGCAAAACCCTACATTTCAGCAGGATAATGCACGACCGCATGTTGCAGGTCCTGTACGGGCCTTTCTGGATACAGAAAATGTTCGACTGCTGCCCTGGCCAGCACATTCTCCAGATCTCTCACCAATTGAAAACGTCTGGTCAATGGTGACCGAGCAACTGGCTCGTCACAATACGCCAGTCACTACTCTTGATGAACTGTGGTATTGTGTTGAAGCTGCATGGCAGCTGTACCTGTACACGCCATCCAAGCTCTGTTTGACTCAATGCCCAGGCGTGTCAAGGCCGTTGTTACGGCCAGTGGTGGTTGTTGTGTGTACTGATTTCACAGGATCTATGAACCCAAATTGCGTGAAAATGTAATGGCATGTCAGTTCTAGTATAATATATTTGTCCAATGAATACCCGTTTATCATCTGCATTTCTTCTTGGTGAAGCAGTTTTAATGGCCAATAGTGTAAGTGAAATGTGGACGATAAGCGGTTCGAAGAAGAAGAGAATAAAGTGTTTAAAATATGACGCTGCAAAAGAATATTGATGATTAGACGGTTAGATTGCGTAACTACTGAGAAGGCACTGAATAGAATTGGGGAGAAAAGAAATCTGTGGCATACCTTACCTAAAAGAAAGGATCAGTCGATAGAAGACATTCTGAGACATCAAGGAATCGTTAGTTTAGTATTGGAGGGAAGTGTGAAGAGGGGGCGGGGGGCGGGATAAAAATTACAAAGGGAGAGCAAGGGACAAGTACAGTAAGATAGTTAAAAACGGATGTAGGATGCAGTAGTTATGTGGAGATGGGGAGATTTTGCACAGGACATAGTAGTGTGGAGAGCTGCATCAAACCAGTCTCCAAACACCTAAACAACAACAACTACTGATAAGAAACTGTGGAAAGCTGGCAGTTTACTAAAGGCAATAGTTAAAACTAAAAGCAGCTCTGAAATAGGTAAAACCGGTGTTCAGTATCATTCTTGACATTTCCAGCGATTTGAAAGGTGTATCATGAAGAAAATATGTAAGTGAAGTGTAGGTGAGTTGAGGCACCGCTAAACATGTGATATTAGCGTATTATTCGCAGCTACTTCCCTAAATATTTACTTCTTCCACACTTTCTCATATCTCACCCATCCCAGCATGGTTGTCGTCTGACGTGGTATATCGTTAGACTTTGTGTACAACATGCGATGCCAGATAACTCTACAAACCTTGAAGATTCCATTGTAGCGCTGGTTTGCTACTACACTCAATCAGCTGACGATTCTAAGCCACAGCATGTAGTGTTGTGTCAGTAGTAACAGCAGACCTCTCTATCATGGTCCCCTTCAACCTCCGTCAGAAAAAAACTTTCCACACAAGCGTGTTGTAGAAGGAGTCACACCTATATCCATCAGAAATAACTTACAAATTTTATGGAAACATGAGATGCCTACACCGCACTTCTAGATGTGTATCCAGCAGTTAAGACAAGTGTTCATCAGAAATATGTACGGAACTTTCAGCTTCTTAATTCTGGCGGTTTGAGTTGTATTAGAAATGGTTTCACCTGAAATGTGATAATTCAATGGATAATATTGCCACAGGTCGGAACTACACCTATTCTACAGTCTGTACTGCTCTCCAAGAAATAAATGTCACTGACGTCCGTCTCAAAATTATCATGGTTACTATGTGTTCTGTCTGAGTGACTGAAAAACGACAACTACCGGACCAGAATCGGAATTTCATAAACAACTTGTTTACGTATCTCCACAACTTATTAAGGGCTTGTGTCGTGCAGAACCACCGCTGTATTAGCCTCCTCTAGAACCTCGATGTCTTAACAGATATTTTATCGTCTTGTCTTCTTTTTGTCAGTGTTCTACGCATATTCCTTTCCTCGTCGATTCTACAGAGAAGCTCCTCATTCCTACCTTATCACTCCAGTCAATTTTTTCAACATTCTTCTGTAGCACCACATCTCAAATGCTTCGATTCTCTTCTTTTCTGCTTTTCCCACAGTCCATGTTTCACTACCATACAATGATGTGGTCCAAATATACATTATCGGAAATTTCTTCCTCAAGTTAAGAGCTATATTTGATACTAGTCCTTTTTGCCTGTGCTAATCTGCTTTTGTTGTCCTCCTCACTCCGCCCGTCATTGATTATTATGCTGCTTAGGGAGCAGAATTTCTTAACTTCAACTACCTCGTGTCACCAGTTCTGATGTTAAGTTTGTCGCTTTACTCAGTTATGTTACTTTTTCTTACTTTCGTCTTTTTCCTGTTTACTCTCAACCCATGTTCTGTACTCATTAGACTGTTCATTCCATTCAACAGTCCCGGAATTCTTCATCACTTTCACTGAGAATAGCAATCTCATCACCGTATATTAACATTGATGTCCTTTAATCTTGAACTGTAATCCCACTCCTTACCCTTTCTTTTATTTCCATCATTGCTTCTTCGACATAATGATTAAACAGTAGGGGAGAAAAACTACATCACTGTCTTACACCCTTTTTAATCTGCGCACATCGTTCTTGGCCTTCCACGCTTATTGTTCCCTCTTGGTTATTGTACATACTGAATAGTGCTCTTTCCCTACAGCTTAGTCCTATTTTTCTAAGGATTTCAAACATGTTGCACCATTCTACATTGTCTAACGCTTTTTCCAGGCCAACAAATACTATGAAAGTGTCTTCATTTTTCATTAGTTTAGCTTCCATTATCAACCGCATTGTCAGATCTGCTTCTCTGTGCCTTTACGCTACCTAAAGTCAGACTGATCCTCTTCAAACACATCCAAAGTTTTCTTTTACATTATTCTGCACATAATTCTCGTCAGCAGATGGGATGCATGAGCTGTTACGCTGATGGTGCGATAATTCTCGCACTTGTCGGCTCTTGCAATCTTCGGAACTGTGTGGATGGTGTTTTTCCGAAAATCTGGTGGTACGTCACCAGTCTCATACAGTCTGCGCACCAACATGATTAATTGCTTTGTTGTCACTTCCACGAATGATTATAGAAATTCCGACAGGGTGTTATCCATCCCTTCTGCCTCATTTGATTTTAAGTCTTCCAAAGCTCTTGTAAATTCTGACTCTAATACTGGGTTCCCAATCTCCTCCCTATCGACACCTGAGTCTTCTTCTGTCGCGTCATCAGATAAGTCCTCCCCATCACGGAAGACCTCGATGTAATCTTTCCACTTATCCACTCTATTCTCTGCATTTAACAGTGGTATTCACATTCCACCTCCATTGCTACCACCCTTGCTTTCAATCTTGCCGAAGGTTGTTTTGACTCTTCTGCAAGCTGAGTCAGTACTTTCGACAATCATTTCTTTTTCGATTTTCGCACATTTTTCATGTAGCGATTTCGCCTTAACTTCCCTGCAGTTTCTATTTATTTCAGTTCTAAGCGACTTGTAATGCAGCATTCCTGAATTTCTCAGAAGATTGTTGTACTTACTTCTTTACTCGATCAACTGAAGTATTTCTTCTGTTACCCACGGTTTCTTCGCAGCTACCTTCCTTGTACCTAAGTTTTTCTCTCCAACTTCTGTTACTGCCCTTTTTAGAGATGTCCATTCCTCTTCAACTGAACTGCCTACTGAGTTACTCATTATCCCAGTATCCATAGCCTCGGAGAATTTCGAGCGTATCTGTTCATTCCGTAGCACTTCTGTATCCCACTTCTTTGCGCATTAGTTACCCCTTACTAGTTTCTTAATGTCAGCTTGCTCTTCATCATTACTAAATTGTGATCTGAGTCCCGGCCGGGGTGGCCGAGCGGTTCTAGGCGCTACAGTCTGGAACCGCGCGGCCGCTGCTTAGTTAGGTTTAAGTAGTTCTAAGTTCTAGGGGACTGATGACCCCAGAAGTTAAGTCCCATAGTGCTCCGAGCCATTTGAACCATTTTTTTTATCTGAGTCTATATCTGGTTCTGTGTATGCGTTATGGTCAAATACCTGATTTCGAAATCTCTTCCTGACCATAATGTAACCTGACCAGAATCTTACTGTATCTCCCGACTTTTTCCAAGTATACGTCCTTCTCTTGTGATTCTTGAACAGATATTTGCTATAACCACCTGAAATTTATTGCAGAACTCAAATAGTCTTTCTCCTCTCTCATTCTTACTACCAAGCTCACTTTCTCCTGTAATCCTTTCTTCTACTCCTTGCCCACGACCGTTACGTCTTCATCTCCCTTTACGTACTGAATTACTCTTTCAATAACCTCATATACTTTCCTGTATCTCTTCATATTATGCTTGCGACGTCGGCATTTATACCTAAACTATTGTTGTCGGTATTGGTTTGCTGCCGATTCTGATGAGAATACAGTATCATTGAACTGTTTACAGTAACTCGCTCTCCGTTCTACCTTCCAATTCGTAACGGATCCTACTATCGTTATACCATTTTTCATCTGCTGCTGATATTACCCTACACTCGCGTGACCACAGATCCTTGGCTTCTTTCCATTTCACTTCACTGAACCCCACTATATCTAGACTGTGCCTTAACATTTCCCATTTCAGGTTTTCTAGCTTCCCTACCACGTTCAAAATTCTGGCATTCCACGCCCCAACTCGTGTAACACTTTCCTTTCTTTGGTTTTTCAGTCTTTTTCTCTTCGTCACCTCCCTCGTCACCTCCCCCTTGGTAGTCCCCTGCCTGAGACGGAGTGTGGGTTTAGTCCGGAATCTTTTGCCGATGGAGAGACCGTCACGTCACTTTTCTCACGACAGGGTACATGTTCTGTGGATACACGTTATATGTCTTTAATGCTATGATTTCAATTGCCTTCTGCATCCTCATGCCGTTGGTCATTGTCGATTCTTCTGCCTTTTGATGGCAGTTTCCAGCACCAAGGGCAAGAGAGTGATCTGAACCTCTGTCCGCTACCCGGGGTGACTCTTTATGCAGGAAGTCTTCGGTGGTCATTGCTGATAATTTTTATTCAAAATTATAAGCAGTGGCTGGGTTCGAACCTGGGAGCGAGGACGTTTTGTTTTTAATCAAAGACGCTACACCCACATCACAGGTAAATTCTTCTAAACTTCTTCTTACACGGAGCGTAACAAACAACATTCAAATAAGATTTCTTAGTGAGAAACCCGCTTCATAATCTTTCCTTAAATGTAGAATGTTGATGCATTACTCCCTCATATTATGTGCATCTGTGATGAAATGATAATCCGTTACACATTCAAGCAAGTAGTACACTCCTTACCAATGTGAAGTTTCTATGCCATGTTCATCGTCTTAGTTTTCCTCTCCAGCAGTGTATATATTGTAAATTGGCTTAATCTGCTGTGAGTAGAACATTCGAGACATAAAAATAGTTAAATATGTAGTGTAAGGCGCCCTATTTTCGGATGGTGGCTTAGTTCTGGACAGGTGGATATTGGCCCCTTGAACAGTGCAGCCGATGTGAAAACTAGCTGAAATCCTTGTGCCTCCGCCATCTTAGTGTCCTACTAATTGCCAGACGTATCAGTCATGTTCTGTGCTCGCACTTGATTTTTTCTTAATGCCTTACGTTTCACTGCAATGCTTAGTAAGCGTAAACATCGTAGCTGTATGGTAAATAGTTTGACATTTTAGTTTTATTTGTTAGTGGTATACCATATTCATGAAAATTATGAGTAGGTTTCAAATGCAATAATTGGAACAATATTCTTATACGTACGCAATCTGGAATAACCCTATGGGAAATTAAGAACCGCAGTATCTGAAATTGCACACCCTCCGAACTCTCCGAAATTCACAAGTTTCTTTGACATAAATTATGAAATATAATCTGTTGATTTTCACTATAAAAGGTTACACATAACCAAAATCTATTATGTTTTACATTTCAGTCATTTTCGGGAGCTTTCAGCTGATTTTTAGCTAACTATACCCTTACTCTACTACATAGTTAGTGACTTGAAACGAATTATTGACTGATAGATACTAAGTAGCTTGCGATAAAGTGACGAAAATCCCATTTTATCATTTATTAACGTCTCTTCGCGTTCTTTACATGTATGGGGCATGGGAAGCAAGTTTGTTTGAAAGCGCGCTGTAATTACCCTAATCTCTTCTTCGCAGTCGCTAAGGCAGTTGTGCACGGTTCGTCCAATAGTTCCGAGACAGCTTTTATCGCTGGCGTATGAGTGGCGTCAGTGCAGGGCCTGCGGTGGCGACTTGAACAACCGTAAACAACAGATACGCATTCGACCAGTTAATTGTTAGTAGGTAATGTTAAGTAGTGGATATGCGGCCCTAGCGTATTGACGTTGTTGTGTCAGAAATCGCAATGGAGCAATGAACTGAACATCGCGAAGTGTTCACGAGATTCTCCAGAATTATTTAAAAGAAAAGAAATCTGTGTGGAAAGTTTGCCCCGCATACTTTGACTCTTGAACAAAAGACAGGCACATAGAGACACTTAACGCATGCAATTCATTTCTGAAAAAAAATCGTTACGGATGACGGTCTTAGTGTGATCAATATTTACATACCACAAAACGACGAAGTGCATATTAGGTCTCTGACAAAAAAATGGTTCAAATGGCTCTGAGCACTATGGGACTCAACTGCTGAGGTCATAAGTCCCCTAGAACTTAGAATTACTTAAACCTAACTAACCTAAGGACAACACACACATCCATGCTCGAGGCAGGATTCGAACCTGCGACCGTAGCGGTCGCGCGGTTCCAGACTGTAGCGCCAGAACCACTCGGCCACCAGCGGCCGGTGGTCTCTGACAGTCCGCCAGGACCGAAGAAGGTGCGAATGCGACGAGCTAGTTGAACAACGTCCCAGAGAAGGAGTTTTCTAACATTTTCACATAGATGTATGAACGTTCTGTCAGTTGCAATCAAATGGGAGGGGGGGTAGACTAGCTGATCCGACTGAAGCATTCAAAGAACTATTTTAACTTTTCTCTGTTTTCAATTAATGCAGCCTCGAAACATTTTGGACTGAGGGGGTAGGTAGAGCATTGTAGGATATTCTTAGAATTGCTGTATCATTTAATATTTGTTACCAAAATGTAGCAAGCATTATTTCGCTGGATATTTGTCCGTATTCAAGCGTCCGTCAGTTCCGGTTTACTAGCATTTCAGTGACGCTTTTCAGTGGGTCTTCGAACCTGTAACAAATCATGCAGCCCTTCTTTGTATAGTGTTAGCTATGTGGTATGCGTCTCATACACTTCATCAATATTTTAGGGTGGGTAGTGCAGTTGTTTTGTAATCACTCTCATTTGTAGACTTACTGCTTTTTCCCAGTGTCAGATTAATAAACCGAAATCCACCACCTGCTTTACCCACTACTGAGCCTTTGTGATAATTCAACTTCGCATCTGTACAAACTAATACTCCAAGGTATTTGTGTGAGTTAATTGATTACAGTTGTGACTCACTGATATTGTAGCCATAGGATACCACGTTTCTGAGTTTTGTGAAACGCTGGACAAGAAATTTCTGAACATTCAAAGCAACTTACCAGTCTTTGTAGCAGTTTGAAATCTTATCGGTATTTCACTGAATATTTGTGCCACTTCATAATGGATAACTGTTTCATTTCCAAAAGTCTGAAGTTATTGTTAATATTGTCTGACAGTTCAATAATACGAGCGTTGGAACTTTAATAGTGGCAACTATTTATTTACAGCTCGTACAAAACAGATACGTGTTTCAAAGTTTTACTGGCCTTCAGAATAGTCACCAGCATTGTGTACAACCCGTTGCCAGCGATTTGTAAGTCGCAGGATACTCTTAGCAGTGCCAGTTGTGTTGACAGTTGGAGCGGCGCGGACTATTGCCGACGAATGTGTAGCAGTTCTGAAGTGAATATCGTGCAGTGTTTCCTTCAGTCTAGAAATCGAGTTGGACTTACGAGGGCTAAGCTGTTCATTTTTGGAACACAACCTACGACCAGCTTAGAGACAAAAGTGATGACACTTTCTGCAGGACCTGACCATCATTTTGCAGGACAATGCTCAAGCATGTGGGGTGCAAACTGTTACTGATTTGTTTGAGTGATGGGGCTGCTAAGTGCTATACCACCTACTGCACTCCCCTGACTTAAGCCCTCGTAAGTTCAACTCGATTACTAAACTGAAGGAAACACTTCACGGCATTCGCTTCAGAACTGCTACAAATTCGTCGGGCAATAGACCGCGCCGCTCGAACTGTCGACACAACTGGCACTACTTAGAGTATGCTACGACTTCCACATCGCTGGCAACGGGTTATACACAATGCTGGTGACTACTCTGAAGGTCAGTAAAACTTTGAAACACGTATCTATTTTGTACGAGCTGTAAATAAATAGTTGCCACTATTAAAGTTCCATCCTTCATATACAACATGAGCAGGAAGGGTCACAACACATATTCCTGAGGACCAGCTGAAGTTATTTCTACATCTTCCGATGACTTTCCACCCAAGATGACACGCTGCATCCTGCCTAAAAATAAAACCTGACTCCCGTCATAAAGTGAGCTAGATACCTAGAGTTGTAAAACTATCGTAGACTACCGCAGAGTATCGTAAACCAGCACAGACTACAGTAGTTTTCCTAAGCTTTGGTCAGTTGAGATCGTAATAGTGTTACCTGTACATTAGGTGGATTTCATTGTGTGTGTATTATGTATTGAACCGGGGACCCAGAAACGACGGAGAGGCTTCGTCCCGCCGTAGCCCTCAGTGATTCACAACCCCACGACAGGCCACAGTAGTCCGCCGACCCACACCGAACCCAGGGTTACTGTGCCATCCTGCGCCCAATGGACCCCCCACCCCGGGAACGAGTGTAGACCCAAATGTTTGCATTGTAGAGTAATTATGATGTACGCGTACGTGGAGACAGTGTTTGCGCAGCAATCGCCAACATAGTGTAACTGAGGCAGAATAAGGGGAACCGGCCCGCATTCGCCGAGGCAGATGGAAAACAGCCTTAAAAGCTATCCACAGGCTGGCCGGCACACCGAACCTCAACACTAATCCGCCAGCGGATTCGTGCCGGGGACCGGCACGCCTTCCCGCTCGGGGAGCAGCGCGTTAGACCGCGTGGCTAGCCGGGCGGGCTACGTGTATTGTACACATCTCTGAGCGTTACGGCATTTCGATCACCTTGTTTTAGTATGCGATCAGTCTTTTACTAGATTCCCCTAGAAACTGGCAGTGGTGAACCATTTAGAAATTGAGTGAGGATATAAAAAGGTCCGCGAAAATTACGGAACATATTTTTCTACATAGTTATCCTTCTGCCTGGTACTTAAAAGTAAAGAGTATTTATAGCAAAATTGAAGTTGTCGATGTTTAATTCTGATTTTATTCGAAAATTGTTTATTTGTAACGTGGAACTGAGGCATACTGCACTAAAAACAAGAAAATACAGATTTATCATACAGCGCTAAAAATTTGTTTCCTCAAAAAAAGGTAAAATGAAAAAAATGAAAAACAAATGCATACGAAACATCGCTCCAGTGCTTCGTCAAGCCAAGGGACCTATTTAAACATGTTTCTATTACTCACAAACAACTTTGGCACTTATCAAGGACCGAGCGAGGTGGCAAAGTGGTTAGACACTGGACTCGCATTCGGGAGGACGACGGTTCAATCCCGCGTCCGGCCATCCTGATTTAGGTTTTCCGTGATTTCCCTAAATCGCTCCAGGCAAATGCCGGGATGGTTCCTTTGAAAAGGGCACGTCCGACTTCCTTCCCTAATCCGATGAGACCGATGACCTCGCTGTCTGGTCTCCTTCCCCAAAACAACCCCAACTTATCAAGGATAACAGAAAACGCTTGGATTTGATCGTGATGAAGTACGTTCTGTTGACTACAAAATAACAACATTAATTATACATATCCTTTCATGCTTGTGCATCAAAAGTAATTGCTTTGGTTGTATAAAAACGCAGAAGTTACGCGATCAATGAATTCTTATTTCCTATAAAATGCAGTTTATGTTTTTTAAGGATATAAACAACTCGCTTGTAAGGAATGGTGTGAAATGCCTTCTGAAAATCTGAAAATACTGAACTACACTCCTGGAAATGGAAAAAAGAACACATTGACACCGGTGTGTCAGACCCACCATACTTGCTCCAGACACTGCGAGAGGGCTGTACAAGCAATGATCACGCGCACGGCACAGCGGACACACCAGGAACCGCGGTGTTGGCCGTCGAATGGCGCTAGCTGCGCAGCATTTGTGCACCGCCGCCGTCAGTGGCAGCCAGTTTGCCGTGGCATACGGAGCTCCATCGCAGTCTTTAACACTGGTAGCATGCCGCGACAGCGTGGACGTGAACCGTATGTGCAGTTGACGGACTTTGAGCGAGGGCGTATAGTGGGCATGCGGGAGGCCGGGTGGACGTACCGCCGAATTGCTCAACACGTGGGGCGTGAGGTCTCCACAGTACATCGATGTTGTCGCCAGTGGTCGGCGGAAGGTGCACGTGCCCGTCGACCTGGGACCGGACCGCAGCGACGCACGGATGCACGCCAAGACCGTAGGATCCTACGCAGTGCCGTAGGGGACCGCACTGCCACTTCCCAGCAAATTAGGGACACTGTTGCTCCTGGGGTATCGGCGAGGACCATTCGCAACCGTCTCCATGAAGCTGGGCTACGGTCCCGCACACCGTTAGGCTGTCTTCCGCTCACGCCCCAACATCGTGCAGCCCGCCTCCAGTGGTGTCGCGACAGGCGTGAATGGAGGGACGAATGGAGACGTGTCGTCTTCAGCGATGAGAGTCGCTTCTGCCTTGGTGCCAATGATGGTCGTATGCGTGTTTGGCGCCGTGCAGGTGAGCGCCACAATCAGGACTGCATACGACCGAGGCACACAGGGCCAACACCCGGCATCACGGTGTGGGGAGCGATCTCCTACACTGGCCGTACACCACTGGTGATCGTCGAGGGGACACTGAATAGTGCACGGTACATCCAAACCGTCATCGAACCCATCGTTCTACCATTCCTAGACCGGCAAGGGAACTTGCTGTTCCAACAGGACAATGCACGTCCGCATGTATCCCGTGCCACCCAACGTGCTCTAGAAGGTGTAAGTCAACTACCCTGGCCAGCAAGATCTCCGGATCTGTCCCCCATTGAGCATGTTTGGGACTGGATGAAGCGTCGTCTCACGCGGTCTGCACGTCCAGCACGAACGCTGGTCCAACTGTGGCGCCAGGTGGAAATGGCATGGCAAGCCGTTCCACAGGACTACATCCAGCATCTCTACGATCATCTCCATGGGAGAATAGCAGCCTGCATTGCTGCGAAAGGTGGATATACACTGTACTAGTGCCGACATTGTGCATGCTGTGTTGCCTGTGTCTATGTGCCTGTGGTTCTGTCAGTGTGATCATGTGATGTATCTGACCCCAGGAATGTGTCAATAAAGTTTCCCCTTCCTGGGACAATGAATTGACGGTGTTCTTATTTCAATTTCCAGGAGTGTAGTTTGACATCCCCTGTTGATGGCACTCATTATTTTCTGGATCCTTGTTGATTGTCAATAAATCGTTTTCTTCGGTAATACATAATATTCGAATACATTATATGTTCCAAAATCCTGCTGCAAATCGACGTTAGTAATCTGCGGTTTCCTCCACCAATCCTTTCTTGGGTATTGGCGTGACTTGTGCAACTTTCTGGACTTCAAGTACAGATTTTTCGACGAGCTAGCTGTTGTATATGACTGCTAAGTATGGAGCTATTGTATCAGCATACTCTTAAGGGAATCAGGTTGGTATACAATCTGGATTGGGTTGTTTTGGGGGAAGAGACCAGACAGCGTGCTCATCGGTCTCATCGGATTAGAGAAGGACGGGGAAGGAAGTCGTCCGTGCCCCTTCAAAGGAACCATCCTAGCATTGGCCTGGAGCGATTTAGGGAAATCACGGAAAACCTAAATCAGGATGGCTGGACGCAGTATTGAACCGTCGTCCTCCCGAATGCGAGTCCAGCGGGTATACAATCTGGACGGGAGGCCTTGCCTTTATTAATCGATTTAAGCTGCTCCGCTACACCAATGACATACACTTCTAAGTTGCTCATGTTTGCAATTGCTTTTGATTCTAATTATGGAATATTTACTCCGTCATCTTTGGTGAAGGAATTTCGGAAAACTATCATCAGTGGCATCACCTTTGTCATTGTGCAGTAAAGATATTGTTTGCCGATGGTGTATTTTACGTACAACCAAAATCTCTTTAGGTTTTCTTCCAGCTTTCGAGAGATGAGGTTCTAATTATGCGCAAAACAAAAAACAAAAAGAAGTCATCGGCTCCCAGTTTCTCTAATCACACATTCATTTATGTTTCTTTCCCTATCAATCCTACCGATGCTACTGGTAAACCTATCACTTACTACGTCATATATGTACTGTACCGAAACTACCACCGAGCGAGCTGGCGCAATGGTTAGAACACTATACTCGCATTCGGGAGGACGTCGGTTCAATCCCGCGTCCGGCAATCCTGATTTAGGTTTTCTGTGATTTACCTAAATCGCTCCATACAAATGCTGGGATGGTTCCTTTGAAAAGGCACGGCCGGCTTCCTTCCCTGTCCTTCCCTAATCCGATGAGACCGATGACCTCGCAGTTTGGTCTCTTCCCCCAAACAGCCCAACTACCGAACCATAATTTTGGTAGAGCGCATCTCTATTGATACCCCAAATACTTCCGTTAATAAGTGTTGACGTGGTACTGAGTCAAATGCTTTTCAGAAGAAATACTCCAGCCACCTGAATGTCTTTATCCATGGCTTTCAAGATGTCATGTGGCAGAAAGACGAACTGGGCTTTACATGATTGAAGTTGGCGCAATCCATGCTGGTCGACATGAACGAAGTCATTCTGTTCGAAGTAACTCACAACGTTTTAGTTCGGAATATCGTGCCAGATTATGCAATAGTGGGATGGACGGTAGCTTGTGGATAACTTCTGCTAACCACTTACTTTGTCCGAAACACACTATATCATAACATTTCGCGATGGGGAGACTAGCCGGCGCCGGAGCAGGTCGAAGAAATTTTTTTTACTGTATTTTTATTTGTTCTCTACTTAGTTCTCGGAGTTTACCTACTTCAAAGAGAACCTTCCATCACTGTGCAGCAGCGGAGAGGGAACAGACGAGTACGTGGTGTAAGTAGGTTGTTTAGGTTTTCTTATTGGTAACGCCACGTAGCGCTCTGTATGAAAATCACTGGCTGTGCTGTGTGCAGTCTGTGGCTAGTTTGCATTGTTGTCTGCCATTGTAGTGTTGGGCAGCGGCAGCTGGATGTTAACAGCGCGTAGCGTTGCGCAGTTGTAGGTGAGCCGCCACCAGTGGTGGATGTGGAGAGAGAAATGGCGGAGTTTTGATATTTGTAAGAATGGATGTTATGAACTCCTATATATATTATGACTATTAAGGTAAATACATTGTTTGTTCTCTATTAAAATCTTTCATTTGCTAACTATGCCTATCAGTAGTTAGTGCCTTCCGTAGTTTGAATCTTTTATTTAGCTGGCAGTAGTGGCGCTCGCTGTATTGCAGTAGTTCGAGTAACGAAGATTTTTGTGAGGTAAGTGATTTGTGAAATGCATAGGTTAATGTTAGTCAGGGTCATTCTTTTGTAGGGATTTTTGAAAGTCAGATTGCGTTGCGCTACAAAATATTATGTGTCAGTTTAAGCACAGTCGTGTATAATTGTTCAAAGGGGACGTTTCATATGGCGACCCTGCCAGGATTCGAACCTGGAATCTTCTGATTTTTTCTTGTAGTTTGTGTAATTAGTGTAGCTATTGTTTATTGCTAGTGCGTAATTGTAGAGAGAATCTCCTTTGTGGTTACAGTCTTTCATTGTTGTACAGTAAAACAGTTGTGGCATGCATGTAGATTTGCACCAAGTATTTCGCAGCTGCGCTTGCAATTAACTACATATTATTTTCAGTGCTATGTTAATGTGTTCTCTTATTTTTGCTCTTCAAATTGTGCTTTTCTGTGGTATCGTGTGAAATATTGTGACAATAATGGCGTGTGAAAAACATAACACTAGGCTTCAAAGTAAACTAAGAAATAATAGTGACGACGAGCCTAGCTTATCAGCACCGCTGTGTAATGAATTAACAGACATTCAAAGTAGTAATTTGGTAATTGTGCATAGGGAAATGGAGCGGGCGGCAAATAATGGTGTAGACAGTGAAACAGGTAGTGAACAAGGAAGCATTATTGATCGGTCGGTCGGCAACAGCTCGCCTCAGGAATCCGAAATGACAGAACACAATATTGCAAATACTGTAGACTTAGGTTTTGGGTCCTCACCGTTTTCTCAAATGAGTCAAGACACATTTTCCGCTTGTCAAAATATGAATGTTGCCGGTGCAAATTCACTGCCGAAAAGCACTGAGGAACATGTTTCAGACACCAGTGCATTGTTATTACAATTAATGCAACAAATGGGACAAAAGCTTCAAACATTAGACACAATGGAACAACACCAGAGACAAACACAGCGACAGTTAGACACAATGGAACAAAATCTTCAAAAGTTAGACACGATGGAACAAAATCAGAGACAAACACAGCAACAGCTGCAAAAGTTAGACTCATTGGAACAAACTCTTGAACAAACACGTGAAGATTTAATTACTGAGTTACATAACATTGAATCGAAATGTCAAAAAGTCTGTAATGACGTAAAAACACAAATTTGTGAGCATTTTCAACCTATTTTTTCGCGGCATGAAAATGCATTACAGAATCACGAAGCAGCCATAAAAGAACTGCAAACCATTGTTCATGAAAATCATGAGACCTTGTGGGCTAAAATTGACTCAGTTGCATCTACCGATTCGGTTACGCAACTTGCAGAAACTCAGGAAAACATAAAGGACACAGTAGATTCGATTTCAACACAAATGGACACTCTGAAACTTGGTTCAGAAAAACACACTGCAGAAATGTGTTCACTATCGGAGAAAGTAGCCGAACTTTCGGATCAGGTCACTAACTTATCTACGAAGGTAGATGATGATCTGAATGACACAAGACCCGTAGCCTTCACTGACACAGAAGAGTATGAACAAATTAGAAAATTCAAACAAAATCAAAATCAAATCAATACACAGTACAAAAGAGAAATCCGGGAAGTACAAGATCAGTTGACGCAGGTAATACAAGAATTACATTTTTCAGAGGACACTCGCGCTCCAGTACAGGAAGAGAGACATAGAAATACGGAACAACCACAAAATAATAACACAAGACACTTCGGAAATTATGAAAGAAATTCGCTAGGCGCATTGGATTTTGAGATGGAACCGCCGAAACGAAGTAACAATGAGCGATGTGCGACTCGCCGACACGATGATTTCGATTATAAGCTGTTCATTACTATACGTAAATTCAAAACCTTTAAGAATTCTGACAACGACATTCATCCACAAGCAAGGCTTCATCAATTTTCTCATTGTTTTCCTCCCAACTGGTCATTGGAGCACAGGTTAGAATTTATGTGTGGCTACTTGGAGAATGAACCAGCTGTAAGAATGCGATCGGTCATTCACGATTGTCACAGTGAAGGAGATTTTTATCATGCCTTCCTCTCTGCATATTGGTCTCAAACTACACAAGATCGAGTAAAACATAGCATCATAATGATGAAACGTTTCGAACAATCTGAATTTTCCAGTCTTATGAAATATTTTGAAGACATGTTGCATAAGAATCAGTATCTTTCAAACCCATACAGCCCCTCAGAACTCATCCGCATTTGCTTAATCAAACTGCCTGAACATTTAAGACATATTATTTTAGCAGGACGTTGCAAAGACGACATTGAAGCTTTTCAGGGACTGTTGCAAGAACTGGAAATTCACACTTAAAATCGCGGAACGCGAAAACAGGAACACAACAATTACAGGTCACATCTATCACAATTCCGCGATGAAAGAAATAATAACTGGACACGACAAGGCTATTCTCACAACACAAATCGTGACCAAAACAGACACTACCTTCACAATAAAGAAGAATTTTAACAGTTGCTGCTGCAGCCATGTTTAAAATCTTGAGACACTACCTTTATGACAACCGCTGGCAGAATAATAGTTACAGAGAAAGATTGCATTTCCGTAGTAATGAATATGACAGAGACAATCACAGAAACAGACAATATGGCAACCAGAACTATTATTATCACGGGAGACAGAATAACTTCAGACGCAACGGTCCGCCGTGCAGTGATAATTCAGGGAGAAATTCTCCACTACTTAACCGACAAGAAAGAAACTACAGGAACTACTGACAAAACGACAGACCTGAATTTCATCAGAACTGGCGGGATTTAAACAGGGCTGGGCCCTCTGGGCAAGGTGAATTTGTAGAAGTTCTGTCTCCTAATCCCAATAATGGCGCGCGCCAACAAAGAGACAGACAATGACTCGCACCGCAGGCAGCCGCGTGCGCCGGCTGGCTCAGAGAAAAATAACATAGACGCTAACCTTGAGAAAAATTCCAGTATTCTTTACCGACATATACCGCATGATAATTGCTTTGAAGTTGAAACTTTGCGTACTAGGAAGTGTAAAGGTTTACACCACATTTCACATGTAAAACCGTTTATTGAAAGATAATCTGCTTTTTAACTTTGTCTTTGGCATAAAATGTTTGAAGTTAAATATCCAGTCAAGAACCAAGAGAATTTATTTAAACAGAAATTACGAATGCATTGTTATTGTGAACAGACGACACAGTGTTATTGTGTGTGTACATTCTTGCTTTCCATCACTGCGCAGCAGCGGAGAGGGATCAGACGAGTACGTGGTCCCAGAGAGCGGCACCAGGGAGCAGCAGTGGTCAGCGGAGCTCGCTCGCTGGCCCAGCAAGGCCTTGGACTGAGTAGGGCATTCACAACCGACTTCTGGGTGGAGTAGACGCTTCCTGTGGCTCGCGAGGTATCCTTTGCTGTATTTGAGGCAACACTCGGTGGCCTGCGAACGCCGCTATCTTGCGGACGTGGTCACAGATGAAGACTGACGCTTATATCAAATGCATCTATGTGGTTCTCCAGCCGTTTTCATATCTCAAATATCTATGATGTATATATGCCGACTGAAGTGACCAACGAAAATTTTTTACCAAGGGCGAGATCCAAACACCCACTCACTAGACAGATGCGCTAATCACTACACCATTCTGGAACATGGCTTTACACAACTGCACGGACTACTCTAGCACACTTCCATCCTCAGTCCAAATTTCCATTCACAAATGGCTCTGAGCGCTATGGGACTCAACATCTATGGTCATCAGCCCCCTAGAACTTATAACTACTTAAACCTAACTAACCTAAGGACAGCACACAACACCCATTCATCACGAGGCAGAGAAAATCCCTGACCCCGCCGGGAATCGAACCCGGGAACCTGGGCGCGGGAAGCGAGAACGCTACCACACGACCACGAGGTGCGGACTTTTCCTTCACATCGCAGCCCACTTGGTATTTCACTAAACTCGAGCAACCTTGCAGAGGCTCTCTAACAGTATTCCGTTTGATGCTGAGGAGCGATTCCAAAACAGTTAGATTTTATTTATTTGTCTGTTGTGTAACATCAGAGTCACATTCAGGCGTTGAAGTTATGTTCCACTTGAAGCGAGAGGCTGCGCAATTCCCACGGTTGCTTCGGATTCTGTTTAGTGTGGACCATTGTCTGCAAGGGAGCTTGAAACCAGGTGGCGGTGTCTTCTTCACAGAAGCATTGTTGGGCATCCTTTGTCGTTAAGTCTCTTCTGCCACTCAATGGTAGTTTGGTAGTTGCTTTTCCTCAAGTTCATGTCATCTCTTGTTGGTGGTTTTCTCGAACGCAGGAGATTAGCATTTACGTTGCTGATGTCAGAATGTATCGGTAGTTCTGGATTCTCCATTATTTTGTTGAATTCTGTTAAGAGATCGTCTTTACGTCTGAGATCTGGCGGGGGGATATCCAGTGTATGGGGGTAGATTTGATTGTGCCAGTGATAAGACGCATTGTGGTATTTTGTTGGGTATCTAGGATATTTGTATGGGCACTATTGAGCCAGACAGCAGCACAGTATTCAGCAGTCGAGTACACCAACGCTAGAGCTAAGCATAGCAGAATTGCAGCTGTAGACCCCCAAGTTGTTCCCCATAGGTTATGAATTATGTTGTTGAGAGTTCTTATTTTTGCAGCAACATTTTGGAGATGATGTTTCAAAGACAGCGTTTTATCCATTGTGACCCCTAGGAATGTATGGTATCTATTGTGTCTCAATTGCTGGTTGTCCGTGCACACCTTTAACTCCCTATTAGCCATTTTGTTGTTTAGATGAAAGCAACAAACTTCGGTTTTACTAGTGTTTGGTTTGAGTCCCCACTTTTTGAAGTATTGAGTCAGCTTCTTAAGGTCTTCTGTCAGGATCTCTTCCGTTTGTTCAATGGTTTGTTTTTCGATAGTAATTGCCCAGCCATCTGCATATCCGAATTTCCTTGATAGCGTCTCTGGAATGTCTGAAATGTACAGACTAAAAAACAAGGGAGCAAGAACCTACCCTTGAGGTAGCCCGTTGTTCAAAGGTCTTTTATCGCTTACATCTTTCCCCTTATACACACGGAATTATCTTTGGCTCAACATGGTGTTCAAAAGTCATGCAGTTCTTCTACTTGGGATAACTTTAAGGAGATTGTAGAGCACTCCGTGTTTCCATACTCTATCATAGGCTGTTGTTAAATCTATGAATGCCACTGAAGTCTTGAGTTTTCGTTCATAGCCTGTTTCTGTGTAAGTTGTAAGAGACATAACGTGATCTGTTGTTTTCCTATGTGGTCTAAAGCCCGCCTGTTCCACTGGAATTATCTTGACTATATCATGACCAATTCTGTTCAGTAAAAGTCTTTCCAGGAGTTTGTATGTAATACTGAGCAAGGGAATAGGGTGGTAGCTTTCTGGCTTTTCACTTGGTTTATTTATCTTCAGTATAGCAATAATCTTTGTTTGTTTGAAGAACTTTGGTGTCTGGCCTCTTTCAAGAATATCAGTGTAGAAATTGGCTAGCCAGGCACGGGGTCCAATGTTGCTCACGTCCGTAGGTCTAACCTTAAAGTACCCTACACGTGATCCCTGGGTGTTGCTATTGGAACAACAACGAATAGGCTATCAGACGTAAAGTGACTTTTCACCTCCTGATCAAGATACAACGAAGAATCATGACGATTAAGAACGATTTCTCAAAGGGTTATTCTAAGGACCAAAATACCACTAGGATCCTGGGCTCTGTCCTACGCGTGTCTCAACTAAACATTGAAGGTGTTAGTCGTGCTAAAAGTGAAGCCTTGTCTAGAACAGTTAGAGAGCCTCTGTAATACTCTTCGAGTTTAGGGGGAATACCAAGTGTGAATGGGAATTTTGACTGAGGAGGGAAGAGTGCTAAGGTCGTCGGTACAGATGTGCAGAGCCACAACACCATGGCGGCGTAGTGGTCAGCGCATCTACCTAGTGAGCAGTTGACCCAGGTTCGAACCCTGGCCTCGGTACGAATTTTTGTTTGTCGCTTCAGTCTGCAAATGTACATCAATAACAAAACGCTAGGCGGCGCGGAAGTAAGCATATTGGACAAAATATGTCGCATCATGAAAAGAGCAAGTTGCTTTGGAGAACTGTAGCTCATATAGCACTGGTACCAGACAGTCATATGACCCTCCACTGCAGACGTAAATCATTTCAGTGAAGTGCTGTTTTTTGGACCAGTTGGTTATATGGAAGCAGCCCAGTGTAATGGGCCTAAGCGGAAGCGAGAAAGGATGTCAGAAATTAGCTATTGTGTTTGGACGTGCTCATTACCACACCTTGAATGAAGTTGCCTGTTTTTAGATGTATCAGCACGGGCTGTTCAACACGTCTGCATCGAATGATTAGCCGCGCGGGGTAGCCGTGCGGTCTGGGGCGTCTCGTTGTAAGACGTGTATATTTCTATTGTCAAACCACAATTTATGAAAGATGTTTATATTTTATTAATAGGATTAAGTAGGAATAATTAATATTTGTCATTTTGGAAATAATTGTGGTAGCAGGGAATGTCTGCACCAAAGTATTGTTGGCGGGAGAGACCGCACATTGATATAATTTTAAAAAAGGGCGGGAGAGACCGCGTATGGATACATTTTAAGAAAAGAGCGGGAAATACCGCGCATTGATACATTTTGTAATGGTAGCAGGGATTGTCTGCACCAGAAAGCATTACTGGCGGGAGAGACCGCACTTAAGCGTTCGTAGGATGTCAGCAGTAAGCGAGATGTGAAGCGAGCCGGTAGCAGGTCTGAAGCGAGAGGTTGAGAGGAGCGGTGTGCCTTCCAGCCACTAGCTATGATTTACAAGAGATTATAAACGGATGTACAGAGACATCAGCTATTATCATAAGAGGAACTAATATTATTGAATTATTTTTTTTAGAAACTCAAGACTACTGAAGGTATGTTTGCGCAATGCTAGTTGTAAGATTACTGTAAAAAGTAAGTCCCATTTGAACGTTTGTAAAATCATTTCGTTGCCAGCAGTAAATATTTGAAGAAACGTTTTCAGAATATAATTAATTTTTGCCAGCAATGTTGCATTACTGATTATAATCCATCCCAAAAACCATCACTGTAAAACTCTGCAAAATTTTATTGTTGTCAAGAAAAAGTTTAACTGTAAACTACCTAACTTCAGTCAAATTAATTAAAGAATAACGTCAGCTTTGCTATTAAAGAATAAAATCAGCTTTGGTAAAAAGTACAGCCACTTATTATGACAGCCCACCAGCAGCTAATAAAGTATAGTAAACGAGATTAAGTATATTCATGTCGCAGTTCGATGTAGCGGTTAGATGACGATGCAGTAAAAGTAAAAAAGGTAAGGAACATTTTTCGGTTATTGCAGGTAACGACTGAGGGCCACGACGACGACACATTCTATGTTTCGTCGAAATAATTAGAAAATCACTTTTAATAAGCAGCATTTAAATTTTTATGCGAAGATTGAGAAAGAGAATTAATTTCAAAGGGAAGATTTCATTTGCTATTATTAAGCAAGAGACAGAAATCCTAAGGGAAGGTTTCATTTGTTATTGTAGAAGGGAAGGTTGCGTAACAAAAGAGATAGAGGAGACGGGAAGGTTTCATTGTCACGGTTCGCGCGGGTCCTCCCGTCAGAGGTTCGAGTCCTCCCTCGGGCATGGGTGTGTGTATTGTCCTTAGAATAAGTTACTTTAAGTTAGATTAAGTAGTGCGTAAGCCTAGGGACCGATGATCTCAGCAATTTGGTCCCATAGTCCTTACCACAAATTTCCAAAATTTTTCGAATGATTAATCACTTGTAGCCGTGTAACAAACCATAGGAACAAACTAAGCGACACAGACCTGAGACGGGTATCACACCTAATCAAAACGAGATCAAAGTCGACTGGAATTGCTGTTGTCATTGAGTGCAGGTACTGCACAACCAGTTTCCAAGAGGCCCTTGCGAAGAGAGGATACCTCCCGCAACACTACTGTTCGCAACGACGCGTAGAACTGCGTTTCTTCGGTGGGCCAAACAATACATAAAGTGGACAGTAGCTGGCTGTACGTGAGTAGAACTGTTCGCTGCGTCGCCGTTTTGCCTCTTTTCAAACGATGCAAGGCGTCGAATACAGCGATAGCGTAATGAAACATCTAACCTGCAGTGTTTGGAGGCCGTAGTTCAGCGTTCTTTTCTTGTAGTGATTTTGACCATAACTCGGTCCTACTCATTCAGTTTACCGTAAGCGCCGCGCGGAGTAGCTGCGTGGTTAGAGGCGCTATGTCACTGACTGCGCGGCCCCTCCCGCCGGAGGTTCGAGTTCTCAAAAGTGGTTCAAACGGCTCTGAGCAGTATGGGGCTTAACTTCTGAGGTCATCAGTCCCCTAGAACTTAGAACTACTTAAACCTAACTAACCTAAGGACATCACACACATCCATGCCCGAGGCAGGATTCGAACCGTAGCGGTCGTACGGCTCCGGACTGTAGCGCCTAGAATCGCACGGCCACTCCAGCCGGCTTCGAGTCCTCCCTTGGGCATGGATGTATGTGTTGTCCTTAGTATAGGTTAGTTTAAGTAGCATGTAAGTCTAGGGACCGATGACCTCTGCAGTTTGGTCCCATAAGAACTCACACACATTAGAACATTTTACCGTAAACATGAGCCAGGATGTTAATTTCAACATTCTCGATGGCCAAGTGTTTCACTTTCTACTACATCTTCATGGTGAATATGCCGCAGACACTCCTGTGTTCCAAGATGACGTCAGACATCTTTTAAAGGCCTACACATACACGTTCCTGGTTTCATCTACATCTAGATCTATATGATTACTCTGCAATTCATAGTTAAATACGTGGCAGAGGGTCCATCGAACCATCTTTAAGCTATTTCTGTACTGTTCCACTCTCGAATAGCGCTCAGAAAAAACTAATACTTAAATCTTTCCATACGAGCCTCTTTCCTCTTATCTTCTTATAATTATCATTTCTCGCTATATAGCCGGCCGGAGTGGCCGATCGGTTCTAGGCGCTACAGTCTGGAACCGCGCGACCTCTACGCTCGCACGTTCGAATCCTGCCTCGGACATGGATGTGTGTGATGTCCTTAGGTTGGTTAGGTTTAAGTAGTCCTAAGTTCTAGGGAACTTATGACCTAAGCAGTTGAGTCCCATAGTGCTCAGAGCCATTTGAACCATTTTTCTCCCTATATAGTTGAGCACCAACAAAATATTTTCACATTCTGAGGAGAAATTTGGTGATTGAAATTTCACGAGAAGATCCTGCCGCAACGAAAACGCCTTTGTTTTAAAGATTGCCAGCCTTATTCGCGTGTCATGTCTGTGGCCCACTTTCTCTCCCATTTCGCGACAGTTTAAAACGAGCTGCCCTCCTCTGCACTTTATTGATATCCTCCGTCATTGCTATCTCATGCGCATCCCATATCGCCACAGCAATTCTCCAGAAAAGGGCGGACAAGTGCAGGGTAAACACTCTCTTTAGCACACTTGTCGCATTTTCTCAATGTTCTGCCAATAAATTGAAGTCTTTGTTTTACTTTCCCCAAAATTATCTATGTGGTCATTCCAGTTTAAGTTATTCGTAATTGTAATCGCTAAGTATTTAGTTGGATTTACAGTCTTTAGGTTTGTGTGATTTGTCGTGGAACCGAAATTTAGCGGATTCCTTTTAGTACTCTCGTGGATGAATTTTCGTCAGAGAGTCAATTGCCATTTTTCCCACGATACAGATATCTTGTTTAAATCATTTTGCAGTAATTTGGTCATCTGATGAATTTACAAGACGATAAATGACAGCACCATCTGCAAATAATATAAGAGGGCTGCTCAAATTGTCTCCTAGATCGTTATGTAGATCAGGGACAACAGAGGGCATATAAGCCTTCCTTGATGAAAGCCAGATATTACCTCTGTTTTACTTCATGACTTTCCATCCATTACTACCAACTATGGTCTTTTTTTTTTTTCTACAGGAAACCACGTATCCAATGGCACAAGTGAGACGATACTCAATAGACACGCAGTTTGATTAGAAGTCGCTTCTGAGGTGTGGTGTCTAAAGTCATCTGAAAACGTGGAACCAATTTAACATCCCCTGTTGACAGCACTCATTACTTCGTGAAAATAAAAAGCTATCTGTGTTTCACAAGAACGATATTTTCTTCGAAGTAGTTCATAATATTCGAATATAGTATGTATTCCAAAATCCTGGTGTAAACCAACGTTAGTGACTTGCGTCTGTAATTCAGCGGATTCCTTCAACAGTCCTTTCTTGCGTACCAGCATGCTCTGAAGGGAATCAGACAGGTATTAAATCTGGACCGGAGAGCTTGCCTTTATTAACAGACTTAAGCGCTTTCACTACACCGGTGTCATCTACTTCTAACTTACTCGTATTTGCAGTTGTTCTTGGTTCTAATTCTGGAATATTTACTTCGTCATCTTCGGTGAAGGAATTTCGGAAAACCGTCACCAGTGATATCTCCATTGTTATCGCGCAGTGAAGGTATTGTCTTGCCGATGGTGTCTTTTACATACGACCAAAATCTCTTTGGGTTTTCTGACAGCTTTCGAGACAGGCTTTCGTCGCAGAAACTATTAAAAGCGCCTTGAACTGAAGTTTGTGCTAAATTTCTAACTTCTGTAAAACATCGCCTTTCTTGGGGGTTTTATGTTCTTTTAAATTTGGCAACTATTTTTCGTTGCTTCTGCAGCAGTGTTCTGACCTGTTTTGCATACCATGAGGGATCAGAACTATGTTTTATTAATTTATTTTGTATGTATCTCTCAGCTGCCGTCAATTCTATGGGAGGAGTGGAGACTGTATCGTAGGAACGCATCAAGCGAATTTTTATCCGAATTTTTAAATAAAAATTTGACGAACATTTACGAATCCTGTCTACATCAACTACTCCGTGAAATCACCCAATATTAATCCCATCGGAAACGTCTGGGTCTGCATGGAGGGCGGATGAAACGCAACTGTCAACATCACTGCAGTTCAGTAGCTCTGTGGTATCTAATCTTCGATAAATGCCTTTTGTGAGATATTGTGAGAAGTGTGGAAATGCCAAAGTATGACTAGAACAGTGATTAAGAGGCACACTTTAAAGACGATTTCCGTCATTGGTGCTAGTTTTCCTTTTTTTAAATTACCAGTAGTTACCTGAAGAGAAAATTGCGTTGGTGCTTGTTCAGTTCATTTCTACAGTTTGTCGAGTTAATGCGCAGTTCAGACACTTCTGCCGTTTACAGTTTTGTTGGAATTTCTGGTTTTAGAGACAGACGTCGAGGAACGCTCTCCAGGACTGCAGTAGCTAGTCGTTCAAATATTTCTTTTGTTTTAGTGGTTTCTGCCCGCTTCTCGTGGTCTCGCGGTAGCATTCTCGCTTCCCGTGCACGGGGTTCCGGGTTCGATTCCCGGAGGGTCAGGGATTTTCCCTGCCTCGAAATGACTATTCGATTCCCGGCGGGGTCAGGGATTTTCTCTGCCTCGTGATGACTGGGTGTTGTGTGATGTCCTTCGGTTAGTTAGGTTTAAGTAGTTCTAAGTTCTAGGAGACTGATGACCAGAGATGTTAAGTCCCATAGTGCTCAGAGCCATTTGAACCATTTTTGAGATGACTGGGTGTTGTTGTGTCGTCTTCATCATCATCATCATTCATCCCCATTACGGTCGGAGGAAGGCAATGGCAGACCACCTCCACTAGGACCTTGTCTAGTACGGAGGTGCGGGTCTCCCGCATCGTTCCCCTACGCTCTGTAAAGAAGCATGGGACTTCATTTCCATTCTCACTCGTTTCTAGCTTCAGTTTTCCTAATTTAAAATGCAGACTTGAATCGTTGATGGAAACCAAGTTTTGTGCGTTGTGAGAACTTAAAATAACACTATAAAATAAAGTAATTTTACGAATTAAAGATTTTGTGTAATATGAAACAGTATCAAATGTTCCAGCAGTACCAGACATGTTTTATTTCGGATGTTAAATACTGCCAGTATACATTTTTTTTATGTGTGTTATAATATTTTTCTGCCTGAAAATGAATTTACACTATGTCTCCCTTCAGCTGTGTGCGCCATATCTGAAGGAACTTGTGGACTCTCTACCTCTCTACCGAGTTGTGACCGCTATCAAGGCCAGAGATAGGTTTAGAGGGTACTGGTGCGGTATCTCCAGTGGGTGATCAATTTTTTGCCTGTTGCACGTTGTGCCTTCACGCCTGACGTGAGTCCAACGCTGCCAACTCAGTGCTTTTCGAGACAACCAAGCTCGCTCACAATACTTCGAGGTCGATTTTCTTGTCGGCGTTGAAAACTGCGTAGATGTCTTGCCCAAGTTCATAATCTCCACTGTGCAACTAGAGTATATTGAAATCTTCTTGCCGTAAATAAAATGTCGGCCGTAAATTCAACTAATTTGTCTGGTTTACTCAGTCAGCAGCTTCCATTTATGAATCAAGGAGACAAACATTTCACCATAAATGACAATGTTGGACAATACTGTGGCATAAATGAGGACGACAAAAGTTCGTCTCCCATCTGTCTCCTTCTCTGGTTTGTTCGTGCTGAACATTGCACACTTGGGCCATAGTCATTAAAATGTTCACATTTTAACCTTATTACACAGGCAATCAATAAATGATCAAATTTATTTTAAACACGAAACAGATGTTAATTTTAATGTAATAACTCTTCATTTATTTAGTGATCAATAACTATAAAAATGTGATTTACAATTCTTGTTTTTAACAGTACAAGTAACAAGAACTCCACAGCTGTTTTGAAAACTTTGACGGCAAGGTTACATTGTAATGTTTACTTTTCCCTGAAAGTGTTTCTCTAAGTACGAGGGTTGGAACTTCGTAATGTTGTTGCATTAAATTGTGTTGCTAGCGGTGCTGATAGCCAATAAAAGCGGGTTAAAAGCTGTGAGCTGTCTGGGGAAGTTAATCTTGCATTACTAAGCAACTGTTTCACCAGGTATCTGGTCTAGGTTTACCAAATTCCCAAACAGACTAACATTAATTATAATCTTTTAATAGTCATACAACAACCGGTAATATATATATGTAAAAGAGAATTTAAATAAAAAGAAAGAAATCAGTTTATATTTGGAAATTTATTTTAAGATTGATCATTGAAATTTCAGCATATTAAACGTGAGTTATAACTGAGCTGGTGCCTTGTTTAGGACTGTGAAAATGTGAGTTTGTAATCTTACGGAACACATCAAATATAGAGCCAAGATTGGGAGTCTGCATACAACACTGCATTCATAAAACAACACACAAAGAACATTGAAACATATGCAACAGAAAATTAACCACTACCAACAGATTCAAATTTTCACCCAAAGAAAATTCGTTCGTAGCACAATCCTGTCCGTCATGTAATTACCACACACTGGTATACTAAATTCATATTAACTCTTTGTGAAATCTTCGCGAAAAGAATAGCTGAGGGGTACTTTGATGATTACACCACATGCTTCACGTGGTCAACTTGGTTTACACAAAGAGTGTAACACCACAATAATTTTGATAATTAAAATAAATTAGATCGAAAAGCAATTTACAAAAGAAAAACCTCGAACTGGTTACTAACGTCTTACTGTTAACCTGACGGGTCAAACAGTTATATAAGCACGTGGTACTGGTCTCGCAAAGTACACCCCACGTGGGTTGAACATAAAGAAAAGTTGCTATGTTGAAAAATATTGTCAAGACGAGACGTTATAATCACACAAGCATTCGCATTTGATTGATCTTACTTAGAGTTACTGATCAACACGTGGTTCCACTTTACTCATAAAGTAGTGACAAAGCAACTACCGGAAAATAATCTAAACTTCACACGAGAATTACACTGCGCTGCAATTTAAGATAACATTAGATATTTTAGAGCTAAACCTGAAATAAAGGTGATTAAATTTTCAGTTAGGCTGAACTTAAGAAATCCATTGTCCTACGGACTTAGCAGACACGCGCTTAGCCGGAGATCTTACCACTTCAGACGCTCGCCACGGACCGACTGACCTGCGCTCCTCTCGAGCGTGCTTCCTGAGGGTGGCTCCCACATACCAACGGAAGTGGCCAGAGGGGCAGCTTCCTATACCAACATGACAAGGGACGGCCAGGACCATACTAAGAATGGAAACCTCTCTGCTTTTAGAAAGCGTAGCTACCTGTTCCGACGTTGGTCCTACTGTTCTCTAGCAGACAGGCGTGTCTGTATCTTATCATATACAGTATATAAAAAAAAGCGGATGTAAGTTCCGTATGAGACTGTGTGACATGAATTACATATAAACTGTGTTTTAAAGTGTAGTAGTGTGACAGATCGTTCTTGTTTATGTGTAAAAGTAACACGTTCCACTACTCAGTCTCCTCCCAGATAGTCAGAAACGCCACATTAAATTTAGAAGAGGAATTTATGCCGTAAATGACAACAGATTTAAGAATTTAAACATGAAAGGAATCCAACAGAGACCTTTCAACTTAAATAGTAATAACTGTTCATTCACAACCGATACAAAAGAGCTACATATTTGCACCTGTTACTGTCCTTCAAAGTAATCACCAGCGTTGTGCAGAATCCGTTGCCAGCGATATGGAAGGCGTAGTAGCCGTTAGCAGAGCCCGTTCTGTTGATGGTGCGAATGGAGCGGTCTAAAAATGGTTCAAATGGCTCTGAGCACTATGGGACTTAACATCTATGGTCATCAGTCCACTAGAACTTAGAACTACTTAAACCCAACTAACCTAAGGACAGCACACAACACCCAGTCATCACGAGGCAGAGAAAATCCCTGACCCCGCCGGGAATCGAACCCGGGAACCCGGGCGTGGGAAGCGAGAACGCTACCGCAGGAGCGGTCTAAAGTTACGATGATTTTCGTGTACGACTGTGATGGTGTTATCCTGACGCATTCCGTTCCTCCACGGCAGACCGTCATTGCACAGTATTACTGATTGCTTTTGGAGCATCACCTGCCACCAGCTTTGCGAAAGAAGCGGCGACACTTCCTGCGCAACCCACGCATCATTTTGCACGGCAATGTGAAGGCGCATACAGCGCAAGCTGTGGCTGCTCTGTTCGGTCAAAGGGACTGGGAAGTACTGTACCATCCACCATACTCCCCGGACTTAAGTCACTGTGACTTTGAGTTGATTCCGAAGATCAAGCATTCGCTTCAGAACGGTTCCAGAGATTCGACAAGCAGTAGATCGCTCCATTCGCATCATCAACAGAACAGGCTCTGCTAACGGTATACTACGCCTTCCACATCGCTGGCAACGCTAGTTGAAAGACAGTAACAGGTGCAAACAGGTAGGCTAACTCTTTTGTATCGGTTGTGAATAAATAGTTGCCACAATTTAAGTTCTAACCCTCGTAGTACATATGACGTTACTGTTGTAATAATTCAAATAGGATTGTAGTATCAACATTTGTGACAGTCAAGTGTGCCTTGGAAATTCTTTAAGATGCAAATCAAACATTTCACGTTTGAATTAAAACTTACCTGAACAAATTTGACAAGATCGAAAGTGTATTACGAATACTCGGTCTCCTGCACTTTCGATGAGCTATAAATTCTAAAAAGTAATTGTTTTTTAATTATTTTTTAATTTTGAAGCTAAAATAGACTACATATTTCGTTAAAATACGCACCATTCTGTATTCTGTAACAGTGTAGATGGTTTTTCGGTTTCTTATAAAAGTTCAAAATGGTTCAAATGGCTCTGAGCACTATGGGACTTAACAGCTGTGGTCATCAGTCCCCTAGAACTTAGAACTACTTAAACCTAACTAACCTAAGGACATCACACACATCCATGCCCGAGGCAGGATTCGAACCTGGGACCGTAGCAGTCGCGCGGTTCCGGACTGCGCGCCTAGAACCGCTAGACCACCGCGACCGGCTATAAAAGTTCATTAGCGAAGTAGTCCAAGTAATATTTGTTGTGGTTGGCAGGAGAGCCAACACCGTGTTACTAGAGGAGGCCGAAAGGCACGCGTTTTAGCTCACGCAGGCTGGCGTGAGGTCTGGAACGGGACAAGGAAATTAGAATTTAGAAAAACGGACGTAGCTGGTGGAATATTTAACTTTAATCCATTAATGATGAACGTCGCTCTTGACGGTACATGATTCACAATATCAATAGGAACTGAATATAGCGCCTTGCTAGGTCGTAGCAAATGACGTAGCTGAAGGCTATGCTAAACTATCGTCTCGGCAAATGAGAGCGTATGTAGACAGTGAACCATCGCTAGCAAAGTCGGATGTACAACTGGCGTGAGGTCTGGAACGGGACAAGGAAATTAGAATTTAGACAAACGGACGTAGCTGGTGGAATATTTAACTTTAATCCATTAATGATGAACGTCGCTCTTGACGGTACATGATTCACAATATCAATAGGAACTGAATATAGCGCCTTGCTAGGTCGTAGCAAATGACGTAGCTGAAGGCTATGCTAAACTATCGTCTCGGCAAATGAGAGCGTATGTAGACAGTGAACCATCGCTAGCAAAGTCGGATGTACAACTGGGGTGAGTGCAAGGAAGTCTCTCTAGACCTGCCGTGTGGCGGCGCTCGGTCTGCAATCACTGATAGTGGCAACACGCGGGGCCGACGTATACTACCGGACCGCGGCCGATTTAAAGGCTACCACCTAGCAAGTGTGGTGTCTGGCAGTGACACTACAATATTTGTATCTAAATGGCCTTGAACTCTATTTCTTCTAGAGATTTGCTTGTCGCAACCATGGCTGTAAAATTTTAGTGGTGAACCCAGCATACAGAAACAGGTGTTACACTATGCGATACGTGACCTGATTCAGTCTTGAAATACTCGATACACTGCCGAAAATGTAATACAGTGTACAAGATTTGGCACGTAGGACACCCGCAACTGAGAGGCATGATAACTAATTCAGAGGTATCCGCTTCAGTTGTATTAATTATTTATTCAGACCGCGAATGGTTTCGGGATTTTAAATTTCAATCTTCAGGTGCATGAAATTATCGTATTTGGTAACACCTAACATGCGGTTGGGCCAGTCAGTACAAGAGTTCTAACCACTGCCTGTTGGCAGAAACTCCCCGCCTCCGGGCAACCACACGGTACTGGTACGCTGCCCAGCTGTTACACTGATGGGCCCAACCACAAATTATGTGTTACCAAACACAATAATTTAATACTCCTGAAGATGGGAATTTAAAACCCCGAAACCTGTCGTGGTTTGAATAGATAATTAGTACAGCTGAAGAAGATTTCTCTAAATTAATTATTGTAATACAGTGGAGCTTAGTTTAGTTCGCATGTTCATGAAATATAATTGTGATCTCTCACTATGAAGTCGAACGTGCCAGTTTTATAGTTCTGGTACACTTTCACAGTGCAAAATACGATAAAGTGCTGAAAAATTTACATAATTTACATACTGCGGATTTTGTGGTGACTTGTACTTGCTTCAGTACGTGCAGTTTCTCTCATTACCATCCTCCCCCTCCCCCCTCTCTCTTAAACATATAACATTATAATACGATGGGAATGTATAAAACATTCATAAATTCTATAGAGAAGGAGTTATCAAGCAGATAAGATTTCAGTGTTCTAATCTCATTACCGATTAAATTCTTTATCACTGTGTAGGTAGTCAAAGATTATTATGACTAAATTACATCACTCTTTTCTGTATCACAATAAAGCTGGGCGATAGAAAGTATAAGCCACTTCTCATTCTACTGTTACGTTTGTGGTCGTTACTACTAGTTTCGAACTGCGATTTATTCCTGACAACAGAGGGAGTAAATGTACTACGAGCCTGTTGTTGGTGTGTTCAGTACTTTATAGATATGTCTACAAGAGGTTCTAGAATGGACACCACGAACTATCCTTACTACACGCTCCTGTGCAACAGACAGAATCATGAGTTATCCCAGAATATGATGCCATAAGACACTACTGGATGAAAATTCTAGTTATTGTCATTTTCATCTCCAGACGGCATACAGTTCCCGTTTATCAATGTGTGCGCCAATGTAATAGCTTCAATTTCACACTTGCCTTCATTGTGAGGGTGTTTCACACTTACCTTCATTGTGAGGATTAGGGCATGTTGACAAGACTCCTTGAGTTAGATGTTTATCGAGAAGAGTTCGATTCGACCAAACAAAATATGTATCTGGTGGATACGGGACAGCACTGTGCAGTTATTTCGCTCCGGAGGAGACTGACAGAGCTCATACACTGCCTAGTCACATTAATGCGACCACCTATCAAAAGATTGGCTAGGGTCCCCAAACGATAGGTGCATACTTGTGTAGATCCATTGCGCCAAGGAATATCGCAAGAACATTCTCCAGATCATAACGCTCCCTCATCTCTGCCTCGACCTTCCGACGATTGTTGCAAGGTGTTTGCTTTCAGACATTCCACGTCATAGACGCCATCGGCCATCTGCCGGATGAAGCATAAAATGTGATTCATCTGAAAATGCCACCTGCGCTACTCAGTGGACGTCCAGTAACTCTGTTGGTGTCGAAATTCCATCCTTCGTCGCAGATGAACAGCAACCAGCATGGGTACGTGAACCAGGCGCTGCTGTGGAGGCCCACTGCAGCAACATTCTTTGAACGGTCGTTGAGGAGATATACACTACTGGCCATTAAAATTGCTACCCCACGAAGATGATGTGCTACAGACGCGAAATTTAATCGACAGGAAGAAGATGCTGTGATATGCATATGATTAGCTTTTCAGAGCATTCACACAAGGTTGGCGCCGGTGGCGACACCTACAACGTGCTGACATGAGGAAAGTTTCCAACCGATTTCTCATACACAAACAGCAGTTGACCGATGTTGTCTGGTGAAACGTTGTTGTGATGCCTCGTGAAAGGAGGAGAAATGCGTACCATCACGTTTCCGACTCTGATAAAGGTCGGATTGTAGCCTATCGCGATTGCGTTTTATCGTATCGCGACATTGCTGCTCGCGTTGGTCGAGATCCAATGACTGGTAGCAGAACATGGAATCGGTGGGTTCAGGAGGGTAATACGGAACGCCGTGCTGGATCCCAACGGCCTCGTACCACTATCAGTCGAGATGACAGCCATCTTATCCGCATGGCTGTAACGGATCGTGCAGCCACGTCTCGATCCCTGAGTCAACCGATGGGGACGTTTGCAAGAAAACAACCATCTGCACGAACAGTTCGACGACGTTTGCAGCAGCTCGGAGACTACGGCTGCGCTAACCCTTGACGCTGCATCACAGACAGGAGCGCCTGCGATTGTGTACTCAACGACAAACCTGAGTGCACGAATGGCAAAACGTCATTTTTTCGGACGAATCCAGGTTCTGTTTACAGCATCATGATGGTCGTGTCCATGTTTGACGAAATCGCAGTGAACGCACATTGGAAGCGTGTATTCGTCATCGCCATACTGGCGTATAACCCGGCGGGTGGTATGGGGTGCCATTGGTTACACGTCTCGGTCACCTCTTGTTTGCATTGACGACACTTTGAACAGTGGACGTTACATTTCAGATGTGTCACGACCCGTGGCTCTACCCTTCATTCGATCCCTGCGAAACCCTACATTTCAGCAGGATATTGCACGACCGCATGTTGCAGGTCCTGTACGGGCCTTTGTGGACACAGAAAATGTTCGACTGCTGCCCTGACCAGCACATTCTCCAGATCTCTCACCAATTGAAAACGCCTGGTCGATGGTGGCCGAGCAACTAGCTCGTCACAATACGCCAGTCACTACTCTTGATGAACTGCGGTATCCTGTTGAAGCTGCATGGGCAGCTGTACCTGTACACGCCATCCAAGCTCTGTTTGACTCAATGCCCAGGCGTATCAAGGCCGTTATTACGGCCAGAGGTGGTTGTTGTGGGTACTGATTTCTCAGAATCTATGCACCCAAATTGCGTGAAAATGTAATCACAAGTCAGTTCTAGCATAATATATTTGTCCAATCAATACCCGTTTATCATCTGCATTTCTTCTCGGTGTAGCAATTTTAATGGCCAATAGTGTAGTTCGTAGCCCCTGTTTCATCTGGGCGGTCAGTTGCTCAACATTTGAACGTCTATTCGCCCGTACGTATCTCCACAGCTGCCGTTAATCCCTGTCATCTATGGTCCATTGTGCACCAAAGTTTCCTCGGCGCCAGTTTTCGATAGCGCCATTTTGCCATGCACGGTCTACTTTAACCAAGGCGGCACGCGAACAGTTTACAAGCTTCGCCGTTTCGGAAACGCTTCCACTGTTGGCTCGTAAGACAATAATCATTCCTTTTGGGACGTCAGATAAGTAGCTCTCTTTCTGCATTACAACGATTGTCCTGTTTTCCACACCTTCCCTACACGCTTTGTGTGTCCTCCATTGTTAGTGCTGCCAACTGCCGTCTGTGAGTGATTGTTGCACGTCGAACGTAGGCGGTGGATACATCAATGTAAGTGGAGCGTGTATGTGCCAGGTGTATGTACGCAAAAAAAGACAGTACCAATTGTAAGTACATATTTTACGCAACATTCAATTGTCCTGAGAATAAATAAGGGAAACTAAGGGCATAGTTTTCCTAAGCGTTATTCCCCTCAGATAATTCCATAATAGCGCGTATTCCCAAAGGATTCATTCTATTTCACAAGACTACGTCTTTCACATACATGAAGATAGAAACATGGCCCCAGCAATAACATCCAAATAGTTTTAATTTGCCGATTCCGATCAAGATTTTCAGGAAGTGGATGGCGGCACTGATAATACACTCCCAAATATTTCCTGTTCGAGGTCCCTTTGCCTCACTTCGAATTTACTGTGGTTTCGTTGGAAAGAATACAAGTTCTACAACAGCCCAGGCTGTAGGTACAGAATCAAAGATGCACTAAAATAAAAAGCGTTCATGTTTTTGCTGAGGCTATATGCTCCAAAAAGCAAATTGAAACAGTTTCAATATCTAGGTTTCGACCAAGGTTTTCGGTAGCTTCCCCTCGGTCGGCCCCTCAAATACTGAAATTGGTAGTATTTTCCCAAAAACTCTATTCTCCCCCCCCCCCCTCCCCACCCACCGCACTGGAATTTAGCTGATGGAAACCGAGTGTCTTACAACACACCATACTCACTTCAGCAGTGAATGAAAGTTGCAAAAAAAAAGAACCTGCAAATGTTTAATATGAAGCTTCGTTTCTGCCATTTTCGGAAGGAAGTGGAGTAGTGATTAAGACATTAGACACGCAATCGAGAAGATAGGTGTTCGAATCTCTATCCAGCCTTCCAGATTCTGGTTTTCTGCGGTTTACCTAAACGGTTTAAGAAAAATAAAAGTGATTTCTTTGATTCGGACACGACCGAATTCGTCCTCCATCCTTGGCCTATCTAGACTTGTGTTCCGTCTAGAATGATGTCATCTGTGGGACGCTAAGCACTCCCCTCCCTACCTTTCTGGGCTTTTTATAAAACCGTCATGAAAATCGTCTTAGAACAAACTATACGCAAAATGACTGTTATTTTGTAAAATTGTTAAGGTTTCCCTGATATGGTGGTCTGAAGAAATAAATTGTTACTTTTTAAAAGTGAATATAAAAAATTCCCTGTGGCAAATCTAATTAACATTAAATGTTAACAAAAACCACCACACTTGTTATTACACATGTGTTCATTAGCTCATAGTCCGCCCTCCGTAGCTGAATGGTCAGCGTGATGGATAGTCAATCCTCTGGGCCCGGGTTCGGTTCCCGGCTGGGTCGGGGAATTTTCTCCGCCCAGGGACTGGGCGTTGTGCTGTCCTCACCATCATCCTATCATCCTCATTAACTGCAGGTCGCCGAAGTGGCGTCAAATTGAAAGACCGGCACCCGGCGAACGGCCTGCGCGACGGGGGGCCCTGGCCATACGAATAAGAAATAAATTACTTCATAATCTGTTTAATTCTGAGTGAACATCTTCAGATGACAAAAATTGCCGGTGTCATGACTCTGAAAATAGGTGATTTAAACATCTGCAGATTATGAACTAACAAAGAGGAGAATGGATTTTCTGTATGTTATAAGGGGTATGCTAGCAAGTGACGAGCACATCCATTCACTCCACCGACTGTCTGGGACAAGCACAACCATCACTACGAGCAGCCCTATACTGGACTACATACTCTGCATGTTTTTATGTTCCTCGTACGTAGTGATGGCTGTGCTTTCCCAGGCAGTCGGTGAAGTGGACCAATGTGCTCACCGTTTTCTAGCATATGCTTTGTAACATTTTGTGTGGTGATTAGGCATTTTCAGAGCGATGACACCGGCATTTTTTGTCACCTGAAGATGTTCGCTTAGAACGAAACCGGTTGTGGCGTAACAGACGCACATGTAATAACAGCTGTGGCAGTTTTTATCAAAATTTAAATTATTCTGCCTTCGAGGCACAGAATGATCAAGATCAATAAATAACAATAGATATGTTTTGACGTAATTTTTAATGCCTCAGAAATAAACATGTTCTCACTGTTTTTGAAGTATTGTGCGATAGCTTTGTAATATCTCGGCTATTTTTGCAATCAGGAAGACGACGTTAGATTACAATAGGCGTCTGTTTGTTTGAGGATGCGGCGCTTCACATGACCTTTTGATATTTATGTAATGACGCCTCTGCAACATCCCTGTCTGTCTCTTGTCTTTTGATATTTATGTAATGACGCCTCTGCAACATCCCTGTCTGTCTCTTGTCGTTTCCGTCAATATGATTTAAACATCTGCACATTTGAGCTAGCAAAGAGGCAAATGCATTTCATGTTCTGAATCGATGCCATAAACATCAGGTCGGATGCGATCTGAGCTAAATGTCTGACATTGTGTCTTCCTCTGTCACTCTTTTCAAATCAGGCTTTCGATTGGTCTGATGCCGTCGTCCATCTCTCTCTTCGTTGTGCTAACCCTTTCACCTGTACGTAGCTACCACACTCTTAACATTCTCCACAATTTCATTTATATATTCCAGTCTTTGTCTGTCCCTACAGGTCATTTCCTGTTGTCCTCCTTCCAGCTCCAACCAATTACTTGTAATACACTACCTGATCAAAAAGATGCTGACACCCTAAGTAATGCGGAATTGATTACTAGTTGTCACGAGAGGCGGACCCGCCAGTGTGCCCCAGGGAAGTGTGGTAGGTCCGCTGTTGTTTTCTATCTACATAAATGATCTTTTGGATAGGGTGGATAGCAATGTGCGGTAGTTTGCTGATGATGCTGTGGTGTACGGGAAGGTGTCGTCGTTGAGTGACTGTAGGAGGATACAAGATGACTTGGACAGCATTTGTGATTGGTGTAAAGAATGGCAGCTAACTCTAAATATAGATAAATGTAAATTAATGCAGATGAATAGGAAAAAGAATCCCGTAATGTTTGAATACTCCATTAGTGGTGTAGCGCTTGACACAGTCACGTCGATTAAGTATTTGGTCGTAACACTGCAGAGTGATACGAAGTGGGACAAGCATGTAATGGCAGTTGTGGGGAAGGCGGATAGTCGTCTTCGGTTCATTGGTAGAATTTTGGGAAGATGTGGTTCATCTGTAAAGGAGACCGCTTATAAAACACTAGTATGACCTATTCTTGAGCACTGCTCGAGCGTTTGGGATTTCTATCAGGTTGGATTGAGGGAGGACATAGAAGCAATTCAGAGGCGGGCTGCTAGATTTGTTACTGGTAGGTTTGATCATCACGCGAGTATTACGGAAATGCTTCAGGAACTCGGGTGGGAGTCTCTGGAGGAAAGGAGGCGTTATTTTCGTGAATCGCTACTGAGGAAATTTAGAGAACCTGCATTTGAGGCTGACTGCAGTACAGTTTTACTACCGCCAACTTATATTTCGTGAAAAGACCACATAAGATAAGAGAGATTAGAGCTCGTACAGAGGCATATAGGCAGTCATTTTTTCCTCGTTCTGTTTGGGAGTGGAGCAGGGAGAGAAGGTGCTAGTTGTGGTACGAGGTACCCTCCGCCATGCACCGTATGGTAGACTGCAGAGTATGTATGCAGATGTAGATGTAGAGTATGAAACATGGAGGGGAATGTCGTGTTGTCAGTAGAGAAGCTGTAACACCTGAATATTCGATCAAGAGACCTCAGTGACTTGGAACGTGGACCAGCCATGGGACATCACTCGAATAACAAAATCATCAGGCAGTGTTCAGCCCTTCCAAAGCTCGTCAAGTCGACTGTTGGCGATGTGATTGTGAAGAGGGCACGCGGAGGAACAACCACAGCTAAACCGAGACCAGGCAGACCGCATGTACCGACGAACAACGACCGTCGAGCACTGCAGAAGTATTGCAGAAGTTGGTTGTAAAAAAAAATCGCGTGAAATCATTGGAAGGTATTACTCGTGGACTCCAAAGTCGTACCAACAGTCCAATTAGCACAACGACTGTGCTTGGGGTACAGTGGTTCAGCAGTTCCTCAGAAGCCACACATTTCCGTAGCCAGTTTCAGGTGACGCTTGAGGCAGTGTAGAGCGACGCCACTGAACAGTGGAGGACTGGAAAAGGGGTGATTTAGATAGGTGAATCACTCTATAACCAGTAAAGCCCGACTGAATGGTTTGGGTTTGATGAATGCCTGCCATCAAGTGGAGTGCCAACAGTGCAATACGGAGGTGTTGTTACAGTACGGATATATTTCTCGTGATTAGGGTGTGACTTACTCACTGCGCTTAAGCATGCCAAATTCAGAAGACCGCAAAATCTCCAAGACTGGCTAAGTTTCACGGAAGCTCGAAATTTAGTGCGGACGTCAATACGAGATGCTTTTCATAGTTTCCACAGTGAAATATTGTCTCAAAATATGGTAGAAAACCCAAATAAATTCTAGTCGTATGTAAAGTACACCAGTGGCAAAAAACGGTCAATACCGTCACTGCTCGATAGCGATGGAAATGTTACCAATGATGGTGCCACTAAAGCGGAGTTACTAAATACAGTTTTCCGTAATTCCTTCACGAAATAGGACGAAGTAAATTTTCCAGAATTCGAAACCAGAACAGCTGTTAGCATGAATGACATAAAAGTAGTTATCTTAGGTGTTGCGAAACAACTCAAAGCACTTAAGAAAGGCAAGTCTTCCGGTCCAGATGGTATACCAATGAGGTTCCTCTCAGAGTATGCAGACACAATAGCGCCTTTCTTAGCAATCATACACAACCGCTCACTTGACGAAGGGTCTGTTCCTAAGGACTGGAAAGTAGCACAGGTCACACCAATATTCAAGAAAGGAAATAGGAGTAACCCATTGAATTTCAGACCCATATCACTGACCTCAATTTGGAGTAGGATTTTGGCGCATATACTGTACTCGAACATTATGGACCACCTTGAAGAAAATGACTTATTGATACATAACCAACATGGATTCAGAAAATATCGTTCTTGTGTAACACAGCTAGCTCTTTATTCCCATGAAGTAATAAGTGCTGTCGACATGGGATCTCAGATCGATTCCATATTCCTAGATTTCCAGAAGGCTTTTGATACCGTTCCTCACAAGCGACTATTAATCAAATTGCGTGCATATGGAGTATCGTCTCAGTTGTGTTACTGGATTCGTGATTTTCTCTCAGAGAGGTCACAGTTCGTAGTGATGGACGGTAAATCATCGAGTAGAACAGAAGTGATATCTGGCGTTCCGCAAGGTAGTGTCACAGGCCCTCTGCTGTCCCTCGTTTATATAAATGATCTATGTGATAATCTGAGCAGCCCCCTTAGACTGTTTGCAGATGACGCTGTAATTTACCATCTAGTAAAACCATCAGACGATCAATTCCAATTACAAATAACCTAGAGAGAATTTCTGTATGGTGCGAAAAGTGGCAATTGGCACTAAACTAAGAAAAGTGCGAGGTTATCCACATGGGTACTAAAAGAAATCCGGTAAATTTTGGGTATACGAAAAATCGCACAAATCTAAGGGCTGTCAATTCGACTAAATACCTAGGAATTACAATTACGAGCAACTTAATTTGGAAAGACCACATACATAATATTGTGGAGAAGGTGAAACAAAGACTGCGCTTTGTTGGCAGGACATTTAGAAGATGCGACAAACCCACTAAAGAGACAGCCTACATTATACTTGTCCATCCTCTGCTGGAATATTGCTGCGCGGTGTGGGATCCTTACCAGGTAGGATTGATGGAGGACATCGAAAAAGTGCAAAGAAGGGCAGCTCGTTTCGTGTTATTGCGCAATAGGGGTGAGAGTGTCACTGATGTGATACACGAGTTGGGGTGGCAGTCCTGAAACAAAGGCGGTTTTCTTTGCGGCGAGATCTATTTACGAAACTGCAATCACAAACTTTCTCTTCTGAAAGCGTAAATATTTTGTTGACACCCACCTACGTAAGGAGAAATGATCATCATAATAAAATAAGAGAAATCAGAGCTCAAACAGAAAGATTTAAGTGTTCATTTTTCCCACGCGCCGTTCGAGAGTGGAATGGGAGAGAAGTAGTATGAAAATGGTTCCATGAACCCTCTGCCAGGCACTTAAGTGTGAATTGCAGAGTAACCATGTAAATGTAGATGTTAAGAAAACGCTTAATGCGCAAGGATACGAAAATATATTATGGCACTGTGTGCTATGTATAGTAGAGGGATCAGTTCGGAGGCGATAGTTGTTTGTATTAGCGTGAGACTGCACCCTGTCACGAAGCAGCACCTGTGATGCATTGGTCTGCAGACAATAACATTCCTGGAATGGACTGGCCTGGCCAGAGTTTCGACCTGAACCCAATAGAACACCTTTGGGTGAATCGGCTTCTCTCCAAACCCCACAGCTACCTTTTCTTGTTTCGGCTCTTGAGGAAGATTGGGCCGCCATTCCTTCACAGACGTTGAGACACCTCATTGAAAGTGCCCCTCAGAGGAGTTCAAGCCGTCGTAATACCCACTAACAGGTGACCGGATACTTCTGATCAGACGGTGTACAATATGCCTTGTGTCATTTACATGTTTAAAGAGGATTGTCGGCACAAGCTGGACGGACTGTCGTTCGATTGTTAGAACCTATGTATACTTCATCGACGGAACCACACTACACAAAAACTCCGTCGAACAATATTAACGTTAGCTTGATTGATCAAAGCCATAGGCGACCGCGAAGAATTGTTCGCTCGTTCCGAGCTTACAGTCGAGAATAACTTAACATGCAGGGAACAAAACACCAGCGTTATCTCGTAAATACGCTCGAAGTAAACTGGTAGCGTGGAAGACACAAAAATACAACACACGTATATAAAACACAGTGCCTCTGGTGACTGGCGCGCGAAAGTTTGACGGCACGGTTTCCAAACACAACACAGTGACACGCGCGATGCAACACTACTTAACTGCACGATGTCGTCACAAGGATAAATGACTATCTACGTTCCTCTGTACGTGCCGTAATTACTCTCATCTTATTCTCATTATCCCTAAGCGGGGTATACAACAGCAACAGCAGCAGCGCAATGATCACACAGTCTCTCAAGTACAGTTTCTGTATGCTTACAAGGTTTACGAGAAATACGTAGTGTTTCTTCCATAAATTGCCATTTACATTCTCTATTATAATCCTAGCAGGGTGTCACACAATTTATTGGATGCCAATCATCGTGCATACTTAACAGGTCATCTAAACACTACAATAATTCTCTAGAATTGGCGGAGCTTGCATCTGCATATACAGATGTACTGCAGTTTTTCAGAACACTTTCGGTTGCATCCTGCTTCAGTATCGTTTCTTAGTTGCAGCCCTAAACGTTAATATGAAGTTGGTTGGTTGGTTTATTTGGCGGAGGAGACGAAACAGCGGGGTCATTGGTCCAATCGGATTAGGGAAGGAAATCGGCCGTGCCCTTTCTAAGGAATCATCCCGGCAATGGCCTGAAGCTATTTAGGGAAATCACGGAAAACATAAATCAGGATGGCCGGACGTGGGTTTGAACCGTCGTCCTCCCGAATGTGAGTCAGGTGTGTTAACCACTACGCCACCTCGCAAAGTTAATATGAAGTAAAGTGCTCAAATGTTAATCACTAATACAGGTGTTTATAAATGAATATCGGGGTTTTAACGCTTCATAATATTTATTACATTAAACTTACAGTTATAAATGATATGTCAAATGAAAGAGCAACTCAAACAGTTGTGTTTGGCACCAGTGCGCATGCGCAGCGCGCAATGATTCCGCCGCAATCCGCTGAATTGGTTGAACTTCACTGTAGCCAAGCGCTGGATAGGCCGCAAGGGGCCCAATGACCGGGCTTGCTTTGCATGGTCTTCACGTTCACCCGTCCTAACGCCATGCGATTTTTTCCTTTGGGTCTTCATCAAGGATCGTGTATACGTGTCTCCGCTACCAGCAGACCTCCATGAATTAAGAAACCTGATTGAAGCAACTGTTGCTACAATCACTGAAGACACACTTATCAACGTTTGGGAAGAACTCAGCTATAGACTTGATGTGTGCCGTGTGACAAATGGTGCTCACATTGAACATTTATAAGGTTCTTGGTAAGACTGTTTGAGTTGCTCTGCCGGCCGCGGTGCCCGTGCGGTTCTAGGCGCTCCAGTCCGGAGCCACGCTGTTGCTACGGTCGCAGGTTCGAATCCTGCCTCGGGCATGGGTGTATGTGATGTCCTTAGGTTAGTTAGGTTTAAGTAGTTCTAAGTTCTAGGGGACTGTTGACCACAGCAGTTGAGTCCCATAGTGCTCAGAGCCATTTGAGTTGCTCTTTCATTTCACATATCATTTATAACTGTAAGTTTAATATAATAAATATTATAAAGCGTTAAAACCCTGATATTCATTTATAAACACCCTGTACAGTATTATAATCGAATACTGTCGAGTTCTTTCTGTTTGTTGTGGGCATTACCTTTCATTAATCCACACAGAAAAAAATCTTCCACAGGTTATATCAAGTGCAAATTTGGTCAATCCTTCTGTATTTCATTACACCTGTAATCAAAAAACGAATTAAATTTAAGAAACATTTACGTATATAAAAGACTGAACTAACATTCTGAAAGCCAGGGTCTCCCCGCCTAATACAGCTGTTATTTCCTGTACTACATTGTGAAGTTAAGAATTAGCACAGGAGTATAGCTGTGTTCTTGGTAAATGGGAAATACCTACATCTATGGTGAGTTAAAGTGCACAATGAAGTGGCTGGCAGAGGGTTCATTGAACCGCCTTCAAGCTATTTCCGTATCGTTCCACTCTCGAACGGCTCTGGGGAAAAACAAGCGCTTAAATCTTTCTGTGTGAGCTCTAATTTCCTTATTTTCATCATGCTGATCATTTGTACCTACGTAGGTGGGCTACAACAGAATATTTTCGCAATCATATGAGAAAGTTGGTGATTACCACAACAAAAAACGCCTTTCTTTTATTAAATGATAGTCACCCCGGTTCACGTATTATGCCCGTGGCACTCTTTTCCCTGTTGTGCGGCACTACAAAACGAACCTCTCTTTTTTTAACTTTTTCGATGTCCTCCGTCAGTCCCATCTGATGCGGTTCCCACCAAGTTGTATAGAATATATATCGCTCTGCTGTACTCCAGAGGAGGTGGGCAATCATAGTGAAAACAGTCCCTTTAGTAGACTTGTTGCATTTTCTAAGTATTCTGACAATAAATTGCAGTTTTGGTTTTTCCCACAACATTATCTACGTGATCGTTCCAGTTTAATTTATTCGTAACTGTAATCCTTAAGCACTTTATTCAGTTCACAGCCTTCAGATTTGTGTGATTAATCGTGGAACCAAAATTTAGCGAATTTATTTTAATACTCATGTGGATGACCTCACACTTTTCATTATTTACACTCAACTACCACTTTTCGCACCGTACAGGTTTCTTGTCTAAATCATTTTGCAATTGGTTTTGGTCAACCGATGACTTTACGAGACGGTAAATGGCTGCATCATCTGCAAACTATTTAAGAGGATCGCTCATATTGTCTCATATGTCGTTTATGTAGATCAGGAACAGCAGAGTTCCTACAACACTTCCCTGGCGAACACCAGATTTTATGTCTGTTTTACTCTATGACTTTTCGTAAGTTACTACGAACTGCGACCTTTCTGACAGGAAATCACGAATCCTGTCACACAACTCCATAGGCACACAATTTGATTATAAGACGCTTGTGAGGAACGGTATCGAAAGTCTTCTGGAAATCTAAAAATACGGAATTCATTTGACGACCCCTGTCGATAGCACTCATTACTTCGTGAGATTAAAAGTCTAGTTGTGTTTCACAGGATCGATATTTTCTGAATCTGTGCTGATTATTTGTGAGCAAATCGTTTTCTTTGAGGTAATTCATCATGTTCGAACACTGTATACTCATATGTTCCAAAATCCTACTGCAAATCGACATTAGTGATATGGGTCTGTAATTCAGCGGATTACTCCTATTTCCTTTTTTGGGTATCGGTGTGAATTGTGCAGCTTTTCAGTCTTTAGATTCGGATCTTGGGAAGAGAGAGCGGTTTTATATGACTGTTAAGTGTGGAGCGATTATCTTTATTAAGTGATTTAAGCTGCTCCGCTAAATCGAGGTAACCATGAAATGTCTGTATCATAGCTTACTATTTTTTTCGACATGAATGAAGGAATCATTTAGTTCGACTGTAATAAGACATATGTATCGATAGTAAGCACGAGGTGGGGGGGGGGGGGGGGACGTTTGGCAAGTGTCTTTTTATTCGGTCGCTACGAGTAGCTATGAAGCCATGATTACTAGAGTACAAAAACTTAAATTTTTCAGTAATTATTTCTTTCTGCTAACAGAAGGTTTTGCTTTGCGGATGTTTAGGAGCCTTTAAATCGCTGCCTATTCCATTTAGCCCGTTGAACGTCGTTTTATCGAATTTATCAGCGACGAACCGCAATTGAAACCTCCGTTTACATCCACTCTGTGAGTAATGAGGGTATATATCCCATATGCATCTGGATCAGCTGTCTGAAGTAATGTGTAGTATTCAGTGTCTTCGTGATAATACTAGCAGCCTGGTGTACAACAATCCATCAAGCGAATTCATATTAATCGAGTCTGACACTTTCATTTCTGAAGATTGCCATAACAGTTAGATCGAACGTAAATAGAGGCTGTTCAGTCCTCGAGGAAACATTTCCTTCTCCTTTTTGTTCAGATGCAATAATCTGCCGTGTAGTGTCTTAAGCAACACGGAACTTGCTGTCATTCTCTTACAAGGACAACGCGCTCCACAGAAATGTTCGTGTCCTTGTGATGCCTTGGAAGTATTTCTTGCCACGTATCTTGCTTTGTTATTCCAAAGACTGCAGTTGACCGGACGTGCCGAAGTGCAGAAGCCTTCACAACCGTTTACCCGTCCTCTGACTGTCGTATGGTCTTGAAACAACACGATGCCTTCCACAAGAGATTTAGAAAAGATTACTTCTGGGAAATATCCACTCTTCATGCAAGTATCGCAATCTAAATCCAGGTGCAATCCCACGTTAGATCATAGCACATTTCCTCAAGACAACACTGCCGTCAATGTCTCGCGTGCGTTTGATTTTCTTCCACATAAAAATGTTACCTTCACAATGAAGTGCCTCGAGACGGAGAATACAATACTGACAAAACCATATTCGCATCCGTACACTCTGGCATTACTGTTCTGGCGTGAAAAAGTTTTTGAAATCTATTCATGGTGTTCAGGGACAATAGAGACCAAATTAGCGACAGTTTCGGTCGAGGTAATTTCAAACGTCAATAACGCTACAGCGTAGGGGCGCGATCTTAGTCTCATATGAAGGATGTAAATTAGTGCTAGTATTGCACCCACGTTTGTGGCTGCCGGACAAAGGAAACTGCACACGCGATAAATAGGGTTACCATATTTCCAAACGAAAAACCACGACATATTACAAAAGCGTATTTCTCGCTGCCTGGAACCTTCTTTAGCAACTCTTTCTTGGATTTGACGTTATCATACTATTGAGAACAAGTGATATCTTTATAGTTATAATTGACGATCAACAAGTTATTCACACCTTGTACAAAAAATGGTTCAAATGGCTCTGAGCAACATCCATGGTCATCAGTCCCCTAGAACTTAGAACTACTTAAACCTAACTAACCTAAGGACAGTACACAACACCCAGTCATCACGAGGCAGAGAAAATCCTTGACCCCGCCGGGAATCGAACCCAAGAACCCGGGCGTGGAAAGCGAGAACGCCACCTTGTACATAAAGTCTATTTCTTCCGTCTGTCCAAGGTGTATTTAATAAGGAAAACATCCTTTCTACAACTGCATGGTGGGCAGGGATTGTAAAAAAGGATTGCACAATTTTCGAAACTTCTGAATATTCATCTGCAGAACGTTTGCTCATGAAAATACACCGTCTATCAGATACAGTTTTCTCTAAAAATGTTGATCTGCTTCCCGAACTGGGCTGTTCACTTAGTAAGATTTACTTCATCAAATAATTCACTGTCATCCAAAAGAACATGTCCATTTTCCAAACATGCTACAGCATTTTCCACACTTTCACTATCAACTTCTTTGCTAAGAGTGTGCCTTGTGCTTCTTTACTTTTTTTGTGCTTTTCGGTATTAACATGATCCATAACATCAGAGTTCCCATCTTGTGATATACAGAAGAAATACCAGGAAGTAAACAAACTTAAAATAATACTAGTAGTAAGTTATAAATATAATACCGGCCAAGCATGGACGCAGGACACAGAGCTGCAGGCTCTGCATGCATTATTTTCTTGCACGTAATTATGTTTAAGAAATACATGCACATCAAGCATTCTGTCTCATACAGTTCTCACTTCTCGTAGAAATGGAAATTCATTCATGCATTTACAGTTATCTTTAGGGATATTCGAAACGTTAACATCAATGACGACGATACGACCACGGCCGACTCGAAACGTGGTAGGCTACTCTGCAGAACAGTTTCCCAAACTTTTCTTCTGATGTAACACATCTACATCTACATCGATACTCCGCAAGCCACCTGACGGTGTGTGGCGGTGGGTACCTTGAGTACCTCTATCGGTTCTCCCTTCTATTCCGGTTTCGTATTGTTCGTGGAAAGAAGGATTGTCTGTATGCTTCTGTGTGGGCTCTAATCTCTGATTTTATCCTCATGCTCTCTTCGCGAGATATACGTAGGAGGGAGCAATATACTGCTTGACTCCTCAGTGAAGGTTTGTTGTTGTCATCTTCAGTCCTGAGACTGGTTTGATGCAGCTCTCCATGCTACTCTATCCTGTGCAAGCTTCTTCATCTCCCAGTACCTACTGCAGCCTACATCCTTCTGAATCTGCTTAGTGTATTCATCTCTTGGTCTCCCTCTACGATTTTTACCCTCCACGCTGCCCTCCAGTACTAAATTGGTGATCCCTTGATGCCTCAGAACATGTCCTCCCAACCGATCCCTTCTTCTAGTCAAGTTGTTCCACAAACTCCTCTTCTCCCCAATTCTATTCAATACCTCATCATTAGTTATGTGATCAACCCATCTAATCTTCAGCATTCTTCTGTAGCACCACATTTCGAAAGCTACTATTCTCTTCTTGTCTAAACTATTTATCGTCCATGTTTCACTTCCATACATGGCTACACTCCATACAAATGCTTTCAGAAACGTCTTCCTGACACTTAAATCAATACTCAATGTTAACAAATTCCTCTTCTTCAGAAACGCTTTCCTTGCCATTGCCAGATGTTCTCGAAACTTCAACAAAAGCCCGTAGCGAGCTACTGAGCGTCTCTCCTGCAGAGTCTTCCACTGGAGTTTGTCTATCATCTCCTTGCCATTGCCAGATGTTCTCGAAACTTCAACAAAAGCCCGTAGCGAGCTACTGAGCGTCTCTCCTGCAGAGTCTTCCACTGGGGTTTATCTATCATCTCCGTAACGCTTTCGCGATTACTTAATGATCCTGTAACGAAGTGCGCTGCTCTCCGTTGGATCTTCCCTATCTCTTCTATCAACCCTATCTGGTACGGATCCCACACTGGTGAGCAGTATTCAAGCAGTGGGCGAACAGGTGTACTGTAACCTACTTCCTTTGTTTTCGGATTGCATTTCCTTAGGATTCTCCCAATGAATCTCAGTCTGGCATCTGCTTTACCGACGATCAACTTTATATGATCATTCCATTTTAAATCACTCCTGATGCGTACTCCCAGATAATTTATGGAATTAACTGCTTCCAGTTGCAGACCTGCTATATTGTAGCTAAATGATAAGGGATCTTTCTTTCTATGTATTCGCAGCACATTCCACTTGTCTACATTGAGATTCAATTGCCATTCCCTGCACCATGCGTCAATTCGTTGCAGATCCTCCTGCATTTCAGTACAATTTTCCATTGTTACACCCTCTCGATATACCACAGCATCATCCGCAAAAACCCTCAGTGAACTTCCGATGTTATCGACAAGGTCATTTATGTATATTGTGATTAGCAACGGTCCTACGACACTCCCCTGCGGCACACCTGAAATCACTCTTACTTCGGAAGACTTCTCTCCATTGAGAATGACATGCTGCGTTCTGTTAATGATCCTTCGGAGTCCTGGTACGATGATGTAACACCTTGTTTATTTGGAACGTTACTAATTAAAAAAAAATGAAAAACACTTACTTTATTGAGTTCTTACTTCAATTTTAAATCATAACTAACAATACAGAAATTACAATGAAATTTTTAAAAATAAGAAAAATCTCGAAAAAAGACCGCCATGTTATCAATATTTTTCGTGGAACACTGGTTTCCCGCAGAACACAGTTTCATACACACAAACTGTCGCATGACTCTCTGGTGTGAAAGTTGTTACCGTTTGACAGTTGGAGCGATACTAGCGCCCCAAGCGGTAAGAAAGCAGTGACATGTGTAGTGAGAATAACGAAAGTTTTATTTATTTTTTACTAGTTAACGAAATAATTGTTATATTTCTACCTTCCATACATTGCTAAGTTACCAAGGTAATGAATTAACGTGAGACAAATGTACAAGCAGCCGAATTTCACTGATTCAGTGACATAAGGTACAACTTATTAATGAAGAAATTGTTTCGAATACGTGTTTCGAATATCAGTTTAATAAGTCACAGCTGCAAAATACTAACGCGAATTCTTTACAGACGAATGGAAAAACTGGTAGAAGCGGACCTCGGGGAAGATCAGTTTGGATTCCGTAGAAATGTTGGAACACGTGAGGCAATACTAACCTTACGACTTATCTTAGAAGAAAGATTAAGAAAAGGCAAACCTACGTTTCTAGCATTTGTAGACTTAGAGAAAGCTTTTGACAACGTTAACTGGAATACACTCTTTCAAATTCTGAAGGTGGCAGGGGTAAAATACAGGGAGCGAAAGGCTATTTACAATTTGTACAGAAACCAGAGAGTCGAGGGGCATGAAAGGGAAGCAGTGGTTGGGAAAGGAGTAAGACAGGGTTGTAGCCTTTCCCCGATGTTATTCAATCTGTATATTGAGCAAGCAGTAAAGGAAACAAAAGAAAAATTCGGAGTAGGTATTAAAATTCATGGAGAAGAAGTAAAAACTTTGAGGTTCGCCGATGACATTGTAATTCTGTCAGAGACAGCAAAGGACTTGGAAGAGCAGTTGAACGGAATGGACAGTGTCTTGAAAGGAGGATATAAGATGAACATCAACAAAAGCAAAACGAGGATAATGGAATGTAGTCAAATTAAATCGGGTGATGCTGAGGGAATTAGATTAAGAAATGAGACACTTAAAGTAGTAAAGGAGTTTTGCTATTTAGGGAGTAAAATAACTGATGATGGTCGAAGTAGAGAGGATATAAAATGTAGACTGGAAATGGCAAGGAAATCGTTTCTGAAGAAGAGAAATTTGTTAACATCGAGTATAGATTTAAGTGTCAGGAAGTCGTTTCTGAAAGTATTTGTATGGAGTGTAGCCATGTATGGAAGTGAAACATGGACGATAACCAGTTTGGACAAGAAGAGAATAGAAGCTTTCGAAATGTGGTGCTACAGAAGAATGCTGAAGATAAGATGGGTAGATCACGTAACTAATGAGGAGGTATTGAATAAGATTGGGGAGAAGAGAAGTTTGTGGCACAACTTGACTAGAAGAAGGGATCGGTTGGTAGGACATGTTTTGAGGCATCAAGGGATCACAAATTTAGCATTGGAGGGCAGCGTGGAGGGTAAAAATCGTAGCGGGAGACCAAGAGATGAATACACTAAGCAGATTCAGAAGGATGTAGGTTGCAGTAGGTACTGGGAGATGAAGAAGCTTGCACAGGATAGAGTAGCATGGAGAGCTGCATCAAACCAGTCTCAGGACTGAAGACAACAACAACAACAACAACAACACGTGCATAATCCCAGATTACTTTGCTGACAGCGAGAGAATATAAGTACATATTTCATGCATGAAAAGCATACATTTCTGTTGTTGTCTCTTCTTATTGTGATGGGCACTTTCTGAAAAAAGGATTCGCCCTTTCTGACAATTCACTCGACTTTCTGATAGACGAATATTTTTTTAAATGTAATTACTTTTGCTTCAAAAGCGAATATGTTGAGAATTCTTGCCGTTTGTGGCTCAGATGTAGCAACCAGTGTGGAATTGATTTATTCGCTGTTGCAAAACAGTTTTATTACTTTTTGACTTTTAATATAACCTCTGTGCTGTTTTCCCTACAGCTACAGGTGTGGTGACCTATGTGGTGCCTTAAATAATATAGATATTACAAACCATACAGGTTTCATACGTTCGACATTCAGTGAATTGGACTGGATATGTAGCGAACTAAACTTCGCGTTGTTGGGTTGATATTTGACGTCTTTCTGAAAAACTTCAGGTCTTCTTGTGTTCTCGGTCAATTCTTTGTTGTCAAAGGAAAATGACATCCTTCAGTCAGTATCCGTATGTTACAAGAGATCCGTAAATAAACTGGCCTGTAATCTACCGTTTCATACATCCAAGGGTAGAGAATGTGGTATATAATGACAATACGGTTTCATTCTTTTTAGTTATTGTCGATTTTGATGCCGGTACCAAGCTCCCTATTGTAAAAAATATGTTGCAAATCAATAGAATGGATAGTATTCCCAGCTATTCGATATCATACTCACTTTCTGGCCGCTTGGCACGCTGCTATCGCTGTAACAAAAATCACCTGGATTGTCGCGACACTGATGTAGAGAAGCGGAGGTGAAGAATGATGAAGTCGCCAGGCCACGACAGTCTCCAATCGCCGGAAGTGTCGCCAACCCGCTTTTCTCTCTCCCACTTAACGCCGTTTCAATTTTAGTCAGCCAGACGATGCTTGACATCACAGAACAACAACTTGACATGGAAGTCCAAAACTCTTATTTTTTGTACTGTTTTCCAAATTTGCAACAAGGAGTTGGTGGTTCAAATGGCTCTAACCACTATGGGACTTAACATCTGAGGTCATCAGTCCCCTGGACTTAGAACTACTTAAACCTAACTAACCTTAGGACATCACACATATCCATGCCCGATGAAGGGTTCGAACCTGCCACTGTAGCAGCAGCGCGGTTCCCGACTGACGCGCCTAGAACCGCTCGACCACAGCGGCCGGCTAAAGAGTTGAAATACAGCATTAAAAACCAGATGGAATCCGGATGAACCGTACGATTCGGTAACCCTACCAATAAATTAACATACGACTTCCGAATTTGCGGATTCGTGACGTGCCGGTAAATGCGATCGTAGCTCAGAATTTAATTTTCTGATCGGACTGTATCAAGTCTTGTTTTCAAGAGAAGTGTATTTCTTCCAAGTCATTTTGGGCTCCAAATGCTTATATCAGAAACAAAAAGACGCACAATTGTGAATTTGCAAAACGTCTGAAAATGTCCAGACTTTCTTAAAACAAAGTAAAAACTGAATTCCAGAATTAGACACGAACGCACCGAATACCAAGGCGCAGTATTGCCATGAACATATGATACTTAAGTATTTCCAGAGAAAGCAAGCTGCATCTGTCGAGAACGGATCAACTACAGGCATGATTTCCGTCGTTATAAGATGAAAAGAACAATGCAGTTGAACCCTGAACCACTGGAACCACTCTGAATATCTACAATGTGCTGATCCCGACTACGTTAAAAATTATCACTCAATTTCAGTATGTATAGTCTTTGTTCATGAAAGTAACTGCCGCGGTGCCCCACTATACATGGTTTTTTTCCATGTATTTGAATACTACAAAGTCTGTTTTCCTTCCCACTTCTCATTATTCCTACTTTTTGTGTGTAATTCATATCTATTAAATAGAGCCCAAGCAGGACAATGTAGAGGATGCGCAGTGATCAAGTTTCGTCCAAAGCGTTGGGCGAGTTCATTCGTTTGTTCGAAAGGGGAGGCCGACGGCCGGCCGCGGTGGCCGAGCGGTTCTAGGCGCTTCAGTCCGGCACCGCGCGACTGCTATGGTCGCGGGTTCGAATCCTGCCTCGGGCATGGATGTGTGTGATGTCCTTAGGTTATTTAGGTTTAAGTAGTTCTAACTTCTAGGGGACTGATGACCTCAGCAGTTAAGTCCCATAGTGCTCAGAGCCATTTGGGAGGCCGACAAATGTTTGCCCACTTTCGACTAAATGGTGATGACAGAATAGAGGCGTTCGCCCTACTATCTTTCTCAAACGATTTTACAAAAAGGTATTTCGTAAAAAAATTCATTTTTGCTTTAGTTATAGCTTTATATGTCAGGTTCATGATGATGTGCCGATCATTTCGTTAATAATCTTAGCTATTGTGATATTTATGTGTAAGTAAGACATTGCGCGAAATTCGGAAAAATTTGCAATGAAAGGCAGGGTAACCTTGGGTTCTGTGTGGGGCGGCAGTGGGATGGGTGGACTGCTGTGGCCTGCTGTAGGGTTGTGAACCACTGAAGGCTACAGTAGGACGAAGCCTCTCCGTCGTTTCTAGGTCCCCATTTCAGTACACAGTACACAATAGTGCTGGTGATCCACACTCAAGCATAGTTTTACAAATATTCGCTTCATTTTCTGTTGTTTATCTTAGTGTTTATGAATAAATTGTTTTACTTTTATATATCTTCTGCCATCAACATTTAACACTTCTACTTAATTATTATCTACTTGTCGGTAAGGTAACCTTCAAAACTTCGAAGAGAGATGAACTGACTTATCAAAAGTGCATGTCGCCTGATGTTATCTAGAATCATAAGTAGAAGGTTAACACGAAAGTTTTCTCCACATAACTGAAATATTCGTAGATTGCCTGGATCTTCATGAAGTGTGTGGTTTACAGTGAAAGTGATCGGTTCCAGTTTTTAAACATTTATTCTTCCGTTCGTAACAGCTGATCAAATCCATAATGACGCATTGCAAAGAGGCCGAGTTGCACAGTATGTCTTCGTAAAACAACTGACTGGTTCACAAATCAAGAAACACTCTTTCACAACTTTAAATCTTAGTGAAACAATATTCAAGTAACTAACACAGGTTACACTTCGAGATATCAGCTCAAACTGACCGTCACAGCAGCCTCGCTGCTTCCTTATTTATATATTCTAAATAATGGATGGTCACTTGAACCATTATTACTTAATAATGACAACATATTTTTCATCTTATTTACAATTAAAAGTTCCAAAGCTAAGATGTTCTGATTACACAGAATAATACGTCTAAAATTACACAATTGAATAATATGCGAAACTTATAATGTAAAAATGTTTTTAGATGTGAAAATTCCATCTAAGTATGAGTACAAGAATGAACTTCACAAAATTAATTAATACACGCTAATTACACAATGACTCACATTCCTAACAATAATTGAAGCTAAGAGGGTAAAACGAAACAGGTTTTTCGATTGACAGAATTTGTAACAGATGCCTAGAATTTTATAATTAGGAATATATCTGGTTATAACAATACAATTTTAATTAATAAAGTCATTAAGACGGAATGTTCTTTACAGTTTTCATCCTAAATTTACGTTTTACAATATGTGCCTTCATTTGCAAGCGACAGAATAACTTCTTGAATGAGTAAACTACATTCGTAAATGTCCAATTATTTGAATATTTACAGTTGGTGATTTATACCATATATTTTATTCCTACCATTTTCACTAATTCAAGTCTTTCCCATTACTACAATGAATGCCACAGTTTGTTAAAATACATCGCCGTTTGTTTTATTTTGTAATAGTGTCTGTTAATTAGTCTCCAATTTAGTGTCATTTTTATGAAATTCACGAGTCACCATAATACCAATCATTTTAAAGTGAAGTATTGTACTACACGATGTCAGGCAATCGAAGTTTTCATAAAGTCTTTGTATATAAGGTATATCACAAACATTTACAAAGGGCGTTCAATAAGTAATGCGATAGTTTCTTTCTCGGACAGTTTCTGCTGAAAAAAAAATGGAATTTGTTGTGTAACATCATGGAATATTCCCGCTTCAGACCTTGTCGTTCTATGACTTTCTGATACGTGGCAGCGCTTTAGGTAGCCTTCAAAATGGCGCCTGTATCGAGGGTGCGTTCCAAGCAGAGAGTTGTCATTGAGTTTCTTTTTTGCAGAGAACCAGAGCATTGCAGATATTCATATGCGCTTGCAGAATGTCTACCAAGACCTGACAGTGAACAAAAGCGCAGCGAGTCATTGGACGAGGCGTCCGTCATCATCTCAATAACGTCGCGCAAACCTGTGCGATCCCCGGCGTGCCGGTCGGCTGGGACTTTTGCAACGTTGGAACGTGCGGACAGTCTCATTCGATACGCTCGACGGATCACAATCAAACATATCGCTGCTGAACTGGACGTTTTTGTTGGAAATGGTAAAACACCCGGCTACCAGTTCGGGTACTCAAAGATGTGTGCCCATTGGGTTCCTCATCGCCCAACAAATGACCATAAAAATTGCAAATCTGTGGTAAGGTCTTATGGGACCAAACTGCTGAGGTCATCGGTCCCTAAGCCTACACACTACTTAATCTAACTTTAACTTACGCTACGGGAAACACACAGACCCAAGCCCGAGGGAGGACTCGAACCTCGGACGGAGGGAATCGCAGGGACCGTGACAAGGCGCCCTAGACCTCGCGGCTACCCGCGCGCAGCACAAAATAGCATAAAGAGCAACGAATTACCATTTGGACTGAACTGCTTACGCGTTACGTGGCTGAGCGTGACAATTTTTTGTCCATCACTGTGACAGGTGATAAAACATGGGCTCATCACTACGAACTGAAAACAAAACAGCTATCTGCGAAGTAGAGCTACACCACCTCTCCTGAAAAGAAAAAGTTAAATGCCTCACCCTCAGCCAGTAAAAGTCATGGCAACGGTTTTCTGGGACTCTGAAGAGGTTATTCTGCTTGATGTCCTCCCTCATGCTTCAACGATCAACAATGAGGTTTAATTGTGCTACCCCCCAAAAAACTGAAGAGATGACTGCAGTCTGTTCGTCGCTATAAAAATACAACTGAATTTCTCCCTTACCATGACAAACTTGCAGCCTCGATCTGTCTCCTTTCGACTTCCATCTGTTTCGCCAATGAATTTTGCTCTCCACTGGAAGCAGTATGTGTATGACGTGCAGGTTATTGATGCAGCAAGACGTCGGCCAGTGGTGTGGTACCATACAGGCCCTCCCAGTAAGGTGGCGTAAGAACATCGCATTAAAATGAGATTACGTTGAAAACCAGCGTATTTTAGCCAAAAGGGTGGCAAGTAATATGATGTAATTGGAATCCCGAATAAAACCAACCTACTTTCAGAAAAAAATGTGTTGCATTACATATTGAACGTTCCTTGTATATTCTTGCCGAACAGCGTCGAAGTGTCCTTGTAATATTTTCAATTCTGTCTCCAGGGTTCTGACATTTGCTCTCTTATTTTCAAATTTCTGTTTATACGTATTTTTAAATTTGTCCAGCTTTTCGTCCACATCTGTATCTCATGTAGAACATTCCAATATTCAAAATTTTTACTTGATCGTCAATACTTCTCTCCTTACATGGTCGCTTCTCTTTACAGTCTCTTGTATTTATCAACAGACATTATTAAGTCATCTGCGCTAGCTGTTTCCTTTAAAAAGAAAAAGTGCATGTTGCAGCTGATCTTGACAAAACTGTATAACACAGACATCGTCACCATAGAGCGTAGTACCAACTGAGATACTTTCTCCATGAAAATTCCGTGTGAACCAGGAATTTCCATATTCTAAACATATCGACCTTACATGTTTCAAAATTATTTGAAAAAGGGAGAGAACTTAGAGAGCTCTTCTTTCTTCGATTACTCGTTTCACTGCGAAAATGGTAGCTGTTCATGACCGCTCTTTCCTAAAATTATATGGTTCTTCGGTGAGTAATGATTTGAATATTTTAGCATGGTGCAGCAGAATCAGCAACTGTAAAATGTAATTATATTAAATTTCATCCTGCAGTTGCATAAGCAAAGAAACTTTACCTAGGTTTCGGCTATAATAATGTAGCCCTCTTCAGAAATGTGACAGCATAATACTACACTACTGGCCATTAAAATTGCTACACCACGAACACGTGCTATAGACGCGAAATTTAACCGACAGGAAGAAGATGCTGTGATATGCAAATGATTAGCTTTTCAGAGCATTCACACAAGGTTTGCGCCGGTGGCGACACCTACAACGTGCTGACATGAGGAAAGTTTCCAACCGATTTCTTATACACAAACAGCAGTTGACCGGCATTGCCTGGTGAAACGTTGATGTGATGCCTCGTGTAAGGAGGAGAAATGCGTACCATCACGTTTCCGACTTTGATAAAGGTCGGATTGTAGCCTATCGCGATTGCGGTTTGTCGTATCGCGACATTGCTGCTCGCGTTGATCGAGATCCAATGACTGTTAGCAGAATATGGAATCGGTGGGTTCAGGAGGGTAATACGGAACGCCGTGCTGGAACCCAACGGCCTCGTATCACTAGCAGTCGAGATGACAGGCATCTTATCCGCATGGCTGTAACGATCGTGCAGCCACGTTTCGATCCCTGAGTCAACAGATGGGGACGTTTGCAAGACAACAACAATCTGCACGAACAGTTCGACGACGTTTGCAGTAGTATGGACTATCAGCTCGGAGACCATGGCTGCGGTTACCCTTGACTCTGCATCGCAGACAGGAGCGCATGCGATGGTGTGCTCAACGACGAACCTGGGTGCACGAATGGCAAAACGTCATTTTTTCGGATGAATCCAGGTTCTGTGTACAGCATCATGATGATCGCATCCGTGTTTGGCGACATCGCGGTGAACGCACATTGGAAGCGTGTAATCGTCATCGCCATACTGGCGTATCACCCGGCGTGATGGTATGGGGTGCCATTGGTTACACGTCCCGGTCACCTCTTGCCCGCATTGACGGCACTTTGAACAGTGGACGTTACATTTCAGATGTGTTACGACCCGTGGCTCTACCCTTCATTAAATCCCCGCGAAACCCTACATTTCAGCAGGATAACGCACGACCGCATGTTGCAGGTCCTGCACGGGCCTTTCTGGATACAGGAAATGTTCGACTGCTGCCCTGGTCAGCACATTCTCCAGGTCTCTCACCAACTGGAAACGTCTGGTCAATGGTGGCCGAGCAACTGGCTCATCACAATACGCCAGTCACTACTCTTGATGAACTGTGGTATCGTGTTGAAGCTGCATGGGCAGCTGTACCTGTACACGCCATCCAAGCTCTGACTCAATGCCCAGGCGTATCAAGGCCGTTATTGCGGCCAGAGGTGGTTGTTCTGGGTACTGATTTCTCAGAATCTGTGCACCCAAATTGCGTGAAAATGTAATCACATGTCAGTTCTAGTATAATATATTTGTCCAATGAATACCCGTTTATCATCTGCATTTCTTCTTGGTGTAGCAATTTTAATGGCCAGTAGTGTAAATTAAAACATGACAGATATTGGCCTTGTCAAACTTAAAAAAATGGCTCTGAGCACTATGGGACTTAACATCTATGGTCATCAGTCCCCTAGAACTTAGAACTACTTAAACCTAACTAACCTAAGGACATCACACAACACCCAGCCATCACGAGGCAGAGAAAATCCCTGACCCCGCCGGGAATCGAACGCGGGAACCCGGGCGTGGGAAGCGAGAACGCTACCGCACGACCACGAAATGCGGGCTGTCAAACTTAAACAGTTAGTACTACAGTACATAGTCATAAGACTGCGTCACCTCTACTAATGTTTTGCCGATAGGTCACACCAACGGGCCTGACAGGTGGGCCACGGGCGCTGAGTCGTAACTGGGAGCCGCGGGCAGCGACGCAGCGAGCTCAGCTGGTGGTCGCGCGCAGGCGCGTGCGGAGCAATACAAACTTAAACCAATAAATGTTAACTGAGATTATTACTGACAATAACTTATTACTATAGTTCGGACTATTAATGGCATTAAAACCATGTCACCGAAGTTACCGTTTCATAAAATCATCCTTTGTACAGTACACTTTTTAGATGTCTTTTGCATTTTATAGAACAGTAACTTGAGTGTCTTATGGTTTTAATGCCATTAGTAGTCCGAACTATGGTAATAAGTTATTGTCAGTAATAATCTCAGTTAACATTTATTGGTTCGAATCCTGCCTCGGGCATGGATGTTTGTGATGTCCTTAGGTTAGTTAGGTTTAAGTAGTCCTAAGTTCTAGGGGACTGATGACCTCAGAAGTTACGTCCCATAGTGCTCAGAGCCATTTGAACCATTTTTTTAAATTTTCAAACCCACAAATCAGTGCACAAACACCAAAAAAACGTCTCTACTTTCCGCCAAAACACATGTGCGGCAGTACATCCACATAGCTGATTGTCGAACTGGTTCAGTTCATCCTGACATTTACAATCGCTATGAAGAACTACTAGCAGCTTAGCAGCTGCAGTAGAGTGTATACACTTAACTACGTAAAGAATTTGTTACAAAATGTTGCTCGGTACAGGATACATCGAAGAAATAAAGTCTGTAGCTGATCAGTTACTCTAAGCATTAAAGGGTTAATTGAGAGAGTATAATTTGTACATATTACACATGCTGACAGAAAATGAAGCACCCAGAAGACGCGGTTGGATGTCATTGGAACTTAGTACACATACAGGGTGTCACAAAAAGGTACGGCCAAACTTTCAGGAAACATTCCTCACACACAAATAAAGAAAAGATGTTATGTGGACATGTGCTGCTAGAACATGTGCCTTTACAAGTACGTCACAACATGTGGTTCATGCGCGATGGAGTTCCTGCACATTTCAGTCGAAGTTTTCGTACGCTTCTCAGCAACAGAATCGGTGACCGATGAATTGGTAGAGGCGGACCAATTCCATGGCCTCCACGCTCTCCTGACCTCAACTCTCTTGACTTTCATTTATGGGGGCATTTGAAAGCTCTTGTCTACCATATGTAGAGACTCTTCGTGCTCGTATTGTGGACGGCTGTGATACAATACGCCATTCTCCGGGGCTGCATCAGCGCATCAGGGATTCCATGCGACGGAGGTTGGATGCATGTATCCTCGCTAACGGAAGACATTTTGAACATTTACTGTAACAAAGTGTTTGAAGTCACGCTGGTACGTTCTGTTGCTGTGTGTTTCCATTCCATGATTAATGTGATTTGAAGAGTAGTAATAAAATGAGCTCTAACATGGAAAGTAAGCGTTTCCGGACACTTGTCCACATAACATATTTTCTTTCTTTGTGTGTGAGGTATGTTTCCTGAAAGTTTGGCCGTACCTTTTTGTAACACCCTGTATAAAGCATCGGCGGGAATGTAAATAAATGATTTAGAGTCGCCGTTCTGTATGACAGTTAGGCGCCCACCTGAGTGCTTTAATATTGTTCATAGAAGGGAAGTGGACAGCTTCAGTTGTTGAGTGACAACAGTGAAGGATGTACAGATGCCGCATACTCATGGTGGACAGCGTTATCAGCACCTGACGGAGTTTGAAAGGAGCCTCATCGTTGGTGTCCATTTGGTCATATGGTCGAATCGTACAATATCCAGATTTGTAGAGCATTCGAGTGTGACAGTGGCCTGCATGTTAGACTGCATAGTAACTTGAGGGCAGACGTACTCGTCCTCGAGGTTCCTGTCGACCTCGCCTGACCACCACAAGGAAGGGTCGCCATATTGGCCACCACACATCGTAACCCATTCACATCTGCTGCTGCCATCCATGAACAAGTAATGTGCTCTCTGGATTATATTGTCATCCCGCTGCATTGACTGGAGACTAAAAATTACATTGTAATCTCAAGAGCTCCTTCCCAAGCCCGTGAATTAATTTATTTCTGGCAAACGTTAGTCTTGAGATTTCTGACACTTCAAGGCCAGGATCACATGGCGAGACGTTGCAAAGAACTTTCTGACATCTTGATACTCGCCGCCAGTCGAACTACAAATCTTCCTTACTATCTGATCTCGGAACTTGTAGTTCGACTAACAGGCTTTAGGAAGGTAAAAACAACAGCAGAACTCGTAAACATGGCACGTATGTCGTTTTCCCCTTAGTGGTCCCTGTTTGTGAATACTCCTTCTAGCGCGTCGTAGCCAACGGGTTTTTGACACACAGAAACGAACGGATTGCACAAATTATGTTGTGCAACAGGAAACCTGCGATGCGTGCGGGAAGTCGGGTTTCCGATAAGTGAGGTACAGTAACCACTGTAATTCAAGGGCCGCATTGTCCGAAGCATCCTTGAAATACCGCTGGCGCTCTGCTGGCAACAACTACGTAACTGTTCGCACAGATGTCACCTGCAGCGTTTTGCACCGATATTTGGATACAGCAGCAAAATTTGTACAAAAACAACTTGTCAAATGAATTTAATGTTTTCTTCATTGACCAATGGAGCAACGGTCATTGCTGATGGTGGCGCGCATTTTCCCATTGAATCTCAAACGCATCTAAAAAGAATGCAATGATTTCGGAATAAAATTGGCTCCTAAGGTTTTTACCATTTACGAGCCGTGGTAATTTAATACCACCATCACTTTTGTGGGGCCTGTATCTGACAGAAGCGAGAGCAGCAGCGTCACAGTTCGGAGACAATGGCCAGATCATACGTAATTTGCATTAGATCAGAATGATTGCAAATAACCGTTAAATAATCCGCAAATAATCTCAGGGGCACGCTTTGCTTATAGAATAATTAAATCAATGACTGAACGCGGCCTGCATTTGGCACGTTGTGTCTCTTTTGATACGATCTGCTTAGTTCACGGTTTACAAATATATAAAAAAACCGTAACTCATGTACAACTTAATAATTTCGGGGAGAACTTCTTCTTCTTCTTCTTCTTGTTTCGTATAACCCATTTGGAGGGTACGATGAATCAGCTTTGGCTAGTCTTCATTGTATTATATTTCCTTAGTTTCCAAATTTCCTTCATCCTTTTAGAGTGTTGCTCCCTTTCTTGAGTCCACTTTCGTCTAGTTGTTTTCTCTCCCTCCTGAAATTCTGCCTTTTGAACTTTCTTTTATTCTCTGTATTATATAATATTTTGTCATTAAATAATTTTTTTGCAGCAATTATCACCTTCCTATAGATCTTTTTGTATCTATGATAGAAATTTAAGAATTCTGGATCATTGCGAATCTTTTTCATGGAACAGAGGTGTTTGAGTGTTTGGGAGGACTTCTTAATACTTGCTGTTATCCATCTGTTTTTGTGAGATGTTGATACAGGTATGCATACTTTTGGAAATGCCTTTTCAAAGTTCAATTTAAACAATATGGAGAATTTTGAGAACATCATATTCACATTGGTTTCCTTATACACTTCATCCCAGCTTTGTTTTTCTAGTTCTTTTGAAAAATCTTTTATTTTGATTTCTGATAGGTGTCGTTTTTAGGCTTGTAGTTTATGGAATGATTCGATGCCTGATTTTTCTGATGTTATTTGACAGAGATGGTCTGATAGTCCGAGATCTTTTACAGCTACATCACATTTTTCCCTGTCTATATTTGTGGCCACTTCGTCAATTACTGGTGAAGTCGTTGTAGTCACCACATGCCAAAACTTTGAAGGATGTTTATGAAGGTGCTGCTGGATTCATTTGTGACATTAGTGTTGGTGTTAATGTCCCCACACAGAATTATGTTGACCTTTGTACTTGAGATTTGTTGAAAAAAGTGTCCACACTACCACTGGGAGATCTATACACACACAAAATTATTAATTTCTTGGTGATATCAAGCCCTGTTAATTCAATAGCTGATATTTCAAGGTGTTTGTCTTCACTGAGGTCATGTCTTGATTTGAATTGTGTTCCTTTTCTGATATAAATGCATGATCCTCCACCTCTTGAAGTAGTTCTGCAGTAAGAGTTTGCCTTTTCATACAATGATAATATATGTTGGATTTCTGTGTCTCTACACCAGTGCTCAGTAATACAAACTACCGTGCATTTCAAAGATTGCAGCTCAACTTCTAATAGTTGTATTTTATTTTTTATTGGTTGCATGTTTTGATGGAGGATTGTAAAGTCTGTGGAATGCCCCATGTTACTCTTTCCAATTGTTTGTTTATTTTTTGTAACATCTGGCATATGTAATATTTGAGGTGTTAAAATCTGTCTTGTGAGTGATTGTTTCAGTATTTTTTTAAATGCTGGTGATACTCTTTAGGCAGAGGAACATGTTCTCTGGATTTATCCTAAAAAATACCTTCTTTTCCCACCTATGACAAGAGGTATTTGACCATGTGTGGCCCGAGATCCACCCCCTATACTTTCATGAATCAGCTATACCAATCTTCTCTTCCCAGTCCTGTTTAGGTGTAGGCCATGCCTAGTGAAACCCCATCTGTTGATAGTCCCGATGGGCACCAGAGAAACACTAGCAAATTTGGCTGTCCTCAGAGCCATCCCTAACCCCACATTGATTCCCCTCACAGCTCCATCAAGGTGTGGTCGAGCATGACGCCGGAACAGCTCAACAAAGTGTATGTTGGTGCCATGAGTCAGGGTAGTTACCTTGTCCAGGTCACCACCTATGTCATATGCCCGTGTTTGATATGGAGCGAACGCTGGAACTGCATAGAAGACGAAAAGATACGTGAAAACAATCCAAAATCGTCGTATCGAATGTATTAAAGTTTACTTGCCTGGCTAACACTGAAGAAATCAGGAATAATACGAGTATAAGTTTTGCGCAAGTTCTTAAAATGATAACAAAACCTTGTGTTACTTGGAATCGACTGTACTCCATATTAACAGTGCAGTAACGTCGGCGGAATCTCTAGATGTTAGCTTATATTTCGATTTTCCAAGAAGGGGCTATAAATGAAAATGGAAATCTGCGGCATTTGTCAAAATGATTCAAATGGCTCTAAGCACTATGGGACTTATCACCTGAGGTCATCAGTCCCCTAGACTTAGAACTACCTAAACCTAACTAACCTAAGGACATCACACACATCCATGCCCAAGGCAGGATTCGAACCTGCGACCATAGCAGCAGCACGGTTCCGGACTGAAGCCCCTAGAACCGTTCGGCCACAGCGGCCGGCCGGGATTTGTCAATTTTCAGTAAAAGTACGTGCATACAACTGTACAGAAGTAGTGGAACAAAGTTCATATGGCCCCACTCTCCATTGTTGCCAAACTTATTCAAAACGGCGGATCCAAGATGGCGGCAATAGATATGGCAACGTCGCAATGATTTCATCACAGGAAGTTCAAATTTTGGCGGGAAAATAGGTCAATTGGGCTATCTCCACTAACCTAACCCCCTCCCCTTCCCTATAAAATGGCAAAAGTACAAATTGCAATAGGACAATGCAACGCACCATGGCTACCTCCACTAACCTAAGAAAATGGCGGGAAAAATAGGTCACTTGGGCTACCTCCACTAACCTAAGTCATCTGACCGCCACCTCTTCCTAGGAATTGGTTGGAAAAGGACTCAGCCCGTGCAGGGCTGCTGGATAGGATGGACGTAAGTCTTTATTTTGCATGCTGTGTTTATTTAATCAATTTGAGGCAGTAGCTCCGTCCTGTGTGTCCACCATGACGTCAGGAGTCCAACTGACCTAGTACACAGTACTGCCACCAGAAGGTGCTGTTGCCCCTCCTGTGACATAATCCAAGATGGCGGTCTGGGGTGGGGAAAATGGCGGGAAAATGACTCAGCCTGTACTCGGCTGCTGGAGAGAGGAAGGAGTGTGCGCTATTTATTTTGGAGGAATTTATGTAGGGACGGATTTCACGTAGTTTATTTATTACACTGATACAAAACACATGCTCTGATGTGCTTGGGGTCACAATACAGAGCCTACAGACCTGAAAACTACGCGTAAATCTCCGAAATGATGCAGTACACTGATGTGCAGTGACGCATACAATTCTTAAATTGCAAAAATAATGCGTGGAAAAGGTTCTGCAAACACACTTACGTATTGCCAACTGTCGAAATCATGCACACCTGTTCACAAAATGATGCAACAGACACTAAAACAACTCTTAAATTGTCAAAAGATATTGTAAGTGTAACGTTACGCAAACATGCTCACAACACTTAAACAGACAAAAATAATGCGGTGCACAAACACTCATTTCACATAAAAAAGACACTTTCGAACTATCATCAACCGCGATGTACAGCGAACTGTTCCAACATGTGTACGTGTCGACGCTGCTGCGTACCACCGACGGATAGACAAATGCATGGGGCACAAGCCATTGCTCTTGCACTGCTGACGATGGCAGGTGAAAATCGTGTCTACAGTTAAAGTTCTTCGAGTGCTATACTGACGTCACATGTCTATGTAAATAAGAGCCAAGTCACCCTCTGGATGTGCACATGTTCACCGTTGCTGGTGCAATTCCTCTCTACCTGCGGTCCAGCGAAGATCTAATTGTCGAGTGACTCACCCTCGCAGATGCAGCAGAAATCTGTTCCAATGCTTCACAGAATAGCACAGGCTGCATTGTTCCTAGCGATCCTAAAGGGACATGCAAGCTGTGTCCAGCCTTGCACGCATTTACCAGCCAAGCATGACATGCATCACCGCGAAATGCTCGTGTAGCTACACACCATCACAAGCGCATCTAAAAGGTTCTCAATGTTATACTGGTGCCACATGGCTTTGTAAAATAAGAGCCAAGTCGACCTCTCGGAAATTGTATAGTGTCCCAGAAATAATTAACGATCGCTTCTGTAGGAGCTTTCGTGATGTCTCTGCTTGTCCGCAAGGAAATTCTTGCCCTAGCAGAACCTGTTTGCGAAAATAGCCCAGAATAACACCGAATGCATTCCTCCTGATGGTCCTAATGTGGCACCCCGCCCATCACGTGTTACCCTTCCTGGAAATTGTCCTGCTTTCAACAAATATCTCCAAAATGCAAACATTCTCACCGCTCTATAGACTCCTATGCCCCAGCACAAAGGATGTCTTGTGAATGAACGGAACTTTATCATTGGCTCTTACTGATTTTACCCGCCAAATTACTGATTACGCTGGTGTGTACGCACTGTCCGCCATTTTTTCTTTCTGCAGACGAGACTTTCAGCGGAAAAAACCCTGCAAAGAGGCCTACAGATCGTCAAATACAGAAAGACTCTTACTCAATTATACTTCTCTGTCACTGAGGAAGGATGCTTGAAACTGATCTCCAACCCGATAATATGTCACCGATACCATGTCGATGTAGTAAACGTACAATTCGTATCCTGCGCCATACAAAATCGCCCCTTTTGCATCATGCATATAGCTATCGGCCGCCAAGACACTCGTACATATGCAACGAAGACAGACAGCATAAGCACATACACCATACGTGTATTCCTCGCTCCACTAGATATTTCCCGCGAGGTCGGGCGGTCATCCAATCCCAACGCATGACCAGAGTGCTCTCAGCAGACCGAAGTCACTCTCAGAACTTTTGTACAAAGCCAGGGTCGACTACCTTCGGCACAAAGGCGTTACTGTTTCTGGCCCTGACCTGCCTGCTCGTTAGCTTTTCACATCCTTCTCCAAACTCTGGGATTAGACTCTGGGATTACAAGAAAGTATGTAATTTCACATGGTCTGCCAGAATATCATGCTATTTTCGTGACTAACTCATACATATACCATGAAGACAGTTGTACAAAGGCTGGGTCGTTTCCCCTCAGCACAAAAGCGTCAATGTTTCTGGTACCGACCTGCTTGCTTGCTTTCTACACCAATCTCCAGACTGTGGGATTACAAGAACACATGTATTTTCACATGGTTTGCTAGAATATTATACCCTTTACGCGATACTCCTCGATATCAAGCACATAGCAATATCGCTTGCATAGCAGTGTCGCTCACGCAACATAATTCCGAAAATATAGACTGGAAATTATTTCTCTAGAAACCCGAAACTTTAGCGGGGTGGAGTGTGCTGTAAACCACTGAGTAAACTAGAAACTTACCCCTTCTGCGTAGACCTTTAATTGAAAACTTGAAAAAAATAGAGAAACTGATATTTCCACTAACGAATACCGATGTCGGTGATGTAACAGATTCCAAATCATCCCTATAATTTACAAAGTCAACTGAGGTGTTTCTCATGTCTAGAGAAATTGCAAACGTGTCTTCCACCTGTCTTTCACCTGCTAGATGCACACACCACAATCGATGTTCAATCAACTAAATAAAGGCGCGAAATGTGCAGAAGCAGTCAACCGTATAATTTACATGGGACGAAATAATGGTCCAGCGCAAACACACGTCAATATTGAATCTTCTCAAATTTCCACGTGATCACGAAAGCTGTCCAACACATACTAAGTCTTAGTTCGTTATTCGGCCGTCTAGAGGACGACACGGTTAAGTCCGTTACGTTCCTGCATGCCAACAGACCTCTCCATTTGGACAGCTCCTATCGTTAGCTGGAAACGTGAATCATTCCTGCCACAGACCACCGCCAGCGCGCCACGCATCCCTAGACGGAATTATCCTAGGAAACCAGTCTCAAACAAATTTGATCACTATACTTAAAATCAAATATTACAATTGTGATTCCAATTGGACGAAATTCAAGAATGAGTGAAGTATCAGAAACACACCCCGCTGATGGCTGTGGCTCTGGTAACCGAAATATCTGTACCATTCTTATTACTTGACATACTTTCCCCCTTTGCTATCACAGTAGACCACGCCAAATCCATACCTTCATTACGACTGGACATAGTCATTTCCTTTGCACATGTCGGAACACGCACACTTACCTTAAAAGCCTGATGCTCAAGGTGAACCTATCACGCACCCTCTACTATTAAGTATAATGCTCTGCCAATAACCGATTGCTGGCGATACGAAATAATACTAAGAAATTCAGCGATGCATGGGCATGTCTCATACGTTTTTCCTGCGAGTGCCACCACTGCGTCTTAGAAAGAGGGCGTAATCGTCTTACAAACCGCTATATGTTTAAAAAAAACACGACCACAGTACTATCACACTCGGTCTTGGTTCTACAGGTGCACACAGGTATTCACGTTAAAAGCTATACCAGCTTTCTAAATCGACTTATGGCATTACCTACAAATGAATTGGTTTTTCCAGTCAAATACCGACACTGAATATAGATGGTGATAACTGGATTGTATGTTATCAGACCAACGGCGCGGTTACACGTAGCCCATGATGCAACCTCATGATAAAATCGCGGAATTTTGAAAGTGATTCGGCTAAGGAACATGGTATGAAACCGGAATTTGCAACTCCCTCATGCTGCCGCTAGATATTTCTCTAGTATTTGTGATGTATTCTGTCTCAATACCATGTCAGAGGTTCTGCGATATATCCAATGGGTTATGGGCGAAAGTTGATTGAGAAGGATCTCAAACCAATGATGGTGTGCTGATTGAGGTTGTAAGAAAAAAAAATGGTTCAAATGGCTCTGAGCACTATGGGACTTAACATCTATGGTCATCAGTCCCCTAGAACTTAGAATAAACCTAACTAACCTAAGGACAGCACACAACACCCAGCCATCACGAGGCAGAGAAAATCCCTGACCCCGCCGGGAATCGAACCCGGGAACCCGGGTGTGGAAAGCGAGAACGCCACCGCACGACCACGAGATGCGGGCTAAGAAATATACATAGGGTTTTCAGGTCTCTAGCGTTACACTCTCCAGTACAAATGCTGCCTGGGATTAGGAATCAAGTCTTCCCATTCTACCACATACCTGTGTTGGATCCTATGGAGAAGTCCTTTAATGATTACTGTCATTAGTGAATCATATTTCTAGCACTCTCATATCTCGAAACAAGTCACCTTTTTCGAACCTATCAGCTACAGAAAAATCTGCTTTGCGCATGTGATTGTTCCAATTTAAGTCGGAACTGAGCAGAAGTTGGAGAGGGCTATACCCGCCACATTTTGCAACTCATGTAGAAACTGAGTGACCTGAGTTAGTGCGACAGGACCGTTTTTTGACCATTCAGAGGAAACGGGAACATGTTGCCGTAGCTCCGCCAACAGTGTACGATGTGTAAGGTTAGTGCCAAATGAAGCCTCCTCCTGCAACACGCCCGCATCTCGTGGTCGTGCGGTAGCGTTCTCGCTTCCCACGCCCGGGTTCCCGGGTTCGATTCCCGGCGGGGTCAGGGATTTTCTCTGCCTCGTGATGGCTGGGTGTTGTGTGCTGTCCTTAGGTTAGTTAGGTTTAAGTAGTTCTAAGTTCTAGGGGACTGATGACCATAGATGTTGAGTCCCATAGTGCTCAGAGCCATTTGAACCATTTTTCCTGCAACACGAGGTAGTATAAAAGACAGTACGGGAACTGGGGAAAGGACGAGGATTTTGCTACTGCATTGTAGTGCGCCCTCAAACTACGTACCAGTACTGCTGCCGAAGCAGATCCGCATCCCTCAGGGCCAATTCACGTCTGTTAGCCCAACATGCTATCTTTGTTATTCTGTCCCATCCAACAGAGAAAAATTACAAACTATAAAAGCTCCACTAACTTCATCCGATAGAGAACTCGATAAGAATTTACCGCATCTCTCTCCTCCCATATATAGAAAACCAATACCGTCTGCATGCCACCATTTAGCACATGTGACGATCCTATTAAATATACAGCTATTGATCCATTGCACAGACCAGTGTAAAGTTGCATCGCCTGTACTGTAGGAAGATGACCGTATCCCACAAACTATACTATAAGTCAAAGAGACCCCACCCCCTCTGTGATCCTGTGTCGTTGTTTGAAACATTGTTTTTTTTCTGCTGTAACAAGCTTTGTACACTGCCATACATTTTGTTTTTTTTCTGCCACGACTTCGAGGTCTATGTCAGGTTCAAAACTGATCCATTGCTTCTCACAGAAAACTAGACGTCGCACAGCATAAGTCATGCTACCATACCACACCAAACACACTGGGCGATTTTAAATAAAAGATAGTTACAACCTAAGGAAACTGGTTGGGTTTGGCGGCGTTGTGGAGAGGTTCCAAACTGCTGTCAGGAGGTGATTGACGACCTCTACATTTAAACTCATCTGTCACAGTGACAGAATAGATGATGGCTCTGCGTTCTGTTTCGAATGATTCATCATATTTCAGTCATGTTCGCGTTCACTGTTTTGGTGCTAGCCATTCCCAGAAGCCATGCAAAGTGGGTGCGCAGTTTGAGGCACCGTGTCACGGATTTCGCGGCCACTCCCGCTGGAGGTTCGAGTCCTCCTTCTGGCATGAGTGTGTGTGTTGCTCCTAGCATAATTTAGTTTAAGTTAGTTTAAGTAGTGGGTAAGTCTAGGGACTAATGACCTCAGCAGTTTGGTTCCTTAGGAATTCACACACATTCGAGCATCCCCAGAAGGTCTTGCCCGTCCACCCAAACTCTTCCACTTACCCAAACAAGAGATGTCAGTCAATCATTATGTGGTAACCAACAGCGTACCAGTGGACGGATATTTTTACTGACATTCGAAATGTATGCTGTAAGTCAATGATATGACCTTGAGATGCTTATTTTTGTGATGGTCTCTTCATAAACTACGTCTTTCCCTGCAGGCCCACGAGCAGCTCTTGTCGTTGCAACTGCATTGTTAAGCAAGTTCAAAAGTAACATGCTTTGACATAAGTTTTATTCCGAATTGGAATCCCCTTGCCCCAATTCCAGCTGGAATGGCCTGGCTCACAAAAACTAAGTTCTACAAGGACCCACCTTCTCCTTTCCGGACGGGAATGTAAGACAAAAAAAAATTACAAAAAGAAACAATCTACATCTACATCTACATCCATACTCCGCAAGCCACCTGACGGTGTGTGGCGGAGGGTACCTTGAGTACCTCTATCGGTTCTCCCTTCTATTCCAGTCTCGTATTGTTCGTGGAAAGAAGGATTGTCGGTATGCCTCTGTGTGGGCTCTAATCTCTCTGATTTTATCCTCATGGTCTCTTCGCGAGGTATACGTAGGAGGGAGCAATATACTGCTTGACTCTTCGGTGAAGGTATGTTCTCGAAACTTTGACAAAAGCCCGTACCGAGCTACTGAGCGTCTCTCCTGCAGAGTCTTCCACTGGAGTTTATCTATCATCTCCGTAACGCTTTCGCGATTACTAAATGATCCTGTAACGAAGTGCGCTGCTCTCCGTTGGATCTTCTCTATATCTTCTATCAACCCTATCTGGTACGGATCCCACACTGCTGAGCAGTATTCAAGCAGTGGGCGAACAAGCGTACTGTAACCTACTTCCTTTGTTTTCGGATTGCATTTCCTTAGGATTCTTCCAATGAATCTCAGTCTGGCATCTGCTTTACCGACGATCAACATTATATGATCATTCCATTTTAAATCACTGCTAATGCGTACTCCCAGATAATTTATGGTATTAACTGCTTCCAGTTGCTGACCTGCTATTTTGTAGCTAAATGATGAAGGATCTATCTTTCTGTGTATTCGCAGCACATTACACTTGTCTACATTGAGATTCAATTGCCATTCCCTGCACCATGCGTCAATTCGCTGCAGATCCTCCTGCATTTCAGTACAATTTTCCATTGTTACAACCTCTCGATACACCACAGCATCATCCGCAAAAAGCCTCAGTGAACTTCCGATGTCATCCACAAGGGGATTGACGACCTCTACATTTAAACTCATCTGTCACAGTGACAGAATAGATGATGGCTCTGCGTTCTGTTTCGAATGATTCATCATATTTCAGTCATGTTCGCGTTCACTGTTTTGGTGCTAGGCATTCCCAAAAGCCATGCAAAGTGGGTGCGCAGTTTGAGGCACCGTGTCACGGATTTCGCGGCCACAATGACGGAAGAGCTAGGATGATATTAATGGCAGGCCGTGTGCGGTCCAACGGCAGCAGTCTATGCATCCCTGTTGTAATGGACATATCTAACAAGATTCCGTAATAGTAATTTTATTTGTTTAGACATGTATAACGAACCTGCCAGGAACTGGGCCTGCAGTTGGTGTGGGTAACTGTACCCACTCAAAAATTGCAGATGAATATTTTACCACCTCTAGATTAGAAGGAATATATTAAGACCAAAAGACCCTTCGCAGAGCAGGTGTGTTAACTACAGTTACAATGACGTACAGACATCTTAGTGCGAGTACTCTCCTACATTTGGACCTTACTAACCAAACATACATCAGTAACTGCTGCTGCGTGTGTGGAAACGCTACGGTTCCAAGTGGGAGCCAGGTTACCGAAACCATAGGCGTCACCACCGCAGGGAAGGCCAGGAGGGAACGTATCCCCCCTCTCCCCCCCCCCCCCCCCCCAACATTTTTAGGAAAGTTATTTAAATTTTAGCCTCAGTTGACAAAAAAAGACACCGTTTATGGAGAAAACGGTACTCGGGGCTGTACTTCGAGAGACCATAGAATGTATATTTATAGGAAATATTGTAGGAAATAACCTAAATGATATGATTCAACCTAGTCACTAAATTATTTTAAATCACAGCCAGGTTCGTTACTAATCCCGTAAATACTGTAGGATTAGATTATGTATGTATGATTGTATGTATGTATGTATTGAACTGGGGACCTAGAAACGGCGGAGAGGCTCCGTCCCCGCCGTGGCCCTCAGTGGTACACAACCCCACAACGGGCTAAAACAGTCCACTCGCCCCACCACCGCCCCACACCGAACTTCGTCTTTCGAAAGATGCATCGCAAGTAAACATAGTGGGAGCAGGATACATAAGCACGAATCTGCTGGGTTTTGCTGTAAGTTTGTAGGATGTATGGCCAGGAAGCAGATGTCTAACAATCGAACACCATGTGACAATCACTACAGTCCGGTGTTGGCAAAATATCAAAAGTTTTAGTTAGTGCTTGTGTCAAGAGAAATCGCTATGAAGATAGTTCGAGGCAGTTCATCAATACTGTATTTTTTTAAGGCAAGGAAATGATGGTAAGTATATATTTATTTCAAAGCGTATTCCAGATCAGTCAGTTTTACCACTACAATGCAGTAGAACACTAGTTTATTTATATTTATCAACTTCTTAACTGATCTAAATACAGCAAGTAGCCTATTATGCTCTGCGTATTATTTTTCCTTGATTCTTCCCTACAAAAAGTTTTATAATAAAATGCAGTTTACCCGTAACAGATTCGCCCAAGCTATTCAGTAAAACTACGCGCTGTGAATTTTTAGAGGATGTATTTGTAAAGTAATAGGATTCCAGCTTTCTCAATGTTTTAAAATCATACGTTTGTACTTTAAACTAGGAAATACATTGTGTTTTCTGCCGGATTATTTTCACCTTCTTAAAATGATTTTAACAATCAAACTAACATATCATTTTAAATTGTAGAGGCTTCGTCTGCTACTGTTTCACTCAACCAACTTTGCCAAAATTTTGCATGAATAATGCTTTTACATATGAAAAGAACGTAGAACTATTGCCGTTTCTAAATATTTCACCATTTTATGGTAGTTGCCGACTCAATTATTTGAATTGTCACTAACAATATGTGAGAAGTTATCCCATCCTTTCCACTGAGAACAGTGTATAAATGATATATAGTCAAGAGAGACAATCCGTAAATATTTCACTCAAGTGCACTTATTAGTAATTATACCCTTCACAACTTTTCCAAAAAAATTCAGAAAAAATTTAAAAAAATAGAAATGACATACCATTACATTTTCATATTGTCTCTTGGGTAATGTTGAGAACTGTGAAAAATATTCTTTTCATCCTTGTGAAGGATACGTTACCAACTACTTGACTATAATAGTATAGAATATTTCCTATTATTTTGCTATACCTTTTTTGGAGACCACAGCAGACTTCCTACTTCATATAAGATTTTGTCACTATTCCTATAAAATGTGTGTTCATTTTCAGAGAATTCGGAAGAGAACGATAGTAAACTTTCATCTGAAGGAAAATCTGAAGAGCAGGTTTCTGCCATTGCCATGTTCAATAACACTGAGAGACCGAAACATGTCGCTGCAACTGCAGAAGAGTTGCTACTGCATGACGCTAGTGTTCAAGTTTTTGGCGATCTACAATGTGAAGAACCTAAACTTTTGCTTCACCACTGTAGTGTCAAGATCCAGTCTTTGATCAAAAAATTATTAACCTTTAAGAAAAGTATGACGAAGTAGCATGGAAGGCCATGTTGTGTTAGCAGCTGCAGGTCGGTAGCCACCAGTGTGGTGATGAATGCGGGTCACAGTGAGTGAAACGAAAGCGAAAGTAAACATTGATAATAATAATTTTCCTGCACCACCAACAGATCACTTTAGTCTATAGTTGTGTGTAACCATAACGCAATTTCATTCTGATGCCGCTTAATAAATAAATACGAACTTAGATGTCTCAGGAGATTTAATACGAGTAAGTATCAGTTCTACGAAAGGTACATTTTCACACTCGACAACGTAAACAAGACTGTAGTTCCAAATATGTCCTCTTGGGCGCTAGGGTAGACATACACAGTAGGTATGTCCTGTAATCGGTCGGCGTGAACCAGTCAAAGAGTCAGTAGTTCCACACTTGTCGCTTGGGGCGCTGGTGCAGACTAGTATATGCTAGGTGTGTCGTGTAATACGGACTACAGTGGACTCCGCAGCGAGGATAGACGAGCTCATCGGTAAACGGCGATGGACAGCGGTGACCATGTCGCAAGGGGGGCGATGTCACCACACCACGACGAGTCTCTGGTTATGGCAACACGACTAGGCACCGGGTTTTAGTGAAACAAACGGGCACAGGAGGCATATAAATAAGTCTGAATTTTAAGGCAGGGAGCACTTGACATCGCTGGAAGCCAGCAGTAGCACCATAACGCCAGAGCGAGGCTTGACAGCGAGACAACTCGGCTCTGCCTGCTGTAGCCAAGGGTTCGAGACTGGGCTGCGCCTGCCGCCTGTACCATCACAGGACTTGGTGTCCATCCCGATTTCTGCCTGAGGGCAACGGACTGTACCTTTCACACAGCAGACTCCACACACCGCCTCGGCCGCGGGCTGAACCGAGGGACTGTCTCCCGAGTGAGAGACCACCGCAGCACTACATCACGCGCCGCTGACATCAAGGGCTGTGGCCTACAGAGGCAGCCGGTCTCAGTAGCACCCATCGGAAGCTACAGCCTATTCATCAGCCCCAGCCAGGGTCAACTACAACACGTATCGAAATCAGTAAAAGTTCTTTGTAACTGTTAACAGCGTTTGCCCTGTGCCCTTCGGTCTGTCACCACCACTCACTCACTCCCCAGCCTGCCCACCCCGCTACGGAGTCTCGAGCAAGATAATAACAAAAACATCAAATTCAAAACATCTCAAGGATTTTTCAGAAAATCATATTTTGAAGTTTGTGACCAACTGGTTGCGTCACTGAAGCGTCGATTTCTTAAAGCGTTGGACAATTTACATTTGAACATCCTTCATGTCGCGATGAAACTGTAAAATTTTACAACAATGAGTTAAATGGAGATAGATTGATAAGTGATGTAGACACGTTTCTGCAACTTTGGAAGAGACAAAATGAGCAGGCAAAAAACTTGAGAGAACTTGTGGAGTTTTTTAAAAATATGAATGAACAAGGGGAATAATTCTAGAGTCTGTGCCCTTCTTTCACTTGCTTATTACAATTCCCAGACCATCCTGTTCTAATGAACGAAGTTTTTCTTTTTTACGCCGATTAAAAACTTAAGATCAACAGAGTTGCGAGACCGACTCAGCCATATAGCTATTTTGCATGTTTACTGTGGCGTTAGCGATTAAGTCACATGTTCAGCTTCTCTTTTTGTGTTCATTGTTTAATTCTTGCGTGTTTTTCTGTGCTTACATAGTTCTTAAATACGTGACATATATTTGTTATTGAGAGGTATAGTATCATGTTTTTGTAATGGTAACTTGCACGGCATTGGTGCTTTCTATTTATTTCAACAGAGGGATTTGGGAATCTGCTAGCATTAACAATGCAGGCGTACTGTTCTCGCTTCTTGTATTCATAATGATGTGACACCGTTTTGCCAGCAGTCTGCATGGGAAGCCAATTTGGCATGCCCTGAGTGCACCATCCTGTTGCATTCACATCACTTGCCTTGTTGTTAAATGAAGATCGTCGAGCAGAGCAGGCAGTTCATTCTGAAGGAAGTTGGCATACAGTCTCAGTCTGCCTTAAAAAAAAGAGGGGCAGCAAAATGGCTGCCGATAGTACCAAGCTGTCAAAAGATGGTCCATAGGTGTTGATCTGTCTCACGCAGCCTGTGGGGATTCACGAAGGACCAATAGTGTTCAGCAGGATGACTTGGCACACCTATGCTGCAAAATATTGACTCGTCTATAACTGGAGTCCCTTTAAGAAAACCAGTAGATTGCTTTAACGCCAACTCATAAAAGGTTGCCCTATTGGCCTTGCCCTCCACTGAATGCTTTTGATGCACGTGCTTACAGAACGGAGTCTTTCAAAATGTGATACACAGTGGTGCAGGATATCTGTAGCTTTCTAATGAGCATCCTGTGCTGCTTTGACGATTTTCGTGTACCGTTTCCAAAGTTGTTGGATTTGTTTGGATTTCACAAAGGCCTGTTTCACTGCGTGCAAATTCCCAGCTTCTCGAATTCGTTGTGGTACAGACCGAAATGTCCTGAACTCAGTATGTACTTAACCTGTGCCCCTTCGAACCCCTCTCAAAGCTGTGGCTGTCAGGATAAGGACAGCGCAGGAAATAACTGTCTGCAATGTATATCTTCCTCCACGTGGTGCAGTACCCCTGAACGTATTGGCTGCACTGATTGATCAACTCCCTAAACCTTTCCTACTTTTGGGAGATTTTAACGCGTATAACCCCTTGTGGGATGGCGCCATGCTTACTGGCCAAGGTAGGAAGGTTGAAAATTTATTGTCACAACTCTACCTCTGCCTCTTAAATACAGGTGCCCCCACACATTTCAGTGTGGCACATGGCACATATTCGGCCACTGATCTCTCGGTTTGTAGTCCTGGCCTTCTGCCATCTATCCACTAGAGAGCACATGACGGCCTGTGTGGTAGTGACCATTTCCCCATCTTCCTGTCACTCCCCCGGTGTCATGCCCACGGACGTCTACCCAGATGAGCTTTAAACAAGGCAGACCGGGAAGCCTTCACCTCTGCTGTCACTGCTGAATCTCCCCCACATGGTGCCATCGATGTTGTCGTTGAGCAGGTCACTACAACGATCGCTTCTGCGGCGGAAAACGCGATTCCTCGTTCTTTATGGTGCCCCCGGCGAAAGACAGTCCCTTGGTGGTCGCCGGAAGTCGCTGAGGCAATTACAGAGCGTCGGCGAGCTCTACAGCGACATAAGCGGCACCCTTCCCTAAAGCACCTAATAGCCTTTAAGTGGCACCGTGCCCGCGTTCGCCAGCTTATAAAACAATGGAAACAGGAGTGTTGGGAGAGGTACGTGTCGACCATTGGGTGCCATCGTCACCTTCCCAAGTCTGGACGAAGATCAGACGTCTTTTTGGGTACCAGACCCCATACCAGGCCCCAACAGGTGTCCCTGGCATTAACATCAATGGCGTGTTATCTACCGACGCAAACGCGATTGCCGAGCACATTGATGAGCACTATGCTCGAGCCTCTGTGTCAGAGAACTACCCCCCAGCCTTTCGCACCCTCAAACGGCATATGTAACGGAATGTCCTCTCGATCACTACACGCCACAATGAACCCTATAACCCTCATTTACGGAGTGGGAGCTCCTCAGCGCCTTTGCACATTGCCCTGACACAGCTCCTGGGCCGGATCGGATCCACAGTAAGCTGATTAAATATCTCCTATCTGACTACAAGCGACATCTCCTCGTCATCTTCAAGCGGATTTGGTGCGATGACGGGAGAGCACCATTATTCCGGTGCTCAAACCCGCTCAAAACCTGCTTGATGTGGATAGCTATCGGCTCATCAGCCTAACCAACCTTCTTTGTAAGCTGTTAGAACGTATGATAAGTCGGTGGTTGTGTTGGGCCAGGTTGGTTTCTGCCTGGGTCGCTCTACAATTGATAATCTAGTTTTCCTCGAGTCTGCCATCCAAACAGCCTTTTTCAGACGCCAAAACGTGGTTGCCGTCTTTTTTTATTTAGGTAAAGCATACGACACGACCTGGCGACATCATATCCTTGCCACATTGTATGAGTGGGGTCTCCGGGGCCTGCACCCGATTTTTATCCAAAACTTCCTGTCACTTCGTAATTTCTGTGTCCAAGTCAGTGCCTCCCATACTTCCCCCGTATTCAGGAGAATGGCGCTCCGCAGGGTTCTGTATTGAGTGTCTCTCTATTTTTAGTGGCCATTAACGGTCTAGCAGCAGCTGTAGGACCGTCGGTCTCACCTTCTCTGTATGTGGATGACTTCTGCATTTCGTACTGCTCTTCCAGTACTGGTGTTGCTGAGCAGCGCCTACAGGGAGCCATTCACAAGGTGCAGTCATGGGCTCTAGCACACGGCTTCCAGTTTTCAGCCACGAAGTTGTGTGTCATGCATTTCTGTTGGCATCGCACCGTTCATCCAGAACCAGAACTTTACCTTAATGACGATCCACTCACTGTAGTGGAAACATATCGATTCTTAGTACTGGTTTTCGAAGCCAGATTGACTTGGATACCTCACCTTCGTCAGCTTAAGCGGAAGTGCTGACAGCACCTCAATGCCACCGCTGCCTGAGTAAAACAATCTGAGGTGCAGATCGCTCTACGCTGCTGCTCTACAGGGCCCTTGTTCAATACCACCTCGACTATGGGAGTCTGGTTTACGGTTCAGCGGCGACTTCAGCGTTGCATTTACTCGACCCAGTGCACCATTGTGGCGTTCGCCTGGCGACGATGGCCTTTAGAACAAGTCCAGTGACCAGTGTCCTGGTGGAGGCCTAAGTCCCCCAATGAACACTGGACTCGCATTCGGGAGGACGGCGGTTCAATCCCGCGTCCGACCATCCTGATTTAGGTTTTCCGTGATTTCCCTAAATCGCTCCAGGCAAATGCCGGGATGGATCCTTTGAAAGGGCATGGCCGAGTTCCTTCATCCGATGAGACTGATGACCTCGCTGTCTGGTCTCCTCCCCCAAACAATCCAATCCAATCCCCCCATTTAATGGTAGGCGTGCACAACTGCTCGCCAATACGTTGCACACTTTAATAGTTCTCTGCGCATCTGAATTACCATCTCCTTTTCCCAGGACAGCGGTTCATCAACCGCATCGGCAGCCCAGGTCAGGACGTATGACAGCGGTTCATGTGCGGTCCCTTCTGTCTGAACTGGAGTCCTTCCCGTTACCACCTCTCCTTGAGGTCCATTCACGTACACCTCCATGGTGTACACCAAGGTCGCAGATTCTTTTGGACCTTTTACATGGCCCTAAGGACTCCATTAACCCTGCTGCTCTCCGCTGTCACTTCCTCTCGATTCTCGACATGTACTGGGGCCATGAAGTGGTTTACACCAGTGGCTCGATGGCTGGTGGTCACATAGGCTTTGTGTATGTTCATGGAGGACATATTGAACAGCAGTCCTTGCGAGATGGCTGCAGTGTTTTCACTGCAGAGCTGGCGGCCGTATCTCGTGCTCTTGAGCATATCCGCTCATGCCCTGGTGAGTCATTTCTCCTGTGTACTGACTCCTTGAGCAGCCTACAAACTATCGACCAGTGCTACCCTCACCATCCTTTGGTAGCGTTCATTCAGGAGTCCGTCTATGCCCTGGAATGGTCCCGTCATTCAGTGGTGTTTGTGTGGGCCCCAGGACATGTTGGGATCTCAGGCAACGAACTTGCAAACAGGCTGACCAAACAGGCTACGCGGGAACCGCTTCTGGAGATTCTCTGAAACTGATCTGCGTTCTGTCTTATGCCGCAGGGTTTTTCGGCTTTGGGAGATGGAATGGCATAACAGTGCGCACAACAAACTGTGTGTCATTATGGAGACTATGAATGTGTAGTCCTCTCACAGGGAAGCAGTTGTCCTCTGCCAGCTCTGTATTGGCCATACTTGGCTAACGCATGGTGGTTACCTCCTCCGTCACGAGGACCTACCTCAGTGTCACTGTGGCCCTACCGTTGATGTTGGGCGGCAATGCTGAACAGCAGCTTTAGTTTTACGTTTTATTCGTGAGGGTGCGTTTTATCATTTGATCTAAGTTTTAGTGCATGTCCTTTATCCCTCTGTGTCCTCCACCCTATATATATATATATATATATATATATATATATATATATATATATATATATATATGAAGAAGGTATCTGTTATTTCAGACATATATATATAGTTAAGGCTCATCGGCCATTTGACCTTATTCTTCTGTGCGGATGCACAAACAGTGCCCGAACTCTTACGGGAATTGGCAGCAAGCCGCGAGTAATGATTATAATGGGCAGGGGCACTATCAGTATAGTGCGGGACAATAAGTTGAGAATGTGGGTCACACAGGAGGCATGCCAGAATAAGTCCCTGCAGTTGCACTATCCTCAGTGGCTCAGTTGGATAGAGCATCTGCCATGCTGCCAAGTAGGCAGGAGATCCCGGATTCTAGTCCCAGTCGGCATTTACAACATTTCATATCCAAAGGGCATTGATCGAACCTAGATAGGAAACCGCAAATTGTGAGCTCTGCTTGCACGCCGTGAGTGAGGCCAGCAACCTTCATCACTTCCGCAAGCCGCCTGTAGGAACTGAGAATGGGCTCCAAACCCAAGTGACAGGTGCTGTTGGTGCCAACATGAGCAACAACTTGCAGGCTACTGCACCCTGCACCCTCAATAGCTGCAGGCAGGGCCTCCTCAGCATCTCATGTAAGGCCCATGGCAGACACACCGAGTGCACACTGGAATTCGTTCCAGGCCTGGACGTTATTTCCCCAAGGGGCTCCATAATGCGCATAATTCTATGCTCACTTTGGGGCATTTGTAACGTAGCCTCGTGCCTGGCACATGTAGCTGATGAGGTGTGGCACAAGTTTCAAGCTCCTGCGACATGTGCTTGTAACATAGACGCTGGTATGCCAGGAAATACTCTGTGCTGGCACATATGCCTCTACCCATTCACTCATCGAAAACACACCATAAATCTCTGATCCATTTTTTACTGCGCATGTGCAATCAGTTCACAGGCAGACTCGTGATGTTGCATCTTAGAAGCAAGTGATAAGCTTTGTACAGTTGGTAGCAGTTTGTGAAGCTGGAGTGGACTAAATTAATACCATTAGACTAATTGAAGAATTTCGCCAAAAGCGTTCGTAACGAGATCCTGTGATTCTAAAAACCTCATCACCAAACGCGATGCAGTTCTATATTTGCGTTTTGGATAAAAAATTGGGCAGTAAAATTCACAACCTGAAGTCACAATTCCTCCTTGAATTTAACAAATTTTCATCGTAGAAGACATCAGGATTGGGCAAAGAAGAGCTGTACGTATCAAAGTGGTCCACCTACAATTAGTCGCCTTTCCTGAAGAATGTAAACAAACCAGAAATGAGTTTATCCACTTTTGAGATAAGTTAGAGCGTATTTCTTTCACATAATTCTTATCATATATATTTATTTACATGTTAATAAAGAATTTTAATGTGTTGTTTACAGTCGTGCATGAAAAAGAAAGCGTTTTTGATGAAGTTGGTGATTATCACTGAGCTATCTTTGACACTATGCAAACAAATATTGCCACTCTATTTGTCCTTCAGCAGTGATCAAATATACTGCAAACCTGTTTCTCACCTGCTTAGCGTCTTTGGTAACATTTCTACTGACTCTTGATATTGATGTAAGTGATGATAATGATGATGATGACGATGATGATGATAATGTCTGGTTTGTGGGCGATAATGTCTGGTTTGTGGGTGCTCAAGTGCGCGGTCATAAGCTCCAATATAAAGTCCCAATTTTTACACAGTCCATTTTCTTGTAACAACCCAATCTAGTCACTCTCAACACAAACACCCAGTCCCCGGGCAGAGAAAATCTCCAACACAGCCGGGAATCAGACCTGGGACCCCGTGATCTAGAGGCAGCAACACTAGCCCATAGACCATGAGCTGCAGACATTGATGTAAGTGGTGGGTAATCTCTAATCTTCTGGGCTCTACAGTCCCCCTTTCTAGGTTTTGAGAATCGAAACCGCCTGGTGGTAAGCAAATTAGGCAAGCTTCTCCATTTCTTCTTACAAGTTATGAAGATAAATGCAGCACAAAATCACAATAGTTGCTTTATGGGGATCGAGATGAATAGGTTTCAGTAGAACATGAAAAACAGACGATAGTAATTAAGTATTCTAAATTTGCTGCTTTTGTTATGATATGTTCTTGAAGTGGAAAGACATCGTCAGCAATAATTACTTGGGGGAGGGAGTGGACATTGTTCTTCCAGGCAGAGGTTCTGATCTGGGTATGTGCAGCTCACCTGTTTGAAGGTCTTTATTAAAGGTTGTATGGTTAAATATGTCCTTGCATTGTCGGACACCACTGAAGGAACGGCCCACTTGTCCACTAACAGAGTAAATGGATGAGGCCAGATGGCCAGCCACCACATTGGTCCTCTGCCTCAAGTAATGTGACAGTGTAACAACCTGCCACTCATCCTGCAGTGAGCATGGATCCCCTGTGTCTGGTTCACTGGAAAGTGCCCCAACAACAGAGCCCATGGACAAAGCAAGTGACACCTGAGGTGTCCCATTCAATGGCCTGTTTCTCTGCTGCCGCCACACACTGAGCCAGCAGCCTGTGGACATTTGACCGCAGCTATAAGTGCCTTCAACTGTCCCTCACCTACAAGCAACCCTACATCTGCACACAGCATGCACACAACCTGTCAGTCCTACTACTGCTAACTTAAGAATTCAACTATGAAAACAAACAGAAAAGACTAAATGTGTGACTTGCTAGTCTCCTGGTACTTCGCCAACGGAGGCTGGCAGCTGACGGAGCTCTGGCCAGTGATTACTGGCCGTCCAAAACAACATATGGCTACTGTGCTACACACATGTACACATGGTTACAGAATGCAAATGAGTTACAAAAAATTGCTTTGGTAATAATTAAGCAAGTTGCTGACTGGCTAATTGGTCAGGATTGCATTGTGAAAATACACTCATCAGCCAGAACATGACAACCACCCACCTAATAGACAGTGTGTCCATCTTTGGCATGGATAACAGCAACACTGGATCAAGGAGTGAAAGCAATGAGGCCACGGTAGGTTGCTGGAGGGTGTTGGCACCACATCTGCACACACAAGTAAATTCTGGGAAAGGTTCCAATGAACTCTGAAGCCATGTAAATCACATCCCTGATGCTTTTGATTGGGTTCATATCTGGCGAGTCGGGGGGCCAGCACATCAATTGGGAATCACCACTGTGGTCCTCAAACATCTCTATCACACTCCTGGCCTTGTGACTTGGTGCACTATCTTTCTGACAAATGCCACTGCCGTCAGGAAATATGACTGTCATGAAGGGGTGATGTGACTGCAACCTGTGTACCATACTCCCTGGCCAGTGTGGTGCTTTTCACAAGCTCCACTGGACCCATGGATACCAATGTGAATCTTTCCCCGAGCATAATTAAATCACTGCCATCTCATCTCCTTGTCGCAGTGCAGGTGTCAAGGAGCTGTTCCCCTGGAAGACGGTGGATTCACGCCCTCCCATTGGCATGATGAAGAAGGTATTGGAATTCATCAGACCAGGTAATGCTCTGCCACTGTGCCAACATCCAGTGCTGATGGTCAGGTGCCCATTTCATTCACAGTTGCTGATGTCGTGGTGTTAATATTGGAACATGCATGGGTTGTCGGTTGTGGAGTCCCATCATTAGGAGTGTTTGATGCACTGTGTGTTCAGACATATTTGTACTATGCACAACATTGAAGTCATGATAGTTCCACCACTGTTTGCTAACTAACCTGTTTTAACAGTCTGCACAGCCTATGACTTCCACCATCTGTAATGAAGGGTGGCCACCCAACCGCCGCACACTGTCTGGACATGATTTCACCTTGGTTTTGCCACCTTTTGAAGGCCCTCACCACATCACTCCTTGAATAATTCACAAGTTGTGCAGTTTCCAAAACGCTCATCCTGAGCCTCTGGACCATCATAATCTCCCCTCATTCAAACTCAGATAGGTCACGTGCCTTCACCATACTACACATAGACAGCACACTCACTGATAATATGTACACAGTGCCTGTGTCTGACTAGCAGTCATTCCTTGCCAGATGACACTGCTCTTTCCTGGATTGATTTATATCAATAATAGGTCAGTCGTCATAATGTTCTGCCTGATCAGTGTATAGTCTTGCCACTCACTAAGTGCAGTGTTTCAAATTATGTAAATTCAGGTTGGAATATCAAAAATATTAGAGAATTGATAGACTGCTACTCACGATGTCATCTTTACAGTGAGTAGCACTCTATCCTTTTTGTAACATTGTTAATGGTGTTTAATCAACTATCTGTTTTCTTGTCTTAATTCCAGACCTTAGTAAAATACAGTAGATATTATTGTGTTAGGGATGTGGAAACTGAGAGACCAGGCTGTTCTGTGACATCCTGATTAAGCTTACACTATATTGGGCTGTATCATTACTATGGCTACATGGATTGCTGATTGGTATCTAATGCAACTGATAACTACAAAAGACACTAAAAGACTGGTAAACATTTAATCACCATTTCTTCCTTGCTGACTTGTCACATCTCATGTGTCAGCCTGCCTTGTGCCATCAACTACCCCCATGTCTGCAGTAGTGCTGCTCAATTATTGCTAGAATACTGTTTTTTTTTCCTCATTTACTATCCTTGTTAATACATTTTGACAAGTTGAATATTGTACTAGACTAACTTAGGACTGATCTGTCAACTGGCTACATAAAATTCTGCTTTAAAAATAATTTTGTTTGTGACAGGCAACAAACTGACATTTTCCTTTGACACTTGGCATTGCATGGGAGACATGATGATTAGTATTTCTTTTCAGGACTCCAGCTAAACACTGCAGAAGCTAAATTGCAAATATCTGCCAAAATACTAGAAAACTGTGACTGATGACTCTAAACCTATATATACCAGATGCTTAAAAAAGTGTACGATTTCCTGTAGAAGCAGTACTGGTAAAAACAAGGAGGAAAGTTTCTGTAATGATATGTTCAGAAACAAATACTTGTTGAGATATGGGCGGCTGAGGACCCACAGTTCACAGCTTGTATTTTATTTACAGATGAAGTAGGAGTCACAAAATATGGCATAGTAAAATACAACATACATGTGTGGGCAGATGCAAGTCTTCGAGCAATCACGGAGATGAGGCATCAGTATCAATGTATCGGCACGAACTATCAGTGACAGCCTCATAGGGACCTAAATTTTAGCAAACAGGTGTGGTGCTATGCATCAGTGATACTGTTTCCATGTGATGAATTACCAGCACTATTGTACAATTTTAACCTCACAGAAAGACAAATGTTGATATCTCAACAGTTACTGGTTTCTATTCATATCATTATACGAACTTTTCTTCTATATTTGACCAGTACTTCCTCCTGTATGAATATGTACATTTCCTAAACCTATGTTGAAAATGACTACAGCCCTTTCTAGATTCAACGATTCATTTAAAGCATCAGTTAACCATCCCTGAGAACCAATGTTTCCTGCTATTTGTGTATGAAGCAGCGTACAACTCATATAAAATTTGATTGTCATTGGACATCGTAGTATAAATCTAATATTGTGACATTTATGACTCAATTAACAGTGAAATTTTGTTTTTATTATCACTGGTATGATTAGGCAGCATTTAATTTCCTCCAGCCATTTAATCATTACCTATTTTTGGTTGCTGTAGGAAGGGGAAGCAGTAGTCACCTTAACAACGTGGAGGCATAAAACTGTCCTTTGGAGATGTCTCAAAGCTATAAAACAAAGGAACCTGGCCAAAAAGTCTCACATTCTGTGAACAACAATCTTAGGTTTTATTAACAGCTCCCCATGCTCCCCCCACCCAACCCCAAAAAATCACTGCAGTAAACCAGCAACTGATGTCCTTCCTCCTCAGTTAGTTATTTTCTCAGTACTCTAAAATACACTCTAAGACAAAAAAAAGTTGTGCCACAAAGGAATTATCCAAATGGGATGGATATCAGTAGATGTGGTATGCATGTGCAGACAAGCAAATGATTACAATTTTAGAAAAATTGGAAGATTTATTCAAAAGAAAGAGCTTCATAAACTGAGCAAGTCAGTAACATGCTAGACACCTCTGGCCATTATGTAAGCACATATTTGGTTTATTATTGAAAATAGTATTGTTGGATGTCCTCCTGAGAGATATTGTGCTGAATTCTGTTCAGTTGGCATGTTAGATCATCAAAATCCTGAGTTGTTTGCAGGACCCTGTCCATAATGCTCCAAACATTCTCAGTTGGGAAGAGATCCAATGACCTTCCTGACCATGGTAGGGTTTGGCAAATACAAAGGCAAAAGCAGTAGAAACTCTCATTGTGTGGGGGCAAGCATTATCTTGCTGAAATGTAAGCTCAGGGCGGTTTGCCATGAACAGCAGACATGTCTTGGACCTGGACTGGACTGGAGTAGAATTGTCTTCAGTGATGAATTCCACTTTAAACTGAGCCCCAATGACCAGCAATGTGTTTGGAGGTTCCCCAAATAGCAGTGTGATACCAACCTGCCTGTTACCCATCATACGGCCTGACAACCATGAGTGATGGACTGGGATGCCATTTCTTTTCATAGTAGAACCCCTTTGCTTGTCTCCCTTACAGCACAACGGTACATCAGCAATTTTCTATGTCCCCTTTTGTTGCTCTTCGTGGCAAGCCACATGGGCTTATATTTCAGCAGGAGTTTCTACTGCTTGTTTCATCATTGCCAAACCGTAAGTTGGCAAGTAAGGTTGCCAGATCTCTCTCCAGTTGAGAACATTTGGGGCATTATGCACAGGGCCCTTCAAGTGACTCAGAATTTTGATGCTGCCATACCTGTTGGACAGAATTCGGCCCAATATCTCTCAGGAGGACATCCAACAACTCTATCAATCAGTTCCTAGCTGAATAACTGTGTGCACAAGGGATAGAGGTGGACCAGCATGTTATTGACTTGCTCTATTTGTGAAGCACTTTTTCTTAACTAAATCATCCAATTTTTCTGCAACTGTAATCATTTGTTTGTCTGTACATCTACATTGCTCCTAATGATTTCTGTCCCATTGAGATAATTCTTTCATGGTGTGTCCTTTTTTTTTTCTTTTTTGTCTTAGACTGTTTGTTAGTTTCATTGGTTGGGTCTAGACTACAGGCAGTCCCTTTCTTCCATCACATTTATCCTTTTTGATAGTAAGCTGTAATTTTGGCTTCACAACTTAGGAGAGCTTGTCCCTCTCTGCTGCTGATGCACTTTCGGCACATCGGTGGGTCACTTACATGTTATTACTCATCAAGAGACAGACATCATCTTGATATGAATTAGTTCACCTCATTAAATGATTGAAGAACTGTAGATGCCAAAATGACTCAGGGAATTTTACTGCTGACATAATCTTCCATATCCTGCATGCTATTCCAGGGTTTTCAGCATACGTACGTGGTTATAAAGCATCCAGTCTGCCTTATGTACCTGGCTATAAAGCATCCAGTCTGCCTTACTGAGCATCTGTACAGAGAGCCAATTTCTATGTACTGCTCCGTATGGCAGAAAAATGATCTATTACTTTTAGATAGGTTTTTCAAGTTTTTAGGCCAACATATTTTACTCAGAATCTCTATATTATTATTATTATTATTATTATTATTTTATCTTCTATGAGTAGCCTTCATTGTGACACAGTGAAGTTTAGAGATATGTTGCATAAATACTTTGTGAGATGTTGCAGTTTTTTTAGTTGCGCTATAACAACACTTTTCTCTTCATCGCAGTTTTTATTGACTTTGTTACACCTTACAACTTATGCATTTGAGCATTATGCCATTTTCAAAGGATCTGAATAAGAAGGGTATGCATGAGAAACATATGATGACATCAAATAATTGTAAATACACCATGACAAGTGAATAAAAATAACGCTTACCAAACATATTATACGCAATGCGTTATAGATCAACAAACAGCAAAACTGTATCTGTTGAACATATACAGGTATGACATAAGACTGAGGAGATACAATGTATTGGACAGATTCGTTTTTGCTATTTGTTAGCCTACAAAGCAGTGTGTCATATACACACAACAAAAAAAGTTTAGCACCACCGCAGTTCCCAGAACTCCTGAACACAGACGTTGACTGTGGATATTGTAACATAGACACAGTCCCTTTGACTATTCAGAGATGTCCCTAAACCCAACCAAAGATGTAAACAACCATGCCTGAGCAGCGCCTGTTAGATGGTGGGGCTTCGACAGCCAATCAGTTCGAGTCATTCCACCAGGAAGGAGGTACACGACTCATGTTGTCTGTAGTTCAACCAGTCTAGATGGTCAATACCACGGTTCAATGATGTCCACATTGTTACTTTGTGCCAGGAAGGGCTCTCAATAAGGGAAGTGTTCAGGCATCTGAAGTGTCCAGGCGTCTCGGAGTGAACCAAAGCGATGTTGTTTGGACATGTAGGAGATACAGAGAGACAGAAACTGTTGATGACACGCCTTGCTCGGGCACCCAAGGGTTGCAGTGGATGACCGCTACCTATGGATTATGAAAGGAGGAACCCTGACAGCAACGCCACCATTTTGAATATTGTTTCTCATGCAGCCACAGGATGTCGTGTTACCACTGAAACTGTGCACAATAGGCTGCATGATGCGCAGATTCACTTCTGATGTCCATGACAAGGTCCATCTTTGAACCACAACACCATGCAGCACGGTACAGATGAGCCCAACAATATGCCGAATGGAGAGCTCAGGATTGACATCACGTTATCTTCACCGATGAGTGTCGCATATGCCTTCAACCAGACAATCATCGGAGACGTGTTTGGAGGCAACCCGGTCAGGTTGAACGCCTTAGACACACTGTCCAGCGAGTGCAGCAAGGTGGAGGTTCCCTGCTGTTTTGGTGCGGCATTATGTGGGGCCATGTACGCCACTGGTGGTCATGGAAGGCACTGTAACAGCTGTACGAAATGTGAATGCCATTCTCCAACGGGTAGTGCAACAATATCAGCAGCATATTGGCGAGGCATTCATCTTCATGGATGACAATTCATGCCCTCATCATGCACATCTTGTGAATGACTTCCTTTAGGATAACGACATCACTCGACTGGAGTGGCCAGCATGTTCTCCAGACATGAACCCTATGTAACATGCCTGGGAGAGATTGAAAAGGGCTATTTATGGACAATGTGACCCACCAACCACTCTGAGGGATCTACGCCAAATCGCCATTCAGGAGTGGAGCAATCTGGACCAACAGTGCCTTGATGAACTTGTGGAGGGTATGCATCAATGCAAGAGGATGTGCTACTGGGTATTAGAAGTACCAGTGTGTACAGCAATCTGGACCAGCACCTCTGAAGGTCTTGCTGTATGGTGGTACAACATGCAATGTGTGGTTTTCATGAGCAATAAAAAGGGCAGAAATTATGTTTATGTTGATCTCTATTCCAGTTTTCTGTACAGGTTCCAGAACTCTCAGAACCAAGGTGATGCAAAATTTTTTTTGATGTGTGTAATTGGTAAGTGTTAATTTCCATTCACTTGACACAGTGTATTTACTATTTATTACTTGATGTCATTATTTGTTTCTCACATACACACATTTTATTGCAGATCCTTTGAATATGGCGTAACACCAAAACACACGAACTACACTCCTGGAAATGGAAAAAAGAACACATTGATAGCGGTGTGTCAGACCCACCATACTTGCTCCGGACACTGCGAGAGGGCTGTACAAGCAATGATCACACGCACGGCACAGCGGACACACCAGGAACCGCAGTGTTGGCCGTCGAATGGCGCTAGCTGCGCAGCATTTGTGCACCGCCGCCGTCAGTGTCAGCCAGTTTGCCGTGGCATACGGAGCTCCATCGCAGTCTTTAACACTGGTAGCATGCCGCGACAGCGTGGACGTGAACCGTATGTGCAGTTGACGGACTTTGAGCGAGGGCGTATAGTGGGCATGCGGGAGGCCGGGTGGACGTACCGCCGAATTGCTCAACACGTGGGGCGTGAGGTCTCCACAGTACATCGATGTTGTCGCCAGTGGTCGGCGGAAGGTGCACGTGCCCGTCGACCTGGGACCGGACCGCAGCGACGCACGGATGCACGCCAAGACCGTAGGATCCTACGCAGTGCCGTAGGGGACCGCACCGCCACTTCCCAGCAAATTAGGGACACTGTTGCTCCTGGGGTATCGGCGAGGACCATTCGCAACCGTCTCCATGAAGCTGGGCTACGGTCCCGCACACCGTTAGGCCGTCTTCCGCTCACGCCCCAACATCGTGCAGCCCGCCTCCAGTGGTGTCGCGACAGGCGTGAATGGAGGGACGAATGGAGACGTGTCGTCTTCAGCGATGAGAGTCGCTTCTGCCTTGGTGCCAATGATGGTCGTATGCGTGTTTGGCGCCGTGCAGGTGAGCGCCACAATCAGGACTGCATACGACCGAGGCACACAGGGCCAACACCCGGCATCATGGTGTGGGGAGCGATCTCCTACACTGGCCGCACACCACTGGTGATCGTCGAGGGGACACTGAATAGTGCACGGTACATCCAAACCGTCATCGAACCCATCGTTCTACCATTCCTAGACCGGCAAGGGAACTTGCTGTTCCAACAGGACAATGCACGTCCGTATGTATCCCGTGCCACCCGACGTGCTCTAGATGGTGTAAGTCAACTACCCTGGCCAGCAAGATCTCCGGATCTGTCCCCCATTGAGCATGTTTGGGACTGGATGAAGCGTCGTCTCACGCGGTCTGCACGTCCAGCACGAACGCTGGTCCAACTGAGGCGCCAGGTGGAAATGGCATGGCAAGCCGTTCCACAGGACTACATCCAGCATCTCTACGATCGTCTCCATGGGAGAATAGCAGCCTGCATTGCTGCGAAAGGTGGATATACACTGTACTAGTGCCGACATTGTGCATGCTCTGTTGCCTGTGTCTATGTGCCTGTGGTTCTGTCAGTGTGATCATGTGATGTATCTGACCCCAGGAATGTGTCAATAAAGTTTCCCCTTCCTGGGACAATGAATTCACGGTGTTCTTATTTCAATTTCCAGGAGTGTACTTTCATACTTACAAAAACTTTGACATTGTGAGGAACATGCATCATTCTAAATATGAGGAGGAAAAAGCTCTTTTAAGGATAACAGATCATAGTAACAACAGGTGAAATGCAACAATAAAGAATTATAGGCAAAATGTAACAAATGTTAATGTATATTCTCTGAAATGGAATACATTACTTGAGAAAGTTGTAAATAAGAATTAAAAATTATCACTGAATTTATCTTGCAAATTTTCTCTCTCATAGTCAAAATTGTTTGAAAACAATGCTTCATAATATCAAAATCATATTTTCAAAACAGCTAGTCATTAATTAATTACTCAGTATCAGTCTGCATTTGAAGAGTCCTTTTGTGTATGCCCTGATCTTATAAGTAAGCACATGTGCACAAGACATGTAGTTATCTAGAAAAACATACATATTTATTCAATACATTGTTGGTTAATAAACTTGATCTCAAAAACAAATTTAGTGCTGCAGTTTTGCAAGCATCCTTTTCATAATCATTATTAAATAAATATTTATTCCATTGCAGCACATACTTTGTTGCTCAAAAATAAGCCAGGTCATTAAGGACACATCCATCATTTCTAAGATTGTAAAATTGATGATTATTCTAATCAAAAACATGATTAATGTGAGGAACAATTACTGATACAATGTGTTTATAATGTATGCAGGTCACCAAAACATAAAAAGAACATGAAAAAATTGTTTACAAAAAGTTCCAACATTCATTTTAGGAGACCTCTAAAGTGTATACCAGAACATGATGTTATACTATTTCAAGCACATCCAGGTAGACCAACAATGTGTAACTGCATTACTGATCAGTTCACCATCCAAATTTACATTAGTATCACAAACCTCTTTCCAACTGAGCACTTACAAAGAATTATCATTGCATATCATCTGCCATAGTGACAAGGAAAGAATATCATCAAAATAGCCATAGCAATGTGTGATATCACTCCCAATACAACAACAATGAGCAGGTGCATTATCGTGTTGCGCTTATAAATAACTGTATGTCGGTGAGGTGAATCTTCAAATTACTCAGACGGCTTTTGTTGAAAGTAACATAGATGTCTTTCTTGTATAAAACTTTCATTTCCAACAGCTGGCCAAGTGAACAACTTATTGATCATGCCACAATATTCATTGTGAGGATATTAAAATCAGCCTTTATTTTCAGTGACTTCTACAGCAATTTTTATAAAGTGGAAATGGTGCAAACATAATACCTTGATAACTGTTAGTGATAAAACTCTTATTATAAACTATTTTTCTTTAAGTGATAACAATAATATTCCTAGTCTATGACAAAGGCTGTGTTCAGTTACAGTACTTCATTTTCAAAAAATAAAATAATACGGGTAACTGCCAGTTTTGAAGCATTGAGAAAAGTGTGTGTGTGTGTGTGTGTGTGTGTGTGTGTGTGTGTGTGTTTGCCACATTTGAATAGCACAGTTAAAGACTATGAAGACCATGTTAACTAGCCAACTTTAATAACACACTGACAACCATAGAAAATAGTTACTAATCATTCAGAGAAAAACAGAACACAGAAGTCTTCAGGTATGAAATTATTTGTTTGTGAAGTCATGATAGTTACAGTTATAACACAGTATATTATAGAATCAGAGTTACAGAGTGTATACCAATATGCAAATGAGCAAATGTTAATTGCTTATGGACTTCCACTAAACAAATTTAGTATCTAAATTCTTTAATTCCAGGCAGCTGAATATGTTTATTTAAACACAAAGAAAATGACACATCACCAAGAGATAATGCAGGATGCTGTTTCCTCAAATAAAATTAAATGATTCCAGAAGCACTAAAACAATGTGTATATGCAGGTGATCAAGAAATGACAATTAAAATTTTCCAGTTCCTATGCGTATTTATTATGAAGGTGAAAGTTTGTGCTATATGTATTTGGTATCAAACAGTTTCTGTATTGAATATTTTTCAGTCTACAGAGTATAAATGATAACTGTTTACAATATACCACATTGGTGTAAAGAGAGAAGAGATGAACAATTTTAAAGTAGCAAACTTGTGGTCTATCAAGCCTGGAAACTGCCTCAAATTGGCCTGCAAAAACCATCTAAGCTACAACGCATGCACACCATGAGATTTTCAGTATTCTCTCATTCTCTTCATGCAATCTATTACTCCTAGAGAAAAAATGAATAGAAACTGTTTTGTATGAAATTTAATGTAGTTTAGTTTTGTGTTGGGATTGTTACAGATTGTGATTTTAAAGTTATTCAAGAAAAGCATATGAAAGTGACCTTCAAAAGTGTCTCACCCTGTACCCACCCGACCCCAGTCAGGATTTTTTGTGTGTTGTCCTCCCTCCTGTTACTACAAAAATTTGAAGGTATGCAAATTATTTCCTTTTTGGGGTTCCGTTCATAAATTAGTAAAAATGGAATCCTTATGGGGTCACTTTCTTGTCCATCTCCCTGCCTGTCTGTCCAGCTGTTAGAAACCCTTTCCTCAGGATTGGATAGATGTATTACGTTGAAATTAATGTCAAATATCGAAGTCTATGGTCCCATAGATGTGTAATGAAAGTAAGCTTCTAAATCAATGCAGACAGAAGATACAGTTATTTATGTCATATACTTTGATACTCACACACTCATTCATCAAAACCTACAGGGTGATCCCCATTGGTCTAGGATTGTGAAATTTGGCAAGAAGCAATGTTTCATATACAAGTAAAGGAAAAAACAGAAAATTGTTTATTTGTAATTATATCACACGAAAAACGTATTTCTTTTGTCATTTGTTATCTGACTTCCAATTGAAAATTAAAACATTCTCAAAAGCCTTGGAAATCACAGGACCAACATTGTCCAAGTATCAATGTTGATAAAAGGCAAAAATCATTTCTGCAATAAATGAACAATCTATACAAACAGTTAAGTCTGTGCAGAATCCTTAGAGCATGAGTCCTATTCTAATCTGACCAACTATTCTGGTCCTCACTGACTGGACTATTATACCATCGGCTTAGTCGTGCACTCACAAATTGTATAATTTATGTTTGTGTATGTTTTACCTCACAATTTTCTGATTTTAACAGCATGAAATTGACAGTTAAATTGTGTTGATTGTGTGGTCTTCTTAGTATGAAGCTACTACAGTTGTTTATATCAAATTTTAAATGTAATTAGTTTTTGCAAAATGTCTAAGTAACAATTTTTTTCTTTCATTACCCTCAATGGAAAGTTTAAATTAATAATAGTCAACTAAGCCAGTGGTATAAGAGCCCATTCAAACAAGATTGAAAAAAAAAATATAGTTGAATATGGAAAGTAACTTATGTAGTCGCAAATTTTTGTACAATGTTAGGAGGAATGCCATGAACAACATACTAAAAATCCTGATTGGTGTGGGAGGGGGGAAAGGGGTGCACCTGAAAATCACTTTCGTATGTTTTTCTTGAATAACTCCAAAACTGTGTCCTATAGTGAAAACTTATCCCAATACAAAATTGAAGTACATTCAATTTCCTACAAAAAAGGACCCATTCATTTTTTCTCTAGGGCTAATAGTCTGCTCAAAGAGAGTGAGAGAATATTGAAAACCCCTCATGATGCAGATGCACTGTAGCCCAGGAGATTTTTGTAGTCCATTTTGAGGTAGTTTCCCAGCTTGATAGACCACAAATGTTGCAAATGCTATTAGGATTATGCGTGACTGAAGATGGCAGATTTAGTACTATTGATAGGCACATACAAAAATATATGCAACTATTTTAGTTTTGAGAATTATTACTTATTTCCTTAGAGAGGAGAGATGGATCGATTTGGCAATTGGGCAAGGTTAAAGATGAAGGGTAGGTGACTCAGACTTCAGGATGAGACAATCCTATCAACAGCTGTGTTTGAGCAATTGAGCACTGTAACCATGTAGTGAGCCACGTGAGCAGCAGTTATTCCCAGTCACTAACTATCCGTGCAGCTTCTGTCTTGCTTGCTTCCAAGTGGGCAAGCACTTGGTGAGTGTGACCCAATGGACATGTAAAATTTTCCAAATGGCTAAGGAAATGTGATGATTAGCTACGTTAAAATGCAGTACAAGGCCTATGGGAGAGCACTGAGCCTGTACACACTGGAACTTCACAGCCTTTGTGCATCATATGATTTGCGTTTGGCAAGTCATTAGGCAAGTCAGTGAAATATCTTTGGCAACTTCCACTAAGCTGTGCTAAATTTATTCGTCTTCTCTCACACACAGCTGCCAAGAAAACAGCACACAGGTGGGCATGTGCTTGCAATGCTCTACTGGGTGACCTCTCTTCCTTTTTAACCCTCCCTGGCCTATCCCTCTCTTCTCTCCTCTCTTCTCCTTCAGGAAGGAACTAATTGTTCTGAAAGCTAGGACAGTGTTTACTGTTAAATGTGTTTGTTGGTATTACTAAATATTTTGCTTCCTAAAGCCAGGGCTCATAATTTTATAGTTTTCTTGAGGAAATTTTACTCTTGATGCAATTAACTCAAGCAATAACAACACCCTTTTTTTTATATTGTATTCTACAAATGGGAGGAGGGTACTTTATGGCCACCACAAAAAATGCAAATTTTGTTAATTGTTATTGACTTTTATTAACAACATACTTTTTAAAAAGATTCTGATGTCTAAGTATGGTCCAGACCTGAAATTATTGAATATGGCATCCACTGTAAAATGTTGCATCTATTACTACACATCAATTACACTTCAATTTTTGGATTAAGTCAACCTCAAAAAATTAATACAACTAAAGAATTTGGTAGAAGCATTCAGTGAAAATAATAAATATTTCCTCCATAATTTTAAAATATAAAGTACATGCCTAGATTACAATAATTAAAAAAGGTGGGCATAAAGTAACCCCCTTTGGAATTGTTATGAGTTGAACATAACGTAGCATACTCAGTTACGATAATGATGAATAAACAATCATTCCATCGTTAAAATCCTGTACACATCTGTAACAAAATCCATACTCCAAATAAAAAATAAAACTACTCCTATAGATAATGAGACTTGATATTTACATTACATGAAATTGCTAGAAACTATGGTGTCTGTTACTGTAAGTCAGGCTGAAAACTACTTCTGTCGTAAGTTATGAAACATATTTCCCCTTCCTGCTATTGACCACAATTATGTGATAACAAAGTACTGAACTACACTAATTTTGTTTGGTGCATCACAGAAATGATAGTGACTGTTCATAACCACAATGCTACTTCCTATCAAATTGTAAGTTACCAACAAGACAATAGCTCATCTTTTGTAATAGCAATTCTGTAAATATTCAAAAAATTTAAAAGGACACTCATACTCATATACATCATTTGGTAAACCTCACACCGGAGGTTACATGATGACTTTCTTCCTTATATTTAATTTGCAATGTCTGCCTGATTCAGTTTTTTAGTTTTTATCTAGGTATAATTAATGATATCACCTGCATTAAAGATTTGTCTCTGATTTCATTTTGCATTTTCCCAAATCATTACTGAGAAATGCTGTGCCACCTTGGAAATAGAGTAAATTCGTTGAATAAAGTGACCTGACTGTTAACACTACAGTGGTACTAAATTTGTATTTGTACACTTCACTTTAGTTTAATTTGTCCAAGATCACAAACTAGATGTTTCTGTTTTGAGGAATTTGCTTTAAAATGAGTGGGGCTGTGTGTTATCAAAACATGAATTTATTTTGAGGAGTCTGTTAGTGTCAATACAGTACATAAGACAAACTAGATATCATTATAAAACTATTTCATGAAAATAAAATTTGAAAATTATCATTTATTGTAATATATATAAATATTTCTTTCTTGTGAATAACAATAGTTGTTAGAAGAAGAAGAAGTTATTAAGAAAACATAAATAAACAAGATCAACATCCCAATGTTTTGTATCCAGGGACTCTTACATAACCATCATAGAAAACAGCCACATCATTTGCTGTGTTGAGAGCCAATGCTAAAAGCTTCTCTGCTGCCAGAGGATGCCAAACACCAAATGTACATGAAAGGTCTTCAGCTACATCCCAGTAATGACATCGTTTTGTCAGTCGCACAGAGGGCACATATTCAAACAGATCAACATATGCACAATGTGGAAGCAATAGTGCAAGTCCTGCAAAGCAAATATATAAGACAGAAAGCTACTTTCATAAAAGACAAGAAATTCAAGTATTTAAGTGTAACAGACAGACTGGAAATGAATTACAGAGCATTTAACTATGATGTACTACCTTTGGCATGACAAACAAAAAGAATATCATTGCAAAAGTCTTGAATTTTGAGTTTTCTTGAAAACATTTAACATTATGTCCTTATTTTCTTTCCACACATTTAGGGCAAAAAATATATATTGATTGTACTCTGCTTACAGTATAATCATTTCAGCATGACCATTTTCATAGTTAGAAGTGATAGCTCAAGAAGTTTCCTTTGGTGCCAACAAAGTACATAAAGGCTATGAGAACACAGAAATGGAAGTTTTTATTACATATAATTTTTTTCTTTTGATGCCACTTGATCAAGACCAGATAAAGAGATAGAGTTTTATAAAATGAAAGTGATAACAAGTGAATATGAGTGTAACACTTACGGAACCAGGAAATAAGAAGAACCAGAAACAAATGGAGAAAATGTCCCAGCATGAAATGCACGATGTAAGAATAAATAAACTAATATTGTAATGTAACATACTACGTGGAATGTAAAATATTATGTAAGAAAATCCAGACACTCACAATATAGAGAAAGCACTGAGCACTGAGTAGTGTCAGGAGAATGTAGCTTTGTTAAGTCCATATGACAAAACATTAATCATCCCATTCAAAGGGCACAATGGTCAATTTAGAGCACTGTAGATGGTGCAAAACTGCTAGCAGGTTGTGAGATCCTCAATAGCTGACATAGGTCATGGCAGTGAAGTAGTGTGTATGTGGCAGTCAATTGTATGGAGTCAGTGCAGTAAGGTGGGTCAGCATGGCGATGGGACGGAGTCACAGGAAGGAGATATCATGCCCATTACCACATCATGAATGAAGTTGTCTGGTATATTGCTGTATGAACTGCATGACATGTCTACAAGAAGCAGTGTAACATTCACAGACATGTATCACAGCATGAGGAGTGTGGTTGTAAAAAGATACTGTGCTGGTGCCACTTTAGATTACCATGAAAGCCAAGTAGTTAGCACAACTTTACTGTCAGCTGCTATGGCACTGTTTCTCACACGTGCCCGCTGATGGGACCATGCCAGACTCCAGCATATAAGTCAGTGACAGACTGGCCTGATTCTTACCTATGTGTGTCATGATGCCAGCAATGGAGTGCATGTTGAGTATTATCTTTTAGGCTTGAGCATTATTTTGTGTACTCTATCCGTAATGTGCAGAATTCTAATACAGCTTGGATTTTACTTTGCTTTGAAACAGACTTAACACTGTTTCTGAATAGCATCTTATATATATATATATATATATATATATATATATATATATATATATATATATATATATATATATTGTTATGAATAAATTCTGTTGGTAGTACATGGAGATCACCTTTTTTTACAAAGGTGGCAACAAGGATGAGATTTGTGATGCTTGTAAAATGGATTCTGAAAATTTTTGTAATTAGGAGAGAGTGTGAGTTACTCAACAATGGAAGAATTCCAAAAGCTCCTAATGCAAACTGTGCCGACTTATCAGGACTTAGTGACATTTATATAATAGTCAATGCATGTGTTAGTGACTGTAACAGGAATGCCTCCCACGCCACTCTCACTTACAACCTTTCCACCATTTAATGAGCAACAATACCAGCTATATATTTTGGCTTGACAAGTTTCTGATACAGAAAGACAAAAGTCTATGTTCTTGTCAGGAAATCATGAACTATATCAGCTTATACAAAAGCTACAGCCGTTAATAAATCTGTCAGAACTTGAGTTACCTAGATTGTTTCCTCTATTGCAAGAACATTTTTCAATGAAGAAACATTTTATTGCAACCAGGTTAAAATTTGGCAGTGAAAAAACGCCCCTATCACTTTTATGCAGACTGGGCCACTGACCTACAGAGGTAAAGGACGGGTGGCAATTCAAATGTTTGTGCACGTAGAATTATGCAGACACTCTAATTAGGGGCATTATAGTGCATCTTATTTCCAATGCAGAAGTGAAGGATCACATACTGCAGGAATGAGATCCATCTTGTATGGAAGTTATGTGGGTAGCTCAAGCCTATGAAACTGCCCACACAGCCCACAATTTGTTTATGGAGGAAGGAGACATCACAGCGATCTGCTCCATGGCACTGGTTATGTGGGACTACACGCCACCTCAGATGGGGTCCCAACCTGCTCCACAGTCCAGGTAGCATCAGCAGCTGAGCTGTTACCCAGCTGTAAACATTGTTCCTTCACCTTGCACACAATATGTGCACGTATCGACATGTGACATGCCACATGTGTAAAGGAAAAGGACACTTGCAAGATATATGTCAAAGCAGGTTCTAAGTGTATATGTCCCAATCAACGGAAGTGTACCAAGTGAGTGATGACTCTGCAGAAGTGCAGATGTCTCAGGATGAAAGCTAGCAAGTGTACTTAGATGTGTTCATAGGTAAACACCCTGTGCAGTTACTTCTCAGCACCAGTGCTCTGTGACCTTGCTAGACCAGTCAACTTACTTAAGTTTCAGATTGCTGACCTTGAAGGCAGCTGAAACAAACCTACGGATGGACCTATGGTTACTATCAGATTCCCTTGCTAGGAAAATTTAGTTACAACAAAGAAAATTTCCTTGTGGCATATGATCTCATTTATGGGATAGACACTTCCCATATTCTTGGATTTACAATTCGTGAAGAAGCAAAAGGACTAAAATGCAACCTGCACATTGTTTCAGGCAACCCCTCCTGACAGATTTTTGTTTCAACTTCTCGGGCAGGACTCAGACTAAATGAAGATTTTATCACAGTCACCATTCGTGTGGATATGATGCCTCACACTGCATCTGATATGCACTCTGGTATTCTGGCAACTTATAGGGGCCAACCTGACTGAAGGTCACAGCCCTGCACTGCCAGTACTTCATGACTGCCCATCACTGCACCCTCTTGGACATTTTGCATCTGCTTCTGGAGCATGTCTTTGTTAAGTGACCTCCCTTCTAGGTGGGCTCTTTGGTACAGGCTCCTCAGCTAGGACTCAACCCAATGTGGATTAGTGGCACAAACTCTGCCCACTGTGGGCCTGTGTTGTATGCCATGGGATCCATCCATGGACTTCTATAGCAATCATTAATACAAAGGCAGTTTTTGTTACAATAAGATTCTTTCAAAACATGTTGGAGTGAGCAACCAGTCACATTATTTCTATGAATCATTAAGTCATGACAGGAAGTATACCAGATGTGAGCTTTGTTCCATGGATGGCTCAACACCCTCAGACTTGATATGACTGTGAAGGTCAATAGATATCCTCAATGGTCAAAACTGGGTATGTATATGTCAAAGTGATATAATGAAGAGGTTTCACCATAGTGAACCTAACATCATCTTTTCTGTGACAGTCATGCAGTAGAAAGAGTTATGGATCTTGCTTAGTGTAACTGATGTAAGATTGTGCCTATATTGAAGTCTTATACATCTAAACTAATGTTTCTGGTTGCAGCAACTGACATGTCAATTTGGTTATTCAAGAAAACATAGTAATAACTCAACAAGAATAAATAATTAGTTCTGTCTTCTCAAGAAACCAACTTGGACCTATGTAATGAAAAGTTTGGATAAATTATTACAGCCCCTAGATGACAACAACTAAAGGGCAGATGAGTATTTATCGACTTTTTCCAGTAACATTATCTTAATGGAACCCATTTATCCTTTAAGGTTGGTGATGATTCACTATGATTGCATGCTAGTATTCTTGTCAATTATTGTTAGTCTTACCATTGTGTGAGAGTGTTATACTAGTATTTGGGTTCATCAGCTGGTACCTGATAATCACATTCTGAAGTACTAATTATTATTGCAATTTTCAGCAGCAAATGTTATTTCCAAGATGCATAGGTGGCAAATGCAGAAGAAAGAGGAGGCACTTGAAACCTGAAAATTTCTGAAAAAACTGAGAACAGGTCCCACTGTCAGAAACAGCTGCTGAATTGGACTGCATCACGTGGAGATAAGTATAGTATCACGTTTATAGAACAGTGTGGTGTCTTTCAAGCACTTTATTTTTCACTATTTTGTGTGTGTAAAACAAAAGGGAGCACAAACATAGCAAAAACAGAAGATGAAATAAAATCAGGATGTAGATGTTGTGTTAAATCTGTTAAATCAGTCCATGGCAGGTTAGAAGGGGTAAAGGATCTTAACTTTGCAGAACTGACTGAAATACTTTCCACACATAGGAAAGAAAATAATGAGAGTTGGAATCAGAAATGAAACTTAACAATGTTGAAACTAGTAAACAATTACAAAACAATAAGAAACAGCTCGAGGCATTCAAACTAGAAAACAACAAAAAGTTTCAATTTATAAGACGGAAATAAGTGATCAATTACAGGTGAAGCCAATGGACAGTTTATGGTGTTCAGGGAGGAAAGTAGCGAAATCCTTGGTGAAGTTGAAGGTAAAATTGCAGTAAATACTACTCAAATGGAACAGCAAAAAGTCTTTGTTGAGACTGATCTATAGGGAATGGAATATATTGAAAACAGGATTCTTAACTTAGAAACTGAGTTTATACAAGAAAGTAGTAAATGTGAACAGAAGTTCAAGGAGACTGGATCTGTTATTAAAAAGGAAGATAATAAAATAAAAACAGCCTTGCTCAAAATATATTAGCAAATGAAATGAACCGTGGTGGTATCTTAGATCATGCAGACTTTCTCCAACACACTAAAGATAACTTTAACTTTATGAGTGGTATGACAGACAATTTAAAAATTAAATTCATCAAAATATTTCTTGATGGAGAAGTTTTATATTGGGCAATCCAAACCTTTAATCAGTGGGTAACACCTGGTGAGTTTGAAAATGTCATCTTAAATAAGTTTTTATCATATTGTGAACAAGGCAGAATTAAAAGCAAGTTGTAAAATGGAACAAACTACAGGGGCGGAAATGGGGATATGAAAAACTTTTTCAAAATCTAACTGAAGAGATTAGTACATTTAGACAGCCTTTTAATGAAATGACACAAATTGAGCCACTGAAAAGGAGATTGCTTGAGAACTTACAATGGAATTTAATTGATGAACTGGATGATTCAACGCATCAATTTTTAAAAATGTGTTGACAAGTTAAGTAGGGTTTTGGAGAGTATTAATAGACAAAACTTCAGTCAGAGAAATCATCAATATGGGGGATGAAATCAAAACTCAATATGGAAATTTTAGAAATGAACATCACAATAGTAGAATGAGAAGTGATTGTACTGGAAATGGTAGAGACAGAAATTGGAGAGGCAATTCTGACAATAGGAACAATGGATGGGAAAGGACAACTAAAGTGCAAACACAAAAAATACCTGTTAACAGGGGAAAACAAGCAATAAACTGAGGATTGTTCCAATGAGGCCCATAATTTTTGGGTAAGGGGATCAAATATTAATCAGACCAATGAATTTTGTTGGGTTGTTAAAAGTAATTACATCCAGATGACACAAAAACATATCGACAATACTTTACACCAAGTGAATAGATTCAAGTTTAACAGTGAATTTTGCTATACCATGAGAAAGAATGATCTGTTACAGGATGACAATAGGCAAAAGGATGTTAGAAACTTGGGTCTGGATACAGAAGTAGTTGCAGACAGTTACAGTTTGTTTGAAAGTGACTTCAAAGTAATGAAGTGGGAAGAAGTGGAAATAAGAATAATGTTGATTCTGAATTTGGGGGGAGGGAGGCAAGGTTATTTAATGAAGAAGGATGTGATGTAGTGATTACTAATGCTGTTATGCATAATGCTGATGATTAGACACTGGGAGCTGAACAGGCTGAAAACAACATTATTGAATATAATGCAAATAAGGTTGGTTGGTTGTTTGGGGGAAGAGACCAAACAGCAAGGTTATCGGTCTCATAGGATTAGGGAAGGATGGGGAAGGAAGCCGGCCGTGCCCTTTCAAAGGAACCATCCTGGCATTCGCCTGGAGCGATTTAGGGAAATCACGGAAAACCTAAATCAGGATGGCCGGACTGCAAATAAGGAAACTAATATAAATAGTGGTGATAAAGGTTCTGAAGCTGCTACTGAAGTTTATATTGAAATAAATGAGGAATAAGCAGTCACCAACAATCAGTCTTTCCCTCTCATCCCGTTTGGTAAGTCTCCCTCATCCAGGATTCCAGATGGCTTTTCCAAACTCTACCCCTTTTCTTAAACATCACCAGTCCTTTCCCTTCACCCCTCTTCCTTCCCCTTCAACCCTTCTGCCAGAAGAAGGAGCCACTAGCTCTGAAGGCTAGCACACTGTCATATCTTTTTATATGTGTGCTCTCCTGCTGCCACTTGGTGAGTAGATTTGTTATCTATCCAATTACTTACATGAAGAAATAGTAAAGTTAGATGGTGAAGATGAAGTTTCAAATGAGGATAGGATTAGTGATCCATTTGTATCTCATAGACCATTGTTGCTCATTGAAGTAAGCAAATCAACGAACATTACAAATGGTCATGATGATTTGGGCAATTAAGTTTTTTATGTGTGTGGAGGGGAAGGGAGAGACATTTTTAAGATTATTCTGAAATTACTGTGGGAAAACTAATTGTAAAGATTTTGCGACAAACTTGGGGAAATTTGTGAATCTTTTAAAGGAAAGGGGTGTAACAACAGATTTATTGTTTTGTAACCAACTTATGTCAGAGGAGAACACATGCATCAGAGACCCTGGTGTATCCATCAATCTGTTAAAAACTGAGATGGAAACCTTAAGGGAAAAAGAGATAATAAAAGAAACGAGTTTTAAAGGAACTGAAAATGATTTGCTGTATGAAGATTCTGAAAGAAGAATTGCTTCCCAGATAGAAATTACTCCAAAAGTTGTATAGGGATTAATTATCCTATTTTTTGTCTCTTCCACATTCCCAGCAGAGTGATATGTCTTTGCTAATTTCAACATGTCATTAACAACTTAAAATGATCCAGAGTGGTAAAATTTGAATGATTGCTTTATTGTTTATAAGTGTTTGTAGATGTTCACCTTTATATATTTTATTGAACTGCTCAAGTGTAACATAATTTTGTCAATACTTACACTATGAATTCAGATCAAAATTTTTGTGTAATGATTATTTAGATTACTTGTAATGATTTATGTTGAAATCGTTTATTAGAAAGTAGGAAGGAAGAAGGTTGTTGAAAAGTCGAGAGCAATGGAAAAAGGTTTTGCTCATTTTCAATACGGGTTTACCTTTTCAATTTACTAAGCAGTACCCTATGATAGCAGGAAACTCTTATGTAAAAATTTTATTACTGAAATGATGTTATTTCTGAAATGATGTAAAAGTCCATAGAATTGTCAGACCTGACTGTTACCTAGCCCTCTCTTTAAATGAGACAAAGACTAATTTTGTGATAGCAGAACACCACTGTTGGGTTGGAATAGCTGAGTAAAAATTGATTGTGGATAAGCTATCGTTTTATCCTTCAATGTGAAACACTATTGAAGATTCTATATAGTATATATCTTGGGCAAATTCTCTTTTCTTCCCAGAATGAAACTTCTGTGGTAGTTGCACATAGTAATTTTTTTAAAACTTAGTCTTACTTACATAGTATGACACTGTAGGTAGTGGAGAGAAGGTGTTGTAATTACAACAATAACTAATCAATCGCACTCCTGTCGCTTACTATGAATACTTTCATTCTCGAACGTACACACAATGTGTGTAGCATAGACTGCATACTACAGAGAACTGATCTGGCGAGGATACAGTTGTTCTTGCTGTAGTAGGGCAGTGTAGAAGTGTGTAACTCTAATACGAGAAAAAGTTACAGTTCTGTGCTAAAAAAAGGAGTTTGCGAGAATTGTAACGTTGAAATAACAAATTTAAGAGAATGAGTTTCAGGTCTACAATTCTTAGTCAACACTTTAAGAAGCGAAATCACCACACTCAAGAATGAAAATCGGGAACTACGGTCGAAGAACAAATCAAGCGAAGTGGCACCTGACGAAAGGCACAAATCGTCCGAGTGGACAGAAGTGAGACACAAAAGTAGGACTTTAGCTGGAAAAATAAAAACGAACTTTGCAACAGCAGTTACATTTACGTATAAAAACAAATACGGTGTTCTGCAGTCCAATGACAGTGTTAAAGACAGTGTAAATGATCCAGACCATTCAAAAGACAATGCACTGAAAACGAATAATCACTCTGGGAAAAAGGTTGATAAACAGGGAACAACGGGTAAAAATAACTGTGTGCTTTTTCTAACAGAGAGCCATGGCAGGAATTTATCAAGTATGTTTCGAGAAATAAATCGAGACTTAGCAGTGACCAGTGTTGTTAAACCCGGAGCGGGAACTAAACACTTTTTAGACCCTTGCATTCAAACAAAATCCACGCAAGAAAATGACTTTGTCATATGCATAACAGGATCAAATGATGTAGTGAAAAATGAAGCAGATGTCTCCGTAAAAGTGCTTCAGAACTTTCTCGAAAAAAATAAATCAAGGAATACAGTTGTTGCTACAGTGACTCATAGCCATGATCTAATCTATAGTTCATGCATTAATAAAGAAATTCGAAGAACGAATATTAAAATAATGAAACTGTGCTCTGAATACGGAAATTGTGCTGTGGTCGACATAAGTAAACTGCAGCGTAACCTTCACACCAGACATGGGCACCATCTAAACTATGAAGGGAAAAAGTTTGTGTGCAAACATGTCAATGAAATAATTAAAGAAAGACTCACACAGAATAAAACAATCTACGAAAGTAGTGGTTTGAGTAATACCTGGAATGTACGTCATTTTTTGGTATAAAAGTCTGTGAATCGGTGGGTAATAAACCTCCTGTACTTGAACTAGGTGCTAAAAGTGACATTTGAATGAGAGAGTGTTCACAGACAATTAGGAACAAAGTATTACAATTAGAACATTTTTGCAGTATTGAAAACATTGATGTTGTTTGTATCTCAGAATGTTGGTTGACAGAAGATCAAGTACAATATTTTGTTCCTCAAGGGTATGCTGTTGGGGACATTATCTGTAGAAGTGAAAGAAAGAATGGAGGTGTCCTAATATTTGTTAAAGATAGTATAATGTTTACTAAAATAGATGTTAGCTCTTACTATGCAGAACTAGATGGAGAATTTAGCTGTATAAGACTAAACGTAGAGAATACTATAATTGTTAGCTTATATAGATCACCAGGAGGAGATGTAAATACATTTTTCGAAAGATTTGAACTGCTTATGAGGAAAATACTAAAATCTAACATAAAACTAATCATCTGTGGTGATTTCAACATTGAAATGGTCAACAGTGATGAACATGTTACCAGAACGTTTTTTAATATCTTAAGATCACTAAATTTACAATGTACAAATTACACACCAACACAGGATAAGGTGTGCTTAGATAACATTATAGTAAATTTTTCTAGAGATATGTATGACATCAGACTTGCCAGTGGAGCCCTAGCTGATCATGAACCAGTGATTTCAACATTCTCCTGTGATCAGTCGCCCAAATCAGTCAGAATCAAGTCTAATGCCACATGGGTAAGAGGGCAGAAAGATGAATATATTAATTTATTTATTGACAGAATATCTGATGTTAACTGGGACTTTGTATACAACACACAACCTGAGAAGGGGCTGGTGAAATGGTGTTTAACAACTTCCTGGAAATACTCATAGAGTTATGGTACTCCTGCTCACCATTAATCAAAAGTAGCCCTAAGCATAAACAGAAAAACAAACAGCTAAAATGGTATACAGATGAGCTAGCTCTCACTAGGGAGGAGATGCTCAGAGTGTACAGAATATATAAAAATTCTTGTCAACAAGGACCTGAGCTAGATAATACTTCTTATAGAGCTTATCTAAAATGTAAAAAAATCGACAAAGACAAACTGCCCTTGGCCAAAAAACAAGTATGTGAACATTACATTGAAAGTGCTCCCAACAAATGTAAAGCAGCATGGGATATCATCAACCAATATAATTCACCAATCCATACACAAGATGGAATGCTTGGTCCCAGAAGAAGTAAATAATTACTTCCTAACCTCAGTGAACAAGCTGAAAAACAAAATCAAGCAAAATGGCACTTGTGCGCTAGATCATCTTGGTGCTGTGCCCCATAGGATGTATACTTTCCACTGGAATGTTGTCACCCCAGAGGATATTGTAAAAGCTGTGGCAAGATTCACCAACTCCAAAAGTATGGACTGTTATTGGTTTTCTAACTATGTAATGAAAAAAAATACACCTTATCTGTCAACCTCTTTCTTTCATTTTTAATGTGTGTTTAGAATCTGGAGATTTCCCAGATGCACTCAAAACTGCTAAAGTGATACCAGTCTTTAAAAAGGTAGATAAACATCTGCCCCAAAACTATCGACCAGTTTCTATTGTGTCAATTTTCTCTAAAGTTTTTGAATATGTAATGTACAGTCAACTAAATAACTATTTTGATAAGTGTGGTCTCCTCTCCAACAGACAGTTTGCATATCAACATGGTAAAAATACCACTACTGCTGTCACTGAAGTTGTTAACCAGGTGTTAACTGCATTCGAAAATAAGGATCCAGTATCAGTCGTACTTTGTGATCTTAGCAAAGTCTCCGACTGCATACCATCTAACACCCTCCTTGCAAAACTGGAATTTTATGACATACACAAACCATCTTTGGATGTAATCGAATCATACTTAATTAAAAGGAGACAGTTTATATCAATTAAAAATAGATGCTCCTCACTGAAGGAAGTTCGGACTGGAGTGCCTCAGGGCTCGGTCCTAGGTCCTTTTCTGTTCATCATTGCAATTAATGACTTACCTTACCATGTAGGAGAAAATTCAATAGTGTGTTATGCAGATGATACAACATTGCTCAATACACACCATGACACAACAGAACTGCATCAGGCAACACAGGAAAAACTAGAACTAGTAATGGATTGGTTTTCTTCTAATGAACTCCTGTGTAATTCTGATAAAACACAAGAACTAATTCTGGGTTTAACTACAGCTGTTGAAAGCAAATCAATAAAATTGTAAGGATTCCACATTGATTCAAAATTAAACTGGGAGGAACACATTAGCCACATCTGCAAGAGAATAGCAAGAGCGCGTTATCTCATCTGGAGACTGACAGATGTAGTCACTGATGAGTATCTAAAGGTGGTATATTTTGGCCTCTTTCGGTCACAAATTTCCTATGGCATATTGTTATGGGGACATTCTTGCTTTGTCAGTGAAATTCTGAAAATTCAAAAAAAAGTAATCAGAATAATGAGCAAATTTAAGCCCAAGGAACACTGCCGCCCCATCTTTATCAATCACATGATATTAACTGTTGTGAATCTATACATCTACACAGCACTGCTTTATGTCAAAAGCAACTTAAATGAGTTCGAGACCAGAGAGAACATACATCCCCACAACACAAGAGGCAAACTGGACTTCGACATACCAAGACACAGACTCATAAAGACTGCAAACTCACAGAAAATAACGAGTTTAAAACTCTTCAATAAACTTCCAGCACCTGCCCGGTCACGTAAGGTTTATGACTGGTTACTCAAACACCCATTTTATAAGATAACAGAATATTTTGAAATAATCATTGACATTAGTATATAAGAATATTCCTAAAAGAAAAGGAATTAAATTGTAAAAACTTTAGTGTAAAGTTATTGTTAATTATATATTTAATGTTCAGACCTATTCTGCTGTAAGTGGTCAATGGTGAATAAACTGAATACTGAATACTGATGTTATTGGGTGGGGGGTAGAGCCAGTGATTCTACAGCTCCACAATATTTCTGCCCTAGAAGAGTGCATTTTAGTGGAACTCCTTTGAGGATTGTACATAAAAAGTAAACTCTATAATCTTTTGCATATTTCTGAGTTTAGGAGATCTTCTAGAACAAAGAGCATCAATTTCATGTTTCCTTTGCTTCCATAATCAAAATAAATCTGTATACAAAGTACATTATCTGGGGTTTTATAAAATGTCAATTTAAAAAACAGTGCTCAACTTTTGTCACACAAAATAATAATGTCTAAGATTATTGCGGGCACACATTTAAAAAAATTGACTGTATTGCAAACTGAACTGTGGCACAAAAGAAACAAGGGCTGCATTGCACCAGAAGTATGACTAAAGAAAAGGACTAATATGTCGATGAGGGGAACACATGAAATGAAATGTAAGAAATAAATTATTGAAAACAACTTATGTAAAAATAACCTGTAGAACAGAGATAATTTACTTTTGACAATATTATGAAAAGTATAGTTGCTACTGACCATATAGCAGAGGTGGCAAGTCGCAGAAAGACACAACAAAAAAGCTGTGAAACAAAGCTTTCAGCCACACAGGCTTTCATCAGAATTAGAAAATGTACACACACACATTCACTGGCCACAATCTGTAGCCACCAAGGCCAGCTTTGTTTGACAGTCTTTTTGTTATTGCTATCTGCAACTCAGCAACTCCACTATACGGTAGGAGCAACTGCCCTTTTCATAATATTGTCATTATTCCATCCTGGATTTTCCATTATTTGACAATTTGCTTATATTACTTCATTATGAAATTAATTAATAGACATTATGTCATTTTCCTTAACATTTTCTTGAAGTCACTAGGCACGTCACTTAATGTACAAAAAGATGTTTCTGACAACAACAAAAATAAAATAAAATGTAATATATGACATAACTAAGAACTAATTACTGCTTTGCTAAACACTATGACATATGAAAAGATAGGAGTAATTTAATTTTCCAAAATATTATATCCTTGTTACTTTAAATTTGTGAAGAAGGGAGACATTACCTAAGAATCCTGAAGATGGTGGATTTTTTCTTATACGTACAGGAATGTGGCTCTGTATGTATTCCCATAGAAGCCACTGTGAGCGTGGATCCAGCAAGTGAAACACTGCATCTGGAAACTTTTCTCGGTGTTTGAAGTATGGGGTGAAAACATCAAAATCAGGATTTTCATACCACTGTAATTCAGAAATAATCAACTATGAACAACTTCCTAGAAGCTGAAATGATTAATGAATAAATTTACAACTTGCACAACATAAAATTTTGTGACATAAGGGAGAAAATAAAAAAAAGGTAAATGTACAAAATTGAAAATGTTAAAAGAAGAACACCATAAAGCAGGGCAACTTTGTTACTTAAGTATTTCATTTTGACAATAGCTTTTTGTTCTTAAATACTGTAAGTTGGATCAATATTCAACACTTAGCTATGCTGCAGTGTGTTCTTGCATAGTGCTGCAACTAGCGATGGAAGCAACAAGTATGTGCACTACACTTGAGGTTGTCACAAAGCCATTTTGTCTGCAAGCGTAAAAAGTCTCTGAAAATTTCTTTGGATCTCTTTTCCACTGTCAATAACTTTGAAGAGCTGGCTAACTGAAGGTAAGTTGTTATAAATAAGTTTCATCCACCATTCTGTATAAAAGTTAAATTTCCTTCAGGCATTGGAGAGTGAAATAAGCTATTTCCATAGATTATAAGGGTAAGTTTGTGACTACACACATACCTGCAGAAACAAGTGTGACAATTTAAAATATAGATAACAAGTCTCATTAATGAAATTAGTGATATCTGTGAATGGTTTAGTAAAAAAAGACAAAATATTTTTCACATTTTAACTTCATTTCTAAAAATAATACACAGTTGCTCATAATATAGTATTAAATACATCACAACATTTTTTTGTTTCTCATACCACTGGAACATGTCTAATAGTTTGCACTACTTACCTTGCTTAAAATATATAGTGTTAAATGCAAGTGTTGTGACCTGCCCCTTTTTTCCCTCCCTCTCACAGTTCCGCTGAACAGATGGGTAAATAAGTGTGTAGAAGTTTTATTTAATTACTTTTCTTAATGCAGTTTGACCATTTTTCTTCATTTTTATTTTGTTTCAATCAGGATAGGTGTTCCAACATTTGTATTTTAAGAAAGTTAGAGATAAAAGTCTCACCAATTTGCCAGACTTTGTGACTAATGTTCTTCTGTGTATTGATGAAACAAAAATCATAAAACTGAGCAAATCTGTAACAAAGTTATAACTGTGTGCCATAAAGAAACACTAAGTCAGCCCATCTTATGTTATGGATAAATTTAACCCTATTCTCCATGTCTTAGACTTCATGTCACAATTTTGTCCTGAGTTAGGTGGTAACTATGTGACAATTAATATTCTATATTCTGAATACCCCATCATCATAGTCATTTGTCGCACATAAACAGGCCATTTAGGCCCGGGCACAAGACAAAAATATACAAATACTTAAACACAAAATATAACAAAATAATCATCCAGTCCATCAATCATAATTAAACAGAATTGTAACATCATAAAAATTTATTACATTTGTTTGCCCATTTACTTCTGTCTCAGGCATCTTCAATCCTGGCTGTTGGATCTGTTTCTTTCAGGGTCACTAGAGTTCTGTCTTTCCACCTTGCCCACAGATGATCTGTTGAACATCTACCAGTTGGCTGATGTACTACTTCTTTGTTAGGGAGAGTATCAACTTCTGCTCAGAGAACATGTCTTCTCAAATGTGCTCTCAAAAGCATGGATCCACTCTTCTGTTGCCTGTGTACTTGCACATCTCACAACCATACATTATAACCAGTTGCACTAGTTACATGTATCTTGCTTTCCTGGGATACAATGCATGACGTATGTAGGTGGTTTAAACTGTAGTACACTCAGGTCACATTTATTGTCCTTTGTTGAATTTCTTTCTCTGTTCCATTTATATTTGACAACATTGACACTGGTACTTGAATGTTTCAACTCTCAAAATTGTGACTGTATACTGGTGGTGTCCTTATCATTTTGTCAACTAGAAATTACCATATATTTTCCTTTCTCACCATTGACCAGTATCCCTAGTTTGCTTGCTTCTAGCATAAATCAAGATGTATCTGCTGCCATCTTATTGAGAGTTTCACCTACCTTCACTACATCATCTGCAACTGCAAGGATAATCTCTCTTCCAATCATTTCCACAATCCTGTTACAGCCAACTGCACACTACCATTTCCAGTGCAAAGTTGAACAGGACTGGTGACAGAGTGCCACCCTGTCTCAGCCCATTCTTAACTGTGAACAGTGCTGACAACTGATTTGCGAAGTGTACTAGTCAACTCGATCAGTTGTAACAAGCTGCAATCACCCTAAAATACTTCATTGGTATACTGAACTCCCATGTTATCTTTTGGAGGGGTGGCCTATTAATGCTTTCATATGCCTGCTGGTAGTCAATGAATATAAGGTGTAAGTCTTTATTGAATTCATAAAACTTCTCCATCATTTGTCTCAGTGTGAATACTTCATTCACATAAAAACTTATTGTCACCAAAATTAAAGGATGCAGGTTATAAAATTATATATATAGAGTACACATTTGTATAAGGTTATGTTATAAAAAGTGCTCATTCTAGGCATCACAAAGTTGCCAGTTTATGGTATATTTCTACCTTCATAAGATATAACTCATTATGTAGTGCATTATATAATTCACAGATCCTCCAAAATAAACATTAAACCATTAAGATAAGGTGGAGTTTACAACTAAGTTAAAGAACTTTCTGTTGCATGGCTCCATCTTCTTCAATAAAGAGTAACTTCACAGAAACTGTTTAAATCATTGGTTTAGTTTATTTCATGATTAATGTCAGCACTAAAATACGGCAATATGTCATACTATAAAAATAAATGGTTTTAGAGCAGGAGGAAGTGTCTTCCAAAACACTCTGACGCACTATGAACTGATAGGCTAAAAAAACTGAAGAAACTTACATTGTGAGTGTCGGTAACACTAAGTCATTTTATTGTATTGCTCTTAAATAAAATGTATATCTTACACTTCTTTCCACATCGCAGAGATTGCTTGGCATTGTGTCCATATAACACAATTATTTTAATATAATGTAAACTAATACTTTCATCTGGAAAGAGCTGAAGAAGAAAAGGAGTTGGGAAGGAATTATTTGGTGTTAAAATTGAGGACCATACTACAATATCTTCTCCTCCCTTTATCTCTGAAAGTATGTACTACTGTTTCACAAACCTGGGGTTTATATTTACAAATATTTTCTTTTGGCCAAGATAAAGTTTCCTTCTAACAGGAAGATGTCAGTCCTACTTCTGAAGCATGTCATTACCAATACTTAGTACACAAATATACAATCATATACCATTTTAAATTACACCACTCATGACTATGATCATGAAAGACTTAAAGTCTTAATGAAGATATGGTGCATTTATGCAATGAAAGAACTGTTTGGGTTACACTTCATTTCTCTACATCAATTGTTATAATGTATTTCATCAGACTGTCATCACTATCTCCTGCTGCAAAATTTTTTCTTAACAATTTCAAGATTTACTGTTTTGCTTATTTTTATGATAGAACCTAATGATGGTAGTCTGCTCAATAGATTATGCAATCCAGACAGTTCTTTCACTGTATTCTTGGTAGTATCACACAACATCATCATGGCAACAATCTATCCCTTCACCCTCATTTTGAAAATAAAAATAATACCATTCTTGTGAAAATACTGTGAACAAATGCACAACAATGCACACATCATCATTATGCTATTGATCCACACCTCAGATTATTTTGGTGTCACATACATTTCTGGAAGAGAGATATGTATCCCTACTTCTACTTTACCAATAAATGATACTCACAAAGTATAAAACAATGTAATAAATATAATAGAGGGAAACATTCCACGTGGGAAAAAATATATCTAAAAACAAGATGATGTGACTTACCAAACGAAAGCGCTGGCACGTCGATAGACACACAAACAAACACAAACATACACACAAAATTCTAGCTTTCGCAAGCAATGGTTGCTTCATCAGGAAAGAGGGAAGGAGAGGGAAAGATGAAAGGATGTGGGTTTTAAGGGAGAGGGTCAGGAGTCATTCCAATCCCGGCAGTGGAAAGACTTACCTTAGGGGGAAAAAAGGACGGGTATACATTCACACACATACACATATCCATCCACACATATACAGACACAAGCAGACATATTCAAAGGCAAAGAGTTTGGGCAGAGATGCCCCTCAGTCGAGGCGGAAGTGCAGAGGCAAAGATGTTGTTGAATGACAGGTGAGGTATGAGTGGTAGCAACTTGAAATGAGTGGAGATTGAGGCCTGGTGGATAACGGGAAGAGAAGATATATTGAAGAGCAAGTTCCCATCTCTGGAGTTCGGATAGGTTGGTGTTAGTGGGAAGTATCCAGATAACCCGGACGGTGTAACACTGTGCCAAGATGTGCTGGCCGTGCACCAAGGCATGTTTAGCCACAGGGTGATCCTCATTACCAACAACCACTGTCTGCCTGTGTCCATTCATGCGAATGGACAGTTTGTTGCTGGTCATTCCCACATAGAATGCGTCACAGTGTAGGCAGGTCAGTTGGTAAATCATGTGGGTGCTTTCACAAGTGGCTCTGCCTTTGATCGTGTACACCTTCCAGGTTACAGGACTGGAGTAGGTGGTGGTGGGAGGGTGCATGGGACAGGTTTTACACCGGGGGCGGTTACAAGGGTAGGAGCTCCTGTATGTGTATGTGTGTGTATGTGTGTGTGTGTGTGTGTGCGAATGTATACCCATCCTTTTTTCCCCATAAGGTAAGTCTTTCCGCTCCCGGGATTGGAATGACTCCTTACCCTCTCCCTTAAAACCCACATCCTTTCGTCTTTCCCTCTCCTTCCCTCTTTCCTGACGAAGCAACCGTTGGTTGCGAAAGCTAGAATTTTGTGTGTATGTTTGTGTGTCTATCGACGTACCAGCGCTTTCGTTTGGTAAGTCACATCATCTTTGTTTTTAGATAAACAATGTAATAATTAATATTTAAAAGAGTACTACTGTTGTGAATGTTTTTGGTATACATTTACATGTGGTGAGTAATCTGGAGTAACGACTTGTGTCTTCGAAGTGGGATGATGATCACATAAACTACACAAGTGGCTGTATCCGCAGGGCCATTTGTATATCCTCCAAGAATCGAGACACATTGGCCCTGATGCAAGAGCAATAGATGACAATATGGAAAGCAAATAAACTGAGCCAAAGAACTTGAAATGTGTATACATTCTATTGTTTATTTCAATCTGTCATCTTGGCACTTACACTGCATTAGAGAGTTAAGGAACTACTGTATTATTCCACGTAAAGAAACGTTTAATATGAAGAGTTGCTGTATTTGAGAGCAAGAAAATATGGCTCACAGATCTGGGAAGTGTCATATTTATGTGCACTGTTGGATATTGTGCTAAATCCATAGCTTCCAACATTTACTGCCAAATCTGAAGACAAAGTCTGAGCCTTATCCTTGGTCATGATTAAAAGTGAGCTTACGTCATAATCAGGAGTCACCACTCATGAGAAATGTCAAGTTCTATAACACTAATCATGAATATAAGGAATATTACACTATGACTTTGATTGTCAGCCTGTGTGCGCAGTGTTGTAGTGTTCAGTGTAGAAGCTTGCTTTCTTGACTTTGTAAAATATTTTAATTAGTGTTGATCACAGTCTAAAAGATGCAAGGACTTGTTTTTATTTTTTGTTTTGTTTCTTTGTCGTTTATATGTTCTAATAGTGTAGCATTATGCTGACAACAGCATCACAGTGTAGTTTGACCTCTTGCTGCTGGAAGGAGATGAGTATATACTCGTTAACATGTCATGTTATCTCAGCACTGCCACTTTACCAGAGATCCCAGAGATTTGCATCACTTGCATTAACATATTTTACAGGAAATAAATTCCTTAACATGAACCTCAAATTTACAGTGTGTTTGCTTAGTTCCTCTTCCAAGATACTCTAGGACCAGTAAAAACATCAATTAAGGAAAACAGACAAAATAAATTAACTTTCTGGCACATTTAACTTTAAGCTCAATGTAATGGACACATTGTTCATCTTAGATATTTGAGAATCTGTCTAATATGTGATTAAACAATGTCCAGTGCTTTTCAACATTTTTCTGTGCATAATGTCTCCTAAGTATCTACAATAGTTTAAACAGAGGTGTACACATTACAAAGTAGGAGAGACTATGGTTATCATCTGGAAAGGCACAACACAAAAAGTGTAGACCACAGCTCCTCTTATGTGGGGATCAAATTTTATAACAAACTTCTAAAAAATTTAAAACTCAAGTGGAAACAGCTTTGAAATAGCCTTGAAGGAGTTTCTTATCAATAATTTTTTTCAAAGTATTAATGAATTCCTTTTAGAGAAGGAGAATACTTCCATTTATACAAATAGTATTTATATGTAGCATTAATCAGGTTATGCAATTATATCTTTTATTTTTATTGTTCGTAATAGTTGCCACAATGTTATGACAGGAAGTGTAAAATATACCCACAATCTAAAACAAACCCTTATATTTTTCTATGGAGAATAAATAAAAATATTTGGCACCTCTAATTAACTGATAAAGAATTAAAGAATCAAAACAATATATTAAACAAGTGATCAGTTCACAAAATAAACAATTCATTTGTGCAGTCACAAGTCGTGTTCTGTAAATCCCAGAGTTGATGTTTTAAATATTACTTGTGTGGATAATAAATATATATTTATCAGTGAGATATGGAAGCAACTAAGTGGCCTTAATTGAAAAATTAATCTTTTTTTTAACCTTTTTTAACTCATATTCTGTAAATACCATCATGTAGCAGAACCATGTGGCATATTGGATTATTCGAAGTATATGATAACAAAAAAAAGGTGCTTAGCTAAAATGCATGCATTAAAAGTAGCAGTAAAGCCTCTTATGTGAAAAATGCTGCTTCTCCCCCATTACAAAAAGTATCTGCTATTGCTTGCTAAATAAATCTGAGAGTTATTGGACAGAGATGTGCAATCATACATCATTTGCTGATGCTTGCAGTGGAATGGTTTTCTGAAATAACCTGACTCATACTAAAAGTAGGTGCCAATACTGTGTGCACTGCATTCCTTTACTGTTATCTGGTATTTACATAGCAATTGAAGTCAAACTATACTCTACCAACAGCTTTGTCATTCAACTTTTTATGCATTATTTTGATATTCTTATGAAAATGTCAGTGCAAACACTAATGAGCACAGTATTATTGTACCCTTCTTTGCAAGAGCTACTGAAGTAAAACTAAGAAACTACTTTTATCCCTTGAGATGACTGAATACGTTTTAATAACTTGGCAACAAAAAGAGTTACAAATATCAATCACACCACAAAACTTTTCTTGTTCCAAGCATTAGTCAAAAACTTTGATTTAATATTTTTAACAGTCTATGATATATTAAGTCTGTTTATGAAACATGAAATACACTGTGGAAGCCTACGACAGCTGTTTAAGAGGGTACTGATGGGCCATATTTGTGTTATTGTCATTTTGTTCTAAACAGTTGTTAATTCATAATACCTTCCCCTGAATGTCATGCAACTCCCTTATATTTTACATGCTTCATACATTGTATTAAATTCTCCACAAATAGCAGAATATTATTACATAGTGACACTTGCACTTATCATTCAACATTGGCATTGAAATATTTTCACTATATTATTTATCATGATGGAAAAGTTCCATTAATAACATAATTTTATATGTCAACAAGCATAAAAACAATAGCATGATGCACACAACTAACTATAGAATATTATGCACAATTTCAGTAAATTATCATTGATCAATAGTCTTCCTTTATTTTCCCTAGCATTTATCCTGTCAAGTATGGGGTCCACTTTTATACGGCAAATTTTATTTTATTTTTTAACTGTGTAGCTGGATGCTCCTACTGATGCCAATAGTTGTCAAGGAACCTAAGGGAAAGAAGTTGTGTGGAGCACCTGCCTGTGAATCATGTACCTTTGTTAAGTGCATTGTCATATTTAAACTGCTTGCAATTAATATTCTCTGATGCGGAAGTTAGGATCCAGCCCAACAATTGCCTAAATGAGCGTGAGAGACAGCCTATAACACAATCATGCTGTCACTAAACCAGCCGACAGTTGTTAATCTGCCATGTGGATTCAGTGTGGGTCTGGCACATCTCCCTATCTCACAAGCCAGTGCACTGCATGTTGTGCCATATGAGCAGATACTAATCAACAGTACAGTAAGAATAGCTAACAGTTCAGCATCAGCAGGTATCCGTAGTAGACCACATGATTTCAAATCCTTTCATCCAAGGTATCAGAGATGTCAGCAATCACTGATTGAGCAGCATATGAGAACATGTTCATCCAATGAACAATAAGTAGCAGGATTTACTATGAGTATCATATACTGCTATACAAACAAGAAGGAGACAATGCGAGAAAGTTGATTTTCCTCTTAAACCACTGAGCAAAATTTATCTGATAAATTAAGACTGTGGGTATGTTCAATGTTTCTCCAAGTGTAAATATTACTTTCATTATTATTATTATTATTATTATATTAGAAGTGACACCAGTAAAATTAAGGAACAAGCTTACCTCTTCAAGAGATGATGAGTAATTACTTGGATCCCAAGCAAGGAGAGAGATACCTTGATAAAGTGCTGATGTAAGGAAATTGAATTCAGGTTTTGATACAACCTGTGAATTAAGAATGCGCAGAGTTGTCTTTGATCCAACATCAGATTCATAACCTTCTGTTGGTGCATGGTTGAACCTCAGAACAACATCATGTGTATCTAAATCATATAAAGTCAAATGTCAGTATGGTATTCATGTAACAATTTAAGTCTGCACAGAAAAAAAACAAATGAAGAAAAATAATAATGCATGCCAGAACTAACGTTATTCATTATTACAAAGCACAAAGCAATTTGTGTTCAGAAACTGCAAATATATGTCTTTGGATCATTGCTTTTCTGATTTGCAGAACTGCATTTGCTGACTGTAAGCCTCTGAAAATAAAACTATCTGGATATATTACTCAGTGAGCAGAGAACCATAGTGTAGGCATACAAAATTTATTTCAGACAAAGACATGATTACACTAAGTGTGCTCCCTTGAGTAAAATCAGCTTGTTCAGAGAATTAGACTGGGAGCATGTTGTCAACTCAATACACAAATATTTACTCTGCAAGGAAAAATTTCAACACAATTGTAAGATGACCACAAGTATCTTAGTTATGAAGCTGTAATTTGATGCTGTAAGCTTTAACATTATCATAAAACAAGGAGGGTCATGTTATCAAGCAAAACTGATACTTCTTAAACCTACATACAAATCATCTGGAGATGGCTGACAATCTTTTTGAAAGTCTCATCTATCCAACTCCCGAAGGAAAAAAACATGCTATCTACATGTTAATGGGAATTCTCCATGAATTTACAAAAAGGGGATTATTATTATCTTTCTCCATATTCATGGATACTTTCCTTCAACCCAAATATGGAAAAGATGATAGAGGAAAAGTTTTGCTTTGTTGCATAAGTGGCACAAGTACAAAAAGTCATAATGCACCGGCAGAAAAATGCTCCTATCAGAGCACAGAAAAGGCAGATATGCTCATATTAACAAAAATATTCTGACTGAAAAGTGGGGTACTAGCTGTATCATTCTACCTTCCTCAGCACCTTTAAACATGTTCACAAACATATTCATGCTCTTTCTAACATGTAACTCACCTCTCACTCCCACAATCTGCCATAAATCTACACAGATACTCCACGAGCCAATGCATGGTGAGTAGCAGAAGGTACCCAGTCATTTCCTCCCCTGTTCCACTTGCAAATAGAGCAAGGGAATTTCTTGTATGTTAACGTCATCATCGTTATGCAAATGTGCATTGATGGTAGTAGAATCGTTTGGCCATCAGCTTCAAGTGTTGGTTCTATAAATTTTCTCAATAGTGTTTCTCAAAAAGAATGTTGCCTTCCCTCCAGGGATTCCCATTTGAGTTCCCAAAGCATTTCCATAACACATATGTGTTGTTTGAACCTACCATTATCAAATCTAACTTGCTGCCTCTGAATTGCTTAAACGTCTTCCTTGAATCCAGCCTGGTACAGATCCCAAACATTCACACAGTACTCAAGAACAGATCGCATCAGTGTCCTATATGCAGTCTCCTTTATAGGTGAACCACTCTTTCCTAAAATTCTCTCAATAAACCAAAGCTGACCATTTGCCTTCCCTACCATAGTTCTCACTTGCTTGTTCCTTGCAATGTTACCCCCAGATATTTAAATGACTGACTGTGTCAAGCAGGACACTAGTAATACTGTATCCAAACATTACAGGTTGATCTTCCTATTCATCCGCATTAACTCACATTTTTCCTTCCCATTGCTGGTGTCTCTTCTCACTGTCTCTGTCTCTCTCTTCCTTGTAGCCATTGTCACTGACTCTATCTCTCATTATCACTGGCTCACACCAAGTTCCACTTTCTCTTTCTCTTTATTCTTCTCCCACTAGCACTCTCTCTGTCACTCTTCTCTCAATGTCTACTATGTTCCATTGCGACTGTATGCCTCTCTTTCTCTCACACTGCCATTGTCTCCTTCGCTCTTTTTATGCCACAACCACTGTCTACCATCTTCCAGTATTTGTTAGTTTTCTGCCTCTTTCTTACTGCCACTTTTTCCTTCTTTCTCTGCAAAAAAAAAAAAAAAAAAAAAAAAAAAAAAAAAATGTGAATATGTTTACATGCCAATATTTTTGTGAAAATTTGACAGGTGTTGAGGAAGGTAGAATGTGGCAGCTGGTACTTCACTTTTCAGTCCGAGCTTTTTAATAAAGAGGAGCATATTCACCTGTTTAATGCTCCTCTTCTTTCTGCTGGTTCCCTTCTTTTCCCTGCCACAGCAAGGCATGTCACTCATATGAAAAGAAGTTTATAGGCTAGCAAAATTTTGGTAGTTTACTTATGTGGAACAGAAATAACACAAAACTAATTTTACACCTCAGATTGGAGTTCATGAGCACAAAAACGTTTCTTGTGCTTTAGTTTCCAGAACCCTTCTGATGATAATGGAGACACTTTACAACATGTTTCTCCATTGTATGTCACTACATTTTCACTTCACACTGCAGCTTAAGTGCATATTTTATGTGCACAAGTAGGGTAACTTCAAACCTCTGTATCTCGATAATGGATAAAAATATCTCGAAAATATTCAGAGCTGTTTGAGATTGGAATCTTAGGAATATATCGTAAAAATTACAGCAATTTGCTGCTCATAGTGATCTCAGAATCCACAATTGGGTTTTGGTCTGCTGCTGATGGTATAAAAAAGGTGAAAAATGCATTTTTTTGTGGTTTTCTCAAGAACTGCCCATAAGTTTATGCAAATGTATCTTTCATTCATTCATTCATTTGGGTATAACCATCAGTCAACCTATTTAATGTACACCTATTACAGAGCCTGAGACATTAAGAACCTCATCTCTAACTGAGGGGACATATCATTTAAATGAGTAACAAGAAACACACTTTTGCACAGCCATTGTGTCATCAATCCTATCTGATAACCAGGCTGTTAGCGCCTCCTCTGAAGACCATACACTGCAAACAGATCATCTGCTGCACAACACACTGAAAATAAATGACAATGGAACCTCTAAAACCAAAAACAAAGTTGAGGCCTTTAAGGGAAAGGTAATTATAAGATAAAAATATGTTCAGTTGCCACCTGTATCAAAAATATCAAACTTTAATTACAAAGGCCACAATATCACATATGAATGCAACCAAGACATCCTGAGAAAGTTATCCATTCTCAGGGATGTGCAGCACAATATATAGATCATTGGCAAAAACCTATGGCACAGAGACCCAGACAAAATTCTGCAAGACAGTGAAAGTCCCAACCCTTTTGTACAATAGTGAAATATGGAGCCTGAAGGCTAATGGCAAGAGTCAAATTCAAGCCACAGAAATAAAGTTATCGAGAATGGATCACATCCACACAGAAGACGCCAGATGAGAACTGGTAATCCTTCCAACATCAGGATACAGGTTGGCTGGCAGCTTTTCTAGGAGCTCTTTGTGGTGTGGGGGAATAGCCATGTATGTGAAAAACGGCATCCCAGTTGAGTCAACTGATGTTTCAAAGTACTGCACTGAAAAGGTGTTTGAATGTTGTGCAGGTATGGCTAAATTTAATGGAGCTAAACTTCTAACCGTTGTTATTTATAGATCCCCAGACGCCGATTTCACAACATTTTTGCTAAAGCTAGAGGAGGTTCTTGGTTCACTTTATAGGAAATACAAAAAGTTAGTTATATGTGGTGACTCAGTGATTGTGCAAGGAAAAGGATACTGGTAGACCTCCTTAATTCATATAATCTTATGCAAACCATATTCTTTCCAACGAGAGTGCAAGGGAACAGTAGAACAACCACAGACATTTTTGTTCATTCCTCATTACTAGAAGGGCATTCTGTTAGCAAAAAGGTGAATGGCCTTTCAGATCATGATGCACAAATTTTAAATCTAAAAGATTTTTGTGCTGCAACACATGTTAAATATAGTTATCAACTGTGTAGGAAAGCTGATCCAGTTGCTGTAGAGACATTTGTAAACCTTATCAAGGAACAAGAGTGGCAAGATGTTTATAGCGCTGATACAGTAGATGATAAATATAATACTTTTCTCAAGACTTTTCTCATGCTCTTTGAAAGTTGCTTTCTGTTAGAATGTTCAAAACAGGGTACTAGCACAAACAGGCAACCTGGGTGGCTGACTAGAGGGATAAGAATATCCTGTAGAACAAAGTGGCAGTTATATCAAAATCTAAATGCAGCAGCCCATTACAAACAGTATTGTAAGGTGCTTAAAAAAGTTATTAGGAAGGCAAAAAGTATGTGGTATGCAGGTAGAATAGCTAAGTCTCAGGATAAAATTAAAACCATATGGTCAGTCGTAAAGGAAGTGGCTGGTCTGCAGAGACAGGTCGAGGATATAGAATCAGTGTGTAGTGGGAATGTCCGTGTTCCTGATAAGTCGCATATATGTACAGTATTTAATAATCACATTCCGAATATAGCAGGTGAACTAAATAGAAACCTAGTCCCAACAGGGAATCATGTAGCGCTCGTAGAAAAAAGTGTTCCGAGACTGTTACATGAAATGCTCCTCCATGACACTGACAAGAAGGAGATTGAGTTAATAATTAAATCACTAAAGACCAAGAACTCTCATGGATATGACGGGGTACCTAGCAGAATACTGAAGTATTGTTCTGTGTATGTTAGCCCAGTACTTAGCCATATCTGTAACTTTTCCTTTAGGAGTGGTCGGTTTCCTGACTGATTAAAGTACTCTGTAGTGAAGCCACTTTATAAAAAGGGAGACAGGGATAATGTTGACAACTTTAGACCTATTTCCATGCCATCGGTGTTTGCTAAAGTTATCGAGAAGATTGTATTATCAAGGTTACTGGAGCATTTAAATTCACGTAAATTGCTGTCAAATGAACAGTTTGGTTTTAGAAATGGTTTAACAACTGAAAATGCTATATTCTCTTTTCTCTGTGAGGTTTTGGATGGAACGCTAGGTGTTTTCTTTGATTTAACGAAGGCTTTTGACTGTGTTGACCACAAAATATTACTGCAGAAGTTGGACCATTATGGAGTAAGGGGAGTAGCTTACAATTGGTTCGCCTCTTACTTTAAGAACAGAAAGCAGAAGGTAATTCTCCGCAATATCGAGAGTGGTAGTGATGTTCAGTCGCAATCGGGCACTGTTAAGTGGGGCGTTCCCCAAGGGTCGGTGCTGGGGCCACTGCTGTTTCTTATTTATATAGATGATATGCCTTCTAGTATTACAGGTGATGACACCAGCTTAGTAGTGAAGCATCTTGTGTGTAATAATGAAACAGTATCAAATAATGTAGTTCATGAAATAAGTTTGTGGCTTGTGGAAAACAATTTGATGCTAAATCACAGTAAGACTCAGTCTTTACAGTTTCTAACTCACAATTCAACAAGAACCGATATTTTGATCAGACAGAATGGGCACATTATAAGCGAGACGGAACAGTTCAAGTTCCTAGACGTTCGGATAGATAGTAAGCTGTTGTGGAAAGCCCATGTCCAGGATCTTGTTCAGAAACTAAATGCTGCTTTATTTACCATTAGAACAGTATCTGAAATAAGTGACAGTTCAACACGAAAAGTAGTCTACTTCGCGTATTTTCATATGCTTATGTCATATGGTATTATTTTTTGGGGTAATTCTTCTGATTCAAAAAGGGTATTTTTGACTCAGAAATGGGCTGTTCGAGCTATATGTGGTGTAACTTCGAGAACCTCTTGTCGACCCCTATTCAATAGTCTGGGAATTCTGACATTGCCCTCACAATAAATATTTTCTTTAATGTTGTTTGTTGTTAGCAATATTAGCCCATTCCCAAGAGTTAGCAGCTTTCACTCAGTTAATACTAGGCAGAAATCAAATCTGTATGTGGAATGCACTTCCTTGACTCTTGTGCAGAAACGAGTGTAGTATTCTGCCGCATCCATTTTCAATAAGCTACCACAAGAACTCAAAAATCTTAGCAGTAGCCCAAAGGCTTTTAAGTCTAAACTGAAGAGTTTCCTCATGGCTCACTCCTTCTATTCTGTCGAGGAGCTCCTGGAAGAGCTAAAAAATTAAGCAAATTCCAGTGTAACATTGTTGATTTTCTTTATTTAAACTTACGACTTGTCGCCTGATATGTTTTTTATATTTCATTTTATCTGTTTCTACTATCATTTTATAATTTCATGTATTGACTTGTTCCATGACCATTGAGACTTCTCCTTAATGTGGTCCCACAGAACAATAAATAAATAAATAAAATCAGAAAATCGAAGGATATAGCCAAAAATGGCTCAGCCATATGCTTTGAATAGACAATGAGCAGCTAGCAAAAACAGTGTGTTGAATACTGACTGACAGGCCAAATATGCTAAGGAATACCAACAAAGAGGTGGACTGATAGACTGGAACAGTCCAATAGGTCGAATCATGATGTAGATGATGATGTAAAACTTGTATGGGCTTCCATTCTAGTGACTACCTTCCCATATGGTTACCACAAACAACAGTGCCTGAAACTTATGCATAAGCAGGACAGAAAATATGGTAGTTTTCCCGAATGCTCTGTATCTGGTGATATGCCTCAATCACGCAGAAGAGAAAAAATATGTTTCCTGACAGAACTGACACACAGAATGATACTTATGACAGAGGACCTGCCAAATTTATTTAAACCCTAAAGGGACAACACCTAAATGCTTTGCCTTCAATAGAGCCCCCCCCCCCCCCCCCAATATGAAGAGCTTACAATTAAACTGCAATAGCAGCACTTTGGTTGGAGTAGAATTATGTAGACTTCTGAATGAAGTACAGGCACATATAATCTATCTCCAAGAGCCATAAATGCATGGTGAAAAACTTCTACGCTTTCTGTAAATCTCACAACAATTACTGTGAACTAAAATACCAAGCCTGGGCTTGTAATAGTGAAGAAAATTACACAGTCACAAAAATAATACAACCATATTCTGAACATGTATCCAACCTGAAATTATGCATGGATGAAAATCTTGAATCATCACATCCATGTAGGCACAGTACTATTATGACATACGGCCTTTTTTCTGACCAAATAAGAGATATAGCACAGTTTTACAGTTTTCTAGGGACAAAAGACTACTCATACTTAGTGACATCAGTGCATGGTCAAAGCTCTAACATGTAGACAGAACAGACAATAGCAAACAAATCGTAGTTTACACAATAAATGAATGCCAGCTCTTTGATCTAAACACCTACATTCTGCAGCAATGTAGGAGGAACGAGCAGTAGTGACATCTCACTAGCAAATGTAAAGTCCATACTATATCCCAACAAATGATAAGTACTAGAAAATAGAAACAGTGTCTTCTTTCAAATGAAGCTGGCTGGCAAAAATTTGCACTGAAACAGAAACTCCATTGGTTCACTGAGGCAACAAACTAAGGAAAGATACTAGTGAAAAAATGAAACATTACCAAAAAGTGAAAACAGCACAAGAGAGGGAAATAACACTAGAACTACACAGTGATGCAACACAAACAATTGAAAACAAACTACACAAACTAGACAGGATCACTGGAACAAGTTTGTCAAAACTCAGCTACAAAACAATATATGGGGGAATCATTCAAACTTCAAACAGCTAAGGTAAAGATGCAGACACTACTGCCAACTCTTAGCCACAAAGAGGTCACTATTACAGGGGGCTGGAAATGTTCAGCAGTGCACCAGCTGAACAAGTTTCTCCCTGATGATGAAAAAATGAATAGCTAGTAACATCACACAAACTTACAAAGACAAATCGATGACACCTACACAAATAGCCCTATTGCTGTCCCATTTGCCCAAGGAGAGCTAGTGTTAGCAGTTAAAAAATCAAAGAATAAGAAGACTCCCAGTCCAAATGGCATACACTCAGAAATACTCAAAAATACAATTGCACATATCATTTCTACAGCTACCGAATGATGCACTGCTGCAAGGTAGGGTCCCTGCCATATGGAAAGAAAACTGTGAAGATAGTAATCAGCAAAAATCAGGGGATTAGCACCCATAGTTTTAAACCCAAACACTCAGTAGACAATGCAGTTAATCACACACTGGAAATAATACAGGACATACCAGAAAAATACGCAGCAACAAAAGCAATATACATAGCCAGCACCTTCAACAATCTCTGGTGATCTGCCTTGTTCGCAAGGCTACAAGAGATGCAGACACCAACAGTTGTATACAATAGCTTACTTGACTACTGCAAAGGTAGGGTGACTCAGTGGTAAGCAGGAATGCAAAAGGTTATCAAGAAAATAACTGAAAAATGTCCACAAGTCTCAATCTGTAGGCCAGTTTTCTAGGCTATTGCCATGAAGTCACTCCTAAATAATCTGGATGAAGATGCTTGGGTCAAGGGCAAAGGTATGGCAAAGGTATAACAGCCTACACTGACAAATTCCTAGCAGTAATAACTGTGAAATCGAGAGCACAGCTTGAAAGCATGCTTACACAGCTCCATGTAAAAATAACTGATTAATGCAGCCATAATAATCTCACAAGTGTGGCAAACGAACAGTATAGTTACTAGTCAAAGGGGAACTGCAGAGAAAACCCACCATTTGACTAAACAACACTAGCATACAGAGAAAAATAACAAGATACCTAGGTACACACCATGATGAATGACTGATGTTCAATGAGCACATTAGACTTACCATTCAAAAAGGTGGCAAGACTAATGCACAAACTTGCCACACTAAACTCAACTCACCACAGACTACCATTGCAGACAATATGAATATATCATACAGCCCTCTTTGAGGCTATTTATGTGCTTCACAGCAAGTGTCTGGTCACATCAATTGACACAACCAACAAAACTATTGTGAGGTGGACAAAGAAGTGCATTTCTCAGAATGTCAGGGGCATTTGGCACCATGCCTTTGGAAGCCCTATGCATTTTTCTTGCAACATGCCTCATTTACATAACTATTAGACAGAAAGTAGCAGCATACTGGCTCAAAAGGGGAAGACTGGACATGGTACATGAGATAACAGGAAAGCAGGTTACAGAAAAATGCCAATTAAATCTTTGGAAGATTGAGACATGGCAAAAAGAATGGGGAAAATCTATGGCTGTCAGGTTTTCTCAATCTTCCTGAACATCCAGGATCAGTTGAGGCTCAGACATGTTGACCCAAGTTGTGGTATAGTACAAAAATAACACTACACTGCAACACACACACACACACACACACACACACACACACACACACACACACACACACAGAGAGAGAGAGAGAGAGAGAGAGAGAGAAGAAGAAGACAGAGGACAGAAATTGAAGACATAGGGAAAGCTTCAACAGACACAGAAAATTGGAGCATATTTAACCACATCACTGATGTAATATCAATAGGGCTACTTATAAGCAACAGTGTCCATATATGAAATCACAACCAGATGTACACTGTATGCCACAGTATGATACATGGGACAACAGAAATTCAAATACTGGTATGGAAATTGATAAACATACAGATATAGATGATGACGTGAACATGCCAGTATCAGAAAATTCAGATACATATATGGCATAGTAAAAGATCACATGACTGCAACAATGATGCACATAATATATACATGGAACTTAGAAATAAGATAATAATAAGGAATAAAACAATGAATCTTCTTGTTTGAACAAAGTAAAACAAGGAATTCTTTAGTTTTGTGTATCATTATTTTCAAACAGGTGCTTGTTTAATATGTAAATTGTATAGGCTACAGACTGTAAGGAATGTGAACTTTATAATATTGTACATAAGAATACATATGCAGTATAATAAGACGTAACTACACACACGCAAACACAGAACATAGATAAGAAGTGCCCTGCAGGTAGATGATGCCCGAGGGCACCCTTCTGGGGCTCCTCTCCAGTTTATGGTGGGGGCAAATGGAGGAAGTAATTGTAATAACAAATAGTATTGTCATATCTCATACACAAACAACATAGAGTTAATCTCATGACACACATACATACAGTAGTAACCATAGTAGAATATATAATGTTAATTCAAGTGAGACAGGCTCAAGAGTGAGGTACGCTTGAAGTGTTTACCAAAGCTCTCATACTTGAAATAGACAGGTAGAGGAATCTCTTTTACTATGTAAATCTTTCCTTTTGTCTATTTTTTTCTTCTTAAGAACATAGTAATTTTTTTTTCTTTTTCAAAATGTACTTTATGAATCAAACGTTTTTTTAACAATGTTAATTACGTAAAAGGCAAGAAAAATAACAGTACTGAGAGAAGCTGTAGAAATAGACAAAGATTCTGCCTTTGCAGCTCCTTACTAATTTTTAGTAGCAAATGACCTACCATAGTTACCAGGGTGGTGGGTAATTCTGTAATGTTAATAAATAAATAAATAACAAATAGTGCCTGAAACAATATTTCTTTGAGCAACTTTGACAGCAGATAGAATATGTGAGAGTTAACTAGCTCTATTTGAACAACAATGTAGTATCCAGAAATTGGTGGCTCACGTGACTTACATTATTAATGAAATTTCTATTAATCTAATTTGTCATCAGTCTTCTGACTGGCGACCCATCCCAACTTCCAGTCCTGCACCAACATCTTCATCAGAGTAACATTTACATCCTATGTGCTGGATTATTTCTTAGATATATTCCAATTTTTGCCATCTGCACATTCTCTAGTACCAAGCATGTTATTCTCTGATGACTTATCACACTCCACTATACAGTCCCTTCTGGCCAGTGTTTCCCATATTTTCCTTTCCATCTCAGTTTTGCAGAAGACCTGATTTCTTATGAGTCCACTTAAATTTCAACATTCTTCTGTAACCTCACATCTCAAATTCTTTGCTTTCCTTCTTTTCCTGTTTTCCCACAGTCCATGAGTCAATTCCATTTAATGCTGTGCTCCAGACATAAATTTTCAGAAATTTACTCCTCAAATTAAGGTCTGCGTTTGATACTAGTAGACTTCTTTATGTAAGTTATGTCCCCTTTGCCTTTGCTAGTCTGTGTCTTATATACTCCTTGCTCCAACCATCAGGCATTATTTTGTTTTTGCGAGGTAGCAGAATCCCTTCATCTACTACATGGTCCCCAATTACTTTTATATTAAGTTCATTGCTTATCTCAGACCTGCAACTCCTCATTACTTTCTTCTTTTCAGTTAGTCCATTGCATTGTTCACTCCATTCAACAGATCCTGTGTTTCTTCCTCACTTTAACTGAGGACATAATTCATAAGCAAATCTTATCATTGTTATCATTTCACACTATATTTATGCCACTCCTGAAACTTACGTTTATTTCCACCTTTGCTTCTATGACATACAGCTTGAACACTATGGGAGAAGGGCAGCGTCCTTGCCTTACACCCTTTTTAATCTGAGCACTTCTCTCTTGGTATTCTCATTGTTCCTTCACATTTCTTGTACATATTATGCATTACCTATCTTTTGGCATAGTTCATACAAATTTTTCTGAGCATTTCAAACATCTTGCATCATTTTAAATTCTTGTATGCTTTTTATGGATTGACAAATCCTACAAAGGTCTCTTGCTTTTTTAAAAAAATTCACCTCCATTATCAAACATAACATTATAAATATCTCTCTGGCTCCTTTATATGCATTCTAAAGCCAGATTAATCATCATCAAACAAATCCTCAATTTTTTCCATTTTTCTGAACATTGTTCTTGTCAGTGACTTCAATGCATAAGCTGTTCAGCTGGTTGTGCAATGGCTTCCACATTTGTCTGTCTTTGATACCTATGGGATCGTGTAGATGATGTTTTTTTAAAAAAATGTCTAGTAGTGTGTCCACAATCCCATCGATTCTATGCAGTAACTTTAATAATCAGTTGTTCATCACTACTGCCAATGACACGAGAAATTACAGAGAGAAGTTCCTTCTGCCTTTTTTGATTGTAAGTCTTCCAAAGTTCTTTCAAACTCTGACCATAATACTGCATCCTCTGTGCATTACAAATTGACACCCATTTAATCTTCTATAACATCAGGATACAGTTCCTCCTACTCGTAGATACCTATCATGTACTCTGTGGATCGATCCCCTGCCTCTTTTGGGTTTAACGGTGGAATTCCTTTTGCGATGTTATTATTGAAAATCTTGCTTTTAATTTCACCAAAAGTTATTTTGACTTTTCTATATTCTGAATCTACTTTAACAATGACCATTTCCTGGTGAATTTCTTCACATTTTTTCAGTTATTTCTTATTACTACTTTGCCAATCATCAAATCGTCCCATCATTTACCTAATATGGTTCCATGGGAATAATATTGCCTTTCTTCCAGAGATCGTCTCTATTACACTTTTATGGTGGCTATACTGACCTCTTATTATCCCAGCAGCATGTCTCAATTTGTCTGATGTCCTTTGTCATTACTACTTGATAAGTAGCAATACTCTAAAACAGTTTGCACATATGTCTCAATATGCAACTTCCTCTACAGATGCACTGCCTTTCCTCACAACCTTCCCAACCTGCATAAGTCATCTGTCCACTTTCCCTATTACTGATTTTACAAACTAGTATGCCTAATAATGTAAATGGTGTAAAGGCTCCATACGTTTACCATTAATCTTGAAAGATGTTACTGGGTTCTTTCTCTTTTTTTTACAGTATTACATTGCATTTATCCACAAAAAAAAAAAAAAAAACAAAAAAAAAAAAAAAACTTTTGATCTTTTGCCCAGTAACATAAAATGCTGTAAGGTTTCCAACTAAAATTAAAATTTAAACTGAAACCATTTCTCATTTTTTCTGACTTCACTAAAAGAAGGTATCCACTGATAGGACAAATTGTGGGGCATCGAAATAGTCAGTTTGCTAATGGATGGAACTGTAGGGGGTACAATAAGTTCAAATGGGTGTAGGTCACAGCAGTTATTCAGAGATGAAAAGGGTTTGTACAGCATGGACTAGAATTGAGAGCTGCACCAAATCAGCCTTAGGATTGAAGATTGATGAAAATGATGATGATGGTTGATATTTTAGAGCACAAAATGGTGAGGTCATCAGTGCCTTGGACTGAAGGCCACAACAACAACAACAGCAACATTTACTTGGTTACGGTGGTACTTATCAATGAAAATAGTTACCTACAACTTCAAATTTTAATTCCAATTTACTACCTGCCATGCAGGATTACAGCAAACACTGCTACTTGACACTTCGCTAACAGAAAAAAATTATTGAATATAGGTATTCAAATCATTTGTAGAAGGGGTGACTAATGAGATATGCTTTAGTTTTCTTTCAAATTGGTGGGCATTCCTGATTCCTTTTAGATGGAAGCTTGTTGAATATCTTCACACCAGAGCTCATAATGACACCATGACTTCCAGACAAGGAGGCAAAGACAATGAAAATTATTTTTCTGTTCTGTATTGTGATTCTATACATCACAGTTCAGCTGAAACTGATTATTATTGCCAGCAACAAAAGCTGTTAAGGAGCAAACATATTTGGAAGTGATCGTAAGAATTCCAAGACGTTTAAAAAGGCTTCTACAAGATTTAGAATCATCTAGTTTACACAATATTCTTATTGCTCACTTCTGCTGAACAAACATTTATTTACTTTATGTTGACTAGCCCACAAGATAATTCCATAAAATGGGTGTGAAAAAATTTACAAGATAAGGCAATGCTTGTCTTTAGGTGAACACAGTGAGAGATATTTCTAGGACAAAACACATCAAACTGTGTTTCTTAATTAGTGTATTGATGCCTTGATCCATTTTAGTGCATCATCCAACTAAACACCAATAAAATTTATACAGTGTATTTCATTTCATGTATGAATGTTAATGTCTATTTCTGATGCTAACACATCATTATTGCTTGTTTGAACTCACATAATACAAATCTTTATAATATTAAAATTTAAACTGCTAGTGGGAATCATTTTTTAGCCTGTTCAGCTATCACCTGAGCTGTGTCTGGTTGTATTAAAACTGCGACACCATATGCAGTACAAGAAATGAAATTTAGTACAAAGGGCTCCATCTTTGGCAGAAAAAACAGCTCTAACCAAGCTGGGAATCAAGTCAAATTGAGCTTGGATGATGGATATATGCTGCTTCATTTCTACACCAGATCTAATCAATCATGGAGGTTGGCAAGTGGTGGCATGCAAGTCTCTTGCCAACCCATGACAACACATTTACAGTAGATGAGAGATATGAAGAGATCACTGTCCACAGCAACAGTTAAATACACAGCATATCAAAGTAGGTCTGGACAGCAAAGGCAACACGTGTTCTTGCAGTATTTTGTTGAAAGATGACTTCATGGACACTCAACAGCTTAGCAGAGGCTGTTCCAGCTCAAGTATCAACCAGTGGACAGTCAGGCACATGCGTGCAGCTGTGGGCAGGGGTGGGGAAACAGCTGAAGCATGGGCTGTCAGGCAGCAGGGGCGTAACGTACATCACCATACTGTCCTGATTTCACACTCACAGGGTGGTGAAATGGTTCACATGGACAGGTGCAATGTGAGCAGAACTGGGAGTCATCCAAGAGGACATGTTGCCACTCTAGTGTCCACTGCTGTTGTTGGTACAACAACTAGGAAGTTACAACAATTGTATTGTATTGTATTGTATGTTAACCGGGGGGCCAGAAACAATGGAGAGGCTCCATCCTCGCCACAGCTGCAGTGGTCCACAACCCCATGACGACTACCGCAGTCCACTTCACCCCCCACACCGAACCATTCTTTCAGGGTTATTGTGCAGTTCGGCCCCCGGTGTACCCCCCAGGGAATGTCTCACACCAGACAAGTGTAACCCCTATGTTTGCATGGTAGAGCAATGGTTTTGTAGGCGTACGTGGAGAACTTGTTTACGCAGCAATCACCGACATAGTATAGCCAAGGCGGAATAAGGGAACCAGTCCACATTTGCTGAGGCAGATGGAAAACTGCCTAAAAACCATCCACAGACTGGCTGGCTCACAGTATACCTCGACACAAGTCCACCGGGCGGATTCGTGCCAGGGACCAGGCGCTCCTTCCCAATCTGGAAAGCCGTGCGTTAGACCGCACAACTAACTGGGCAAGCAGTTGCAACAATAATATCTCAGCAGGCAGTCCTCGGTGCTCCTGTCACTGTAGCACTGTCCATATGGCTGCTTTTCTTGTTGTAAACAAACCCATTTGCTCATCTGAGGCAAGCTGAGTGAACAGTGTGAAGTGGCCAAAAAGTAACAATTTTTTTTACATTTGTGGGTTTCATACATTCTACTGTTAAATTTTTTTATCTTGTTAGGGCACATGTTCCTGATGAATGTTTACATTTTCAGCTCTATTGCATATTTAGTTTATTGTTGACAGCTGAAAATGTTATACAAGTATTTGGTGCTTGATGAATTTTTACTTTTGAAAAGATGGGTCACAGACTCTGAATTAACTTTCGATAGAGAAACATAATAAAATGGAACACTGGATCAAAATGTTGGCTGTGGCTAATTGTGTGTCCACTATGAGTAAGACAAGAGTTTATGAGTGGTATAAACGTTTCAAGAGGGTTGAGAAGATGCTGAAGATAACGGCCACCCTAGCACATCAGTTACTGACAACAGTGAGGAAGAATTAATGAATTGGTTCTGGAAAATTGCTGAATCTCCATCAGAGATGTTGCTAATGATATTGACACATCCTCTGAGTCATTCCAATCAATTGTTTTGGAAATTTTAGGCATGAAATGTGTAGCAGTAAAGCTTGTTCCAAAATTATTGAATTTTGACCAAGAATGGTGTTATGTAGACATCGCTCAGGAATTGCTGAATGAAGTCTACAAAGATCCAGTACTTCTAAAGAAGGTTATAACAGGTGATAAAATACTGGTGGATATGAAACTGAAAACAAGGCCCAATCGTCCCAATGGAACCTGCCTGAAGAGCAATGAGCAAAAAAAAATTTCAACAAGTTTGATTACATGTGAAGGTTCTTCTCAGTCTTTTCTTCAATTACAATGGAGTAGTGCATCCTGAGTTCCTGTCTTACGGTTGTACAGTAAATGAGGAATACTCTGTGGGAGTTATGCACCATTTTCATGAAACAATCCAAAGAAAATGACTAGAATTGTGGCAAAACCACTAATGGAAATTGCATCACAATCATACTGCCGCTCACACCTCAATGCTTGTTCATGTTTTTTTTGGCAAAAAACAAAACTGTTATGTTGCCTCAGCCACTGTATTCACCAGACATGGCTCCCTGCAACTTCTTTCTATCCCTGAGACTGAAGAGAACCATGAAAGGCTGTCATTTTGCCACCACTGATGAGATGAAAACAGATTCACTGAAGGAGCTGAACACTATAACAGAAAGTGAGTTCCATAAGTGCTTCCAAAATTGGAAAAAGTGCTGGCACAAGAGTATTATATGTGAGAATGATTACTTTGAAGTGGAAAAAGTTGATGTTGATGAATAAGTAAAAATTCTATGAGAAAACAAAAACTTACGATTAATTTTTGATCATACCTTGTATGTCTCTCTTCTAGGGCCCTAGTCAAATGGGGCTATTGAAAACTGAATGGCACTGAGTGTGATATTCTTCAGTACATTAATACCATCTTCACATAACTGTTGCAGAATCCTGACTTACACAAGCAGAAATATCGGGAAGCTGTGAACCGCAGTCTTGATACTCGACAATCCTGTTGCTGTCACAGTCAATCATGTGTTGGTACACATTTCTCCTTCACATGAGGCTTAACATGATATTCTCACAAACAACCAAATTCAAATTTGATTTCTGATGAGAAACCCACTGTGTAATATTTCCTTATATACATAAAGTAGACAGAATTACTCCCATCTTATATTGTGCAGTTGTACTAAAACCCTAATTCTCTGCATATCAAAGCATGTTGTAGACTTCATGCCAACTTTATTTTTGTTGCATGCAGTTTTTATGGTGTCGCAATTCCAATGGCCAAAAGTATGTTTGAACACAGCAAGCCAGACTGTACAAAATAAACTGTTTATTTAAAATAAAGGATACAGTATCAAGCAAACTGAGATACAATGCTACATATTCATACATTATTTTCTGTAGACTTCATCATGAAGGAGAAGCTCTAGAACTCGAGAGTCAAAGAAAATGCTAATAGTGATGATACTATTTCCCAAGAATGTATTTGCAAGTAATTTTCTATGTGTGATATAAAATAAGCTAATACTATTGGCCCAAAGAGACTTCTTTGATAATATTTCTGTTTTTTGATTAACATTAAGTAGCTGTGGTTCTGCTGTTTATGCTTGCTTCAGATTTACATGCCCATGGACCCAGGAAAGGAAAATCATGGTGGTCTACACCAAGTCAATTAGAAAACTGGTTATTGTCACAGGGTACTTAAATGATATAAGAATATGACCTGTAGATGGTGAAAATAGTTATTTAGCATGTCACTAATATAAGATTTTTAACTCACAAATCTAAGTAGTCAAATAATTTAGGGAATGAAAATGTTCTTAATTTTTATTTAAATTTTTAATCATTCCCAGATTCTCACTTACATCTGCTAGTAGTGTTGTTCCAAGACCTGAATATAGACTTCTGAACAAAGACGTATATTCTGTATGGAAATTATTTCTGTGTCAGTCATCATAGTTAAGTATTAAATGAAGTCTCTTTGGTATCTGGAGGAGAATGGTGACTTATAAACTGATGACTGATGAATTCACAGCTTTAGACACATTTTATTTTATTTGACTAGTAACCAGTTTCAGCTTAACAACTACTCTCAGATCTATAACAGGAAATTTAAAATTAACGTTGTTTCAGAATGTGTTAAAGATGAACCATGAACCTATGCTATACACATGGAAAATGGTTCAGCTTATACCTTATTATGAAACAGTGAGAAGACATTTAGTCACTAAATGAAATGATTAACAATATGCATGATACTTAAATTAAGGTACTTTACTTGATTTAAAGATTTTACATCACAAACAAGAAGACATGTTACTTGATGTAAAGTACTGGATGAAACTGAAATCTATGCTAATCTGAAAAGTAACTGTAAAAACTCCCTTAATTTACACTGCCTAATTCAAAACTCTTAGACAATTGTTATAACAGAGTACATTGTCATAGTATCTAGTCGCAGTTTGGTTCCTGTCATAAGTGTCCATCATTATTCTATGGGCTACTTGCTGGCAATGATCAGATCCTCACAGTGGACTGATACAAACACAAGATGATGGACTGCCTGCTCCCCTACCCATTCCATGACTACCACATGCTGATGGGCTCCCTATGCAGAGACAACTGCTGACATTACTTTGGACAACTATCTCCTCATCATGCTTATGTTTCTTTGGCATATACTTTATTTCTTATCCTTTGTAATTTCAGGCATATTTTACATTACTTCTATTACTTTTAACATATCACTTTGTTTTTACATGTAATGAATTCACACTCCTCTATGCTCTGAAGTATACTGTTGCACTACATTTTCTTGTAGCCTTTTTCTCAAATTATTTTTACCATATATGTACTTGGCAAATGTATGAACATCACTTTTGACTGAACTTAACTACTCTCAGTAAATGTTAGCTTATTAAAGAGCTGTCACTGCCCCAACCATCAGCACCTGTAGTGCTAATATTTGTAACTACTACCCATTATTTAAGTCTCATACATGTATATTGTTTATCACTCTAGTTAACGACTATACTTTCTTTGTGTGGATGGCTTCTACAGTAATTAGCTTACTTGTTTTCCAGGTGTGTGTGTGTAATATGTTCATCTCCATGTTTCACAAATTCTAAAATGCTTCTATTTTTCATTTTCACCATTTGACTGTATTTATGTTTATTACGTCCACTGTCAAAATTTAGACTTTTTGGTAGTTTCAAGAGCAATACAACAACCTTCAGCATATGTCAAACATGTTATGCAGAAATCTGCAAACCCAAAATTGTAAAAGTATACATAACAGTCATAATTGCAATCAAATGGCAAAAATGTTGTCATTTTAAAAATTTTGGATGACTGTGGTCCCCAATAAAGAAAAGCTCCTATTTTTATTTTCCTTTTATAGATGATTCCTGTACAGCTGAAACCCTTTAAATGCTCATATAAAATAAAATTTGTCAAATAATGTGAATCATCTGGTTTATTGAAGTAATTTATATTACAATTCAACAAGTGAAACGCCTACAAACCAATTGCAGGAATCTCAAGATCTTCCAATAATCCCCTGCAAGACTGTAGCATATGAAATATACAGTATGTGTTTAGTCTGCAGGTGAACACAGTGAGTGATATTTTTAAGTGGAAAATATTCCAAACTGTGCTTCCTTATCATTCTGTAAGTGTTATCACCCCATTTTAGCTCAATATCTATTTAAGGAACTATAACATTCATGTAATGTATTTATAAAATTTGACATATTGTTAGTGAAACATGACACTATGGTTTAAAATTAAAAGTCTAGAGTCACAAATTTCTATTTTATTTACTGGTAATTGATTTCAGTTATTTAAATATCAGACCTAAAAGAAAAAAATGTTTTAATTGTTCTAAAAATATAATACTGTGGCTGTAAGACTACTACGTCCATATGGTTAAGTCTTACCACCAGCACACTGCCAACATGGATTGCAACTAAATTACCACCTAGGCAGGTACACATCGCTTGCCAGAGATACCTCATAACTGAGTTCTTACAGTGGACAGTTGGGCATTATATGACAAATGGCTCTGCCCACTGTGCATCAGTCACCCAATGATAAGGTTGTACCATACATTACATAATTTGATTAGCAACTTCAGAATACAAGGATTTCTCTAAAATAATCCTTTCAACATGAACTTGCTCACCAAATTATGCAGCGTAAATGATGCACATCTAGTAGGTGGAGTATGTTGCTTTATAACACCAAAGAGCTCAGTTGTGAAATACCTCCTAGCAAGTGACATGTGCCTACCTAGGCACTACTTTATGATCAATCTATGCTGGCAGCAAGCTGACAGAAAGAACGGACCATACAAATATAGTGATCTTGCAATTGTGGTATTGTCTCACATTTTAAGAGTATTTATAACATTTCCGTATCTTTTAGATCTGATGGTGGTTAAATAACTGAAACCTAATACCAGATATAAATGTGAAAACTGCAACTCTTACACTTTCTTTCAGTTACATTGTATTCATGTACTGTATGACCACAGTGTCTATACCTGACTGATATTTTTGTCATTTGTTTGAAGATTCATCAGTCAGCACAATTCTTTAATAATTGGTGGATCATTTATAAAGGTTCACAACAGGAGAGCACTGACTACTGAAATTTGTGATGTTGTAAATTTTATGTGCCTGTGTTTCGAGTTTTGCCTTGCTTCTACAGTGGATCCCTTTTATTTTCCAAACAATAAAAACTTGTGGTGGGATCAAATGGCAGGTACTTTTTCTTATTTATTTTAACCACAATGTTACTGCATACCAATTTTTTTTAAATTTTAAGACATTAAAGAAATATGCCCTAATTTACTGACTAATTACAATCCCAAGTTATGGGATTTTATAAAGTCAATTTAAGTTTTCAACATTCTACAATAAATATAATGACAGTCAGAAGAACAACAGATTTTCACCTACATAATGACTTTCGTAATCTTGGTTGTTGTATGACAGCTGCTATTGTTGATTGGGCATCATTCAAAGGCATGTCAAATGTTTTCATGATATATTTTATTTCTTACTTTGGACAAATTTGAATGACGACATTTTAAAAATCAAATATCACACCAGTGCAACTTCTTATGTGCAAAATAGCTAGGCCTTAAAGAGATGAACTTTTCGACACTTCATTTACACAGGTAGTAGCAACTGTTCGTGAAATATTTCAATTTTCCCTCAAACCACTAACTAAGTTTTTATTAATTACCCTGATTTATTTCAAGCAATTAAATATTTTTTTTTTGCAAAACTAGACATCACACTGCTCAATTTGATATCCCATTTCTCCATTTCCAAATCTTTGTTTGACTATGAAAATTTGAACAAAAGCCCATTGTGTTATCTGCAGGGAGTCATGTTTTTGTTACACTCAAACATTTCACCACTTTGTGTTCAATGATTTCAGTGCATTGTCATTTTTCCCACCGTAACTTCCTGAGACAGAACTTTACATATGTGCTTCTATTTGTTTCTATTTAAGCCTGATACATACTATTCTTATTGTTTTATTGTTAGGGGTGTTTTCAGTGAGTAGTGCATTCTTTTTATATTTGAAATACTAAATCAAGAGTCTTAGGTACTGTTGCTTTCAGTTTTTGATTACAGCCTGTCATCTGAATTAGAATGAACTCTATCTCCCTGACATAAGATGCTTTAATCCTAGGTGTTATTTAAACTACCTGACTCCATGTATCTTTACCTTCATTTCTCTTTATGGAAAACAATGTTTGAACTGTTACAGGAATTGATTTGCAAATGATTTTTAGTTCACATTTACCAAATCTGCTTTAGTAAATACCTTTACATAACTTGATGAAATCATCTTGTGTTATCAGTGAAATAAAGGACTTGAACTTAGACAGTGTTTAAGCAGGTTTCCTTCATCTTCAGCTAACGTGTCAAGATTCATGGGGGAAATAATTTTTATGGATTCCAAACAATACTCCTTATCTCTCAAAGTGTGTATATAAAAGTGTGTCCCAGCCACTGGTGTGTGATAAGGTACTGTCAGTCCAAGAGTTGAGTATCTGTCCATCTGTCAGTTGTTCATGCTACGATAATCTCCGCAGGGCGCATTCATACTGAATGTGCATTAATGCAGCATCCCTTGAAGAAATTAAATGTAAACTTCTGCCTCAGTTAACAAGATCACTGTTCACTTCTCCAACATTTTGATCACACAGTTCCAGAATCCACTGGCATCACACGTGCCTGTTTCACATGATATGGTCACAGGGTCACCAATGGACACAGCAGAGCCTTATGCCCAACACCATGTGTCCACTGGCAGCCACAAGCTCCACTACGTTTAGTACAGTATATCTATGGATGGCATATTAGTAACAATCACAGTCACATACAGTGTGATGATGAAACACTACTGTGTACAAACATAGTCTGTGAATGTGCTCTTGGTTTGTGAGGTACTGCCAATTTAAGCTTGGTCATAATTGGAGTTTCTTACAGTTTTAGTTGCTGTGCATTTATTGTAGCCTATTGCCATTACAATTACCAACACAAATGTATGGGAGTGTGTGAGTGTGTGTGTGTGTGTGTGTGTGTGTGTGTGTGTGTGTGTGTCATAATTATCATCAAGACAAGGTTTGTATGAAAGAAAATTTTTGGAAAATCCACTGGAAAAGTCAGAACTTTGGATTAGATTTTTGTCTGAAAATCTCAATGCCAAAAATGTAATGGGCAGTTTTATAGTTCTGCTGTCATGTTTTCATAAGAAGAAAAAGAAAAAAAAATTGCGATGTTTAGTTTTTATTGTTCTGATGTCACCTGTTTTCATAACAGCAACAAATTCCGCACTGCATATTGATATTTTGCAGAAATGAATACAACTGAAAGTGGTATTTCAGTGTGATATTAATGGTGACCATATATTTGGTGTGTTGCAGAAATTAAATTGATGTCAGTTGATGGTAATTTTGTATGTTGAAAACATTCAGTTAATTTCAGTTTGTGGTTTATTTCTTTAGCAAAAAAGCCACCCTTGAGACTTCCAAATATTGGTTGGTGTACATGCAACACAAGCCAAATACATGATCATTGAGTCAAAGAGACAGATGAAGAGCATAGACAGCATTTGGAGACAAATTGAACAAGCATTTCTCAAGCATAATCCATTATGATTGCATAACAATGGATATAGACATGTTTCAATCACTCAGTTGGAGCTTACGCACAAAATAATTTGAAATGTTGACAAAACAGACAGTGAAACATGACAATTCATACTGCAGATAAGGTGTTAGGATATGATCTAACAGTTGGTTATGCAGTGCATGTATTGGTCGACTTTGGAACAATGGGCAATGTTGCAATGCTGCCAGGATTACGTTGTGTGAGTGGGATGGTCAAATTACCACAATTGACACTGCCATTAGAGCCACTGACATCATTGCTTCCTGGCCAAGAACTGTTTGAAGCATTCCTTGCAGAATATAAAAAAGTACAACACTTACTTCCAAATGACTTCATTTGAGGCAAATATTATCAAAGAATGAGGGCTTAACCCAACTTTTAAGGTAAATTCTTTCTTGTCTGCATCACACATCAAGATTCCATTTACAATAACAATAAATAAGTTCAGAGAGAAGGGTGAGGAGGAGATGGACAGACAAAGGAGGAGGAAATGTACACAAAGAAAGGGAAGAAGGATATGGACAAAGAGATGAGGGAGGAGGAAATGAATAGAATGAGAGTGGGGTAATAGATGTACTGGGAGTGGGGGGAAGGTGATGGACAGAGATAAGGGGGGGGGGGGGGGGGGGGGAAGCAGGAGATGAACAAAGGGAGGGGGAGGAGGAGAGGGATAGAGAGGGGGGGTGGAGATTAGAATGTACAGGGTGTTTCAAAAGTGACCGGTGTATTTGAAACGGCAATAAAAACTAAACGAACAGCCATAGAAATACACCGTTTGTTGCAATATGCTTGGGACAACAGTACATTTTCAGGCAGACAAACTTTCGAAATTACAGTAGTTACAATTTTCAACAACAGATGGCGCTGCGGTCTGGGAAACTCTATAGTACGATATTTTCCACATATCCACCATGCGTAGCAATAATATGGCATAGTCTCTGAATGAAATTACCCGAAACCTTTGACAACGTGTCTGGCGGAATGGCTTCACATGCAGATGAGATGTACTGCTTCAGCTGTTCAATTGTTTCTGGATTCTGGCGGTACACCTGGTCTTTCAAGTGTCCCCACAGAAAGAAGTCACAGGGGTTCATGTCTGGCGAATAGGGAGGCCAATCCACGCCGCCTCCTGTATGTTTCGGATAGCCCAAAGCAATCACACGATCATCGAAATATTCATTCAGGAAATTAAAGACGTCGGCCGTGCGATGTGGCCGGGCACCATCTTGCATAAACCACGAGGTGTTCGCAGTGTCGTCTAAGGCTGTTTGTACCGCCACAAATTCACAAAGAATGTCCAGATAGCGTGATGCAGTAATCGTTTCGGATCTGAAAAATGGGCCAATGATTCCTTTGGAAGAAATGGCGGCCCAGACCAGTACTTTTTGAGGATGCAGGGACGATGGGACTGCAACATGGGGCTTTTCGGTTCCCCATATGCGCCAGTTCTGTTTATTGACGAAACCGCCCAGGTAAAAATAAGCTTCGTCAGTAAACCAAATGCTGCCCACATGCATATCACCGTCATCAATCCTGTGCACTATATCGTTAGCGAATGTCTCTCGTGCAGCAATGGTAGCGGCGCTGAGGGGTTGCCGCGTTTGAATTTTGTATGGATAGAGGTGTAAACTCTGGCGCATGAGACGATACGTGGACATTGGCGTCATTTGGACCGCAGCTGCAACACGGCGAACGGAAACCCGAGGCCGCTGTTGGATCACCTGCTGCACTAGCTGCGCGTTGCCCTCTGTGGTTGCCGTACGCGGTCGCCCTACCTTTCCAGCACGTTCATCCGTCACGTTCCCAGTCCATTGAAATTTTTCAAACAGATCCTTTATTGTATCACTTTTCGGTCCCTTGGTTACATTAAACCTCCGTTGAAAACTTCGTCTTGTTGCAACAACACTGTGTTCTAGGTGGTGGAATTCCAACACCAGAAAAATCCTCTGTTCTAAGGAATAAACCATGTTGTCTACAGCACACTTGCACGTTGTGAACAGCACACGCTTACAGCAGAAAGACGACGTACAGAATGGCACACCCACAGACTGCGTTGTCTTCTATATCTTTCACATCACTTGCAGCGCCATCTGTTGTTGAAAATTGTAACTACTGTAATTTCGAAAGTTTGTCTGCCTGAAAATGTACTGTTGTCCCAAGCATATTGCAACAAACGGTGTATTTCTATCGCTGCTCGTTTAGTTTTTATTGCCGTTTCAAATATACCGGTCATTTTTGAAACACCCTGTATATCCAATGTCCCTACATATTTAGCAGTAGCAAAGCATTGCCAGGTTTGCTAGTTAGTAATAAAAACTTTCTGCTCATATTGAGAAGACTTTAAACTTTTATCTCTGACCAGTTTTCTAAGCTGCTGTAGCACTTTAGGTCAAGTTCATGTACATGATTTTTGGTAACATATTTGGAATACAGAAAACTAAATTTAGTTATAATGGAAAAATTTGTCTTGATGGCAAAACAGAAGATAGTTTATTAGTTGGAACTGGTTTCAGTCTGCACATACCATCTACTTTGGCGATCTGTGAAGGCGCTGAGTGAAACTGAACTGTATGCCAGAAGGTACATTCATCAAATGGTGTAACACATGTGCCTGCTGGAATACAGCTCAGCTTCGATCAGTGAGTTTGTGGATCACTTGAGGAGATGCCATTTGGTCTGAAGACAATTTATAGAGATTGAAACGAGTCACCACTAATAAATTAACTTCTATTTTGTGATCAAGACTGATTTTTTTCATTATAACAAGTGGTTCTTGTTGGGATGGTTTGAGCTCTCTGTACAAAGTTAGTGAGAATAGTATTCCATCACACTAGGTACAGACATGTGTGTTTCTTAGTGTAGACTGAATGCCCCTGCATACCATCCACATTATTCTTTAGCAGAATAACCAGGAGTGGAAGGCATCAGTTTTCCTATACCACCATAGTGAATTTGATCGTGCTGTATATTGCAGAAAATCTGTCAGATTTTCTCCACCACACATCCAAATCATGAAAGTATTATCCATCTGAAGAAAAATTTTGTTTTCAGGTGTCCAATTTCCAGTCTTTTTCCTTAATGTGGTCTATATACATCATGTATTGGAAATTCTTTTATAAATTTTGAGGGTAAAATTCCTCCCACCAAAACAGGAAAATGGTCACATAAACAAATAGTTAGAGAGTTTTTAATGAAGGAATGCTTTGCCAAACATCCCAAATCAGTAACCCATAAAAAGTGTTTGAAATGCCTTCATCTTGCTTCTACACATCCATGTACATAGCAGGTAGTGGACTGTTACACCAGTTTGTATACTCTTTTTCAATTTAGGGAGAAGCCAGAAGTCACAAGATGCTAGGTCAGGGAATAGGGAAGCTGACAAACTGCAGCCTTGATGTTTGGCCAAAAAATCGCGAATTAACTGAGAATGATGATGGGTGTGTTATCATGGTGAAGGTGCCAACTGCCTGCTGCCAACAAGTCAGGCCATCTGCATCTCACTTCTTCACAAAGGCAATGCACAACCTCTCGGTTGTATTCCTTATTGACATTCATACCTTCTGGGGCATATTCATGGTAGGCTATGCCACTGGACAAAAAAGATGGTCAGCATGACTTTCACATTGCTAAGGAACGCCTTCACTTTTTTTGGATCTCAGGGATGATGGATGTTTCCATTGGGATGCTCTGTTTCTGGGTCATACCCATTATACAAGTACTTATCACCAGTGATAACTGTGTTAAGAAAGTTGGGATTACTGTTCACAGTATACAGCATGTCCTGTGCAATCTCCTAACAAGTTGCTTCTGCTCAATTGTTAGCAACTTTGGCATAAATTTTTCAGAGATCCTCCTGAGGTCCAAATATTCCATTAAAATGGAATGAATGAAGCTAATACTAATTTTCACTTCATCTGCAAGTTCTCTGATCCTGATTCATCTACACAGCATCACTAGAGTCCTTACGTGAACAATAAGAACCTCATTTGCAGTTGATGAGTGCCTACCTGAATGTGCTTGACTCTTCACTGACGGGCAGCTATCTCTGAAGTGATTGTACCGCTCCTTTATCTGTGTGGTACCCATCCAAAAACCTGTTAAATCTTGTGCATTGTTTCAACTTGAAAATCAACAAGCTTGAAACAAAATTTGATGCAATAATATTGTTCCACTGTTTCTGTCTTTTTGCTCACAACACGAAATCTAACAACTACCACTTACATATGTTCAGCTGTCAATGGCTAGCCACCAACTGACTGACTGCACAGTCATGAAAAAAAATCAGAAATGTGCACTGCATATGCCAGCAAACATACAGAGCAAGCATGCCCCAATACCATTGTTGGTTTCAACGGCAAAAAATAATGTCAGATACTTTCTGAACAGCCCTCATACAACCAATGAAATTTGTACCCAATAATTAAAACTCATTTTTCTAGAAAATGAAGCTGCCTCAACACAAGACAATGTGTCAATAACTCACAGTATCCTCCGTGGTGATGTGTTGTAATAGGGATAAACTTTGCTGATATTAACTGGCACTCTGCTGAGACATGCTTTGTAGCACCAGAAATGGTTGACTGAAATTGAGCATGACTCATTCATATGCGTGACCAAGAAGAATGCACTCCGCAGGCTGTCAAACAAAGTAGTTATAAGCACAGGGCATGTCAAAATAGGATGTGATATAAGTACCACACAGACAGTTCATGTATTCATATTGCCTTTAATGTGCACTGGGTCTTTTGACATTTGTCAACTATGGGAAAAGTCTTGTCATTGCTATATTGCACAAATATTAATCAATTTCTTATTTCTAATGTATTATTTACAGATGATGCAACATTTGGAAGAGATCCATTTTTGTCATTGGACATAAATCCTCACATTACAGCTCACTCTAGGCAATAATACCAGTTTCATGTGAGAGCTGCAATTGCACACGACTGTCAGATAGGCCAAAGACATCAGTATTGTCTACATGGATTTTATTCAAAGCAGTCTCTCAGACTTACTAAAGAGAGAGTCCCTGAGACAAAACAGATGCCTTATTGCACAACGGGGCTCCACCAAAGTTCAGCCACATGGGTAAAGATGCACTGGAAGATATTAGGCTGGCACATGAGTTCATAGTGTTTTTCCATAAGTTTAATAAACACAACAACACAAATAACAGAGACTTTAGTCATCAATAATACATTCTACTTCACTATTTACTACAGTCTCCCAATGTGGTTTTGGGGCAAAAAAAAGCCATGTTTAGAATGCATTTGCATTCAGAAAGGAAGTTCCTTGAAGGCTGTTCAGTAGAGAGCAGAAAAGATGAAAATCTGAGACCCAACATCAAGTGAATAAGGTGAGTGTAGAATGACCTTCCAACCTAACTCCAGTATAGTGGTTTTCGTAAGTCTAGGAGAACGCAGATGGGCATTACCGTGCTGTAGCATCACTTCACACAGTCTTCCTAGGAAGCAATCCGTAGCACACAACACCATTGTTGTTCCATCAGACGTATAACATTACCGTTTGTGGATGCACATAGGGCTTTGAACGTGGAGCCGCTGTGATGTTTAGGCTCAATCATTCCTTTCTTTTCCTTATGTTAGCATAAAGACACCATTTCTCATCACCAGTAATGATACAGGATAGGAATGGTAAGTGATCTTCACAAGCTGATTAATGACAAGCAAGCAGAAATGCACATATGGCAGCCAACTGATTTTTGTGACTTTGGCTTAGAGCATGTGGTACCCATACACTCAATATCTGAACCTCTCCCATTGCATGAAAATGTCACATGATGATGGAATGATAACTGTTCATCACATTTACCAGTTCTACAGTACACTAATGTGGATCATTGTGGATTAATGCATTTAAATGATCTTCATCAAACCCCAAAGGTCTTCCTGAATGTCACTAATGTCAAAATGATCCTCCTTAAAATGAGAAAACCATTTTCTTGACTTGATCTGTCCACTGCCATTATCCCTATATACAGTGCAAATGTTTCTGGCTGCCTCCACTGCTGTCACCCCTCTACTGAAACCAAACAGAAGAATATGTTGGAAATGTTCTGCTTTCTTCACTTGGCACTCCATTTTACAGCTTCCACAGCTCCACTATCTATCTCCAAATGACAATATGTACATTCTTCCAACCTCAGTTATTTGGGGTTTTGCCTGTGGGGCCACCTCAAACTATTGGCTTATGAAGCAAACATTCCTAACGCAATGATCCTTTATTAATAGGTCAGTCACAGTTTTTTACCATATCCAGTAGTATTTTAATAGTGCTTGACAATTTATGGTACACATGAATGCATGTTCAGAAGCAAGTAGATATTGACATTTGCCATCAATTTGACTGTCATTAATAACTCAAAAATGAAGGATTTTCAGGTCTGTGTTTATATGGAAATTATAACATGTTTTGGTGTGAAGCATCTGCTACCCCCCCCCCTTCCACCCCCCAACCAAAAAAGAAACTATAAAACATTTGTTTAGTTACAGAAATGCACTTCACGTTAAGTATATGTACTGGATTTGTAATCAGGCTTGATAATAAGTCTGTTTGTACAGAGTTTATTTGAATATACAATAGGATTAACAGTATACAACTCAATGGCAGATGGCAATAATGCACACAGAGACTAAAGGGGGGGATGGGGTAAGCATCCAAAACCAGAAATCAACAAAAACCCAGAAAAGCAGCATTGACACCTTAGAACAGCATTAACATTATTCCACTAACACCTTCCCTCAGTGTTAATTATTGGTGTTACAAAAACTAAATTACAAGATTTAAATAATTTTATTTTACCTAGTGGCTTTGTCAGAACATCAGCTAGTTGCTCATTTGTGTTAATGTGCTTTAACACAACTTTCTTAGCACAAACTTTCTCCATAATGAATAAAACTTTGACATTTATGTGCTTAAGTTTATGTGGCAACTGTGAGTTTTTGCAAAGACTTATTATTGGTGTATCATGTTCATAAAATACAATAGCTCGCTGAATGCCAGAAAGACTATAATACAATTACTGAACCAACATGTTGCACTAGTTGCCATACTTAAGGTTACAAATACTGATTCTGTTGATGACAGATACACTGTGGGCTGATTCTTAGAGGTCATAAAACACTGCAACCAAAATCTTTAAAAATATAACAAACTGTGGACTTTCTATCTACTCTGTCACTGACTCCATCAGAGTCAACATAACAAATTATACTATAAGTACCGTACAAGTTTTATCCATAACATATAACAGACCAAGTTTTAGGGTTCCCTTAATATAACGCAATACATGTTCTAAAGCATTCCCTAAATCCAGACTTGTGTGTGATTGGTACCTGCTTAGAATACTTGTTGCTACAGAAATATCTGGTCTGGATCCTAACATGGCATATATCAATGACCCTACTAATTTTCTACATCATTTCTTAATGTCATCATTTTCAAATTTTTCTCTTTTTAACACACTGTGATAAAATTTTGCTCAGTAGGAGTTGAAACAGAATTACATTTGAACATATCAAAAACTTTTAACACTTTTTCAAGATAGGTACTTTGTCAAATAGTGGTAGTTCCCTCCCCTGAATTTTGAACAATATTTATTCCCAAATAGTTCATAATCAGACCTAAATCTTAAAGTTATCACTAAATAACAGCTTTACATTGTCAATTTCACTCTGAGAAGTTGAAGCTGTCAGCAGATCATCAATGTAAACAAGTATGTCTTAGTTTTATTTCTGTCTTTATATACAAGCAACACTCAAAATCAATTCCTAAGAAATCCTAAGCCAGTTATTACTGTGTAGGATTTAACATTCTAATTTTTGGGTTACTCCTTTAAACTATAGGGGGCGCCTCTATGTCTACAAACTTTACCACTCATTTTATTGAAACATCCAATATGTAATTTAACATAAAAGTCTCCAACTATTTCTCTATACAGAAAAACACTACAAACATCCAGTTGATAGATGAGAAAGTTATTCTCATGATGATAGAGCAATACTGATATCAGCCACATAAAGGCATTGAAATAATTCAATTACAAAAAGTAAAACTTTGTGTTGGACCTTGATTCGAACCCCTATTTTCCTCTTCATGAGTGGTCATTTTAACTGCTTCAACTATCTGAGCACGCTTCCTGTCCAACCCAAATTCCCAAGTTGTCATACACTTCTTCAGTAACACCCTCATGTACAATAGTAAAGTTATTCTCATTACAAAAAAATGTCACTGATGTTTATTACATTTCAGAATAAATCAATTTTTAATGATATTTTCTTTGTGGGGGCCACAGTCATACAGAATTTTCTGAAAGAAGTTTCTGTCATCTGACTGTTAATTGTTCATTTATTGTACACAATCATGATTTCAGCTTTGTAGCCATACCCAAGTGCATACTGAAATATTAAAATATGTCTGTAATCTGCATTTTTATAAAAGAGAAAGGTTGGTCCTTAATATTAAGGAATATAGCAGGGCAGGGGGGGGGGGGGGGGGTGGTTTACAGTGGTCAATGTTGAAGTGAGTGTTGCTACCTTAAAACAACATTAACATTATACCACTAACATGTGGAGTTCCATATTTTCTATTTTTAACTATGACTGCCAGTTAAATATATGTGTGTCGAAACCTACATGTTTGGGTTGTACGTATACAGTGGAACCCCTGTTTAGCATTTGTCTGGATGAATGTGGTTAATTTATAGCTGTGAGGTGGTAGCCCCATCATCAAGCTTAACCTCCGCAGCGCTCGTAACGCGGCCAAGGGATTCTATACCTACTGGCTCACATCAATGATTTGCCTCGGATAAAGGATTCAAAGGAAACGGACATAGGCTATGGAACAGGAATTTGCGAGATAGAAACAAGAAACACTGCTTCACATTTGCGACATGGAACATTCATAGTCTTAATTTATAGAACCACACTAAAATTGTCTTGTAAAGCAGCCTAGAACTGACTCAAAACAGTCCTTGTATTCCCAATTTGACACATTGTTGTGCAGCATTTTCAGAATTTCTAATCTGTTTTCATGTGATGAGTCAATGAGTCACTTAGCCATGAGCACTTTTTTTTTTTTTTTTGTTCACAGATGCGAACAGATAGGATGAACACACCAACAGCACAACATGCTCTGTCATGTAAAACTCAATGTAGTTTGGCTTGAGAGAGAGAGAGAGAGAGAGAGAGAGAGAGAGAGAGAGAGAGAGAGATGTGTGTTCGATGAATCTGTTTTGACAGAGTTCTGGAAAGGTTCATATTTGTCTTCATTGTAAGATGGCATGAAAACTGCTAATGAGCATGACAAGAGAGTAATTAAGACCACAGAACTTCCATTCATGCTTGGCCACATAATACCAGAAAAGTGTGAACCTGCAGTTTAACAGAATAACATGCAATTATCTACCAATGTGCACTGTAATTCTGCAACTAAAATGCAAGTCTGTACTTCAGAATCCAGATGGACAGGCATGTGGAGGTGCACGGGTACGCAACAGTTATTTAGTCTATAGGTTACATTAAATACTTAAAAAAAAGGTGTTACAGATATGCAATGTTCATTTTATATTCAGTTTTGATCTATTAGCAGCTATTTGTACTTTTTTGCTGATTCTTAAATCAGAAAGTGTGGCTACGTGTTTCAGTTTGCAAGTGCCAGGCTACAAATCCAAAAGTCTGTATTCTGGTCCACAGTCAGACTAGGACCCTTTCTGTCAATTGCCTCTTTTTCTCGCCTATGGCTGCAGATTTCTAGACTTGTGCTATTGGGTGGGGAATTGTAGGACGCCCCTAGATAGGTCAGGGGTGCACTACACAAAGGAAGCGGCTACTCGGGTAGCAGAGTACTTGTGGCATGCACATGGGGGTTTTTTAGGCTTGGCAGTAGTGCGAGGTGTCCTGATGAACACTCACCAGTCGACGTGCAGGCAGGGAAATCAGGACGCGCTCAGTGTAAAGACACTTCACTATCAAGATAATAGCAGTAAATTTTCAGAGTGTTCGGAATAAAGTTCCTGAATTTACTGCCCTTCAGAAAGCGTGTGGCACGTAAATTATTCTCGGGACTGAGACCTGGCTGAACCCTGAGATAGGAAGTTTTGAAATATTTAGTGAGGGTTGGAACGTGTATCAGAAAGACAGATTAGACACCGTAGGAGGTGGTGTCTTCATTGCAGTTGACAAAAATATTGTGTCTACTGAGGTCGAAGTAGAGTGTGATTGTGAAGTTATCTGGACACGTTTAACAGGGCTAGTAGGAATAAAGTTAATTGTTGGGTGTTATTACCAGCCACCAGGTTCTACCGTGACAGTTCTAGAATCATTCAAAGGGACTCTACACTCTGTATCACAGAAGTACCCTGATCATGCTATATTAGTCGGAGGCGACTTCAACCTACCTAGTATAGACTGGGATGTCTATGGATTCATTACAAGTGGTACAGACAAGCCGTCGTGTGAATTACTTTTGAACACATTATCCGAAAACTGTCTTGAGCAGCTAAATCGACAGCCAACGCGTAATGGAAATATTTTAGATCTGGCAGCCACGAACAGACCAGACCTCACCAACAGTGTCAGTGTTGAGACAGGGATTAGTGATCATGATGATGTCATTACAACTAAGGTTACGAAAGTTAAAAAGTCGGTCAAGAAGGCTAGGAGAGTATTCTTACTAGAAAGAGCAAATAAGCAGTTGCTAGCATCCCACTTAGTAAATGAATCAACTTCATTTACTTCCGGTACGATGGACATGGAAGAATTACGGGCAAATTTTAAACACATTGTAAATCACGCACTGGACAAGTACGTGCCAAAAAAGTGGGTTACGGACAGAAAAGACCCACCATGGTTTAACAGCGCAATTTGGAGAATGCTCAGGAAGCAAAGACAGTTGCACTCACGGTACAAGAAAGATCGGGAGAATGAGGACAGGCAAAAGATAGTAGAGGTTCGTGCTGCTGTAAAAAGAGCGATGTCCAAAGCATACAACCACTACCACCGTCATACCTTAGCAAAAGATCTTGCTGAAAACCCAAGGAAATTCTGGTCTTACGTAAAATCCGTAAGTGGGTCAAAGGTTTCCATCCAGTCACTCACTGATCAGTCTGGCCTGGCAACGGAAGACAGCAAAACGAAAGCTGAAATTTTAAATTTAGCATTTGAGAAATCTTTCACGCAGGAGGATTGTACAAACATACCGCCGTTTGAGTCTCGTACAGATTCCCGTATGGAGGACATAGTGATAGACATCCCTGGTGTTGTGAAGCAGCTGAATGGGTTGAAAATAAATAAATCGCCAAGTCCTGATTGGATTCCAATTCGGTTTTACAGAGAGTACTCTACTGCATTGGCTCCTTACTTAGCTTGCATTTATCGCAAATCTCTTGCCCAATGTAAAGTCCCGAGTGACTGGAAAAAAGAGCAGGTGACACCTGTATATAAGAAGGATAGAAGGATAGAAGGACAGATCCTCAAAATTACAGACCAATATCCTTAACATCGGTTTGTTGCAGGATTCTCGAACATATTCTAAGTTCGAATATAATGAATTTCCTTGAGACAGAGAAGTTACTGTCAATGCATCAGCACAGCTTTAGAAAGCATTGCTCCTGCGAAACGCAACTTGCCCTTTTTTCACATGATATCTTGTGAACCATGGATGAAGGGTATCTGACGGATGCCATATTCCTTGACTTCCGGAAAGCGTTTGACTCGGTGCCCCACTGCAGACTTCTAAGTACCTGTAAACTTCTAACTAAGGTACGAGCATATGCGATTGGTTCCCAAATATGTGAGTGGCTCGAAGACTTCTTAAGTAATAGAACCCAGTACCTTGTCCTCGATGGTGAGTGTTCATTGGAGGTGAGGGTATCATCTGGAGTGCCCCAGGGAAGTGTGGTAGGTCCGCTGTTGTTTTCGATCTACATAAATGATCTTTTGGATAGGGTGGATAGAAATGTGCAGCTGTTTGCCGATGTTGCTGTGGTGTACGGGACGGTGTTATTGTTGAGTGACTGTAGGAGGATACAAGATGACTTAGACAGGATTTGTGATTGGTGTAAAGAATGGCAGCTAACTCTAAATATAGATAAATGTAAATTAATGCAGTTGAATAGGAAAAAGAATCCCGTAATGTTTGAATACTCCATTAGTAGTGTAGCGCTTGACACAGTCACGTCGATTAAATATTTGGGCATAACATTGCAGAGCGATACGAAGTGGGACAAGCATGTAATGGCAGTTGTGGGGAAGGCAGATATTTGTCTTCGGTTCATTGGTAGAATTTTGGGAAGATGTGGTTCATCTGTAAAGGAGATCGCTTATAAAACACTAATACAACCTATTCTTGAGTACTGCTCGAGTGTTTGGGATCCCTATCAGGTCGGATTGAGGGAGGACATTGAGCATTTCAGAGGCGGGCTGCTAGATTTGTTACATCATCATGCGAGTGTTACGGAAATGCTTCAGGAACTCGGGTGGAGTCTCTGGAGGAAAGGAAACATTCTTTTAGTGAATCGCTACTAAGGAAATTTAGAGAACCAGCATTTGAGGCTGACTGCAGAACAATTTTACTGCCGCCAACTTATATTTCACGGAAAGACCACAAAGATAAGTTAAGTGAGATTAGGGCTTGTACAGAGGCATATAGGCAGTCATTTTTCCCTCGTTCCGTTTGGGAGTGGAACAGAGAGATAAGATGCTAGTTGTGGTACGAGGTACCCTCCGTCATGCACCATAAGGTGGATTGCAGAGTATGTATGTAGATGTAGATGATTTGTTAATGTTAGAAATGCTAAGCTGACCATACTTCAGAGGTACATTAAACTGTAGTTCCCCCTACAACTGACTTGGTAATTCAGTTTGAAGGTTGGTAGAAAGAAAGTGCCCAGTAATGCACTGTGGTGTTCACACCAATTTCCACATTGAGGACAGCTTCACTTAATTACCAGAAAAAATATCCATTATCAACAGTGAATGGAGAAAAAATAATTAATACCACTGACATCAATAACTGTGAGAAGTACCAATTCACAGCAGTGTGTTCAGTTTCCAGTATTATCTCTGTTCAACTGTAGTTATTGTGGTTTTCAGCCCAAAAAGAGATTTGATACATCTCTCCATGCTAGTCCATCCAGTGCAGCCCTCTTCTTCTCTGTATAGCTACCACTACATCCATCTGTTTACTGTATTCATTCCTTGGTCTTCCTCTACAATTTTTACACCCCCCCCCCCCCCCCCCCAACATTTCCTTTTGGTATCAAATTAACAATTCCTTGATGTCCCAGCACGTGTCCTATCAATCAATCCCTTTAAGTACTGCCATAAACTTCTTTTTTCCTAATTTGATGCCATAATTCCGCATTTACTACCGATCTACACATCTAGTCTTCAGCATTTGTCACCAGCACCATGTTTCAAAAGCTTCTATTTTCTTCTTGTCTGAACTACCTATTATCCAATGTGGTCACATTAAACTCACATTTGTACACATATATCTCACAAATTTCTATTCCACAGAAGAATTTCTGTTACTTTAATGAGTAAAAGGTGCTGAGTAGGAATTAATAACTCACACTTTTATATTTAAAAAACTTCCAAATATTCATCGAGTAGCCATATTTACAAATTAATATGGGGTGTAAATGTAAAATGACTCATTCCACATCATTACAATTTTTTGTGCAAAATGATCCCTGGAACATAAAACAAACTAAATAAATAACTAATTGAGAAAAAGAAGCAGCATATCTGACAGAATACATACATGAACTGAAGATATTGTCTCCATGTTTCCAAGTGCCCACTAACCCTCCACACCTTTAATCTACCTGCCTCATAAGGCTCCCCCTCCTACACCCTCTCTGTCCATTTCCGCTGCCCCTTGTGGTCTGTGAACAATAATTTCAGTTCATGTTTGTATTTTGTCAGATATAGTGATTCTTTTTCTCAATATGTTTATAGGTACGACTGTGTGTTCAAATCTGAAAGATGTGTGTTTAACCACAAGTTTGATATGACCACACTGGATGATACATGCACTAATGATTGCTCCTCTACAGCCAAAATCGATCTTCAATAAATCCAGAGTATTCACTAGTGATTGCTGCATTCTTCCATTTCAATTGCTCTTATGTACCTAAAGTCCAGAGTTAATGTTTATTTTTGTAGTTCCTATGTACACTCGACCACATGGGCCAAGAAACTTATATACTCCTGTTGTGGCAAGTGATGGGTATAAGTCTTTTGAAGTATTTAAATATTCATGCACTTTTCCTTGTTTAAACACTCTGTCTTCTTAGTGCTCTGCTGGTGTGTTCTGTTACTTTTTTAATGATTGGGAGAGAAACTTTCCTTTTACTTGGTTATTTTTCAGTTCTTTTGGGGTATGGTGCCCTACTTCCCTCTTTGTCAGGGTAGCCATTTCTTCTGAAAGCAGTTCTTAAATATTTAAGCTTGTCCTCTGAGTACTGTTTTCCTCCACCCCTCTCTCTGAGCATACCTTCCGCCCCCTCCGTCTATTCACATCCTCCCCCCCCCCCCTTTTTCCACCTCCACAACCCCGTTACTTTCCCACCTGCCCACTACTCCTTTACATCTATCACCTGTCTCATTCATCTTCCCCTCCTCCTCCCTCTCAGTCTATACCCTCCTCTAACTCTCCCTAGCAATGCTCATTGGCATGTGTAGCCCCTGGAATACAATTCAATAAAGCATGCTGATACCACTTCCACAACATGCTAGGCATGCAGGGCGGGCTACACATCAGGGGCTTGAAAATCATTTATTTGCCCCTGATGTACAGCCCACAATGCAAAGAAGGCCAATAAAGCAGGACGGTACTACTAAAACACAATACGCTTGTCATGCCAGGCACACTACATGTCAGGGTCCGGAAAACCGTTTCTTGCCCCTGACATGTAGGCTGCCTTGCCAATCATGTTTATTTGGCCGGTTCATACTGTTCCCACACAAAATGTCTGTTGTATAGGGCAGCCATGTCAGGGGTTGGGAAAAACTTGCTTTTCCCCATATCTGCATTCCTATTGGAGCTAGGAGTTTATAAACCCCACAGTGCTGAGACTCGCGAGGCCTGCTGTTTCTGTGCTGAATTTAACTGAAACTGATTGTGGGGCTTGGAAAGATATCTCTCTCTCTCTCTCTCTCTCTCTCTCTCTCTCTCTCTCTCTCTGTGTGTGTGTGAGCGTGTGTGTGTGTGTGTGTGTGTGTGTGTGTGTGTGTGTGTGATATTGTCTTCAAGTTTTTTTCCCTTACCTAGACACTCTATTACATTCCTTCCCCCCTTTGCCTTCTTTGCTTTGTACTCGTTTGGCATTTGAGCTCTTAATATTCATACAGCTGCTTCTTTTTGTCTAAAGATCTGTTTAATTTTCCTGCACGTGGCTTCTATCTTTTCACTAGTTAATCATATTTTTACATCTTCCTCCTAAGCCACTCCTGCTTAGACATTTTGCAATTTCTGTCAGTCTCATTTTTTAGAAGTGTGTATTTACTTTCTCCCTTTTTCAGTTAAATTCAATATCTCTTGTGCTACTCGGGGACTTCTACTAGGCTCTCATTCACCTATTTTACCATCTGCTGCCTCCACTGCATCACCTCCCAAAGCTAAGGTATAAATTTGTCTTCCATTCCATTTCTTGCCAATTTCAATCAATCATTGCCTGAAGCTGCCTCCGAAACTCTGAACAATCTAATTCTTTCAATTTCTCTCCAGATTCCACGTCCCATCTGCTGCCATTTTGCCATTTCTTGAGTTTGAACCTGCTTTTCAAAGTAATAAATTATCGACATAGCCCACATATGCCCCTGGAAATGTCTTAAAATCTAGATTCAAAATCTGTCATAGCTTCAATCAGGAACTTTTCCATACATCCAGAAGTCTTTCACTTACAAAGCCTTCTTCAGTGAGTGTTAAATCAAGTTTCTGTAATGATTAAATTCTGCTGTGTGCAGGATTCTACCTGGTAGCTTTCTCTCTAATTCCTTTTCACCAATCCATGTTCTCCTAATACTTTTTCTTCTTTTCCTTCGCCACATTATACATTCTTTAAATCTTTTCTTCATCTGAAAAGCTAACTGGCACATAAACTTGTGCTACTGTGTTGGCAGCTGAACTTTTGTCTATCTTACTATGACAATGTTTTCACTATGCTGCTAATATTAGCTTACCTGCATTCCAATTTCCTTATTTATCATGTGTTACCCCTATTTTATTTTGTGTTGATAACCCTATACTGAAAAGTCTATGAGTCCTGGTCATACTACCACTGAACTTCACTAATTCTCAATATAATTTCAACCTATCCATTTCCTTTTTTAAATTCACTAATGTCACAAACCAGTTAAGAGATCTAACATTCCACAGTCCAATCCTTACAACATCAGTTTTGTTCTTCCTGATAATGACATCCCCCTGAGTAGTCCATGGGCAGGGATCCAAAAGGGGGGCTGTTTTACTTCCGGAATATTTTACCCAAGAAGATGGCATCATCATTTAAACACACAGTAGAGCGGATTGCCATCGGGAAAAATTACAGTTGTAGTTTCCCTTGCTTTCAGCCATTCGCTGTACTGACACAGCAAGGTCATGTTGGCTAATGTTATAGTGCCAGATCAGTCAGTCAACCAGACTGTTGCCCCTGCAAATAATTTAAAGGCTGCTGCCTCTCTTCAGGAACTACAAGTTAGTCTGGCCCTTCCACAGACATTCTTCCATTTAACTTGCACCTACAGTACAGCTATCTGTATCATTGAGGCATGCAAGCTACCACACCTTGACAAGGTCCATGGTTCAGGGGATCAGCCTCTCTAGTGATGTAATGAAAAACAAATGAATGGAATATATGATTCACAATCTGGCTAAATTCCTTGGTATTCTTTAACATGATTATGTTTGACATTCTCTAATCAGAATACATTCTGGAGAAACCTATGGGAAAAGGGATAAAACAATGTAATATGAGGGTTGGGACTTTAATAGTGGCAACTATTTATTTAGAGCTCGTACAAAATAGGTAAGTGCTTCAAAGTTTTACTGACCTTCGAAGTAGTCACCATTGTGTATAACCTGTTGCCAGCAATGTGGAAGTCATAGGTTACTCTTAGCAGTAAAAGTTGTGTTCCCCACCGCCACACCCTCACCCGCCTCCATTAGGCCAAATTTTACTGCCTGACCCATGCAGTACTATCACCGTCAGAGGGTGGTACGGGACTACAAGTCCCACCGCCACACCTCCAAAGTGAATTGCAGTGACGCAGTCAGTGCCCTGTGGAAATTTACTGCAATAGACCGGTGATGCTGTATTGTAACATTTGTATATATACTATTTCAGCGTTGGTGTCTTAGTAGTCATTACCCCAGGTTAGCTGAGAAGTATTTGGTGTGCGCAGTCCTCTCGTACCGGGCTCCCGGCCATGTCGTGTTGACAGTTCGAGCGCCGTGGCATACTGCCCGATGAATTTGTAACAGTTCTGAAGCGAATTCTGTCAACTATTTCCTTCAGTTTAGAAATTGAGTTGAACTTATGAGGGCTTAAGTCACGGGAGTGCAGTAGATGGTGTAGCACTTAGCAGCCCCATCACTCAAGCAAATCAGTAACAGCTTGCACTGTTTGTACGTGCTTGAGCATTGTCCTGCAAAATGATGGTCAGGTCCTGCAGAAAGTGTCATCACTTCTGGCTCTATGCTGTTCATTTTTGGAACACAACCTACAACCAGCTTAGAGACAAAAGTGATGACACTTTCTGCAGGACCTGACCATCATTTTGCAGGACAATGCTCAAGCACGTACAGTGGAAATTGTTGCTGATTTGCTTGACTGATGTGGCTGCTAAGTGCTATACCACCTACTGCACTCCCCCGACTTAAGCCCCCGTGTGTTCAACTCGATTTCTAAACTGAAGGAATCACTTCACAGCATTCACTTCAGAACTGCTACAAATTCGTTGGGCAATAGACACGCCGCTCGAACTGTCAGCACAACTGGCACTGCTTAGAGTATCCTATGACTTCCACATCGCTGGCAACAGGCTATACACAATGCTGGTGACTACTTTGAAGGTCAGTAAAACTTTGAAACATATGTCTATTTTGTACGAGCTGTAAATAAATAGTTGCCACTAATAAATTTCCAACCCTCATATATAAGGAAAAAGGAATAGAACAATGTAATATGTATGTGCATGGTTCCCAATGATATGAACTACTAAAACATCATATTGTATATGAACTTGGTAAAGAGAGATAAGATTCAGTGCTGTGGTGCACAAACACTATTCTGTAATTGATGGAGCTCCTAAATTTCTAAACATATAGTTTTAGCCAATAGGCATCTTCTGTGAACTGGCAAAAACCTTTATCTTGATCAGAAATTATTTTAAAAAGAGAAAGAGAGAAGGAGAGGCAGGGGTGGGAGAAGGCAAGGCATGGGGGGAGAGGGGGTTGCCACATAGGCACCAGACAGTTATAATTAAAGTGCAGCTATCCACAAAGGTCCAATGTGGGCTGTAATTATTAATGCATTGAAGCAGAACTAATTTATACCACAAAAAAATTAGTTCAAATTTTTGCCACCAGGTGCAAATCTGGCTCTGTGAATGTAACAAGATGTATAGAATGTTTCTGTTTGTGATGGATTAGGAATGGGACGTTGGCAGAAAAGGGAGTGAAAAGGCATTATGTTAGTTTTATTAGCAACCGCTGATTACACAATTTGTTCAGCATGAGCACCAGAGATGCTGGCAACATGCTGCGGCCATAAAATGACGTAATCAACAGTTGCTTGCAGCAGTTATGGTGGAATCTGAGCAATGTATTCCAGTATACTGGGTTCAGATCAGGTACTGGCTGAATGTGTCCCTGGAAAATGCGTTCTTTTAGATATCCCCAGATCCAAAAGCCTTATGGATTCAGATCAGGTGATCTTGCACACCATGCATCTGGAAAACCTCTGAAGACAACACTTTTTGTGAAAGGCTGCATTAAGCAGGTCTTTCATGGGCAAGTGACATTAGGTGTTGCCACATCTTGAATGGAAACAGTAATTTGCACACAGTTGCACTCTTTCAAAGCACGAATCACAAGTTGTAGAAGAGATCTTGCCAATGTGGAGATGTCATGGTTACACCTGACAGGTCATCTGGGTGTATCCTCTTCAAAGTACAGATCAAGAATAAGGGTGCTTGTGAATCCACACCACACAGTCACATATGGCAAGTAGAATGGCTCTTTGTGCACAACATCTGGTTTAACAATAGCCCAGATTTGAAAGTTCTGTGTATTCACTTTGGTCTGTAATGTAAAATGTGCCTCAACACTCCATAGAATACAGCTCAGTCAGATGTCAACAACTTTGATCTTTGCCAGAAACTGAAGACCAAATTTAGAAAGTTGCTGCACATCATGATGTTTCAGTTGCTGCATCATCTGGATCTTGTAAGGGTACCAGTGTAATATAGACTGCAAAACTTTCCAGACTGTTGACCAAGGATGGACAATTCTTGTGATACTGAATGAGCACTAGCACTATTCGGGGCATGTGCTGCATGGGCAGTAAGAGTAACAGCAACCTTGTCAATAACTTCCACTGGAATATGATGCCTTCCTCTTCCAGGTGCCACACCAAGCTCAGCATTGTTTTCAAATTTCATTATAATCTTCTTTAAAGCATTTAATGACACTGGGCCTCTTCTCAGACCTTTTAGTTGGCAATACTCAGTCGATACAGTACTGTAATTGCTGCGGTTTCATATAAAACAGGTTCAATAACAGTGCACGGTCTCTCTTCCAAATAATCATACTGTCCATTGTGTTATGGCTTGTCAAATGCCATTGTAGATGTCATACAGTCATACTATGTGCAGTGCCAGATTTGCACCTCATGGCTAAAATTTGAACTAATTTTTTTCCAGTGTAAATTGGTTCTGCATTAGCATATCTACCAAGTTTTAGTGCAAGACAATAATTATTTTCATTATAACCACTCAGTATAATCAGCCCATCAAGTAATTCCCCAAGTTCCTTTCTCGCCAACAGCAAGCTGAGTGAAAATTCAAAGTAACGACTGTCTCAGACTAGGGTCTCTCATAGTCTGATACAACATAGTCCCTAATGATCCTGTTCTGGGTCTCTTGCTCCTTTATTTTCCTAGCTACATACAACCACCATAACTTTCAACTTTTTGCATATGATATCAGTATTATGACAATATATTTCAGCTATAGACAGCATTAATATACTGTCCTATGTTTTTATTGTGTTTATTCTCTGTTACGATTCACCTTATCACAGCCTGACATATTTCATTCATTTTTATATCACTCACAAAGTCTCAGCAGATCTTACAGTGTAACACAGTAACTATCAGGCACAATCGAACAATGGAAACTTCAGGTTGGAATACCAACAATATTAGGAAAAGGATCGATTGCTAGTCACTGTAAAGAGGACTCACTGACTTGCAGACAGGCACAATGGAAAGATTGTTACACATTATAGCTTTCATCCAAAGCCGTCTTCAGCAAAGAAAACACGTGCACATTCACACAACATACCTGACAAACACATGACCACTACCTCCGGAGCTGCAATCGCAGTTAAGTACAAACAGTCAATACTTCCAAGTTACTGAGTTGTCACTTAAATAGAAAAGACAAATTGCACCTCCTAAGTGCACACCACTAGCTCTTTTGGAATTTTTTCCTGAATAAACTTCTCTCTTCATTACTAGCAACAGGGAGATTAAATTTATGTTCACAGTGCAACCATTAGGCAGTTGACAGTACTTACCTATGTTAACAAAATAACATCCCTATTTATTAAGATTAGCTCCATACTTAACTACTCAACGTATTTAAGGTGTTTCCTTGGATTTTTTTTTATTTTTTATATTTTTGGCTTGGTGTATTGTAGGTAGAGTAGTAAAGTATGTGAATCCACGCATATCATGTAAAATTCAGTCCATTAGCTTTAATACTAAGACCACTTACACATTATGTTTCTAACAATTATGTTGGTGGAACAAAACCACCAACAGGAAATGCCAAATTCAACATGTAATTACCTGAAAGTTTCACAAATTGCTCAAGTGTCAAATAAATGCAATGTATGTAAGATTGTCATCACTTAATAATATTGCAGATTGTGTATGTCATAACTGTATTTATACATACAATCTGAGCTCCATGATGAGAAATGGGCCTTTCAATCTGTTTGTAACATCTCACCTTCGAAGTATCCAAATTCCGTTTACTTGTGGTCATACTGCTAGATTCTTCATGAACTTATTTGTTGTCTAGCCTGTAGGTGCGTGTAATGACCAAGTATTGAATATGCGAACTGCCTCTTTGTGCATTCGCCTATGGAGTTGAATTCTCGGCAAAGAAATAGCAAGCTTGTGGCTTGACAATACACAGTATTCATACAGACAAAATGTATCTGAACTACGTACTATTTTTTGTCTCTAAGGTAAGAACAACATAAGAACATACATAAAAATCATAAAACGCTCTGACAGCTCGAAATAATGCACCACCAATTTTAGCAACCCTCCTGACTGACACTCAAAGGTAACTGACAACTCTGCCCTAACGATACTTATTTGCACGCGCATGGCACATCACGACACTGCATTGCACTACACTGTGTAGTGGCCCCAGAATTTTACGGAAGTCTGGAGACACTTGTGTTCCAGCCTTTTCGAACACGCGTTATTTTAAAGCAGGGCGTAAGGATGAGTATGGGATACTGCACCCATTTATTGTTTGTGCAGGTGAAACTGGAAGGGAGATAATTTGTCGGTGCTGGCAAGTGTTCAGCGCGACCTGCCAAGAATGAGCAAATACGGCCCGGAAGCTCCGTGACCGACTGCAAAGAGTAATGTAGCATTGTACTGTTAAAAAACATATGGAGACACCCCAAAAAGTGACTGTTTATTAGACATTGAACTGCTGTTGAGAGTACATGGACTGGACGTGGATAGTCAACCTCGATAAAAGCTTATGTATTAATTGTGTTCAAAAATGTGTAATTAACTGATTTTGGGTGCCCGGTAATGTGTGGGATTACGTCATAAAGTTTAGTTGGCTTTTATTATTATTATTATTATTATTATTATTATTAATTTTTTTTTTCTTTTTTGTACAAAGTGGAAATAAATATGTTCTGGTGCATTGAATGATATTTCAAGAGTAGCGTATTTTTTAAATAAGAAGAGAGAGAGCACGAAAGTGAAATTTCCCCTTCCTAGCAGTGAAACCTTCGGAGAAGCGTCCAGTGCTAGCAGAAGACATCGGCGCTGCAAGAAAGCAGAACCAGCATTCTTCAACAAGTAAGTCCACGAAAACGCTTAAGCTGTATAGAGAGAGCTTAACATTACATCGGGCCACCACAACTGCAAGACAAACTACACCTTGGCTACTAATCAGTAGAGAACCATCTAGGTAGCATGCCAGAAAGTGCACTTGTTGTCCAGATCCCATTGTACTTGTCAACGGCAGTTCTGAAATAGTTGGTGATGGTGTTGATGTTAGTGCTGGTGATGGTGATGGTGCTGGTGGGTGTGGTGGTGGGCTATTGGGTAGTCAGTCATCACGTGGAACATATGCTGATTTTACTCTTTCTATGGAGACTGTAATAGGCTTGCCGTTCACCAATACCTTGAAGGTGCATTCCCCTATTGCAACACACTGTGTGCAGGCAGTGTACGGTGGTTGGTTGCAGCAAAGGTCTGACACCATCTGTGCACAGCACAGGTCCTGATGAACTTATGTAACAGGCATGCCATGCCTTGAAGCTAGGTGTGGGTGAAGTCAGGTGACACATTCCCCCAGTCGAAGTTGCTATGATTGATATCAGGTAACTGCAATGGTTGTGCTTCTACAAACTCTCCAGGTAGGCACAGGGATTTGCTGTAAACAAGTTCTGCTGTTGAGAAGTCTAAATTGGGTTTATTTGCCATCTGGAGGTCCAGTAATATCATTGGTAGGAGTGAGTGGTGCCAGCACAGTTACTGCCCAGTTGGTAACTGGTGGTCCTATGGCGCACTGTGCCACAGAACTCTGTTAGTTAGGACAACAGGTCCAACTGAAATTGGCGGACATAATCTGTCATTACGTACAGCAGCAACCAAACTGAAAAATCCAACTTGATGTGAAAGCAGATGCCAACATTTCTGCAGACGTGTTACACAATCCGGTTGCTTACAGCTAGGTGTAAAACAATCAGTCATAGTAAGGGTATATCATTATCCACTGGAAGAAGGTAGTGGACCCATGATGTTGACATGGACATGTGAAAATCGCGTTTTAGTTATCGGAAAATTCCCCAACTGGTGCATGTGCGTGACGGTCGATCTTGTTCCACTCATGGCAGTCTTTTTGTATTCTTGGTTGCACAAAATGGTAGGAGACTGGGCAAACTGTTGGCCTAACACCAGGATGACTTAAGTTGTGCAACTTGTTGTTGATGGGCTTGTGAAACACTACCAGCAATAAAGACCTTGGCTTTCCACTCAAGAGGTCACAGTATATTTTGGCTTTTGTATCAGACACATTGACTAACCTCAAATCTATGGCTGTCAACAGGTTGTTGAGATAGTTTTGAAGCTCTTCGTCAGATTTCTGTGCCTCGGAAAATCATATGAAATCTATAGTGCTTGAGCTGTTCAAAACACAAGAAGTGAGCAATTGTTGATCTGCTGAAATGCATATATAAATGGCTTATGCTCTGTAAAAATCATTAAATTCCCTGCTTCCAGATGTAAGTGAAAGTATTTGTTGCCTTATACATTGCGAGGAATTTCCGATCATAAGTGCTCCACTTCTGCCATGATGATGACAGCTTATGGGAGTAGAAGGCCAAAGGTTGGCATGTGCCCTGATGGGACTCTTGTAGAGTAGCCCCAATTGCTACTTGACTGAAGTCGACTGCCCGTGCAAGGGGTGCTTTCGCCGCTTCAAAGGCCACACTCATGGCATCAGTCCACTGAATTAGGGAATTGGTCTGACAAGTTCTGTGGTAAAAGGTTCTCGTAATGCTGCTGCTTGTGGCCAGTGTCGTAACTCGCAAACATTATATGAGCTTGTGATCTACAAAATGGCTTACAGCTTTCCAAGCTAAGGAAGTGAGCCCTTGGATGAAATTTGGTGCTCTAAACAATCAATCTGTGGTTATCCAAAAAAACACTTGGATGTGTTCAGTATCATGCCATATTTATTTAGCCATTCCAAGACCTCTTTCAGGTGTTGCTCATGTTGTTCTGACGAGAAGATGAGAATGTCATCTAAGTACATGAAATAGAAGGATAGTCCTTGTGGTACTGCATCCATAAACTGCTGCCATGTTTGTGCGGCATTTTGCGAGCCGAATGTTGTATACAGAATCTCAAAAAACCAAATGGGGTGATGATTGCAGTTTCTCGAATGTCTTCTTCCACTATGGATATCTGTGTATACACCTTAACACAATCTTATACAATAAAAATTGTCATGCCACATAATGTATAATAGTAATCATGCAGCAGAGGAACAGAATATCATTCTAGCACCAACTGGCCATTGAGGGCCAAGTAATCCCGGCATGGATTCCATGCACCATCTTTCTTTGGCACCAGGGAGAGGACCGTGGACTACTGAATGGGACTATAATCCCCTCTCTCTACATGGCATTAAATTCTACCTTTGCGATCACTAACCAATCTGTAGACAGACTTTGTGGCCAACGGGAAACTACAAGGCTGTCTGTGATCTTACTATGATTTACAGTATCATGACATCCCTCTTCCAGTGCTCCTGGGGGGTCATGTCAAGGTCAGGAACCACTGTAGAAGGCACATGTATTCCCCAACATCTGCCTGCACAACTTCGGCTGAGTGCACCACAGTGCAGTGACAGAAGCCAGAAGTCACCAGGCCAGTTACACTGACCACCAATTGCACATTTTCCATGTCCAGTAGCACATGGTATTACGCCAACAAATCAGTACCGAAGATGGGCTCAGAGACATCCATGATCATAAAATCCCTCATGAACAGACAGAGCAGCCCCACGTCTAATTCCATACACTGATTAGTACTGAAGAGTTGTTCATGGCGGACAGACGGAATAAGGTTGCTGCTCTATGATAACATATCAGTCTCTGGGTCAAGATACAAAAGTCTGATGTAGTATCCATTCAACATTTGTAGCCCAATTTCCAGTCACTAATGCTGGAAAGACATGTGGCAATCAGAGGTAGTGCTTATGTCCGATCATCACAGGCACTTTGGTACGTGCATGGCAATACGCACTTGTGTGCCTGGTCCCAAAATCTTCAGTGATACCAGTGAACAGAGTGTAGTTCTTGTCTTGTTATTCAACGAGGTAGTGGAGGAATGACTTCTAGACCTCCTGCAGTACTGGTTTCTGCTGTCGCTTCTGTCACATCAGGACAGCAATTCATTGATTCACTTGGTGAGGGCCTCGACCATAGCTGTTAGATTGTCCATTATCTGCTCATGTGAGCATGGTTTATGTTAGGCCATGAAACATCACAGCTGGTGCACCAGTCAGGGAAGAGAACATCGTCAATGGTACTGGATTATTTGACAGTCAACACACTGTAACATATAGTGACTGATGCACCAAAGGAATCTCCAACTGCTATGCTATTATGGCAAGCAGCTGCTCCACAACGTGCGCAGCACGTTATCAGGCTCAGTCTAAGTGTCCAACTTGCTGCACAAATGCTGTAACTATTGTGGAGACTTTTGGCCGCCAATACCCTCTTGTTTTGACACTTGCTGGAGGCATTCCTCTTGTGAGGTGGAAACCAATCATATCAATTCTGAGTTAAGCTTTTCGTACTCGTCACCTCCAAGGGGTGTGGTGATCACATCTTCCATTCCAGCAGCGTAACTGTTCTCCCGCTGACTAACAACCAATGCAAATTAAGTGGAGCCTGGCATAATACCCACACAGAGGAATCTGGCTTCCATTTGTGTGAACCATAGTGCCAGGTTGTTTTGCCAGAATGGGGGCAAATACATTGAAAGTCTTTAAACTGACCAAATTATCACCCCCAAGAAATCCATCATACCAGATCCAGCATAGTTGCACCTCTTGCATGCTAGATCATGTTGGAGTCACTACTGTGATCATACTGCTGGATTCGTCCTATAGGCCTAGCCTCTAGGTGCATGAAACGACTTACGCCATATGTGAACTGTCTCTTTATCGAGTTTGCCAAAGGAGTTGAATTCTCTGCATAGAAATAGAAAGTTCATGCCTAGACGATACACAGACTTCATATAGATAAAATGTATCTGAACTAAAAGCTATTTCTTGTTGGTAAGGTAAGAACACACATAAAAACCGTAAAAGTCTCTGAAGGAATAATTTACTATTGACATCAGTGCATCTGGTAACTCACAAAGATAGCCAATTGACATCTACGTCGAACGATATTTATATATTTGTGTGCACATGATATTACTTGACACAGTACTACACTACAAGAGAAACTGAAGCTAGGCTGCTCAACACAATTAGATTTGATACCACAGTAATATCTTGAAAATTTGTCTAGTATGTAATTAAAATTCAATCTAAAACTGAAGAGTTAGACCCATAATCTTAACATGTTGCACATCCAGTGAGAGTTCACAGATCTACAGAATACATTTACAATTGTCCCACGATAATTACAGAGTGACAATGTTCCATATATTTCTTGGACATCACACAGAAAAAGAAAACGGAGAATGGAGAAGGTAAAAAGGAGAATGTAGTTCGTGTGCTTCTGCAAAACACTATGTAGCATATGCCAAAAAGTACATAATCTCTCAGTCACTGAAGTTATCAAGTGTGGTGAATTTTCCAATGCAAAATTGCTTTTTATTTTATCTGCCATTGCAACCTTCTGAAAAGGTCTCTGATTCACTAATTTACCCATGATGAAAATTTTGTAGGGTCACACACTGAAGGACACTAATCAAGGACAATTCGAATGGGAATTTTCTAAGTCGTCTCTTGTGTAGGTAAGAATTCATGTGATGAAACATACTCCAACATTTGCCTTTTCTTTGAACAGATCAGATTTCCATGATTGTCCACAATTTAAAAAATAAAATAAAAAACAACTTAAACACACTATACTACACCATTTGTAATGATATACTCTTGACTAGTTAACAAAGCATTGAGTTACAATAGGTACTGCAACATGTGTAGGGCTAAAGCTCTTGGGTTTCCAGTCAGACTTCTTATCACCACCGCCACTACCTGGTGAAGTGTTCCCGATGTCCCTATATTTATACTAGTGAGGCAGCTGCATCTCCTGCCTGGGGGGGTATTCTGTGGCTGGCATGTGAGAAGGGGACTGGGGACAAGGGGGAGGGGGAGAAATGGGGGAGGGGGGGAGGGGGTCAGGACAGAGTGTGCACTCAAATCTTGAATCTTTGCAAGGGCATTCTTCACCCATCTCATGATGCAGACTCTGCTTGTCTCACTCTCTGTTATAGCTACTAACATGGGCTTTCATGCCTATTGGAAAGATTATTTTGGACTCTTTATTTCTATAGACTTCTTTACAATGAATGTTGATGCCAACATCAGCTAAACACAGCTCTGTGTCTCAAAATGCTGCAAGGCACACATCAGGTCTATATATCTGGGATAGAGCACAGCCCTAATTAAGAACACTCATTTGACTTTGGAAACACAAAGTTACTGTGACCAACAAATGGTTACTGGAGAAGTATTAAAAATGATACAAACAATGACACAAGAGAATCTTTTAAACAGGGACAAGAATTATCACCTGAATTCAGTGTAGAATACTTTGTCAGCAATTACACGCCCAGAGCACATCTGATAGTGGCCAGTATGCAAGATGACTCAAGACTGTCCAGACAGAGATTCAAGTGCAATTTCTGATCACCACTACTATGCTCCCCACTCACAAAAGAAGCAGACAGCTGGAAGGTGCGACCACCCCCTGGTACAAATATAGGGACATCTCAATAGTTCGGCAGCAGATGAGTATAGGTAAGTTATGTGTACGAAGAAATTATATACACCATAAGGATTTACTTTGCTCACAAAACAACATTAGAATCTGTAATTAGGGTTTAACTAGTTGGATTTATAGACTCATAAGTTTGTTCTTCTCATAGTGATTGTTATGAGAAATAATTTGTATTAAAATAATTATGTAGTAACTACTGCCACTCCCCAGACAATAGCAACAAACAAAAAGAAAACCTATTACTGACCATCAAAACTGAAAGTAAACAAAAGAAAAGGGGTTGCAGAATTAATTTCTCTATGTCTACAATAAAATCACCCAGAAGCAGCTTTAGAAAATATGACCCTTAATCACTATTGTGTTTGTAGATGAAAATGAAGAAAGATGTCAATAGTAATATGTATGTGGTTATTTTGCACACCATTCTACAAATTTACAACTAAAAATTAATCCAAACAAAATTAAAATACCATCTAAAGAAATGCTTTCAGTTTGAATGATAAATGAAAAGCACTATATTGCTTATGTTCTACAGGACTAATTAACTGCATTAACTAGTTTTTTGGCTTAAAAGTCTTTAAAGTCTGATGAAGGCCTTGTACACTGAAAAACCAATTAATGCAATAAATTAAACCCACAGAACACAAGCAATATAGTGCTTTTCATTTATTATAATGTTGTTCTACTAAGAACCAACGGAAGAATCAGCTAACATGCTATCAGTTTTACAGGTAACTTTGCAATTAATCATCATGTTACAGAACAGGGTACGAGATTGGACAGTTTGGTTATAACTTCATACACATTTTGAGCCAAAGCCAAATGCCATATCCCTTTTCCGTTCAAGTTGTTGCTGTGGACAATTTTACTCCTTTTAAGATTCAATTATTTGTAAGAAATATTTATTGTGAAACTTTAATCACACTGTCTCTTCAATAAGGCTTCAGTCAGTACATTTACATTTTGTACACTCATACACAATGAAAATGTTTATTTCCAAAATTTGGATTACCCCATAAGGTATTTGCGAATGAAAGTAACCGAAGTATATGCCAACACACTATTTTCTCAATTTCGATATTACTAATGACATGAGCAAACCCTGCATTACTTTTTTTATGGAGTGCCAGACAGACTGATACAGAAACAGAGAGAGATAATGTAACTGAATAGATAAAAAATCTACTCACCAAGCAGCAATAGAACATGCACATAAAAAAAGGTTATCATTATGCAATGTTTCAGAGCCTGTGGTTTCTTCTTCTGGCAGGTTTATTGGGGAAGGAAGAAGGGTGAAGGAAAAGAACTTGAGAGGTCTAGAAAACAGGGTAGATTTTGGAAAAGTCATTCAGAACCACGTGTTGGAGGTGTTGACAGGTTGAGAAGGAAAGACCTTTCTTATGTACGTGTTCGGCTGTCACTTGGTGAGTAGATTTTTTATCTATTCAGTTACATTACATTGTCAAAAATTGATCGTTTTCATTGGGGGGGGGGAGAGAGAGAGAGAGAGAGAGAGAGAGAGAGAGAGAGAGAGAGAGAGAGAGAGAGAGAGAGAGAGAGAGAGAGAGAGATACGGAAAAGTGAAATTGTAGTAATATTGTAATACATTCTCCTGCATTCCATGTTGTCCCTGACGACATAAAATGGTTTGCCCTTCAACACAATTAATTACTACACATTACCATGATCACATTTTATACAAGAATGATTCAGAAAACCAATAACCAAATAACTAATAGTTCTCAGTTCCTGAAGAAGAATAAACTGATCCAGGATTGAGTTATTTCCATTGTAATGACTCCTTTACAGACAGCAATGGATCTGATTTTAAATGAAAGAAAATATTCATGGATAAGATACAACAAATGTAAACAATGAAACATAAATCCATCATTTGTAGTATCCCACAGGGAACCAGGAAGTGAAGCAGTTGTCAATATGGAAGTTTCTTTGAAACCACAATGATTTACAGGGCATTATCCTGTTAGACCTAATGTCTCACTTTTTACTAGGACAGATAGAGGCTTATTCAGATATATATTGGGATAACTACACAAAAACTATACACTAATAATAGTGTACAAACTCACATTAATATCTGGAATTTTCACCACACAACTAAATTGTTAGTCCCAAAATATCGAGGATCTAGCACTCTTACTAATATGAGTACCATACTGCCATAGAATACACACATTTCCAGCAACACAATGACAGAAGTCAATATGATTTCTAACAATGCTAAAACACTGCCTTGACTGTCAAGTTTCATATTGGACAGGAAAAGGGCTATACACATTAACCATGTCACATTATAAATTCAATCTACAATGTAATCAAATCACGTGGTATTTCAAGAGTACACTCTTCTACATCATATCCTACAGAACTACGCACTTCATTCACATTGTGCTTACGCTGTTCCTTGACACAAAAAAAAACATATATGATACAAAGCATATTTAATGTGCCAAATCTACAAAGCACTAGTCGAACTTTAATGAAGTACTGTCTGCCAGGGGAATTGATTGAAGATGCATGAAACTAAATCTACAATCTAATACAACATTTACCAGATCCATGCAGAGGAATATAATTTGCCTGATAGTCTCACCTATAAAGTTACCAAGTCCTGATCCATCTAAAGAGCCAGCATTAGTAACAATTGCACATGTGTTGAAATGCTTGCCTGGTTTTCCTAAAAGAGGTTCATCTGGAAACTGCTTACTAAGACCAAGTGTTGAAAAGGGTTCATCATTCTCTGAAAGAGTTCGGATTTTTACTTTGTTCTGCAGCTCACAAACTAATTCGTGAACACTTTTGCCTTGGTATGACCCTCTTGGGCCAGCATATTGAACATTGTAAGGGTTATTACCATCTCCACGAGCTTTAAAAACGCTACTCTCTTCCAACAAAACTCGACGCAGTTGAACTACGAGTTGACTTTTATATGTGGCAACCCTTGTTGAGAGTTTGTCATTTACCAACGGTAAGTCTGACGAAGCAAGGCATTCTGAAGAGTCACCGCTGCACCTCGGTCCTTGGCTCTCTACGTCTGTGTCCATACCTCGGAGTTTAGGAAACCGTGGTTGACTGTATTTTTTAATGACTGTAGTCGACGTTTTATTTGATCTGCTTCTTAAGTGATGTCTTGGAGAACTCTTATTTGTTACATAATTTTTGACAGTTTGATTCTCTCTGTTAGAGCTGACTCCCATTGAAATAGTTTCTGACGAACCGTGATAATAAAAATAGATCTGACCATTACTGCTATAAATGTTGTGATTATTGTTAATAATACCAGCTAACTGATTATGCTGTCTTTCCACATATTGCCAGTATTGTGACCACAATAAATAAATATAGCCACACATTCCTATAAAAACCAAATTTATAAATATCCACACAGATACAGCAATCGCTCTCATACTGCGAATTTGACGAGTACTAGTCTTTCTTAAAATTATATACACATTTTATAATCAACAGCAGTGCGGTACTGTGGCGTAAACTTGCCGCACAGCTTTAATTAAAAAGAACCTAAAGCAAATAAATTTGTTATAAAAATGACACAGCCTAAATACTGAGGAAGACAAAACAACAATGCCTATTACATGTGATTATAATGCCAACAACGATATTAACAAAACACTACATCCCATTAGCAGACAAATTCAATTTTTGACAGCACATGAATGTTACGATCTTTGGCCTCAAAGACATTCCACTAACATAACAAAAAACCATCAAACTCGGAAGTCTTGTATACGAGGAGCTTGTAAGATCGTGGCTTGTATATCATAACGCATTCCAGTAAAATCCGACAAACAAGACTATAAAAATGAATTTCTTAGAATTATAAATCTTGATTCCCGTATCTTTCCAAACTTTGTTAATTTTGTTGTCGATTTATGGCGAGAAACTTCTATTTTGTTCATGTATAGGCAGGCAGTTTTCGGATATAATAGTTGTGCATAGATTGCAACTACAATATGAATACATAAATTCAACAAGTATCCCGAAGTGAACCTTGTCGCTTTTCTTAAACATAGCAACCCTGATGCAGACTTTGAATGAATACGAACAGACGCATAAAGAAAAGCGCTGCGCGACGCGCTTTCGTGACAAGTTTGTTTAAAGTTCGCTGCACTGATTCAAATTACAGATTGGTAATTTTTTATGTTTGCCATAATATTTTAGCAGTACAAATTATGAAAAATGCGGCATGAAGAAATTTTTTAAGCAGCATTCGATCGCATTTGTTACCGATCTATACAATACTGTCTGAATAAGAAAATTATCGGCAGTTCACTGTTGATATCATTAAAGATGCATCTGTGACTAATGTAATAAAAGTTCCACTAATAGCCTATAGCCAATGTATTTAAGACAAGTAGCAGATCCGTATACAAACCGAACACAACCACGAGCACAGTGTATAATTACGTATCTACTTTCGATAGGCTTCTAGAATAGCACGATATTGTACATTCCCGATTTTGTGGTATGCAAAGTTTTGTGTTTTCTCGTCTTAGTGATACTACTTTGTACGACAGTTAAGGTCTGTCCACAAGGAACTATTTGCCTGATTATGACACAAATCGCCGCAAATCTGCTGCTTCGTCATGTGTCGGTGTAGTAAAGAATTTCAGCAGCCAGTGTCCTGCGTAGCTGGGTCACTTGCCTTACCAGCGACTCAACTGGCGACGGCAAAGACGATTTATAGGGTCCTGCAACGTGGACGACTCGATAACGTCGTGGAGAGGAAGCACCCGAACGTCAACTGGCGAGTAGTGTGGAGGACAATTCACCATGTAACACTGGACACTGACGTCACGGCGATGTGGTATATCACTGTCAACGGTAAGCCGGTGACCAGATCAAGGCTACATGCGATCCACATGGTAGACTCACCCACGTGCACGAGCTGTGGAGTTCAAGACAACGATGAACACCGTCTTAGCTGTGGCGAGTCCACGGCAGTGTGGCACTTAGTGAGGCAAATGTCAGCATACTTCTTCGGGTAACGCCGAATCATATCGACCCCAAGACTATCTTATTCCCATGCACTAAAACTAATGCCATGACATGGCTTCGTGAACATGCAGTGCATTATTTGTTTGAAGACGACACTAAGGACACTTTAGACTTTTGGAACTCTTTGCAGGAACGACATTGCAAGATCCTCCGTAACCCAAAGTATCGACAATATTTTTCCAATTTTTTGTGGAGTGCGTTCCACGACCCTCCACGCAGCTGGAACATCACGGGTAAGAGAAGCTAAAATTACAATACGATGATAGAACACTACACGGTACAACGTGGGATCTACTTTCATCGTTACGAGAAGTCATACCTGGATGATACAGCAGATGGAGAGTTTCGTTGTGAACCCTCACACTCTGTAGCAGTATTTGCCTCATTTCCTCTTTTTGTCCCCGGTGCGAAAAGGTCTTCGCAGTTTTTTGTTTTCCCATCCGCTGCAAGATGTAGCACTGGTTGTGGATGCCACCCTTCAGTTTTGTTTCATGGTTTCCTTCGCCCCGCACTTTGCTCTCTTTCTTTATGCCTTTTTCTACAACTATTAGCATGGTTTTAGTTATGTGCGTCCCCAACTCGACGCAACGAGTGCACTTACTACTTTTCAGTGCCTTACTGTAAAAAAATTAAAAAAATGAAAAAAGAAAAAATTTAAACAATTAAAAATAAATAAAATAAAAAACACAAAAAAATAAAAAATATAAAAAGTAAAAAAAGAAAAAAAGGTGGTAACGCGCTCGCCTCCGATGCAAGCTGGACCGGGTTCGATTCCCGGGCCGGGCTGGAGATTTTCTCCGCTCGGGTACTGAGTGTTCAGTTGTCCTCCTCATCAGATCATCATGATCACCGGCGCACAAGTCGTCTAATGTGGCGTCGAATGAAATACGACCTGCTCTTGGCGGCCGAACTTCCCCGAATAGAGGCCTCCCGGCTAACGATGCCATACGCTCATTTCCTTTTCATTAGAAAATGGTGAACAGCTCACTACATCTGTAGATTTTAATTTACGTTTTCCTGTTTGCTGTTGGGTCAACTGCTCTTCCCTATCAAAGAATTTTAAGTATCTGTGAAAAGCCGATAGCTGCAATGCTTGCTCATATTTTTCCACAAACGTGATTGGCTCACATGTTTTTCAATAAATTCAGAATGAAGTCTTTACAGCAAAGATGCGTATCAGTCATTTTAGAATTTCATGTGCACGCAGAGCCGAGAAAACAGATTGAACACACAGCTGACTCAAACACGTTTCGCGCCATATTTGCATGGATTTCCAGTCCACATGTAACAATTTGTCTGCGCAGATGTTACTGGTGTCCTTACATTTGAACTGTTGTGCTCTACTTCGACTCCAATTTCCACATTTGTACACTTCTTACATCTGCGCAATTTCTACTCCACGTGATTTGAGTTGTCTGGGCAGATGTGCGCACACAGATGGTAGCAAGTTGGCCGTGTTAACTTGTATTTGAAATTACGTGATAATAGGCCCTGAGTGGCCGATGGACGCTTCTTATTTAAGTCAACTTTGCTAGGCAGTGCACTCTTCCGTGTTACATCAGCAGTCGGTGTTAACGCTATGAAAGAGCGTGCTGCCTAGCATAATTGATAATGGAATTTATATTACGAAATGACAACCTAACAAATTCGTGGTTTTATTTGACGTTAATGATTTTATATTCGCCTAGTACAAAGCTGTAATTGCTTTTGAGAACCTGATGATGGTCTGTCGACCGAAACTGGCTGTTAAATAAAGAATTTTATCAGCAGCTCGAAACGGTAATCGTGACGTTTTTCCAATATCTATGAGCTGTGGAGTATCACCTCCTGAAAAGACACAAAAGTACTTCACGGCCTTCCAGGGAAATGTGATAGCACCTCAGTTGTTACAGTTATATTGTTTGTTTGGCGTGTAGAATTTACTGATTTTGCCCTAATATGTGTCTTTGTCTGTCAGGAGTATAATCGAACAAGAGGGCACCAATATCTATCAAATTTTCACAAAAAGTTGCGCACTTCAGTAAACATAGAAAGATTAGTGGGTCACACCCGGAGTCAAATTGTATAAAAATCTTGGAGAAACAGTGAGTGAGGATATGAAATTTAACGATCAAATAGGTTCAATTTTGAATTTAAAAAAAGTAGTAACCTTCCGTTCTTTGGTCGGATAAGGTGAAATTTCAGCTTATCTACGAAGGGGTTGTTTGTAAAACGTTTCTAGGACCTACATTGCAAAACTTCCGGGGTGTATGAGATCCTTATCAGGTTAGGCAAGCAGGGAATTAGAGAGCTGCCGAAGAAGGGCAGGACGACAGGTCAAAGGTTTGTGTGACTCACGGCAGGGTGTTGCGGAAATGCTGAAAGGTCGAACGAGGTCATACAGGAAAATAGACGCCGAATGTCCAGTAAGAAACTGCATAGCAAATTCCATGAATCAGTTTTAAGACAGAAATCAAAGAATCTCCGTCAACTATCTACATTCGATTGCACTACTGTTAAGATAAGGCTTAGACAACAGTAAATAATGTTGTGAGTAACATCACAATACGACTTATAGGAAACAAATTATTGCTCAAATGCAAAAAATCACATCCTTTTCTGATGCGTAAATCTCGTAAATGTGAGAGTTTGTTATCAGGATCTTATCAAATTATCTCTATAATAAAACACTATGAATTGTTAAGAGTGAAGACACGAGTAGGTGGAAGATTTCCTCGGCAGGGAATGAACTGAACATTTCTGTCCTTGGCCTGTGAATATTCTTTATTTTCACTAACAGTGAAGCACAAAAATCTTGGTTTATTGCCTTATTTTCATTCTTCTGTTCCCTGTACGTTCATATTTTGAGGTAAATCTGGGCAGTTGCAAGGAATATTCGTTGCACGGAAACAGAATATCAGCGCTATATGCAGTGTCAATTTGCCAGTTTCGTGTAGGTCGCTTTTTAAATAACTCGGAACTTGATTATTGGTATCCCAGAACCTATCCTCCCGTATGGAACATATTCCAAATTAACTGCGAAATTCACACAGGAAGGTGCATTTTCAATAGGCTTTCAACATAAATGTAAAATTTCAGGTATAAACTTGAAAGTTTCAATTCTAAGTGGACGGGCGACTTTTAGACACATTCCCTTTATTATACAGGCGGCCAGAAACAGTCCGAACAGCTTGTAAGGATGTTGCAGGGTAGGCTGTGCTGAGAAACAATTTTTAAGAAAAAAATTCGTTATGTTGCCCCGTTTGCCGATTAGGTCGTCGCGTTCATTCAAGTCGGCCGCCAGATAGAATTAGTGTAAGTTGTTCTTATAGTGTAGATGATAGCGAACGAGACTGCTCAGCCTTTGACCAGGGTTCGAACCTTATTACCATCCCACGTCCAATCTTCGTATCGATCTCTTGTTCGATTTTATGTAACCGAACTAAGAACACATTTGGCGAAACCGTCTGGGGCGGGGCGCTAGAATTTGCAACGGCCAGAGCGTTAATGCAGTTTTTACACAACATGAGAAGTATCTTCTCTCTCGTGTAGTTTCCACTCCACTTTAGTTTCCATTTCGTCAACATCTGCTAGTTTTTATTTTTTAATTTTTTTCTTTATACTTAACGGGTTTCAGGATGAAACAGATAGCGGAAGGTGGGGCAAAGCGCCCAGAGAGGGAAATGTGGTCATTGCATATTGTTTGCCCTGAGCAGCGCTGTTGCCAACTGAAAAGTGGTCAGTCCTAATACGAACCACCACTTTTCTCAGCGAGTTTGACAGAGAAAGTAAAAACTTCAATGATTTTCAAACGTCTGGTTTTGGGTGAGTCATTTGTACTGTTCTTGTTACCTCACTTAAACGTAGAACAGAACTTTTTTACAATAGCCATGTTTAGACAACGACATTTTTCGGTTTGATAGTTTCATCTGTGAACCTCTAAAGCCGACATGGCGTCCGATACAGAAAAGTGGCCACACTATTCCTCGGAAAAGTGGCCAAGGAATTAATTACAACCGTGTATTGCACATAACTCCACAGATGAGATTGACGTTTAAACTATTTTACACACAAAGCTTTGATCCGTCATTCTACCCCTTTATGAGGATTTTGAATTAGCTAATTATATTACATGAAAACCGTCTCTCTTCTGCTATATATGTACTTTAATACAAAAAAACCAATTGAAAACGTTCTGCTGTCGCAGCTTGATATCGTTGCAGATACTAAGGCATTAACGTATCTAAAAAAAAAAAAAAAATTCCGGAAATCAGAAAAACAAGCAAGGGATCTCTCGTTGCGATGGGACCGGCTAGCACCTTTTGTAGGGTATAGTGATCAGTAAGTAAGCCTTCAGAAAATATTTATAGTTTGTAATAAGCCAACATTATTTTCTTTCTCGCTTAAAAATATGTTAAAAATATTTGATGTGATACCTTATAATACGTAGACTCAAAATGTGTGAATGAAAAGCTTCTATCAATAAGCACAGTTTGGTAAAAATTCAGTTTCCCTTAGAGTGGTGACTTGACCAACCTTCCCCTACTCCCACTGAAAAGGACAAAAAATGTACTTGATCTTATCCTTGGTTGGAAACGAAAAGTTTTAATATGTAATGGGGTACACTTTATTATATGCAACTTACATTCCTCCGAGTTCCAGAATACAGCTGCAGATGTCAATTTTAGGAAAGTATGTCATATATTCGCACACCACGCCAGACGAATCCATTACCCTAGAGTCTTTCTGGTCGTGATCATGCAGTTAGTTGTATGGTATGAACACCCACAAACAAGGACATTTACTTTCGTCCAGTGAGGTCAAAGTACAGGGTGTTTCAAAAATAATATACATATTTCGAATGCATATATTTATTAAACTTTAAGACATACGAATATGAAACTTTACACACATATTTATGAACCTCTCAAGTTCAGATTACAGATGTTCAATATGTCCTCCATCAGCGACACGAACAATATCACATCAGTACTCAAATTCCTCCCATACTCAGACAACCATGTCCTTCGTCACTGATGTCATGGCAGTACGGATCTGATTCTTCAACTCTTCCAGCTTCTGTGGGAATGGTGGTACATAAACGTTGTCTATTACGAAACCCCACAGGAAGAAGTTAGAGGGTATCAAATACAGTGACTGTGGAGCCCAGCTGAGGCATGCTAAGTCACCAGCTCCTTGACGACCAATCCAACGGTTCGGTAGAGTTTCATTCATGTATTCACACACTTGGCGACTCTAGTGAAGTGGTACCCCATCTTGTTGAAAAATTAAGTTGTCTTCGGGCAGCCTCGGAAACAACCAGTTTTGTAACATAGCGAGATACTGCTGACCATTAACCTTGCTTCCATCAAAGAAGAATGGGTCGTAAACAGATGATCGGGCTATCGCACAAAACACATTGACTTTGGGCGAATCTCGTGCATGTTCAATGGCTGCATGTAGGTTCTGTAGGCCCCAAATTCGAATATTGTGTTTGTTAACCTGACCACTAACATGGAAAGCCGCTTCATCACGATGCATTGTGCGAAGGTGTTATCATTGTCAATAGCATCAAGAATCTCGTTACAAAATGCCACACGTTTGCGTTTGTCATCAGGGTGCGGAGCTTGTAACAGCTGTAACTTGTACGGCTTCGCAACCAACCAACATATCAAAACACGCCAAATTGTTGTTGTAGGCAGTTGTAACTCCCGACTTGCACGAGTTGATTTTGAAGGACTACGCTGGAAAGCAGTTTGAATTCGTGCAACATTTTCTTCAGGAATACGAGGGCGGCCAGGACTCTTTCCTTTACATACACATCCTTTATCTAGAAACTGTCGCTACCATCTGTGAATGTTCCATCCATTCAGAGGATCAATTTGGTACCTCAACCTGAAACATCTTTGCACTGTAATCACGGAATTGCACTTCGCAAACTCGAGAACACAAAGCGATTTCTGCTGCGGAGTAGCCATTTTAAACATATGACGGTTAGCAAGCAAACCGGAAGACAACTGACATCTAGCGGCTATTAACATAAACTAGACTATGTATTCGTTTTTCCAATAGCCGAGCCGAGGCGCAGCGATCGATGGTTTGGACAAAATGATACTTTGAAATACGTATATTCTTTCTGAAACACCCTGTAGACTGGAACATTACGAGGGCAAGAAGGAAGAAATAGTTAAGATTAATGAACTAATTCTAAAAGCTGTAGTTCAGGAAATTCCGTCCCACTGATACGATCCTCGAAAGGAAACAGCTTGGCCAGGCGTCAGTATCCATCAACAAGGAGAGACCGGAACCACTAGAAGCGGTATCTGATGTTCTGCAAACTGTTAGCGTGATAACAGTGGCGCTGGGTGTACAGTATTACACAGTTATCCGTTACTTGCAGGAACTCGCGTAAGCCGAGCAAACCCAAAACCACTCCATCCGATAGCGATAACTTTATAACCGATGCTGCATTGAAAGCTGGAGTGTACAGCGTCCTTTCCCAAGAAAAAAAAGTGTGAAGCTCCCCCTACGTCTCTTACACTGTGACACTGAGCTGTTTCCATCATTTTTATAGTCCCGTAGCTCAATCGGTAAAAACGGAACCGTTATAGGATCACTTTGTTTCCCATCTGTCTGTTTACCTGTCCTGACTGTTAAGACTCTTTTTCCTCAGGAAAGGGTACAGGAATCAAGTTGAAATTTGCGTCACATACTAACGTGTACGATCCCTTGACGGCGAAAAAGGTTTAAGCCATTAAGCCAATACAATCAAAGGGTAGGCCCTTTATGTCGCACAGCTTGACACTCGCAAGCTCACTCATCAAAACATATAGGGTACTTTCCATTGACCTAAGATCACGAAATTTGACACGGAGCAAGGTTTCACAGTACAAGCAAAGGAAAAAATTCGAAAATTGTTAATCTGTACTTATTCCACAAAATAATTGTTTTTTTGTTGCCATTTGTTGTCTGTCTTTCTGTCTGTCTGTCTGTTAACACCCCTTTTCTCAATAAGATATCGAGGTTTTGTGAAGTGAACCTGAGCTGTTTAGTATACCCGCAAGATGCCGCAAATCCGATGCTCGGTGAACTTCCAGCAAGGCACACTAAAACAGACATTTTAATGAAGGGAGTCATTAAAATACGAAAGGAAGCTCACGGTGACTATTACAATATGGTTTATTGTCATATTGTAAAAAGCCAAATAAAGTGATTTCTCCGCTGAATCTACATCTACATCTACATCTACATTGATACTCCGCAAGCCACCCAACGGTGTATGGCGGAGGGCACCTTACGTGCCACTGTCATTACCTCCCTTTCCTGTTCCAGTCGCGTATGGTTCGCGGGAAGAACGACTGTCTGAAAGCCTCCGTGCGCGCTCTAATCTCTCTAATTTTACATTCGTGATCTCCTCGGGAAGTATAAGTAGGGGGAAGCAATATATTCGATACCTCATCCAGAAACGCATCCTCTCGAAACCTGGCGAGCAAGCTACACCGCGATGCAGAGCGCCTCTCTTGCAGAGTCTGCCACTTGAGTTTATTAAACATCTCCGTAACACTTAATAAGTGGACAAGGGACTGTAAATATGAAGTACAGCCATGGCACAGCTGTGTGGGTCCATAGCAGACTGGAATTAAACAATGTCGCGAATAAGGCCAGTGATCGCAAAAAAAAAGGTTAGTGATCTGATGAAAAGGTCCCAGAAAAGCATGAACAAACACCAATATTATTACCAAAGCGCATGAAGGGTGCAACCAGATGGCTGTGAAAATTAGATCTGTGAAGAGAAGCCTGACGCAAGTCAGAAACTTAGCGTTTCCCTTGTTTCGGTGGCTGTAGCAATGGTGCATGTTTACCACTCTTAATCCGTGCGAGTGACGAAGACAGCTACTGTGGTGGCCAGAAATTCTGTCAGCTTGGCCTCTGTAACTTGCTCGAAGTCAGATACATTTCTCTCCGCAGCATCCTGCAACGATCTGGAGCACGTTTGTCCTCAACGGTGTCCCTAAGCAAAGTCTGTTCTGACTTTAATTTCTGGAACTTAGCTGGTTCTGCTAGTGCAAGTATCTCGCCAGTCAACTGCATCAGTCCTTGCAGATTCCGATCGCTGATAATTTTATAAACAAATTTAAAAATTTTCTTCTCTTCTGGATTTTGTTGTGGTTAACCAATAAAGTATGGTACATTATCATTACATGATAGATTCCCATTCAATGCCAACCAAAAGTTCTGCACATCTGCACGTGGGAGAACTAGCCTCTTCTACTGAAATAATTACTGTGAGCCGATCAGAAAATTGCCTACTAGAATTTGAACAACCATTCCAGCAACACCAGGCCTCAATGGCTGTTCCCATGCTATAACGGCTTTTTTTTTTTTTTTTTTTGAGTCCTCGGTCTTCTGACTGGTTTGACCCGCCAGGGTAGCCGAGAGCGCTAACGCGCTGTTTGGGTAGACGCTCCGGCTCCGGATCGAATCCGGCGGATTAACGACGAGGGCCAGAGTGCCAGCCAGCCTGGATGTGGTTTTTACCCGGTTTTCCACATCCCACTAGATGAATACCGGGCTGGTCCCGACGTTTCGCCTCAGTTACACGTGTCACAGACATTTGAAACACGTCCGCACTATTTCACGATTTACACTCGACGCAGACAGTTGGGGTACACTGATTCCGTCCTGGGGGGTACGGGATGGCCTAAAACTAACATTGCCAAATCCGTTGTAACCACGCCGACCCTGCGATCGCTGTGGGACTATGGTCATCTGACTGTTTTGGTGTGGCTCACCAAGAATTCCTCTCCTGTGCCAAACCCTTCAGCTCAAACTAGCACTAGCAATCTAAGTCCTCAATCATTTTCTGGATGTATCACAATCTCTGTCTTCCTCTACAGTTTTTGCCCTCTATAGCTCCCACTAGCACCCTAGAGGTTATTCCATGATGTCTTAATACATGTCCTATCATCCTGCCCCTTCTTCTTGTCAGTGTTTTCCATATATTCCTTTTCCCTCTGATTCTGTGGAGATCCACCTCATTGCTTACCTTATCAGTCCACCTAATTCTGAACATTCTTCTGTAGCACCAGATCTCAAATGCTTCGATTCTGTTCTGTTCCGGTTTTCCCACAGTCCATGTCCCACTGCCATTCGATACTTTTCTACAATCGTACAATCTCAGAAATTTCTTCCTCAAATAAAAATCTATGTTTGATATTAGTAGTCTTCTCTTGCTCAGAAATGCCACTTTTTCCAGCTCTAGTCTGCTTTTTATATCCGCCTTGCTCCATCCGTCATGGGTTATTTTGCTGCGTAGTTAGCAGAAGTCCTCAACTTCGCCTGAATTGTGATCACCAATCCTGATGTTAAGTTTCTCACTGTTCTCATTTCTGCTAGTCCTCATTACTTTCTTCGATTTACTGTCAGTCCATATTCTGTACTCATTAGACTGTTCATTCCATTCAACAGATCCTGTAATTATTCAATTTTACGCAGGGAAGCAATGTCATCAACGAATCTTATCACTGATATCCTTTCACCTTGAATTTTAATCACATTTTTGAAGCTTTATTTTATTTCCGTTACAGCTTCTTCAACGTACAGATTAAACAGCTGGGGCAAAGGATTACACCCCTGTCGCACACTCTTTTTGGCTCTGAGCACTATGCGACTTAACTTCTGAGGTTATCAGTCGCCTAGAACTTAGAACTAATTAAACCTAACTAACCTTAGGACATCACACACATCCATGCCCGAGGCAGGATTCGAACCTGCGACCGTAGCGGTCGCTCGGTTCCGGACTGTAACGCCTAGAACCGCACGACCACTTCGGCCGGCACACACTCTTTTTAATCCGTGCGCTTCGTTCTTGGTATTCCATTCTCACTGTTCCTTCTTGCTTCTTCTGTATATTGTATATTACTCGTCCTTCCCTATAGCTTACCCCTATTTTTTCTTGCAATTTCGAACATCTTGCACCATTTTACACTGTCGAATGCTTTTTACAGATCGACAAGTCCTATGGACGTGTCTTGACTTATCTTTACTCTTGCTCCATTATCAACAGCAACATCAGAACGGATCTCTGGTGTCTTTACCTTTCCTAAAGCCAAACTGATCGTCATATAAGAGATCCTCAATTTTCTTTTCAATTCATCTGTACATTATTTTTGTCAACAACTTGGATGAATGAGGTGTTAAGCTGATTGTGTGATAGTGGCTCTTTCAGTCTTCGAAATTTTGTGGATGATGTTTTTCCGAAAGTTTGATGGCATAGCGCCAGTCTCATACATTCCACACACCAATGTGACTAATCGTTTTGTTACCCCTTCCCCAAATGATTTTAGAAATGTTATCTGCCCCTTCCGCCTTATTTCTTTCTTTCAAAGCTCTTCTAAACTCTGATCGTAATACTGGATCTCCTATCACTTTCCCGTCGACCCCTGTTTCTTCTTTTATCACGTCTTCAGGTAAGTCCTTCCCTTCATACTGGTCCTCAATGTACTCTTTCCACCTACCCGTTCCTTTTTCTGCATTCAACAGTGGAATTCCCATTGCACTCTTAATGTTATCGATCTTGCTTGTAATTTCACCGAAGGTGTTTTGTCTTTTCTACATGCTGAATCTGTCCCTCCGACAATTATTTCTTTTTCGATTTATTCACATTTTTCATGTAACCACTTCGCCTTAACTTCCCCTCACTTCCTATTCATTTCGTTCCTAAATGACTTGTATTTCTATATTCCTGAATTTCTCTCAACATTTTTTGTGTTTCCTTCTTTCGCCAATCTTGTTACTCATGGTTTCTTTGCAGTTATCTCACTGGTACCTGTCTTTTCTCTCCAACATGTCCATTCCTCTTCAACTGAACTGCGAACTGAGCTGTTCATTATCGCAGTCAGCTCAGAGAACTTCAAGCGTTATCTCTTCATTTCTTAGTACTTCCGTATCCCACTTCTTGGTGCCCTGATTCTTCCTGACTAGTCTCTTGAACTTCATCATTACGAAATCGTGATCTGAGTCTATATCTACTCCGGGGTACGTCTTACAATCCATTATCTGATTTCGGAATCTCTGTCTGAGCATGATGTAATCTAACTGAAATCTCCCCGTATCTCCCGGCCTTTTCCAAGTATACCTCCTCCTCTTGTGGTTCTTGAACAGAGTATCATCTGAAATTTATTGCAGAACTCGATTAATCTTTCTCCACTCTCATTCTTACTGCAAAGTCCATATTCTCCCATAACCCTTCCTTCTACTCCTACCCCTACAACTGCATTCCAGTCACCCATGACTATTAGAGTTTTATCCCTTATTTCACACTGAATTACCTTTTCAATATCCTCAAAAACTTGACAATTTTTTCAAGGTTTCCCCTGGTATTCACGGACCAGTCCCCTTATATAGATGAATTACCCACACACATATCAATCCCGCTTTTCTAGCGGTAAAGGGCGTGTGTGCAAATTGAGAGGCCGCAATATCGAATGTCGGTTGGAACACGGATTTTTTAGTCTTCGTTTTAACATTGCTTGCATGTGTCAATCAGATGAGGAGTCGCCTGAAACAACACGTGGTTCGGATTTCACGTTAAACTGTAGGTCCTGTTTCCCTGGTTAGATAACTGGTGTCGGTTAGGGAAAAACAGGTCGCTCAAGTGTCGTCCAATAGAAAGACCTGCACCAGGCCACTGAACCATATGAAATTACTGTTATTATCATCTGTATGTGTCACCAAGTTTGTACAGAACCCTCATAGTGCAAGGCCAACTCGCGCTTGTCAGGTTTTAGGAGACACTTTGCTGATCCAGTGAAGAACCACAACCTATTTTTCTCATGGGAAAGATCACCTGGACAAGAGTTCTGGCTCAGATGTTTCTTCAGCACAGGAAGTGGAATACGACATTAACGTAACAGACTCTTGCCGGGAAACGTGAATGCCACTGAATATTAGTATTCTCTCGCAAGTAAAGTATCGATGTTCAGAGCTTCAATAAAAGATTAGCACTTCAAGTCGAAAAATTTAATAGAGAAAGTGAATGATTTCACTTGAGGACGAGGCAGGCAGGCTATGAGAGCTTCACTCGCAAAATCGTAGGGGCTTGTGACGTCGCGCAGCGTAAATAACAGCTTCGTGTCGATCGAAAGAAAAAGGCGCTTGGAGCAAACTACCCAGAGTTTTTAGTCGCTGTGCGATGTGTGGAGCGTAGTCACTGAAGTCTAGCCGAGTTAATTACCGTTTCATATCGCTGGCACAGTTCTAACCTTGTGACGTTCATCGGAAAAAACGTCGTTTCCGATGGAATGGTGTGGATTACGAAACAGTATCACGGGAAGCTCAGCTCGGGCTGGTCTTCAGGTCGTACGGTGAATAATAATGATCAAGCTAATCAGCTACTGTGGATTCTGGCTTTACAAAAGCGGTTGATTCAACACTACAGTGCGTTTGTATGCAGTAGTTCAATGGCTGCGGGACTGAAGTTAACAACGTCAGTAGTGAAAAGTGGCATGTTTATTCGAGAAGGAGTACCACCAACAAACAACAGTGTGACTCCGAATGTAACCGATATGGAAGGGTTTGACCACTGTTGTTAATTCGTGACATTCATGTATACCATACAAGACAGGTCGTTAACAACGATTTATCATGCATTGCGCGGATATCCCAAAGACCTTCAGAAATATTCAGTCACGTGTCTTCGATTCAGCGACTAGGAAAAGATTATCAGATAGAATATAAAAATTGCTCCCGAGATAATAAAAAATGATTTACTATGCACTCGTCACAGTGAGTTATGTACTTAAAAATAATTGCTAGACCCCGTAGAAGAAAGACAAAATTATCTACGATAGTCCATATTCCGCACAGATGATTACTGCATTGAAACGTAATGGCTTGAAAGATCTCGTAAATGCCGAACATAACACAAGTAGAGGAAAAATGCTCCTATCGCAGCACAAAACAGGCGAATATGCTCCTCTTTATTAAAAGTCTCTGACAAAAGTGGGGTACCAGCTGCATCATTCTACCTTTCTCAGAAACCTTAAAAATTTTCGTAAACATATTATAGTAGTCACGTGACTGAATATTTGTGAAGGTCTTTGGGATAACCGCGCAATGCATGATAAATCGTTATTAACGACCTGTCTTGTATGGTATATATGAAAGTCACGAATTAACAACAGTTGTCACACCCTTCCATGTCGGCTACATTCGGAGTCACATCTGTTGTTTGCTGGTGGTACTCATTCAGAATAAACATGCCACTTTTCACTACTGACGTTGTTAAGTTCAGTCCCGCAGCCATTGAACTACTCCATACAAACGCACTGTAATGTTGAATCAACTGCTTTTGTAAAGCCAGAACCCACAGTACTCAGCAGATTAGCCTGATCATTATTATTCACTGTATGACCTGAAGATCAGCACAAGCTGAGATTCTGGTGATACTGTTTCGTAGTCCACACCATTCCATGAGGAACGATGTTTCTTTCGATGAATGTCGCAAGGTTAGAACTGTGCCAGCGATATGAAAGGGTAATTATCTCGGGCAGACTTCAGTGACCACGCTCCAGACATCGAACAGGAACTAAAAACTCTGGGTAGTTTGCTCCAAGAGACTTTTTCTTTCGATCGATACGAAGCTGTTATCTACGCTGCGCGACGATGGAAGCCACCTACGATTTATTGAGTGAAGCTTTCAGAGCCTGCCTGCCTCGCCCTCAGGTGAAATCATGGACTTTCTCTATTACATTTTCCGACTTGAACTGCTAAATTTTTTATTGAAGCTCTAAACGTCGATACTTTACTTGTAAGAGTGTATTCAGTGGCATTCATGTTTCCCAGCTAGATTCTGTTACGTGAATGTGGTGTATTTTTAATATTTTGGAAGGCGAATGGCTACTTGTAAGTAGCAATAAAAAGGTTCCAGTTCCGGGCCTGTTAAAAACCTGCATACTACAGACTTTTCTTTCACTTTATTGAAAGAAAAACACCTGTATACACTATATCCCCCCCCCCCCCTCCCCATCCCTTGCCGCCAGGTATTTCTTTCATCTTTGGTATTACCGATTGTTGAGCAACTTCCTCAGCCGACAGATGAGCGGTTTCTTTAGTATCATTATTTACTTTTGATCTTCGCCTCTTCACTTTGCAAACATGTATGTGACACAATACATAGGAATTTTGCTTTACTGCTTCTTTTAGCGAGGAGAAAACTTAAGTTTCTGGTCATACGAAGACTGTCTGCATTTAAATTGGTATTTACAGAAGACCTGGAAGAGGAAGTCTAAGATCCAAAAATACAACGCACCACGTAGGAATTATCCGGATGGGACGGAAATCGGTACATTTGATATACATGTACAGACAAACAAATGATTACAGTTTCAGAAGCATTCGATGATTTGTTCAAGAGAAAGAGCTTGATTTCTTCAAGAGAAGGAGCTTCACATTGGGCAAGTCAACATTGCGTTGATTTATCTCTGGTCCTCATGCAGGCAGTTATTCGGCTTGGTATTGATTGGCAGAGTTGTTTGATGTCCTCCCCAGGCATATCGTGCCACATTCCGCACAAATGGCGAGATACATCGTCAAAACCCCGAGATCGTTGGGGGACCCTGCCCCTATAGCTCCGGACATCCGGCGACTTTGCTGGCCAAGGTTTTGGCAAGCACATACACTATGTATGCGGGCGGGCTTATCTTGTTGTAATGTCAGCCCAGGATGGCTTACCATGAAGGGCAACAAAACGGGATGGAAAATATAGTAGCGGATGACAAGCATGGGGTTCTGCTACGAAAAGAAAGAACTGTCGTCCCAGACCAATACTCCTGTTTGTCGGGCCGAACGGCGGGCGACAGTCAAGTTGGTACAGTATGTTTGTAAACTCAAGAGCGAGCAACGCTTTTGGTGGGGGAAGTGGCCTTTCCCGGAAGAACGCTGCCCCCACAGGGGCACCCAAAATCAGATGCCCGTTACCTGTTTAGCGGTGTAGATCGAAGTGCAGTGATGTCGTTCCTGTTCGTGGTATCTTAGTTGCCAGTGTCGGTCAGTTAACTTTGTATACTCACTGATATACTTCGTTGTCCGGAAGTGACGGATAATCGCCCTGCTTTGCAGGAAAATGTGCAGAATACGAAGAAGAGGAGGTATTTGCGGAGTAACGAGGCTTCGATCTCGCCTAATGTTATTGCAGCATGTGTTAAGGAGGCGACGCAAAAAGAACTGTTGGCTAATATTATCAGTCCCAGTCAAAGGGCTGCAATTTATGCAAAAGTCAGCCTCGCCACAATAGGACGCAAAAGGAAGGAACGCGAAAATAAGCCACATGGTTTACTGGAATCGCCACGAAGGAAAACTAATAATTTTGGGAGAAAACCCATCGTCACAGATATTTTTACAAAATCGGTCATTCGACAAACGATGGAGGAATTTTACGTCAACCAAAAAGTAGTGCCGACATTACGAAAATTACTTACTGCCGTGCAACAAAATATACATTTTCCTTGGTAAAAAGATGTTTTACGCAAGACACTACGTGAAATGGGTTTTACCTGGAAAAGATCTATAAGTAAACGAAAGATTCTGGTAGAGAGAACGGATATAATTGACTGGCGACGTAATGAACTACGAAATTTTTTAAAATTGGATACCGACTGAAGTACTTCCGAATCTGCCACCGAACTGTGTTATTGTTATGGACAACGCTTCATATCACAACAAGGAGCATGACAAAGCTCAAACTACGTCCTCGAATAAAAGGGGAATGATTGAATGGTTATTAAAAATAAGGTGGACGGTGATTTGACAATGAGAAAAACAAAATTAATTGATTTAATTAATCAGCATAAACCGGAAGACAATGTGTTTGAAATAAATAAAATACTTGAAGCTCATGGACACACTGTGCTGCGACTGCCACCATACAACTGTAACTTAAATCTAACTGAAATGGCGTAGGCAAAACTCAAAAATTTCGTCAGAGGAAGAGATATTCTTGGAGATATTTGCATGACTAAGTTGCTGCAGTTGCTGAAAGAAGGTAAGTAGCCATTTTCTGAGTTCCTATTTTCTATTCCAAACTAAATTTTGCAGTAACCGAAAAAAGCATATACAAGCACTTCTCCCAATTGTTACAGGTTTTGAAACGATGACTCAAGATGACTTGAGTGCGTACTGCCTCCACGTGGAGAAACTTGAAAGACAGCACTGATTTAAGGATGGGATTATCGAAGACATACTAGACGCCATAGCTATTAATTTAGAAAGTGACGACGTCGATAATGACAGTGACACTGTTGATGATGACGTCTAAAATACGATGTATGCAAACAGGCAATGAATAATTTCTTAAAAAATTCGTTGTGTGTCCTTTCAAGCCTGATTCTGCTCATACACTATAAAGTTTCTTTTGGTAGAAATGTACTACATGGTAGTAAAAATGTTGAACAGTCTTCCAAAATAAATACAGTCAAATGTGGTCCAAAGCAATATATACCTTTATCACTAGTTGTACAAAATCAGTATTAATTTAAGAACTTCATGATAAGATTAATTAACTTTTCGGTAGTAGAATGTGATTCAATCACGTAAAACCTTTGATGCTCATGGAACAGCAGCATTTGAATGTATTCTGTCACTAAATCTCTATCTCGGTTACTACTCACTTGACTCTAAGGTATATTGCATAAAACATGTGCGCTAAAGCTATTCTGAACAAGGCTGAAATTTCCTCCGAAAAATGTACACCGATCTGGAGTTCTATGTAAAAAGCTTGACATACGAGATGCGTTCATATATTAATTTTTATTTTTTGGTAAGTACTTTATTTGTTAATCTACAGAAATATTATCCTCTTCAAAATATTACCCATTACAAACCATACACTTACGCCAGTGCTTTTCCCAATTCCCGAAACGCTTCAGGAACTGTTTCCTCGGGATAGTTTATAGGTCTCTTATCTGTGGATTTTTAATCTCCTCCATGCTTGAAAAACCGCTGTCCTTTAAGGCCTGCTTTGAAATGTTTATACCTCTTGCATGCTCTTGGTTTACTCTTAACAGACTCATCAAAAGCAATACTCAAAATTTCTAAAAAAATTGATACACTTTATTCCATTCTTATCACAAAATTTAATACAGTTTCTCTAATCTATTTTTACACAAAACAAATAATAGTTGATGCTACCAAAATACATGTAACCTTTTTGACAGCTGACAACAGGGTAAATACCCAATGTGCATGACATTGTACAGATACTTTTCAGACAAGTTTACGATCACAGTGACAAAAAAGGAGTGCAAATCGGCTCGTAAATTTATGGTTACTTTTTAAACACTCCTCGTGTTGCAAGAATTGTTACGTTTCAATGCAGCCCTTCAAAGAAAACTTCTACCTTTTAGTATAAACACTAAGTAAGAATAAGCCTTAAATTCTACAGATTGATTACACTATATGGGGTTCGTTTTACAAATAGCAATAGAGCAATATACATTCACATGAACAGGCATTCGGTTCTGTGTTTGTAGTAGAATCCTAACTTCCGGTCTTATGTTAATATCATATATTCTACAATGTTGTGTTTCGGAAGAAGCTACCGTGTTTTGTATGCCCTATCTTCTTAACGCATTTGTCTAAAAATAAACGCAGCCGGGACGTATCTGTATACGGCGTCGCCACAGATTTAAAGCGCGCGCCGCGGCAGGACCGGTACTACATTATTAAACAGCCTTGTGACATAGCTGGGTAGGCATGGTGGGGCTCGCTCGCTCTTCAGTTTACCCATAGTCTTATACAATGTGATCAAAAGTATCAGGTCACCCCCAGAAACATGCGTTTTTCATACTAGGTGCATTGTACTGCCACCTACTGCCAGGTACTCCATATCAGCGACCTTAGTAGTCATTAGACATCGTGAGAGAGCAGAATGGGGCGCTCCGCGGAACTCACGGATTCTGAACGTGGTGAAGTAATTGGTGTCATTATTGCCATACGTCTGTACGCGAGATTTCCACACTCCTAAACATCCCTAAGTCCATTGTTTCCGATGTGCTAGTGAAGTGGAAACGTGAAGAGACACGTACAGCACAAAAAGATACAGGGCGAACTCGTCTGTTGACTGACCGCCGACAGTTGAAGAGGGTCGTAATGTGTAATAGGCAGACATCTATCCAGACCATCACATAGGAATTCCAAACTGCGTTAGGATCCACTGCAAGTACTATGACAGTTAGGCGGGAGGTGAGGAAACTTGGATTTAATGGTCGAGCGGCTGTTCATAAGGCACACATCACGCGGGTAAATGCCAAACGACGCCTTGCTATGAGTTTCCTGTGCTACAAATACTGAGAGTAAAGAAATTTAGCCCCAAACGAAAGTTATCGGGGCAACCATTTCCAAACAAAACCGAATAACACACATCAGTTGCTTCAAAAGTCGCCTGCAGAAACTGTGTCTACAGGCAGTGCTTCTAGACGTAAACTTTCGCTTTCTAAATGTAATAAGAACAAGCCTAGTAGTATCGTGAGCAGCAATAACGACGGAAATGTTGTTGTGAACCTAAATATGCTGTCAAGACTTTTGAAGAATGCTGTGAAATGTAAATACTGCAATTGTGAAGATAATATTGACGTTTCTGAGGACATTTCAGGAAGGTAGGGTCTTTCAAGTCGTTCAGTGATTGCCTGTAACTCGTGTAAGATGCACTGTGATACTATGACATCGCCAATAACTGATAGTCGACATTACAGTGTAAATATTCAGCTTGCTTATGCAGTGCGGTGTATTGGAAGGGTAGGACAGCTGTCCAGACTTTTTGTGCAGTAATGGATTTGCCTACACCTCCACTGAAGTTTGACAGATAAAATAAATTACTACACAATGCTTTATGTGTGTAAGTGAACATTCAATGAAAAGAGCAGCAGAAGAAGCAGTAGCCTTGTCTGAGAATACAGACACTGTAGCAGCATTTGATGGATTTTGGCAGAAGAGAGGTCATAGTTCTGTGAATGGCGTTGTAACTGCCACATTTATTGAAACTGGTAAGATACTAGATTATGAATGTCTAAGAAAATTGTTGTTCAAGTATATTGATTGGCACCCATGTTTGTGTAAAGAACTTTGATGGTCCATGTGGAAACATGGAAACGAAAGGAGTTCTAAACATTTTTAGAAGATCAGAAGTCAGTCGTGGTGTGAGGATGGAGACTGTACAGGACACACTAATGTTGTTAATGATAGACCATATGGGGACACACTGGTAGAAAAGCTTGAATGTGTTGGGCATGTACAAAGGGAAGATTCGTGGTGCAAGTACTGGTTAAGCAATGCTACGAACATGCAATATACCCACAAGCATTCCTTACAACTTGCTGTAATGGAGGCAATTAGGCCTATATATATATGGATCTGGCAAATAAAAATCTACTTAGGAAATGTTTGCATGGTCTCTCTCAGAATCCAAATGAAAGCTTCAACAGCTGTGTATGGGAGAGAATACCCAAAACTATAATTGTAGGGCTGACGCTGCTGAAGATTGGTGTATTGGATACAATAATAACATTCAGTGATGGTGCAAGTTCAAGGATCAATGTTATGAGGAAATTGAATATCCAGACGGGAAGGAATATGGCTTCAGCTCTAATTGCTATTGATAAGCGGCGGGTAACCGAAGCAGAGACAGCTGCAGAAGCTGCTACCGGTGAGTCAAGGATGAAGAAAAGAATGAAAAGAAGTAATATGGAGGATAAGGAAACAGGAGGACAACTGGAGTATGCAGCTGCAATGTTCCAAACGAGCATAGTGGTAAGTTAATAAATGTGTAAATCTTCTTTTGCGATTTACCGAAAACTTCAATTTTCATCATTCAGGTGCACTTTTCCTCTAAATGACTGAAGTGAGACTCATAAAAATTAATACAGATATTTAGAATGACCTCCTCTACCTTTCTTATCTGCTATTTCCTGAAAAATTTATGACATCATGATGATGTTGGTAATATTTGAGCTACATTTTTAAATATTTTTGTTGTAGTAAAATAAATTAGTTGTCTTTTTCACAGATCAGCATCATGGAAGGAAACTGGAGGCATAAAACACTTATGTGAATGTTGTCTGTAACCTGACTTTTTCCAAGCTGTGCAGTCTGTGGTTCCAAAGAAAATGGTACCACAGTGAAATAGTGTTCCGTTTTTTATAATATTATAAGTATTGTTGTCAGTACCAAAATATAATAAATATCTCAATGATTTTTGGAGAAATGCTTTGACTAATGACCCTAATTGTGTGTAAGAATTCTGAGCTATCTCTCATTTATAGATCAGTTGCACTATGAGGGTGAAGATAATGCTAAAAATGCAGCCCGCTCAGGGGTGTGTCCCCTTGCACCTTCTTGCTTTCCACTGCTGAAGAGCAATTCGGGGATGGCGAGTGCATCTTTCAACACGAACGAGCACCTGTTCATAATACACGGCCTTTGGCAGAGTGGTTACACGACAAAAACATCCCTGTAATGGACTGGCCTACACAGAATCCTGACCTGAATCCTATAGAACACTTTTGGGATGTTTTGGAACGCTAACTTCGTGCCACGCCTCACCGACCGACATCGATACCTCTCCTCAATGAAGAATGGGCTGCCATTCCCCAAGAAACCTTCCAGCAGGTGATTGAACGTATGCCTGCGAGAGTGGAAGCTGTCATCAAGGCTAATGGTGGGTCAACACCATACTGAATTCCATAATTACCGATGGAGGGCCCCACGAACTTGTAAGTCATTTTCTGCCAGGTGTCCGGATACTTTTGATTACTTAGTGCAGGGGCGGGCAAACGTTGCACGCCGCTCGTGAGCGCACAGCGCTGCCCGTGTGCTGCTCGCCTGCAATCGCCGAATGGGGCAGTGGCGACAGCCGGCAGGTTGCGGTAGTGTAGTACAAGGCTAAGCGGCGGACGTTGATGCGAAGCGACCACTACGTAGTGAACGTTTTATTTCAAGAACCGGAAAATGCAGAGTGAATCAAGGAAACGGAGACGTGGAGATTTGCTATCTTTTAAAAAGTAATGGGAGAATCATTTTTTCTTTGTGCAAAGACGTGAAAATTCGAAATGTTTAATATGTGGCAGTATTCTCGTTGGTCAGCGGAAGTTTAGAATTGAAGGCCATTATAATAAATTTCACAAGGACGAGTACAATTTATTGTCGGATTCTGAGCGGATGGGGAAATTGACTGAGCTTAAGAAGAGCGACCTGGCGATATTAGATGCATCTGTCCTAGTTGCCGTTGTCACGAGAGATCTGCGACTTTCTCTCGTCATGTCTCTCATCTAACTGATTTAACATTTTATGGAGCACTGTTTTCAATTTTTGAGGACGACAACAATAATAGCCCAGCGGTACGTGCAAGCTATAAAATTGCGCTTAATATAGTGAGAGCTGGAAAACCATTTGCTGAATTAATAAGCCTCGGTTAAGAGCAAACATAAGTGATGAAAATTTACGTAACTGTCTGCGTTTGCCTGTATGCAGAAATTTTGTTCCAGATATTAAACGTATTGTAAACTCCACCTGTGATAATTGAATAAATCGTATCGTAGTTAATAGGTACTCTTTCAAACCATGATTTATTTCAAGCACTCCTGCTAACCTTATTCCATCAATCAATAAAGCAAGCTAGAAAAACAAAACGCATTACAGAGGAAGGAGTGGGCAGAAGGTATGGTGGGGAGGGGAGGTAAGCGGGTGGCCAGCTTGCCCCTGTGTGCACGCAGAACACCTGTTAACTGTACGCTTGCAAGTGCACCGCACACGTGCAGGATTCCTGCCCGCCCCTGACTTACAAGGGGAGGCCGCCAATTGTGAAATTCAGATTCGATTCATACTGCGCATAATAAAAGCTCATGGCCAAAGGTGTAATGTGGCAAAGCACCAAGATGCACTTCTCAGCCGTTGTCGAGAAAATCGACAGTTAAAAGAAACCGTTGCCGTGAAATACTCTCTAAGATAAATAGGATTCTACAGCGTCGTGGCGCAGCGGTAAGCACTCGGGTTCGTAATCCGAAGGTCGCCGGATCGAATCTCGCGCCATGTAACTTTTTTTATTATTAGTTTTTTGTAATTCATATATATATATATATATATATATATATATATATATATATATATATATATGTACTATTAATGAATTGCTTATGCATGTTGGTGAAGGCGGATCGCTATCCAATTGTACCGCCTCCATTTTTCCCTTTTTTTTTTAACAGGGTGTACCAAATCTCTCCCGTCCGCACTGATTTTCGACGATGTTATAAGTTGCGCTAGGGACCGCATCTACACTCCTGGAAATGGAAAAAAGAACACATTGACACCGGTGTGTCAGACCCACCATACTTGCTCCGGACACTGCGAGAGGGCTGTACAAGCAATGATCACACGCACGGCACAGCGGACACACTAGGAACCGCGGTGTTGGCCGTCGAATGGCGCTAGCTGCGCAGCATTTGTGCACCGCTGCCGTCAGTGTCAGCCAGTTTGCCGTGGCATACGGAGCTCCATCGCAGTCTTTAACACTGCTAGCATGCCGCGACAGCGTGGACGTGAACCGTATGTGCAGTTGACGGACTTTGAGCGAGGGCGTATAGTGGGCATGCGGGAGGCCGGGTGGACGTACCGCCGAATTGCTCAACACGTGGGGCGTGAGGTCTCCACAGTACATCGATGTTGTCGCCAGTGGTCGGCGGAAGGTGCACGTGCCCGTCGACCTGGGACCGGACCGCAGCGACGCACGGATGCACGCCAAGACCGTAGGATCCTACGCAGTGCCGTAGGGGACCGCACCGCCACTTCCCAGCAAATTAGGGACACTGTTGCTCCTGGGGTATCAGCGAGGACCATTCGCAACCATCTCCATGAAGCTGGGCTACGGTCCCGCACACCGTTAGGCCGTCTTCCGCTCACGCCCCAACATCGTGCAGCCCGCCTCCAGTGATGTCGCGACAGGCGTGAATGGACGGACGAATGGAGACGTGTCGTCTTCAGCGATGAGAGTCGCTTCTGCCTTGGTGCCAATGATGGTCGTATGCGTGTTTGGCGCCGTGCAGGTGAGCGCCACAATCAGGACTGCATACGACCGAGGCACACAGGGCCAACACCCGGCATCATGGTGTGGGGAGCGATCTCCTACACTGGCCGTACACCACTGGTGATCGTCGAGGGGGCACTGAATAGTGCACGGTACATCCAAACCGTCATCGAACCCATCGTTCTACCATTCCTAGACCGGCAAGGGAACTTGCTGTTCCAACAGGACAATGCACGTCCGCATGTATCCCGTGCCACCCAACGTGCTCTAGAAGGTGTAAGTCAACTACCCTGGCCAGCAAGATCTCCGGATCTGTCCCCCATTGAGCATGTTTGGGACTGGATGAAGCGTCGTCTCACGCGGTCTGCACGTCCAGCACGAACGCTAGTCCAACTGAGGCGCCAGGTGGAAATGGCATGGCAAGCCGTTCCACAGGACTACATCCAGCATCTCTACGATCGTCTCCATGGGAGAATAGCAGCCTGCATTGCTGCGAAAGGTGGATATACACTGTACTAGTGCCGACATTGTGCATGCTCTGTTGCCTGTGTCTATGTGCCTGTGGTTCTGTCAGTGTGATCATGTGATGTATCTGACCCCAGGAATGTATCAATAAAGTTTCCCCTTCCTGGGACAATGAATTCACGGTGTTCTTATTTCAATTTCCAGGAGTGTACCTTCTTTCGAAGTTAGCACGCAACTACGCTGTTATGCGGCGGCTCGTTTCGGCCCATTCAACATCTGTCCTTCAAGTGTAACGAGCGAGTAACGGAGTTTATATTTCATACCTACCACAGCAAATTTGTGTTCGTGGTGTCTCTATTCTAATTCGAACGTTTGACTTACGCTATACGTATTCGTTTCGGAATATCGTTTTTACGTCTTCCGTTAACTATACGTGGATAACATTATGAAGATAATTAATAACATTTGTGAAATACAACTTTGTTTGCGGAAAACATAATGATGTTCGATGTCGCCAGTTTTTCCACGACTAACGACTTTCAACAACTTATTATATGCATAATTGTTGCAAATGATTGCCGGGAATTATATATATATATAAAATCAGTGTGGACGGGAGAGCTTTGGTACACCCTGTTAAAAAAAAAGGGAAAAATGTAGGCGGTACAATTGGAGAGCCATCCGCCTTCACCAACATGCATAAGCAATTCATAAATAGTATATATATATATATATATATATATATATATATATATATATATATATATATGAATTACAAAAAACTAATAATAAAAAAGGTTGCATGGCGCGAGATTCGATCCGGCGACCTTCGGATTACGAACCCGAGCGCGTACCGCTGCGCCACGACGCTGTAGAAAATTATTAATCGTAGAGAGTATTTCACCGCAACGGTTTCTTTTAACTGTCGATTTTCTCGACAACGGCTGAGAAGTGCATCTTGGTGCTTTGCCACATTACACCTCTGGCCATGAGCTTTTATTATGCGCAGTATGAATCGAATCTGAATTTCACAATTGGCGGCCTCCCCTTGTTAGTGTATATCCAACTGCTGTGCAGGGGCGTCTCCAGACACGTCTTCACTGGTCATCGGGGCTCAGTTCGCAGCGAGACTCATCACTGAAGACAGTTCTATTCCAATCAGTGAGATTCCAGGCCGAAAACGTGTCTGGAGAGGCCTCGCATAGTGGTTGGGTACCAACCTGATTGTCGCCCGTCATACAGTCCGACAACCAGGAATAATGATGTGTGGTGGCTTTTTTTTTTCGTAGCAGTACCCCTTTGGTTGTCAACCGCGGTACCCTAGCAGCACAGCGGTACGTCGACGATATTCTACGCTCGTTTTGTTGCCCTTCATGGTAAGCCATCCTGGGCTTATATTTTTGGAAGATAATGCCCGCCCGCACACGGCGAGAGTTTCTACTGCTTGTATTCGTACTTGCCAAACTCTATCTTGTCCAGCAAATTCCCTAAATCTCTTCCCAACTGAAAACATTTGGATCATTATTGGCAAGGCTCTCTAATCATCTCGGGATTTTGACGACCCAAAACGCTAGTTGGATAGAATTTGGCACGCTATCGCTCAGGAGGACATCCAACAACTCTATTAATGCCAAGCCGAATAATTGCTTCCGTGAGTGTCAGAGATGGAGCAACACTTACTGACTTACTCAATTTGTGAGGCTCCTTGTCTTGTATAAGTCATCGAATTTTTCTGAAATTGTAAGCATTTGTTTGTCTGTACATGTACATCACATCTACCGATTCTCATCACATTCGGGTAATTCTTTATTTTTGTCTTATAGTGTATACATAATAATACACTGATCAAAAGAATTTGGGGTACATGACTTTCGGCGCCCGTCATACTCCACTGAACAATAATTTAGGACTGGGTGTGTTACCAAATTATACCATTATCTTTCTCAAATTAAGTTCAGAACAAAACGTCATTACGCCCTCGATTGTTTACATAAAAAGAACTGAAATGTCCGACAGGTGCTGAAAACAAAGTGGAAAGAATCATTCATCCCGTTAACCTAAGTGTGCCCTCCGTTAGCCTTATCACTGTCTGACAACTACGTGACCCACTCCTTATAAATGTGCTGAGGTCACCAGATGATATCCGTTCCCTTTATTCAATGGGTGCCCATCAGAGTTCTTGGAGAATCTTTCGTGGGATAGGACGACCACGAACACGTCTGTCGAGCATGTCCCACATCTGCACGATGGGGTTTAGGTTGGGACTCACCGTCTTCCATTAAATTACTTCAATGTCTATGCTTCGCAAGACGTCCCTGCTGACGCCTGCAACATGGGTCCTGACATCAGAAGGGATTCGGGGCCGCAACCGTATGCAGCAACCACAACATGGTCCAACAGGGTCTGTTCGATGTACTGCCCGGCGGTAAGGCGACCATCGATAACGACAAGTTCCGTATGGCTGCTAACTTTGAAGCCTCCCCAAACCACAGAACCTTCCAAATCTGTCGATTTCCTTGACAACAATTCTCAGCTACTGCTCACCGCGGGTCCCCGCACACGAACAGAGCCACCACCTTCGTCTCCTCTGTGAATAATTTCGCCAGTGACGAAGTTGCCAGCTGACATAGGAACGGTAGAACTGAAGGCGAGCTGCAAGATGTTTTCGTGTCAAGCGGTCTACTCGAACAGGATGTCTGGGTCGTGCGGCCCTTTCTTATAACCTGTTCAATACAGTTTGATGGGACACATCGGTTCCAGTGGCCCTCCTGAGATAGTCTTGCAGTACTCTGGCGGTATCTGCACGACGTCGCAACGCACAGATGGCCAGGTATCGCTATTCATCTAGGGTTGTAATACATTGGTGACCTTGTCCAACTCTCCTTGTGTACTGACTTGTCTCCCTGTAGTTGTGTACTGCCGTGTCTCCCTGTAGCATGATCGCAACCTATGGATTACACGTGGAGAGACATTGGTATCTGCAAGAACACGACCGAAAATCTGTCCTTTTTGGATCAAAGAAACCGCCCTTGCAACTTTCCCGAATTAAGATGTCGCATTGTATATGCTTGGTTGAATACAGCGTCCACAAATGACAATTGCCATCTGCGTACCTCTCTAGAAAACAGTGGTACACCGGTATCCAGTTCTTCCTGTGGGGTGACCTCACACTGCAATGCGTAATGTAACAAAAAGATGGCGAATTATTTTAATTGTGCCTACACAGAAAGCGAAGATCTCAAGCCATACAATAAGACCACAGGTACCACCTTCAACAAAACAGATTTAACATACCGAACTTTGATATACAACTACCCCAAATTTAACACCGGTTCCCGTCAGATCACCGAAGTTAAGCGCTGTCGGGCTTGGCTAGCACTTGGATGGGTGACGGTCCGGATCTGCCGAGCGCTGTTGGCAAACGTTTGGTGCAGCATTCCTTTCCATTTTGCAGTATTGTTTATTATTCATCTATAATTATTACTTAGGCAATGGTATATTGTTGCAAACAAACCAGAGAGCTACTTCAGTTGTCAGCAATTCGCACCAATGCGCGCCAAAACACTAACAGAGGACAGAGTGATGGTGTTAGACACGAGTGCCATCTTGTCACAGCTATAAACACTGTTACTCGACGTTCTTGTGCCTGTGTCGGAATACATGTTATTGACCTTGGCGTCTGCCGTAGAATTCACCAACAACTCAATTTTACGTGTTTTGCTCTTCATCCGTTTTTCACTTACTTGCCACAATCATAAGAAGTCCTTTCCATTGCGTTCACAGTTCGAGAATGAAAGAATGACTGCTCGTACACCCCTATACTAATTGTTATTTGTCTCATTTTAACTTTCCTTTTCCACAGAAGTTGCAGTAACGAATGTATGTATGTACGCAAGTATGTTCCACATCTCCTCATAAACCACTGCAGCGATATCAACCAAACACATATCACATAACACTTACTGTCTGGAAAGAATCATTGTGGTGAAAAAGCAGTGTAGCCTACGACTCGTGAACACCCATATTTCAATCATCCAGCATTTGAGAATGACAGTACTTAGAGACTTGCAACAAACTTTACATACAATTTCAAAGCTGTACGCTCGCTGACGACCCCCCCCCCCCCCCCCTCCTCCTCCCACCTCCACACACACGCACACACACACACACACACACACACACAAAATAATGAAGGTAAAGGAGTTTATCACTTACTACATTTTCTCTGTTGGTGCAGTAAAGCTGCAACATGAAGTACACTACTGGCCATTAAAATTGCTACACCAAGAAGAAATGCAGATGATAAATGGGTATTCATTGGACAAATGTATTATACTAGAACTGACATGTGATTACATTTTCACGCCCTCGACAGTTCAACTCGATTTCTAAACTGAAGGAAACACTTCACGGCATTCGTTTCAGAACTGCTACAAATTCGTCGGGTGTCCGCAGCTCGTGGTCGTGCGGTAGCGTTCTCGCTTCCCACGCCCGGGTTCCCGGGTTCGATTCCCGGCGGGGTCAGGGATTTTCTCTGCCTCGTGATGACTGGGTGTTGTTTGATGTCCTTAGGTTAGTTAGGTTTAAGTAGTTCTAAGTTCTAGGGGACTGATGACCATAGATGTTAAATCCCATAGTGCTCAGAGCCATTTGAACCAAGCCAATTCGTCGGGCAATAGACCGCGCCACTCCATCTGTCAACACAACTGGCACTGCTAAGAGTATGCTACGACTTCCACGTCGCTGGCAACACAATGCTGGTGACTATGAAGGTCAGTAAAACTTTGAAAAATGTATCTATTTTGTACGAGCTGTAAATAAATAGTTGCCAGTATTAAAGTTCCAACCGTCGCATGTTATCGGCCGTAAGGAAAATGGAGTTTTATTTATTCAACGATCAACGTATACACCGAACAAAAGTCTGAGGAATGGGATAGACCCTTCCTGGTTCAACCAGTAAACCTCCGATTCTTTAAAGAATCGCATTCGCTTGTATAAAATAGCTTCAGGCGTCTGATCACTCTACAAATCCAATGTTACATCCGTTGCGCAACAGAACATTACATTATCGGAAGAGAGCACATGTTCTGGTATTCCTGCTGATAACAAATGCATCACAGTGTAAGAGTGAAATGACGCAGCTACTAGAAACGCACTCCAAAGTTGAGACTTACGCAGGGCAGTCCAATACTTAACGGGCAAAAAGTCTAAATTGCACAGTTTCACCGTGAAATTCTGGCGGTAAGTGAACCAATTGCAATATCGCAGCCGTAGTGAATGTGGCCAACAATTTGACCAAGTTTACGGAGACGTGGGTGATGTTGATCCACTATACATATCTTGTACCATGCTATTTCCATCTGTTCGGCAAGCTGCAAGAACATCTACGGGGAAAGACGTTTTCCAACGACGAAGACGTTTACACAACAGCTCTCTAATGGATTTCTATTGTCAAGGAACTGAACGATTAATAGAATGTTCCGACCGTTGTTTACACAGACTTGGCGACTATTATCTGCTGCAATTTGAAATATAGAGCAGCATCCAATGACCGTTGCTTGACCTGCTGCAATAACGTGTAACTTACTTTTTGAAGTTCTCTTGCAGGAGACCACGAAGCAGAAAGCTGTATTGAAAGGTAAGTTAAATATCTATAACCATCCATCCAGATTGATCTAAAGTGGAACTACTTCATAACAATAGTTGTAGGAAAAGAAGATGCCAGACAGATTCGTTGGAAGTACGCTAAGCAACTGGAAGTTAATTCTCTCTCACAATAGAGGCAGCTTATAGAACACGCTCTGGAGCGATTGTTGAGTACTGTTCATCAGCCTGCTGTCTTTACCGGGTTGGACGGGCAGAGGACATTCAAGCAAGAGAGACGCGTTTCGTCACATGTAGCAAACGCGAGAGCATCACGCAAATGCGCATCAGACTGCAGTGCCAGACGATTCAAGAGACACGTTGTGCGTCACGGAGACGTTTACTGCTTAAATTCCTAGTTGATGTTTGCTGAAAAGTCGCAGCCAGAGAAATTCGGGCTTGTACTGTCCTTTTTCCCAAGTACAGGGCTATTACAAATGATTGAAGCGATTTCATAAATTCACTGTAGCTCCATTCGTTGACATATGGTCACGACACATTACAGATACGTAGAAAAACTCATAAAGTTTTGTTCGGCTGAAGCCGCACTTCAGGTTTCTGCCGCCAGAGCGCTCGAGAGCGCAGTGAGACAAAATGGCGACAGGAGCCGAGAAAGCGTATGTCGTGCTTGAAATGCACTCACATCAGTCAGTCATAACAGTGCAACGACACTTCAGGACGACGTTCAACAAAGATTTACCAACTGCTAACTCCATTCGGCGATGGTATGCGCAGTTTAAAGCTTCTGGATGCCTAACTGCTAACTCCATTCGGCGATGGTATGCGCAGTTTAAAGCTTCTGGATGCCTCTGTAAGGGGAAATCAACGGGTCGGCCTGCAGTGAGCGAAGAAACGCTTGAACGCGTAGCCCGCGGAAGTCGACGAATAAAGCAAGCAGGGAGCTAAACGTACCACAGCCGACGGTTTGGAAAATCTTACGGAAAAGGCTAAAGCTGAAGCCTTACCGTTTACAATTGCTACAAGTCCTGACACCCGATGACAAAGTCAAACGCTTTGAATTTTCGGTGCGGTTGCAACAGCTCATGGAAGAGGATGCGTTCAGTGCGTAACTTGTTTTCAGTGATGAAGCAACATTTTTTCTTAATGGTGAAGTGAACAGACAGAATGTGCGAATCTGGGCGGTAGAGAATCCTCACGCATTCGTGCAGCAAATTCGCAATTCTCCAAAAGTTAACGTGTTTTGTGCAATCTCACGGTTTAAAGTTTACGGCCCCTTTTTCTTCCGCGAAAAAAACGTTACAGGACACGTGTATCTGGACATGCTGGAAAACTGGCTCATGCCACAACTAGAGACCGACAGCGCCGACTTCAGCTTTCAACAGCATGGTGCTCCACCGCACTTCCGTCATGATGTTCGGCATTTCTTAAACAGGAGATTGGAAAACCGATGGATCGGTCGTGGTGGAGATCATGATCAGCAATTCATGTCATGGCCTCCACGCTCTCCCGACTTAACCCCATGCAATTTCTTTCTGTGGGGTTATACCAGGAAACGTGCCAGAACTGCGAGCTCGCATCAACGATGCTTTCAAACTCATTGATGGGGACATGCTGTGCCGAGTGTGGGAGGAACTTGATTATCGGCTTGATGTCTGCCGAATCACTAAAGGGGCACATATCGAACATTTGTGAATGCCTAAAAAAACGTTTTGAGTTTTAGTATGTGTGTGCAAAGCATTGTGAAAATATCTCAAACAATAAAGTTATTGTAGAGCTGTGAAATCGCTTCAATCATTTGTAATAACCCTGTACTATTCGCAAACGGATCGAGAAGGATGGAGTTGAGGTGTGGGGGGCAAATGATGGTGGTATTAACCGAAAGAATCTCATGTATCAAAAGATTGTCTGAGGAGTATGGATGTAAGGGCAAGCATGTGATACGCATTCTTTCCTGTGGAATGAACTATGGTTTTCACATATACTCATGTTATTGCCCCTATTAATTCTCATCTTCAAAGGTCACATTTAAAATGTCTTTTTGTACATGCCTTTGTTCTTATAAGCGTTTGCTTTTCAATTCTTTGTGTATCTCTTGACACTACTTCGAAAATTTGTCACGTATTATTATTCACCATTGTATAAAATCACTAAGCGTCTAACAGAATCATTCTGCATAACTATTTCTTCTGATGGTGGAACATTCAGTCACTTACAATTATTGGCAGAATTCCGCTGCATATCGTCTTATTTTAGTCAATTAGTTTCATGTCAGCTGTGTAGAACACTTTGTTACTTGTCTTTCATTGTCCCGAAACAAAGTTTCTTTTACAATGGGACTTCAAAAATTATGTCACACCATATAATGGCAGGTGTAATGTAATATGGCGTTCTTAGGAATACCCTATTCCACTATTAGCCTTCAAGACGGCTAAAAATGTTTGTCTCATGTAACAACTCATTACGGAGTATGTAAGTGGGTAGCATCCACTGTGGGTGCTCCGATCTTGGTTTGTGCAGATGGCACGCGAGCGATAACAGGAAAGCGCAGCGGCAAACCGTAAGACGAGGTGGAAGGATTCACTTGCAGTAAGGGCCCTTTTGTGTTTTGGCGCCACGAGTTGGTGGTGTCATGAACTCCTGGGAGTAAGAGGACAACTGACAATGTCAACGGGAGCTCTGAACAAATGAATTACTATATCACTTACTTCTAACTTTGATGTACGACTTGAGAGCCAGACATTTGTTTGTTATGAAATGATAATTAAATCAAGACCCTAAGCTGTCGACAGGCGTTGATATACATCAACGGAGACAGTTGAAAATGTGCGCTCCGACCGGGACTCGAACCCGGGATCTCCTGCAGACGCTCTATCCATCTGAGCCAACGAGTGCACAGAGTGTAGTGCGACTACAGGGATTTATCCCTTGCACGCTCCCCGTGAGACCCACATTCCCAACTTAATGTCCACACACTACATTCGTAGTGCCCTTGCCCATTATACTCATTACTCGCGGAAGACAATCTTACCGAGTCCCGTAAGAGTTCGGGCAATGCGTGTGCAACCAGCACAGAAGAAGGTCAATGGCCGATTAGCCTTAACTATTTATGAAGATGGTATCTGTTCTTTTGGGCATGTATATTTGCAAAATTTATTAAAGGTAACATTCATTGAGGGAGTGACAGATCGAACGCGACCGTGTCGTACGACTGATACCTATATAAGTTGCGTTTCATCTTACAGGCTTAGTAACTTTTATTGGATGCTGCACTAAATGTCAAAGATACTATAGTCACCAAGCATTTGTATAACTGTCGTACCGATCTCAACTCCTCTGCAAAGCGTGTGGCTGTGGAAGGGATTAGGTAGACCACAAGAACACTCAGGAATAAATCCGCTCCTTTGTCACGAAGACGTTCGAGAACGGCTGTATGAACGACCACGTTGTTCGGCAATCTCTTTTCCCCGCAGATGTTCTTTTAGCTATCCGGAAAGATGGAAACGTATAGTGCAAGATCTGGATTTTGTGACGGACGCTCCCAAACGTCCTTTCCAAACCTCTGAGGCAAATATTGAGTTGTGCGCGCTGTGTGGAATGTTGCATTATCGTGCAGGAGAACAATGCCTTTGCTTAATTTTTCACGCCTCTTGTTCTCTACAACATTGCGCAGCGATGTTAGTGTTGCACAGTGCGAATTGGCATTAATAGTTGTGCCATCTGGCCCTATGCTCTGTGAACACAACTCTTTCACAGCCGAAGTAAACGGTGACCATGTCGTTCCCTGCTGACAGCGAAACTTTGCATTTCTCCCCGGAGCCGAGAACATATTTCTCCATTCCATAGACGCTCTCTATGTTGCAGGTGTGAAATGGTGGTCCCGAGTCTCATCAGCCGTAACGATGCGGCCGAGGAAATTATTGCCTTACGAGGAGTAACGCTCAAGGAACTCCAGAGTAGCAGCAAAACTTGCGCCTTTGTTTGCAAGTGGCAGTGATCGTGGAACCCAGCACGAGCGCAACTTCAGGTACTACAGACAATCTCGGACAATGGAATTAGCACTGCCTAATGAGGTGCGCATCTGCTGAGCGGTGTCAGTGATTGTCACTCTGCGATTGCTGCGAATCTGCTCTCTATTGCCTGGACATTGGCATTTGCGGTCTACGTCGATGGCCTTACTTCCTGGTCAGTATAACCCACGTCTGCACGGCCTCGGCTACATTGTTGGCAACACTTCACTAGGGCAGGAAATCACATTGCATCTGGTCCATACAATGCCGCAATTTCACGGTGAATCTGTGTGGGTTTTAGTCGTTTTGCCCGCAAGAATCGTTCTATTCAACGTACTGCAACTTTGAAATATGTGCCCAGTTCCCGCGCCTTTTCATTTGCACACTGTGGCGCAACTGTCGTACGCACCATGGCATTTCTGTCTGCAGGAAATATTCCGGAATTCGAAATCAGAACAGTTGTTAGCATGAGTGACATAAAAGTAGATATCTTAGGTGTTGCGAAACAACTCAAATACTTAAGAAAGGCAAGTATTCCGGTCCAGATAGTATACAAATCAGGTTCCTTTCAGAGTATGCAGACACAATAGCGCCTTTCTTAGCAATCATATACAACCGCTGACTTTACGAAAGGTCTGTTCCTAAGGACTGGAAAGTAGCACAGGTCACCCCAATATTCAAGAAAGGAAATATGAGTAACCCATTGAATTACAGACCCATATCACTGAACTCAACTTGTGGTAGGATTTTGGAGCATATACTGAATTCCAACATTATGCATCACCTTGAAGAAATTGGCTTATTGATACATAACCAACACGTATTCAGAAAATATCGTTTTTGTGCTACACAACTAGCTCTTTATTCCCATGAAGTAATGAGTGCTGTCGACAAGGGATCTCAGATCGATTCCATATTTCTAGATTTACAGAAGGCTTTTGATACCGTTCCTCACAAGCGACTATCAATCAAATTGCATGCATATGGAGTATCGTCTCAGTTGTGAGACTGTATTCGTGATTTCCTCTCAGAAAGGTCACAGTTCGTAGTGATAGACGGCAAATCATCGAATAGAACAAAAGTGATATATGGCGTTCCGCAAGGTAGTGTCATAGGCCCTCTGCTGTTCCTGATTAACATAAATGATCTAGGCGATAATCTGAGCAGCCCCCTTATATTGTTTGTAGATAAAGCTGTAATTTACCGTCTAGTAAAATCATCAGATGATCAATTCCAATTACAAAATGATCTAGAGATAATTTCTGTATGATGCGAAAAGTGGCAATTGGCATTAAACAAAGAAAAGTAAGAGGTCATCCACATGGGTACTAAAAAAAATCCGATAAAATTTTGGTATACGATAAACTACACCAATCTAAGGGCTGTCAATTCGACTAAATACCTAGGATTTACAATTACTAGCAACTTAAATTGGCAAGAATACATAGATAATATTGTGGGGAAGGCGAAACAAAGACTGCGCTTTGTTGGCAGAAGACTTAGAAGATGCGACAAACTCACTACAGAGACAGCCTACATTACACTTGTCCGTCCTCTGCTGGAATATTGCTGCGCGGTGTGGGATCCTTACCAGGTAGGATTGATGGAGGACATCGAAAAAATGCAAAGAAGGGCAGCTCGTTTCGTGTTATCGTGCAATAGGGGTGAGAGTGTCACTGGGGTGGCAGTCACTGAAACAAATGTGGTTTTCTCTGCGGCGGGATCTATTTACGAAATTTCAATCACCAACTTTCTCTTCCGAATGCGAAACTATTTTGTTGACTCCCACCTACGTAGGGAGAAATGATCATCATAATAAAATAAGAGAAATCAGATCTCGAACGGAAAAGATTTAAGTTCAAATGGCTCTGAGCACTATGGGACTCAACTGCTGAGGTTATTAGTCCCCTAGAACTTAGAACTAGTTAAACCTAACTAACCTAAGGACATCACAAACATCCATGCCCGAGGCAGGATTCGAACCTGCGACCGTAGCGGTCTTGCGGTTCCAGACTGCAGAGCCTTTAACCGCACGGCCACTTCGGCCGGCAAAAGATTTAAGTGTTCCTTTTTCCCACGCACCATTCGAGAGTGGAATGGTAGAGAGGTAGTATGAAAATGGTTCGATGAACCCTCTGCCAGGCACTTAAGTGTGAATTGCACAGTAACCATGTAGATGCAGATGCAGATGTAGGAAACCTGGAAAGTGTACTCTTCCCGACAACGGGCCACTGTTGTTCTGCTATGGTCTTAGCGTGGGACGACATGTGTAACACATTCTCTGAAGCCCCCGTGTATTTATAGTTTTCAACATATGCCTTTCCTCGACTAATCTGCAAATAACCTCCGCATTCCTTATCAGCCCATGTAATTTTCAGCTTCTTTCCTAATATGCGTCTAAAATACGGCTAGTTATCTTTGAATCATTTGCCTTTTTTTCGGAGTAAGAAATAATTCCAACACCGATAGCACAATTCGATTTAATGGAGAAATCCTGATACTGAATTACATTCGTTTCTCATCCTTTTTGATATTCGTCTTTCCCCAACTGCGTTCGACTGTTGGATAGTAAGTGTTTCATTCGTCAGAGGGGAGAACTGAAGCTTTAACGAAACACGAAACTTACTTACAGAATTATGGTAATGAGCGAGAACGACAAAGAAATCATTTACCAATAGACAGAAAGGAGCAATCAGTTATAAACAGGGGACTCGTGCCAAACTTCCACACTTTTATGGTTTTAGATATTGACAGTATTTGGGATAAGAGTAGTTGCGCAAATGAAGAGAAAACGTCTTTAAAAATGAAACGAACTATGTGAAATAATAATCATGAATTTGTGATACATCCTTTTATATACATTTCTATGTACATAATTTTGAACAAAATGCTTTACAGAGTATTGTAATACCTAGGTATAAACTATGTTTGAAGTAGGAATGTAATCTTCGTGTACTTCTTTTTCATTTCTTTACGGGGTATAAAAATGTTAATTGACTTAGTTATCCTTGAAAAAGCTACATACGCGAGTGAAGACGGGATTTGGTAAACACAGTCTTGCTCTTTGAAGGCTTTGTCTCTGCGAAATGTGTTGTGTTCGCTTCTTACCTGGTATATTATTAAGATCCTGAATAACCTCTAACTGTATTCTGTGATTTTAATTTCACTTCCTTCTTAAACCTGTAGTAGCAGTAGAACTACATAAGTGCACTATAGAAACAGCAATTACAAATATATATTTGTGTCAAAAAGTATCCAAATATGTGTTATGCATTCGGAATGTCTCTCTGGTCTTCTACGATGGGCAGAGATAATCAGGGACTGTCAGTAGGGCCTCACTTACAGTATGCACGTTACGTCGCCGTAGTAATGGGTAAATCATAATTTAAGGCGACGATGACAAATACATTTGTCGTTTCGGTAAGTATATTCTTTTAGAAAAGCCAAGTTGTACGAAGGGCAGAGATAAGAGACTGCCCAGTGGTCACGGCAACTATCTACGACGATGTTGTACACAAGTTAATAAGCACTCTAAATTAATAAAATTTTATTTGCAATAAGATGATGTGAAAAGAGTCTCTTTTTCGAGATTGATAAGTTAGCTTCGTAAAATATACGTCTGAAGACGGGCCTCCATTATGCCCTTTTGCCTATGATAGCTAAAAGTGTTATAATTTTCCAGGCGCTACAGTCTGGAACCGCACGACCGCTACGGTCGCAGGTTCGAATCCTGCCTCGGGCATGGATGTGTGTGACGTCCTTAGGTTAGTTAGACTGAAGTAGTTCTCAGTTCTAGTGCTTAGAGCCATTTTTTTATAATTTTCCACAGATAGTAAGCCGTAGCCTAAAATCGACATGCAGTGTCAGAACCTGGTTAAAAATCCTTTCTAACGATACCGCATTCATCCCTGTACGATTAGTATGTGCTCAGGAAAAGGGATGTTGACTTGAGAAAAAATATTTATCATAAGCTGTTTACTCTTTATTTTACCTCCCTTTATTACTTCTTCACGTAATACTCAGTTGTAATGCTTGCAATAGAAAACTAGCATATCAGGAATGAATTCAGTCAACGAGCCGTCTAAACAACGTTCTGCGGCTGTTTCACGCTAACCACAGGTTTCAGCACATCTACGTCGAATTGTACAGAACACTGTTCAATTAATTATTCAGGCTCGAAGGCGGCACTGCCACGGTTTATATCATTTTACGCGGTGTTAATGCCATCGTCAAGCGGGTACAGGGCGTCATAGACGTCCAACGCGCTCTACATTGGCAACTGCCCGTAGGACACAAATTCCGGCTTCCCCGCAGTTACGCAGATCGAGAGGTGATGTTGTTAAGACACAGGACATGCATGAGGGAGAAGCGGACTTCGTATACCAGTCTGGTCATTCGGATGCAATTTTCCCACGGTTTCCCCTAAACAACTTGAGGGAATGGAGGAACGGATTATTTGAATAACGCATAGCCGAATTCCTTCTCTATTTCTGACCTAGCAGAACTTGTGCTTCGTCAATAATTATCTCTCCGTCGAGAACACCAATATTTCTTCGGTCCTCTGTACTGATAACATAATCAACAGTTGCAGCAAAAATGAACATATCTAACGGCGCGACAGCCTGGCCGAAGTGCAGCGGAGCAGAAAGAGTCGAAGTAAAGGCAGCTGGCTCCCTTCCACACCGAGAATAAGACAGGATGCTTGCAGTGCCGCTTCCTGTTTGCTCAGAGGCCTTGGATCACGGTATCGGCGCCCATGTGTCATTCACAGATTTTCACGTCGTTACTGCACAGTGACTGCTTCGGAGTATTCAGCATGGACAAAGCAGCTATTGTGGTTATTTGAAACCACCAGTATTCCTTCCTTTCGCCTAAAACTCAAAATGCGTATTTCTCGCCAAGTTATTTGCAAATTGCTCATTAAATAATCGTTTCTTTGTAAAGCAAATATTAGCTTTATTTTTAAAGACCTCAGCGCCTTGTATTTTGTTTGTCTTTTGTCGTCCCCGAAGGATCAAAGTCCATTTATAGCGCAACTCCTACCCTCTCCTCATTGGCTTCATCATTATCGGCAAACCCAAACCCAAAATTACACTCCACTTGTACACTCATCACAGTCACGTACATTTAACAATCACGTACAAGAAGCACATTCATCCTTGGCAAATTAATGGTATCCAATTAGTGTGAATTAATAAAGCCATTCCGATTTAAACAGCTGAACCTTCAGCCGGCTACCGATATCCCAACCAACAAGACCGTGTCGCATCTACACTGAAGGGCCAAAGAAACTGGTATACCTGCCTCATATCGTGTAGGCACCCGCGAGCACGCAGAAGTGCCGCAACACGACGTGGCATGGACTCGACTGATATCTGAAGTAGTGCTGGAGGGAACTGACACCTTGAATCCTGCAGGGCTGTCCATAACTCCGCAAGAGTACGAGGGCGTAGAGATCTCTTCTGAACAGCACACTGCAAGGCATCACAGCTATGCTCAATAATGTTCATGTCTGGGGAGTTTTGCGGCAATCGGAAGTGTTTAAACTCAGAAGAGTGTTCCTAGAGCCACTGTGTAACAATTCTGGACGTGTGGGGTGTCGCAATGTCCTGCTGGAATTGCCCACGTCCGTCGCAATGCACAACGGACGTGAATGCACGCAGGTGATCAGACAGGATGCTTACGTACGCGTCACCTATCAGAGTCATACCTAGACATATCGGGGGTCCCATATCACTCCAACAGCGCACGCCCCATACCATTACAGAGCATCCACCAGCTTGAACAGTCTCCTGCTGACATCCAAAGTCCATGGATTGAAATGGTTCAAATGGCTCTGAGCACTATGGGACTTAACATCTGAGGCCATCAGTCCCCTAGAACTTAGAACTACTTAAACCTAACTATCCTAAGGACATCACACACACCCATGCCCCGGGTAGGATTTGAACCTGCGACCGCAGCGGTCGCGCGGTTCCAGACTGTAGCGCCTAGGACCGCTCCATGGATTCATGAGTTTGTCTCGATACGCAACACGTCCGTCCGATCGATACAATTTGAAACGAGACTTGTCCGACCAGGCAACGTGTTTCCGGTCATCAACAGACCAATATCGGTATTGGCGGGCCCAGGTGAGGCGTAAAGGTTTGTGTCGTGCGGTCATCAAGGGTGGACGAGAGGGCCTTACGTTAAATGATTCGGATGCTGACACTTGTTGACGGCCCAGCATTGAAATCTGCAGCAATTTGCGGAAGGGTTGTACTTCTGTCACGATGAATAATTCTCTTCAGTAGACGTTGGCCCCGTTTTTGGAGGATCTTTTTCCGGCCGCAGCGATGTCGGGGATCTGATGTTTTACCGGATTTCTGATATTCACGGTACAGTCGTGAAATGGCCGTACTGGAAAATCCCCACTTCATTGCTTCCTCGGAGATGCTGTGTCCCATCGCTCGTGCGCCGACTATAACACCAAGTTCACTCTCACTTAAATCTTGATAACCTGCCACTGTAGCAGCAGTAACCGATCTAACAACTGCGCCAGACATAGGCGTTGCAGTCCGCAGCGCCGTATTCTGCCTGTTTACAAATCTCTATATTTGAATACGCATATCTATACGAGTTTCTTTGACACTTGAGTGTATATTAAATTTGACGAAACTAGTTATTTTCCTGATGTGGTATCTCATAAAACAACACGTGCTCTTCCAGTTGCAAGCAGCTATTGTCCTCAGTTACCGGGGACCTCAAAGAGAAAGTTACATATTAGACGAGGTCTGTTAAAAAATCCGGAACATTCGTAATTTTGCGCCAATGGTGTGTTGGAATGAAATGCGGTTGGCATCCCTGCACAAGCCTGTATTTAATGTGTAACTTCCGGAAGTTTAGTTGTATGTCTGTTACTTGCTGTTCCCGTCTGTGTTGAATAGAACGTTGTGTCGGACAGTCTGCGGATTTCGTGATGGCAGAATTAGAGAAGGAAAGCGTCTGCATTAAATTTTGCGTGAAACTCAAAAAAACTTTTACAGAGACACACCAAATGATGCAGGAAGCCTACGCTGATGATTGTTTAAGTCGTACTCGATGTTACGAATGGTTCACGCGGTTTAAAAATGGCCGGACGGAAGTTAAACGACGGTATCATCGGGACGTGTTGCGACGCCTGTGAGAAAATGTAAGACGGAAACGGCCTGAAATATGGCGAGACAGTTCATGGGTCTTGTACCACGATAACACACCCGGTCATTCATCCCTGTTGGTGCGTGACTATTGTACAAAAATCCGCTACCTCGTCCTCTGTACTCTCCGGAGTTGCTCCTTGCGGAATTTTTTCTTTTTTTTATTTCCAGGGTTGAAAACCCCATTGATAGGGGGACCCGCGTTCAGGACGTCCTTCGATGTCTACCGATGATGAACATCTCAGGAAAGTCAACGAAATTGTGCTTGCCACTCGAAGACTGACTGTCCCGAAGATTGCAGAAGAATGTAACATTTAGTTTGATCTTGTCATGAATCCTGACACAGCATCTTGGAATGCATCGTGTTGCCGCCAAGTTCGCTCCATGGATCGTGAGTCAAGACAGTAAAGACCTTCGCTTCGCGGTCTGTGAAGATCTTTGAATCGCGCAAGCGAGAACGAGATGTTCGTTAAGAGACCGAGCGAGGTGGCGCAGTGGTTAGCACACTGGACTCGCATTCGGGAGGACGACGGTTCAATCCCGTCTCCAGCCATCCTGATTTAGGTTTTCCGTGATTTCCCTAAATCATTTCAGGCAAATGCCGGGATGGTTCCTTTGAAAGGGCGCGGCCGATTTCCTTCCCCATCCTTCCCTAACCCGAGCTTGCGCTCCGTCTCTAATGACCTCGTTGTCGACGGGACGTTAAAAAACATTAACCTAACCTTCGTTAAGAGAATCGTAACTGGTGGTGAGACGTGGACCTACGGCTTTGATGTTGAGACCAAGGTTCAATTTTCACAGTGGGTCGAGAAAGGTTCTCTAAGATAGTTTTCCTTGACTTTGAAGGATTAGTTCAACATGAATTAGTGCCACAAGGACAAATTATTAATCGATGGTGCTATCGGGACGTGTTGCGGCGCCTGCGACAAAGTGTGAGAAGGAAACGGCCTGAAATATGGCGAGGCAGTTCATGGCTCTTGCATCACAACACACCCGCACATTCACCGCTGTTGATGCGTGACTATTGTACAAAAACCGAAAGCGCTATGCTGCTTCATCCTCCGTACTCGTCAGACCTGGCCACTGCTGACTTTTTTATTTCCAAAGTTGAAAACCCTGTTGAAAGGGCGAATTTTTGCAACGACAGACGAGATAAAAGAAAATTCGCAGACGGCGCTTCGCGCGATCCAGCAAGAGGCGTACCAAGACTGCTTCCGGAAGTGGAAACGGCGTTGGGAGCGATGTATCAGTTGCGGAGGAGAGTATTTCGAAGGGGACCATGCACAATAAGTAAAAGGTATGCATAGAAAAATTTTGTGGACAAAGTTCCGGAATTTTTTTGAACAGACTTTGTAACGTTTATTGAATGTTGCACTACACTTCAGTGTGACACAGATGCATGGAAATGTTTTGCAATGTAGTCACCAAGTGTCAGTAAACAGCAACTGGAACGTTCTACCAGTCATTCAGTCTCTTGACAGAAATCCGCTCCTTGGCCATTCAACCACCGCTGCGTGAACGTCCTTGTCGTTGGAAACTCTTTCCAGCCAGACATTTTTTCAACTTGTCGAAAATATGGAAATCATATTTAGCAATTATATATAACCACTAGCTCACAGAAAGATCCGTACCTAAAGACTGGAAAATTGCTCAAGTCACACCAATACCAAAAAAGGGAAGTAGGAGTAATGCGCTGAATTACAGGCCTATACCACTAACGTCGATTTGCAGTAGGGTTTTGGAGCATATACTGTATTTGAACATTATGAAGTACCTCGAGGAAAACGATTTATTGACACATATGCAGCACGTATTCCTAAAATATCGTTCTTGTGAATCACAAGTAGCTCTTTATACTCATGAAGTAATAAGTGCTACTGACAGGAAATTGATTCCATATTTTTAGATTTCCGGAAGGCTTTCGACACCGTTCCTCACAAGCGTCTTCTAACCAAACTGCGTGCCTACGGAGGATCGCTACTGGATTCGTGATTTCCTATCAGAAAGTTCACAGTTCGTAATAATAGACGAAAAGTCATCGAGTAAAACAGAAGTAATATCCAGCGTTCCACAAGGAAGTGTTATAGGCCCTCTACTTTTCCTGATCTATATTAACGACATAGGAGACAATCTGAGCAGACGTCTTAGATTGTTTGCAGATGATGCTGTCATTTACCGTCTTGTAAAGTCATCAGTTGATCAAAACGACTTTCAAAATGATTTACATAAGATATCTGTATGGTGCGGTAAATGGCAATTGACCCTGAATAAAGAAAAGTGTGAAGTTATTCACATGAGTACTAAAAGAAATCAGCTAAATTTCGATTACGCGATAAGTCACACAAATCTAAAGGCTGTAAATTCAGCTATATACTTAGGGATTACAATTACAAATAACCCAAACTGGAACGATCACATAGATAATATTGTGGTTAGAGCAAACCAAGACTGCGATTCATCGGCATAACACTTAGAAGGTGCAACAGGTCTACTAAAGAGACTGCTTACACCAAGCATGTCCGCCCTATTCCGGAGTATTGCTGTGCGGTGTGGGATCCGCATTAGGTGGGACTGACGGATGACATCGAAAAAATACACAAAAGGTCAGCTCGTTTTGTCTTATCGCGAAATAGGGGAGATAGTGTCACAGACATGGTACGTAAATTGGAGTGGCAATCATTGAAACAAAGGCGTTTTTCGTTGCGACGGGATCTTCTCATGAAATTTCAACGACCAGTTTTCTCAAATGGTTCAAATGGCTCTGAGCACTATGGGACTTAACTTCTGAGGTCATCAGTCCCCTAGAACTTAGAACTAATTAAACCTAACTAACCTAAGGACATCACACACATCCATGCCCGACACAGGATTCGAACCTGCGACCGTAGCGGTCGCGCGGTTCCAGGCTGAAGCACCTAGAACCGCTCGACCACGCCAGCCGGCCCAGTTTTCTCCTCTGATTGCGAAAACATTCTGGTGGCACCCACCTACATAGGGAGAAATGGTCATCACGATAAAATAAGAGAAATCAGGGCTCGCACACAAAAATTTAAATGCTCGTTTTTCCCGCGTGCCGTTCGAGAGTGGAACGGCAGAGAGACAGCTTGAAGGTGGTTCATTGAACCCTCTGCCAGGCACTTTATTGTGAATAGCAGAGTAATCACTATTAATTTTACCGACCCCCGACTCGGAAGATGTATTTGATGAACAATTCAAAGAAAACTTGAGTCTCATTTGAAATAAGTACCCCGCTAATTAATAGTTTAGTCCGATTATCAGGTATAACCTCTACCAATACTATTTCACACGAACTGTCTACTTCAATTTCGCTACAAGGGAAACTACCTATGACAGCAATAAATACTCCACCACCAATTGCATTTAATCTATCCTTTCTGAACACTGTTAGATCGTTTGAAAAAAATTCGGCTGAACTTATTTCCGGCTTTCCAGCTCTCTGTACCTAAAACTATTTGAGCTTCAGTACTTTCTATTAGGGCGTGGAGCTCTGATTTTTTTCCAACACAGCTACAACAATTTACAACTACAATACCAATCGTTTCTATAACTACCTTACTGTGTTTTACCCGCCCACTTTTAGATGGACGCCCCTTCTGTGGTTCCCTGAGACACTCTAACCTAAAAAACCTCCAAGTCCCTTCCACACCGCCTCCGCTACCCGTGTAGCCGCCTCTTGTGTGTGTTGGACTCCTGACCTATTAAGCGGAACCCGAAAACCCACCACCCGATGGCGCAACTCAAGGAATCTGCAGCCTACACGGTCACAGAACCACCTCAGCCTCTGATTCAGACCCTCCACTCGACTCTGCACTAAAGGACCACAGTCGGTTTTATCGACGATGCTGCAAATGGTGAGCTCCTCCTTAATCTCGGAAGCAAGACTGGCGGTCTTTACCATTTCCACTAGCCGCCCTAAACCAGACAGAATCTGGTCCGATCCAAAGCGACACACGTATTTGGTACCAAAATGAGCAACCACCAGTAGTTGGCTGCACCCTGTACTCTTCATGGCATCTGGAGGCACCCTTTCCACATCCGGAATGACTCCCCCTGGAATGCACATGGAGTGCACACTGGCTTCCTTCCCCTCCTTGGCAGCCACGTTCCTAAGGGGAAATAAAAGGTTGTACCTAGTAAGCACTCGAACATGCAAGAAATTACAAAAATAAACTAGTAACTACACAGGGAACTGAAAATAAGTCGCTCCTGTTTCAAGCTCGTAAAAATATGTAACAAACGAACGGTGTACTCGCCTTATTAGTAGCAGGAACTAGCGGCGCGCTCTAGCTGACGGTCTAACCATCAGTAAACATGGGCCCTAAAATACATACCTTAATGCTAAGAGCACTTTTTCATCTTTGCTACTGTGAAACACACCTCTACTACTCAAAATTGCTCACAGCTCTTGAAATATGCATTTTAGAGCCCATGTTTACTAGATAAGTTTTTCTTTTTTGGATCCACACTAACTCCTCCCGATGTTTGGGAAGCAGTAGTTTGTGTTAGAAGATATTTCGCAGTATCGAAGGTATGGAAGTGCTCATAGCTGTTACATTATGCACTTTAGAACTAACGTTTACTACACTTTTTTGCTTCTAAAGATCGTTCCTGTCATGACCCTGATTATTGACCATTCCTCTTAGGAGACGCTATACATGCGTGAAAATCAGTTGTCAGATTTACAGCTTGGTCGTATGGTCTTCAGGCAAAAGCAAATAGCTACATTTACAACTTTCCTCATTGTCAGTAAGCTGTGGTATATATGTACATTTTACCACGATAAAATGTACATTTATACTACGGCATGTTGACACTATATCATACACTCAAATATTAATTTAAAAAAGAACATATGAGTACATGCTGAAACGAGTACTGAAAATAATTGTTGTTGTTGTTGTGGTCTTCAGTCCTGAGACTGGTTTGATGCAGCTCTCCATGCTACTCTATCCTGTGCAAGCTTTTTCATCTCCCAGTACCTACTGCAACCTACATCCTTCTGAATCTGTTTAGTGTATTCATCTCTTGGTCTCCCTCTACGATTTTTACCCTCCACGCTGCCCTCCAATACTAAATTGGTGATCCCTTGATGCCTCAGAACATGTCCTACCAACCGATCCCTTCTTCTGGTCAAGTTGTGCCACAAACTTCTCTTCTCCCCAATCCTATTCAATACTTCCTCATTAGTTATGTGATCTACCCATCTAATCTTCAGCATTCTTCTGTAGCACCACATTTCGAAAGCTTCTATTCTCTTCTTGTCCAAACTATTTATCGTCCATGTTTCACTTCCATACATGGCTACACTCCATACGAATACTTTCAGAAATGACTTCCTGACACTTATATCAATACTGGATGTTAACAAATTTCTCTTCTTCAGAAACGCTTTCCTTGCCATTGCCAGCCTACATTTTATATCCTCTCTACTTCGACCATCATCAGTTATTTTGCTCCCCAAATAGCAAAACTCCTTTACTACTTTAAGTGCCTCATTTCCTAGTCTAATTCTCGCAGCATCACCCGACTTAATTAGACTACATTCCATTATCCTTGTTTTGCTTTTGTTGATGTTCATCTTATATCCTCCTTTCAAGACACTGTCCATTCCATTCAACTGCTCTTCCAAGTCCTTTGCTGTCTCTGACAGAATTACAATGTCATCGGCGAACCTCAAAGTTTTTATTTCTTCTCCATGAATTTTAATACCTACTCCGAATTTTTCTTTTGTTTCCTTTACTGATTGCTCATTATACAGATTGAACAACATTGGGGAGAGGCTACAACCCTGTCTTACTCCCTTCCCAACCACTGCTTCCCTTTCATGTCCCTCGACTCTTATAACTGCCATCTGGTTTCTGTACAAATTGTAAATAGCCTTTCGCTCCCTGTATTTTACCCCTTTGCAGCATGTTAAATTTATGTGTCTTATATAACTGCTCACAGTAACTGCTCACCATTTAGACACCCATTACTGAAATCGTCGAAAATGTTGAAGAAGATCAACACTTTGTGTGATTGCCCATGAATTGTCGTTTCTCTCTTTGTACAGATTACGACCGACATTTTAACTGCTACTATAACTAGGAAATTCTTTAGTTTGTTAATTGAACTATAATGTTTATCTTAGTTATTTGCTATACATTTTCGTTCATGGCTCAAAAAATAGGCTTACAAATCTAACGCCGGCCGCTGTGACGGAGCGGTTCTAGGCGCTTCAGTCCGGAGCCGCGCGACTGCTACGGTCGCAGGTTCGAATCCTGCCTCGGGCATGGATGTGTGTGATGTCCTTAGGTTAGTTAGGTTTAAGTAGTTCTAAGTCTAGGGGACTGATGACCTCAGAAGTTAAGTCCCATGGCGCTCAGAGCCATTTGAACCATATTTGAATGAATCTAACAGTCGCACCGTAAAAATACACTCCTGGAAATTGAAATAAGAACACCATGAATTCATTGTCGCAGGAAGGGGAAACTTTATTGACACATTCCTGGGGTCAGATACATCACATGATCACACTGACAGAACCACAGGCACATAGACACAGGCAACAGAGCATGCACAATGTCGGCACTAGTACAGTGTATTTCCACCTTTCGCAGCAATGCAGGCTGCTATTCTCCCATGGAGACGATCGTAGAGATGCTGGATGTAGTCCTGTGGAACGGCTTGCCATGCCATTTCCACCTGGCGCCTCAGTTGGACCAGCGTTCGTGCTGGACGTGCAGACCGCGTGAGACGACGCTTCATCCAGTCCTAAACATGCTCAATGGGGGACAGATCCGGAGATCTTGCTGGCCAGGGTAGTTGACTTACACCTTCTAGAGCACGTTGGGTGGCACGGGTTACATGCGGACGTGCATTGTCCTGTTGGAACAGCAAGTTCCCTTGCTGGTCTAGGAATGGTAGAACGATGGGTTCGATGACGGTTTGGATGTACCGTGCACTATTCAGTGTCCCCTCGACGATCACCAGTGGTGTACGGCCAGTGTAGGAGATCGCTCCCCACACCATGATGCCGGGTGTTGACCCTGTGTGCCTCGGTCGTATGCAGTCCTGATTGTGGCGCTCACCTGCACGGCGCCAAACACGCATACGACCATCATTGGCACCAAGGCAGAAGCGACTCTCATCGCTGAAGACGACACGTCTCCATTCGTCCCTCCATTCACGCCTGTCGCGACACCACTGGAGGCGGGCTGCACGATGTTGGGGCGTGAGCGGAAGACGGCCTAACGGTGTGCGAGACCGTAGCCCAGCTTCATGGAGACGGTTGCGAATGGTCCTCGCCGATACCCCAGGAGCAACAGTGTCCCTAATTTGCTGGGAAGTGGCGGTGCGGTCCCCTACGGCACTGCGTAGGATCCTACGGTCTTGGCGTGCATCCGTGCGTCGCTGCGGTCCGGTCCCAGGTCGACAGGCACGTCCACCTTCCGCCGACCACTGGCGACAACATCGATGTACTGTGGAGACCTCACGCCCCACGTGTTGAGCAATTCGGCGGTACGTCCACCCGGCCTCCCGCATGCCCACTATACGCCCTCGCTCAAAGTCCGTCAACTGCACATACGGGTCACGTCCACGCTGTCGCGGCATGCTACCAGTGTTAAAGACTGCGATGGAGCTCCGTATGCCACGGCAAACTGGCTGACACTGACGGCGGCGGTGCACAAATGCTGCGCAGCTAGCGCCATTCGACGGCCAACACCGCGGTTCCTGGTGTGTCCGCTGTGCCGTGCGTGTGATCATTGCTTGTACAGCCCTCTCGCAGTGTCCGGAGCAAGTATGGTGGGTCTGACACACCGGTGTCAATGTGTTCTTTTTTCCATTTCCAGGAGTGTATATCGACTTCGAATAACTTTTAACTCTCACTTTTTTTTTCTCATGAGGCACTGGAAGACCGTATCTCAAATTTGAAACTTTTCTTTCGCCAGTATCCTACCAATAAACGGAAGAGTACAGTCTAAATTACCATCAACTGAGCCTTTGTGACCATTCCATCTCATATTTCTACAAGTTGTACGCCCAGGTATTTGTATAAGGTGATTGACTCCAGTTATGACTAACCGATATTGTAGCCACTTTCTCAAATGCGTACTCTTACATTTCAGAATATTTAAAGCCGGCTGCCAGTTATTTCACCACTTTGAATTCTTATCAAGGTCTAACGTTGTGCGGCTTTTCAGTAGACTTCAAGATAGATAACTACAGCAAGCGCAAAAAGCAATGTTACTATTAACGTTGAGTGCCAGCTTACTAATATTTAACATTAACGGTATGGAGTCCGAAGCAGTTTCCTGTGGTACGCGTGATGTTACTTCTACATCTTTTGACGACCTCCGTCCAAGATAATGCGATACGCCCTCTCTTTCAACAAATCCTGTATCCATTAGTTCATACTTATTGGCGTAGTATTGAGTGGGGTGCATTTAGAGGTCAATAAATACTGCAGCTACCTGACTGCCTCGATCTAAAGCTTTCAGGGTGTAATGCGTGAAAGTGCGAGTTTTTTTTCGCATTACCAACGTGTTTCGAATCCATGTTGGTTGGTATGGCCATACGATCGTACTTTGATAATAAGCGCGGATGTGGTACTGAGTCAAATGGTTTCCGGAAGTCGAGAAATACTATGTCTATCTGACAGTCTTTATCTGTGACTTTCAGGATGTCTTGTGAGAATATTGCGAGGTGCATTTCCCATGATAAATGTTTCCGGAATACATGCCAACTGACATGGTGGAGGTCATTCTGTTCGTTTCCTCATTACGTCAGGTCTCAGAATATTTTTTAAGAATCTATAACAAATGGACGTCAGTCATTTTGTACCGAAGCTTTTTGGGTCATTTCTGCTGCTCTTCTTGTAGGCGGTATGGCCTTTGCACTCTTCCAACTACTGGACTAAGTTTGTTGTTCGAGAGATCTATGTTGTATTACGGTTAAAAGAGAGCCCTATCAATCGCAAATTCGGATTAGAATCGCATAGGGATTCCATCGGGCCCTGGAGCTTTGTTCAGTTTTAACTATCTCAGCTGCTTCTCAATATCTATTTCAATCTTTGTAGCGCTGTGAAATTAAATTTGGGCTATACTTCTAGATTTTCTTTGACATTTTTCCTTGACATTTGAAAATGGAGCTCATACGAATAAGTTTTCATAAAAAGTATTTTTGGTCGTAATAATTATACCACTGCAAATTACTTATGGTTGCAATATGTTAGTTTTAAAATTAAAATATTTTTGCATGGAATTGACTTTCACATCTTTTTAAAAGTATGGTTGTTCATAGCGGTGTTAATGAATAGTGTTGAACATCTTAATGAGTTCAGTGCATTACTTTCTTTAAATACCTGTTCATTAAATCATACAGTTATATAGAATGGTTTTATGGAATTATATAATAAATATTGTATAATAAACCTAAATGATGCTAGCATGCTTTTGATTCGAAAATTGTCCTAAAATGCAGTGTCTGCTGGTGAATTATTGCTCGCATCACATGTTCAACCTAGGAGTCTATAGATTCTAGATACCTACTGCCCTCAGCAAGTTAAGGTACACTAGCGTATCTGAGTTGGTTAAACGTTCAAGAACGCATGAAAACTTTAATGAAATGCATTGAAACATCGAAAACAAAGATATTGCGAATACGCGCTTTACTTCAATTCAAAGTAAGTGAAAGGAAGATAAGATAGATTGCAACAACAGCAATGAGTGACCTAGATTATCACTAACTTTAATTCAAGCGAAAAGGTGTCAGACTTGGAGAGTATTCTGGATGTCCGTTTGTTCTATTGAGGAGGCATACCTCGTACCGTACGAGAGAATATAAGCAAACGATTTATACCCGAGCTTTATTAACAATGTAATGCAAAACATCTGTCGACAATACTGTGGCCCAAGTTTATAGCAATGGACCGCAGACGATAATGGAACAGAAAAAATAATATTCTTGTGCCAAAAAAATGTAGTTTAATAAAGCATTTACGTTGAATGTATTCTTCAAACTTTGAAGTTACACACAGTTTATTATCGTTTATCTGTTACTTCCAGCGCTTTAAGAATCATTTTTATGTAGTCCTAAATAGTCTGATTATTATCTGTGCAAATGGATAATGGTTAATCTTTATCAGAAAAAAACTAGCATTGCAGTGCGGGGCAAAGAACTGCACGGAACCAGTACCATGAACTGCATGAACTGTATAGATAAATTGCCTCTGCACATATATCGAGATAGTTTGACCTGCTGGTATGTACTTCGAGGTCAGGTGAACGAACGAATCTTGCTCCATGTTGATCTTTCATTTGTTGTGCTATAGACCCTGTTTTAGTAACACGACGTTACGGACTTGCAAATATTGGATGAATATGCTGTTTGCAAACACGTTTTGAATCAACAGCAGTGCAGCATCCTGTCCGTCACCATTCATAGAACCAGAGATAAAAATCTGCTTACTCATGAAATTAATATCCTGTCATGATTAAACGGAACTCTTATCTGGTGACTCACTACTATCGCACTATCAGACGGATTGATCTTAAATGTATACAAATGTCAAAAGTAAACATGTCTCCATCGTACTTTCTCGGCGTTGAGGCTGTAAAGTGTGCATGAGCTGGTCGAGTTGTAAGGACCACACCAGTTAACTACCTAATAATATGCATTTACGTAGAGTCTAAATTTCTTAAATTTTACCTTGAAACGTTCTGAACATGAACTTTCAGTAATCACTCATAGATTAAGGATCTTAGTTGGACTTTTTATTTTGAGTTGTCACGAGGTATCCGCCCTGAAAGTTTGTGGAAGTATTTCCGACAGACCCCGTGCACAATGCAGAACACACGTTAAGGAAAGCAAAGCAAACGTTGAAGTACTCTACCGATTTAAGTCACAAAATTCATTTTTTGAATGATATGGGGATTCCCTTGTACAGAATATCTACAAAATTAAATACTGAATTACAAACATTAAAATTAAAATATATTTGCAGATTTCATTCCATCTCTCTGCAGTGTTCTCCATTAAATAGTAGGTATGAAGCTGTTATACGAGGGCATTTCGAAAAGTAAAGATACAATTGCTCGCAGTCCTTAAATAGAACATTTATTTAGAAAACGTCAGTTACATCTTATTAACTGGATTTTTTGTTATTTTTCGACGTAATCACCCCTGTTATCCAAACATTTGTTAAGCCGGTGCACAAGCTTTTGCATCCCACAGCCGTAGGAGGTTGCCGCCTGTTGTCGGAACCACATTTCAACTTCATCTTTGATCTCTTCATCGTCGTGGAATGATTTTCCATCAAGATGTGACTTCAGGTAACGGAAGACATGGAAGTCGGTGGGCGCAAGGTCCGGGCTGTATGGCGGATGGTCCAATACGTCCCATTTGAATTGTTTGGGTAGTGCTTTGGTTACGAGCGCTGTGTGAGGCCGAGCGTTGTCATGAAGCAAGCGGACTCAACTTGTCAGCATTCCCCTGCGTTTGTTTAAGACGTTTCAAAGTCTGGCAATATGTAGCAGCGTTAATTGTCGTTCCAGGAGGCATAAATTCCAACAGAAGAATGCCTTATCTGTCCCAAAAAACAGAAACCATGATTTTCTTCGCTGAAATCGACGTTTTGCATTTCTTGGCTTTTGGTGAATTCGAATGGCGCCATTGCATAGACTGTTGCTTGGACTCAGGTGTATGGTGATAAACCCACGTCTCGTCACCTGTCACAATGTGGTCAAGGAACTCATCACCTGCTTCAGCATAGCGCATGAGGATGTCGAGTGCAAAGCCCATCCTTTTCTTTTTGTGTTCTTGCGTTAACAGTTTTGGAACCCAGTGTGCACACAATTTCCTGTACCCTAACTCGACAGTCACAACGTCATAAAAAGTTGTCATTGACACGTCCGGTATGATCTGATGCAATTCTTTCAATGTGAGACGTCTATTCGCACGAATTGCTTCCTCCGTTCTCCGAAGAAGGGCATCAAAGATCACAGATGGCCGACCTGTTCTTTGTTCATCATGAACATCGGTCCTACCTTCAGAGAAATGAGGAGACCATTTCGTTACATTTTGTCGATTCATAATGTTCCCATAAACAGAAACAATTTCTTTGTGAATATCCGCTGGTCGCTGACCTTTTGCATGAAGAAAACGTGTGACGGAGCGCACTTCGCCTTTGGCGGGATTCTGAATCGCCGCAGCCATTTTAAACACGACCTACTCCAACCAGAAGCAACGTTCAACTGCCGAACGACTGCGAGGAGAAAGCTAACGGTTCAAGGTTAACACCATTGTTGCCAACTTGCTCGCCACAACTCTTCTGTTCCTCTGGCGTACGGTGTATCTTTACTTTCCGAAATACCCTCGTATATACAAAGAAAATAGTAATCTTTATTTTGCACTAAAAATTAATTCCTGTGCAGAGACAATTTATCCATACAGCACATGTACCTCATGGTACTGGTGTCGTGCGATACTTAGCCCCGCACTGCAATGCAAATTTTTTTCTGATGAAGATTAACCGTTAGCCATTTGTACAGGTAATAACTAGTTCCTGAGCAACATAATACGAGAGGCGTTTAATAAGTAATGCAACACACTTTTTTCTGTGCAATTTCGGCTGAAAAAATGCGGCATATGCTGTGTGATGTCGTGGAATAGTCCCGCCTCATCCCTATAGTTTCATGAAGTTCCGATAGGTGGCGGCGCTATTGTAGCCTCCAGAATGGCGTCTGTAGGGGAGGTGCATTCGAAGCAAAGAGCTGTCAAAGCATCACAAATATTCATAGGCGCTTGCAGAATATCTACGGACACCAACATGTGAACAAAAACATGGCGATTTGTTGGGTAGGGCAACTGTCATCATCGTAACTAGGTCGCAGTCTTACCTTCCGTGTACCGGCCGGCATGCCGTACATATCTCTCTCTCCTGCAATGTCGGAACGTAAGGACACACTCATTCGAGCCGATCGACGGATCGCAATTGAAACACCAGTTGAGTTCTTCGCCTCCTAATATAAAACCACAATGAGCAACGAAGGACCATCGGTGCGGAATAGCTTGCGAGTTACGAGGCTGACTGTGTCAAACATCGTCACAGATGATGAAACATGGGTTCATTGGAAAGAGAACGGTAATCTATGGAATGGCACATGACCACATCTCCTCCGAAGAAACAGTTCAAAGCCGCAGACTTAACTAGTAAAGTCATGGAGACTATCTTCTGTGACTCTGAAGGGATTATTCTGCAGCTCACCGTGCAACGATCAACTCTGAAGTGAATTGTGCTACCCTCAGGAAACTGAAGAAACGAATTCACGTATTCGTCAGCACAAAATCGCTAACGAACTTCTTCTAATTTCTCCTTCTCCATGACAATGCAAGGCCTCAGACAAGTCTGCGCACCCGAAATGAGCTCACGAAACGTTATCAGCCTATTCTTCCTCATTCGTCCTACAGCCTGGATCTCACGACTTCAGCCTTCCATCTATTTGGCCCAATGAAGGATGCACTCCAGCAATATATGGATGATGAGGAGGTTATTGATGCAGCAAGACACTGGCTCCGACGTCAGCCAGTAGAGTGGTACCATGCGGACATACAGGCCCTAACAGTTAGGTGGCGTAAGGCCGTCGCATTGAATGGAGATCATATTGAAAAATAGGATTTTGTAGCCAAAAGAGTGAGGAATAATGTGATGTATTGGAATCCTGAATAAAACCAGCCTGCTTTCAAAATAAAAATGTGTTATTAAATAAATTAGAAGCATTAGGAATAAGAGGGGTAGCTAATGACTGGTTTTGATCATACCTAACAGACAGGGTATAAAGAGTAGAGATAACACATACTTCAAATAGATCTAAACACTTATCAGAATGACAATATATTAATATAGGGCTTCCGCAAGGTAGCATTTTAGGACCAGTACTGTTCCTCATATACATCAATGACTTTCCCAGTAGTGTTACTCATGGTGAAAAAACTCTCTTCATTGATGACGGCAATATTGTAGTCACTGAGAAAACAAGAGAACTCCTTGCCAAGAAAGCAAATGAAACTCTCAAGAAAGTTTATGATTGGCCAACAAGCAATAAAGTGACACTGGACATAAAGAAAACTAATGCCATGAATTTCAGTTTGAAGAGGAAAAATGACAATGTTAAATTAAATGTAGATGGCTCCTCTATAGACTGTGTAACAAATGCAAAATTTCTAGGAATGAATATTGATTCTCAGCTGCAGTGGTGTGAACACAAAAGGTACTTGCAAACAGAATGTCATCAGCATGTTATGTCCTTAGAATCCTACCATCAGTGTGTAACATGCAGTGTCTTTTATTTACATATTATTCATATGTACACTCAGTTCTTAGCTATGACATTCTTTTTTGGGGAACAAATGCACAAAATATGAACACAATTTTCAAACTCCAGAAAAGAGCCATAAGAATAATAACTAAAAATACTAGTCGAGATCATTGTAAACATCTGTTCAAAACACTGGGGATTTTAACTGCTCCATGTGAATACATTTACCAGTCAGTTGTACACATCAAAAATAACATTGGTAATTACTGCACAAACAGCTCTGTCCATGACCATGGAACAAGAGACAGCCTCAACTTACATTTACCAAGAAAAAATAAACATAAAACTCAAAACAGCATTTTCTACCAAGGAATAAAACTGTACAATAAATTATCACAAGAGATTAAAGAAATTGCAAAAATACACTTATTTAAAAAGACAGCTACAAAGTACCTGTTATGCAATCCATTTTATACACTGAAGGATTACTTGGATAAAACAGAGTGGGGTTCGATAAAAAATGTTAAATAAATAAGTAATAATAATAATAATTGTAAAACATCCAGCATTCCACATAACACCTTCACTTTATGTTTTTTTCCCTTTCTAGAAATACTTACCCCCAAGCTATGCATAGTACAATACTAACACCTCTTCCTCTTTCTGAGTTCAACATATCACTCATTATGGAGGGATTGTGACTCAGTTTTTCAGGATAGCAAGTGGGAAGTTGCGGTACAGAAAATGGCCCAGAGATCACCAGTGTGTGTGTGTGTGTGTGTGTGTGTGTGTGTGTGTGTGTGTGTGTGCGTGTAGTGTGTAGTGACTGAAGTGTTATGGAACAATATGTGCATAGTGTGTGCAGTGACTGATAGTGAGATATGAGTGAACGGTGTGGCATTACATTATTTAATAAGTTATTCGTAAAGAAAGTATTATATACCAGGAGTAAATCTAATGATTGTTTCTAACTAGAAGCCTGTAAATATATATGTATACAAATTAACTTATTTTAAATTGATCTAAACTTGTAAATACTTTGACATGTCCTATACCCTTGTAAAAAGAGACCTACGGATGAATAAAGCTACTGCTACTACTACATTACAGAGTACATAAAGAATGCTGAGAAACATATTGTTTATGCACTGTTGACGGGTTGTAACATCAGATCTTTTTTTTGTGTTTTGTTTCGTCATAGTACTTTGTCAGGAGCATTGTTATGCGAAAGTGCGTTTCAGGTCATTTTATAGCACTGGCACCTAAGGAATTAGAGACTTCACTCGTGATAAATTTACTAGTCTTTGCTCTATGCTAAAGCTGGCCATACACTTGTGGCGAGTGGATGAGGGAGAGCACTACGGTGTACAGATTGAGGTGTGGCAGCAGTTGGAGACGGCCAGTGGCGGCTAGGAAAACGTAGCTGGAAAGTAAAACATTTTAATTCAGCTTCTGCTACAACATTCGTAGTGCTGTGGTGCCGCGGACATGCCTCTCAGGTGCTCAGCGTGTAGGCCTACTGACAGATTCTGAAGTAATATGCCGGCGGCGTGGTTGGCTGTGATTTCCCCGCCCAGTAATGCTGACATTCCTTCAGCCAGCTCAGCAGTGCATGCTCCAGTTTGCAGAGCGTGGCATCATACGGCAAGTGCCAGCAGCATGTACGACTGGCAGAATTTTTATTGAGACCGCCAGGACCTGAAAGTAGATCTCGCCCCAGTGGGTGACCATGGAGTTACTGGAGCGTTGACCCCTGTGTTGGTATGCGGGCGCGCACCCCCTCGGATATGAACTACTGTGCCTCAGGGCAGAAGTTTGGCTGCTGCTGTAGAGAGCCTGGAAGAAGCTCATCCGTCGCATAGTGCTAAGTTCCCAGATGCTGGGAGCTGGTCTGCGGAGATGGCAGCCCAGAACGGTGTCGGCTGCTTGTTGATGCATAGCCTGTTGGTGACTGGCAAGACCCCTGGGTTGTGATGTGTGCTGCCAGGCTGCTCATATCTCTGTTAAATTAGCGAGTATTCGTACTGGTTAATGGCGCGTTTATGATGCCAACCACGTACGAATTAACACCTATGTGGCTAAATGATATAGTAAGACAGCTGCAAAGTCCTGCTGCTGCTTCATCAGAATGCTGAGGTACGGCTTGACCTGCCTCGTGGTGAGTAAACAGGCCTGTTGGTGAAATAGGCATATCAATACCTCAGCGCCCGTCGTCTGCGCATGGCTTTCAACACAGCCGTAGCACAGTTGCTGTTTCCACAGTAGCGCCCAAAAAAATAGCGGCGGTAATAAATATTTTCTCACTTTGCGGAAACTTATCTCAAACTCTGGGTGGGTACTTACAACTGTACCACACACCTTGAACCACAAGCTTCAGAGGCCGTACATTCACTCTAAACTTCTAGCTCTTTGGTCCTTACCCATCCATACTCATTTATTCTTACACTCCTAATTACAGCTTCTGCTCTTATTACTAACTACTCAATACACATTAAACACTTTAAAACAATTAACAACTACTTACATTCTCATTAACCATGCCATCACAGCTCTTCTCCATTTGACCAACCAACAGTGTTTGTTCCAAGGATCAACACAAGGCTCCATACACTGCCCTCTGAGTTTTGCACCTTTTTAATTCTAGACTGCACATTTCTTATTACCACATTTACATTTATCTCAAACATTCTGTACTCAATTTTTCTTCTGTGCAAACAGATACTTAACCAGTCCGGTGGTAACTGATACACTGGAAGGTCACACTGATGAGTGGCCCTCTGCCTATAGTAGATGATGGCTACACAAAACAGAGTCAAAACCAACACAGTGGCTGTTAATGTGACACTCGTCATCACTACCTTATGATATACGTCGTTGCTCCACCTAATACTGCGCAAGTGTTGATGCATCCACTCTACCGAAATTTGTCCCTCTTACATATCTATTAGCCTGTTTAACGAAAGGATTAGGTCAGTGTTTAACGTTTCATGCAGGTAGGTCAATTTTGCATTGGGTACACCTTTTTCAGCTCATCTGGCCGATCCATCTGTGGCTGCATAATATTTAACCTGGTCTCTGCTGTAACAGCGGCTGGCAGATGAAATGTTATTTCGCATCCTGTCCCGTTAATTATTAATCCAGTGCCATACAGATCCAATCATTTATTCCCTGCGAGCCCCCTCTGCACATATCTGTTGGCTAACACTTTTACCGCACTGGCCATAGAGCAAACCTAATGCAGCCACACTTGTTAGAAGCATGGTAATGGTTGTAGGATGCCATGCGGACAACCTTGGCCATCTGTCTAACCTAGGTGCAACTGAATTTCACATATATTCGTACCAGTCCGGATTACCTAGGTTTGGTAGCCCCCTCCCTGTGGCATAGCTACGCTTCCCCCAAAGAGCTCACTGCATGCCTACCCCCATCCTCTGAGTTCAACAACAGTTTCCCTAAATTTCCCTCAGGTTCCCCACCTCAAAAGGCAAACGTGAATGGTGAAAACCACATGCTCTTTTCTGGTGAAAGGCACTTCGCTTTCCAACGGTTGTACTTGCCGCGACCCCATTTCATTCTTGATGAAGAGGTGAAGCATCACTGTGGCTACGACTTCTCTCATCTCCACCCTGACATGTGCAACCAGCGAACATGGAGCTACACTCATTCACTCTCCCTGCTTTTGGGAAGGTCTTCCGTCCAGTAGACACGGAAAGATACAATTAAATACCTAAATAACATGTTGTTGTTGTGGTCTTCAGTCCAGAGACTGGTGTGATACAGCTCTCCGTGTTACTCTATCCTGTGCAAGCTTCTTCATCTCCCAGTACTAATGCAACCTACATCCTTCTGAATCTGCTTAATGTATTCATCTCTTGGTCTCCCTCTACGATTTTTAACCTCCGCGTTGCCCTCCACTACTAAATTGGTGATCCCTTGATGCCTCAGAATATGTCCTACCAACCGAAACATGAAATAGCAGTACAGCACCCACAACACAAAAAACATATCTCCAGAACCTTCATAACCAAATTCTGCTTCGTAACCACACATAGCTTCCTGACATTTACACAATAACACATCTCAATTAATACTACAATTCAACTCACATTCTCATTTGTACACAAGACAATACATAATATTAAATAGCCTTTCTGACTTCAACAGATATGGAATTTCACCCACAGGTCACACAAGGTTTTTGTGCTCACCCATCTTCTGACTACCCCTCACTTTCTCCCTGGTGGATGGCGATACTTGCGCCAGCCAACGCATCTGGAGTGCCTCAGACCCAGGCATCCAACATGAACTATTGTTTTACGAGTCAGTAATTGTTGTCTGTCGTTAACTCTTGATTTTGTTTCAATTATCTGATATGATCCCTTGTACCTGGTAAAAGTTTGGTCTTACCCATCAGGATATAAGGGCTGAATGGGAATTACCCATTTTCGTATCTTCTAATGTGGTATATTTCCCATGAGATTCACTATCTGCTCCAGGCATCCCAGAGGTTTTCTCTTCAGCATGTCCCCATATCTCTCGCAACATTTTGGCAAAATGCCTGGCAAGGTCAGCCTCCTTACTCATTTTCGGTCTGACCTATTCAAATGGCAAAGGCATTTTCCTTGCATAATCCATCTCATACGGAGATAGTCCAGGCGAATTATACGCTACCATAACAAATGATGAGTATGTGTCCCAGTCATTATTGTGTGAGTTTACATAGTGATTTAACATCCTATCAATAATACGAAGCGTGCACTCTGTTTTACCATTAATTTGTGGGTGCAGCAGACTAATTATTAATTTCCGAACATGTAACAAATAACAAAGTTGTTACAGCAAATATGACATAAAATTCGACCTTTGGTCTGTTATTGCGGTTCCATCACACCAAATTTGAGCAACCAGCTGTAGACCAATGCTTGCACCATTGTTGCTCCTTAGTGATTACAGATGACAATCATTTCTATATACCGGGAAAAGTAGTCGATTATAATTAACACAAAATGGTTCCTTGCTGGAGTCCAGTTAAATGGTCCAAGAATATGCACCCCTAAGATTTGAAAAGTCTGACACCTTAGGCAACATTTGGAATAGATTCAACTTATTGATTGTATCTGCTTGTTGTGCACATTGTATACAATTTGTTACATATTGGTCCACGTATTCTTTCCTCGTCTTCCACCAGCAGTTTTCCGCTACTCTCTTACTTGTTGTTCTACAACCTCCATACCCAGACATAACGTGATCATCTGGTTGCTGTAGAACTACTTCCTACGGCTTACCCGGTGCTACCAAGTGTGTCTCCCTATCTAGTTGTCTTACATAACACTGTCACACACAACAAACTAGCTACATCATGTATGGTATCATTACATTGCAGTACTTGCCACTGTGCAAGATTGTGACCCAGTGCCTGTATCACTAATTCCTTTCTGCTTACACCATATACGTTATCGTGTTTCTTTGCAGGCTTATGTATAACTTAATTTTCAAACTCGCTCAGTTTTAATGCCCATCTCGTGAGCCTACTAGAAGGGTCCTTTAACCCTAACAACTATTTCAGAGATGTATGGATGGTTATCACCTTAAATTTCTTTGTTTATAAATAACATAGGGAATACGTAATCCAATATCAAACTGAGAATTTCCTTTTTTGTCATGGAGTACTTTCTCTCTGCCCTCTTCAGCTGTCGAGAAGCATATGCTACAGTATGTTGTTCACGGTTTACCACATGACTGTGACCCCAACGCCTGATTGGAAGAGACTCACGCAAGAAAAATCTCTTTTTATAGTCCCGAAAAACTTACAGTGGATGCGATGTTAACGCTCTCTTCAATTCCTCAAATGTGTCCTGAGAGTCCTTTGCCCACTCAGACTGTACACATTTCTTTAACAGCTGTGTAGGTGGCCTCACCATATCTGCAAACCCTTTTACAAATTTTCTGTAGTAACTTACCAAACCCAAAAATGATTGTAGTTCATTACTATTCCCAGGAACTACAAAATCTTGCACTTCCTGTACCAACAATGGATCTGTCTCAACCCTTTCGCTACTAATTACGCGCCCCAAGTACGCAACTTCCCCCAAAGCAAAATAACATTTCTCAGCGTTTAGTGTCAAAATATTTGTACTGTCCCAAGTTGTAGACACTTTCAACGATATTTAATATCAAGTATGTGTCTATCACTGTCTTATTATTAAGATGTATAGCAGAACCTATACTTCTTATACCCACCTGGTGACTTTTTTTTTTGGCACAATCACCACAAGCAGCTCCCCAAGGACCAGTGCTCTCCTCTGTTATTACACCTGCTAACTGCTGGTTAACAAATACTGAGGTATACAATACAGCCTATGATATGCTGGTGCTTCATTCCCCGTAGGAATCCCATGTTGTGTCACCGGTGATGCTTGAAATAGGCCTTGAGGAAGTAACAAATCTTCAAATTCTAATACCAGTTTCTCCATTTCATCTCTTCCCATGCGTTTTAGATGCTCCGCCTTCTTATGTAGTGCTGTTTTAGCAGCGGACTGCGTCTTGCCGTGCTTATTTGCTGTTTTCCAATCATCCTCATCTAGGGCATACAGATTAGCTAACAACAACAACCTTGATCAGCTTTACCTCATCAGCGCCAAAATTATCTACATTTATGTGTACCATTTTCCTGTCATCTTTCCCCTGTATGCGTACAATTTCTCTTCACGCAGAGGAACATCATTTTCTGTAAGTGGTTGTACCATAAACAATATATTAGCAGACTACTCCGGTTCCACACTCATCCAGTGCAATTTTCCGGTACCTTGTGGCGCAGTATCACGCGAATTGAGCCTTGCTGTTGTTGTCTGCAGCCGAGTGGTTCACCCCTTAACATAAACGAACCTTCGACTCTACTTGACTGGCAACAGTTTTCCCTAGCTGAAACGTTGTCCCTCTAAGTTCAACCACACTTCGCCTAAGATCTGTTTTGGCATTCTATGTTATCAGACGGTCTAACCCTAGGATCATACAGTAACCTCCACTTACATGAGTCAGTACGTCTACAAATTGCTTGACGTGTTCTGTTCCAACCTGAAAACTCGATATTGTTGAACCTAAAGACTTCAAATTACTGTCTCCAACGCCACGCAGTGGATTCATCGTCTCTGACCTACAATGTCCACACTTGCCACTGACACATGCGGTCCCATGTCCAACAAAAACTCGTGCATCTTCTCTCTGGCAACTCCCGCTATACCGCATAAGTACGAGGGTAATCCCAAAAGTAAGGTCTCCAATTTTTTTATAAATACATAGACCTGTTTATTTCTACAATGGTTTACATCAGTTTACAGCTTTAAGATTTAGCTATTTTTTGACATAATCACCATTTCTGTCTATGCATTTTTGTAGAAGCTGTGGCAGTTTTTGTACGCCCTTGTCATACCAGCTCGCCGCCATGCTGTTCAGAAAGTTATGAACCTCTTCTTTCACCTCGTCGTCGGAGCTGAACCACTGGGACCACAATTAACACTGACAGGTACTGTGAGAGTCTGAAAAAAACTCAAACGGGAAATTCAGAGACAACGCTCGCCCACACATTGCTCGGCAAACCGTTGCTCTCCTGCAACAGTTTCAGTGGAACATAATCACCCACCCACCCTATAGTTCTGACTTGGCGCCCTGTTCCCTAGGTTACATTAGCCCGGAAAGCGATTCAGCTCCGACGACGAGGTGAAAGAGGAGGTTCATAACTTTCTGAACTGCATGGCGGCGAGCTGGTATGACATGGGCATACAAAAACTGCCACAGCGTCTACAAAAATGCATCGACAGAAATGGTGATTATGTCGAAAAATAGCTAAATGTTCAAGCTGTAGACTGATGTAAACCATTGTAGAAATAAACGGGTACATGTAATTATAAAAAAATAGGAGACCTTACTTTTGGGATTACCCTCGTATTTGTGGCATCAAAATTCACAGAAACGCCTCTCGGAAGATTTGGGGTTGCCTCTTGCGTTTAACGCTGTCTATTTCTCCCTTGCTTAATCTTACTGTTCCTATCACGTTGATGGTGCCCAACCACCCACACCAACTACACTGAGACTGCCGATATTGCCTCTGAATATGGCCTGTCCGTTCGCACTTGCAGTACTATAAAGTACTTTCAGTATATCCTATATTCCCGCTGCTGATTCACTTTTCTCGCCCGGCATGTCCAAACCTCCCCCCCCCCCCCCCCCCCTACATATACACAGTATCAGGCCCTCAAAAAGTCATCTAATGCCGCATATTCGGCTTCCTGAAGTACGCTTCCATTTGCGTCATCATTCTCCCTCACATCGTACAGTTGTACATTAATCTTACATATTCTGTCCACAAGATGGCTCTGAGCACTATGGGAATTAACATCTGAGGTCATCAGTCCCCTAGAACTTAGAACTACTTAGACCTAACTAACCTAAGGACATCACACACATCCATGCCAGAGGCAGGATTCGAACCTGCGACCGTAGCAGTCGCGCGGTTCCGGACTGAAGCGCCTAGAACCGCTCGGTCACCGCGGCCGGCTCACTGTGTTCCTTCGTTAATCAACTGCTGCCGGAAAAATCTCGCGCTATTCTTTCTCTTACATCTTAGCAGGAAGCGTTGTTTCACGTCGTTAAATATCTGTACACTTCTTAGCTCTTCTGGACACCTCACATAAGTTTATGCTCCCCCTACCAACCGTAAGTTTGCTATTTACAGTAACTGATCCAGTGAGCACACTCCAATCTTAGCTGTTAATTGCAGATCATCCAAGAAATACATTATATCCTCAGCTGACTTTCCAGAGAAGGGAGTGATCAAATTTTCGGTGGCTGAATCTAGTACAGGACTAGGTTGTTCAGCTAATGCTAATTATTCATGCTTAGCAGCAAGCTGCCAAAGTAAATCTGTTTTATCTGCCCCTAATTGTGCTACCTGTTAAGCAATAACTGCACAGTCTCTTCTCCAGTTCACCACGTATTTTAGATTTTGCCAATCGGGAACCTTAATCTCCAATACACACTAAGCGAAACAGAACAACAATCAACAACAGCTTATAGACAACGATACATCAGTTACAGCATATGTGGCATTATAAGCCACGTCGACTCTGCGCATTGTCTAGCCACGTAACCGCGCCTACGACAATTACACTGAGGTTCAAAAGTCTTGGGATACCTCCTAATATCGTGTCGGACCTCCTTTTGCCCGTCATAATGCAGCAGCTAGACGTGGCAGATATATTGAGCCACGCTGCCTCTATAGCCGTTTATAATTGCGAAAGTGTTGCTGGTGCAGGATTTTGTGCACGAACTGACCTTTTGATTATGTCCTATAAATGTTCGATGGTATTTATGTCGGGCGATATGGGCCTCCAAGCCATTTGCATGGTTCAGAATGTACTTTAAACCAATAGCGAACAATAGTGGCCCATATTCCATCATTGTTTGGAGAGTCAATGGATGACTACAAATAGTCTCCAAGTAGCCGAAAATAACCATTTCCATTCAATGATCGGTTCATCTGGAATAGAGGACCCAGTCCATTTCATATAAACGTAGCCCACACTATTATTATCTTGTTCACAACCTGGGTCCATGGCTCCGTGGGGTCTGTGCCACACCCGAACCCTACCATCAGATCTTACCAACTGAAATCTGAAGTCATCTAACCAGGCCACGGTTTTCCAGTCGCGTAGGGTCCAGCCGATATGGTTATAAGCCCCAGGAGAGGGGCTGCAGGCGATGTCGTGCTGTCATCAAAGGCACTCGCGTCGGTCGTCTTCTGCCGTTGCCCATTTACACCAAATTTCGCCTACTGTGCTAACGGGTACGTTTGTCGTACGGCCTACATTCGTCTCTGCGGTTATTTCACGCAGTGTTGCTTTTCTGTTAGCACTGACAACTCAACGTAAACGACGCTGCTCTCGATCGTTAAGTGAAGACCGTTGGCCACTGCGTTGTGTGTGGTGAGAGGTAATTCCTGAAATCTGGTATTTTCGGGACACTCTTGTCACTGTGGATCTCGGAATACTGGATTCCTTAACGGTTTCAGAAATGGAATGTCTCATGCGTCTAGCTCCAACTACTATTCCGCATTTAAAGTCCGCTAATTCCGGTCGTGCGACCATAATCACGTCGGAAACATTTTCACATGAACCACATGAGTACAAATGACACCTTCGCCAATGCACTGCCCTCTTATACCTTGCATACGCGATACTATTGCCTTCTGAATATGTGCATATCGTTATCCCACGACTGTTGTCACGTCGGTGTCAAACAAACTACTTCAACTGAATAAGTACTCGGTGCAATTACAATGACTACATCCCATGGGGCCAGATATTGCTCCCCAATAGTACGACTGAACTGAGAAACATCAACCACTACTGATGGCTGTACTAAAGTAATCCTCATTTTCCGGTGAATCTATCCGCCTAGATTGTAGAGGTTGAGGTGCAGTGAGGAGGAGGGCAGTAGGACGGTAATGCTGGCAGGTGGTGGTTAGGAAAACACTGCTGGAAGGAAATCCACTGAGCCGTGGTAAAAATTGCTGTTTTGAAGAGCGCGCCGCAGCACGTAGTGTGAAGCAGTCGCCCTCCGTTTCTGGCGGTAGCGCCGCTGTGACAATCGCAGCTTTGGTGTCTCCCTCTGGTGGGAATGAGGAAAGGTTACCTGTTCACGAGCATTTAAGGGGCGCTATGAGCTCGCCAGTCGGTGAGTCTGGGTCAGTCTCTCGTCCCCAGCTTGCTAGTCTGTCTCTCGTCCGCGTTTGTTAGGCAGTTAGTGTCTGTCTGTCGTTCGGAGTGTCAGTATGTCTGTCGTTCGGATCAACGTTTGAAGCCGGCAAAATAAGAGTCTTTCCACTCCGCCAGTAAGAGAACTCAGCGAGTGGTCGCCCGGTCGGGGCTTAGTTCCTGCATCTGAGTCTGTGCATTAGGCCGCCAGTCGGCTCGAGTTTGCTCAGGCAATGGTCATTGGCGGTTGGATCGATCGGTTGGTCGGTCGCGCACTGAGACGCAATATGACTTGTGCGTCTAGAGCGTCGGCGCATGTGAGGTCGCCACGTGAGTCCAGCGGGCCGCGGCGTGTAGCGAGGGGTAGTGGCGTCGCGGCCGACTCGAGAACAACAGGACCCAACCCACGACATCAGTCTGACGGGTGCGAGCTGCGACACCGTGAGACGGGAGATCGGCGCGCCTTCCTGCGTACGTTGAAGCGGCTGACAGCGGTCGGTTCGGGAGAGCGTTGGGGATGCTGCACCAGGTCTTCTCGAGAAATCGCGGTTAAGTGATTGGTGATATGTTGTTTGATTTACTCTTGTTCAATTTGGTGAGATCACCAGCCGTTTTGCTTTGGGGTCGTCCCACCATTCTTCTCCGTTTGCCCACCCGCGGGAAGGTGGTTGTTTGTAAATTGGGTGGTCCGTTTGGTGGAGTAGGGGCGGGTTAGAGCAACCTGCGGTTCGGGTTGTTCGGTAATCTCCCTATCAATCTACCGTACGTTAGTAGCTGCCTCTGTCATGTTTGTCGGATTTGGTGTGTTAACGAGTTTATTGCTTGGAGTGTAACGACCTAATACCTGATATATGTTTTGATCTTTGGAAACTTTGATATTATTGCCTATGATCTTGAGAGGCGGTATCTGTGTACTGTAGAGCATCTTAACTATTGTTTGGCCAACCTTGTAGAATGTTATATAAGATTGCATTTCATGGGCTTTTATTCAAATGATCATTTTAGTATATAAAGTTGCCACCCTTTCACGGTAAGACTTTTCTTAGAAGTTAAAATCAAGTTGCACCTTCCCTGGCAAGGTTAATATTTTGATTGTTAGTGTTTTGCACCATATCCATCCTTCCTACGGGGGGGTGCATAGTTTGTGTGCTTGTGTAAATGGTTAAAACTCTTAGTTTAAAGTTATCTGGTGTGTTGCAGAGTTGCACCAGTGTAGTCTTTCAGAGGCTGTTGTGAGCGGCCGAACTACGCCCGTGTTAAAAGGGAGCGGCAAGGTTCTCTGCCCGAAAGCTCATACAGTCAAAACTTGTTTCTTACTGCCTCTTAACAAATTGTAACTTTGATATTTGGAGGGTGCTTTCTGATTATAATTTGAAATCTGTTTCTTTTAAAAAAGTCTTTTAGGCACTATTAATTCCCATTTGTTAAAAGGAATTTCGTTATGATTTCATCAGTTACTCCCTGACAACTACTTCCATGCTTACACACTGTGATTAAATGTGTTAATGTTCTTGATGAATCGCTAGTAAATAAAATAAATTCTTAAGAATATTCTTTGAAAATAAATCACGGTTCAACCACTTTTATTCAATTGTGCAACAACATTCGTAGTGCTGTGATGCCACGAATACTCCCCCCGCAAGTGTGCGTCTTGGAGGCCCCGCCGACAGCTGCAGAAACCGACTGCTAGCAGCATGGCTGGCTGTGAGTTTAGAACTCAGCTAGGCAAACACTTGTCAGCCCGCTCAACAATGCGTGCCCCAATTTGCACAGCGTGGCGTCATACGGAAAGTGCCGCCAGTACGCACGACTACCGGAATTGTCGTGGAGTCTGCCAGGACTCAGAAAAAGAGTTCGCCCCAGCGGGCGACATCGCTGGTACAGGAGCACTCGATCCAGCGTTGGTGTGCAAGGGTCCACACTGCCCCTGACATGAACCACTATCCTCTAAGGCAGAAGTTTTGCTGCTGTTGTAGGGAGCTTGGATGCAGCTCATTCGTCGCACAGTCGCACAGTCCCCAGGCAGTGGACTTAGCAATGGGAGCTGGTCTGGCGAAAACAGAGGCCCAGTATGGCGTGGGCTGCTTGTTGACCCATTAATTTGGTGGTGACTGGCGCGGCCTTTCCGTCATGGTGGGTGCTGCCAGACTGCTCATATCTCTGCTAATATCAACGAATACTTCTGGGTAATGGCACGGTTACTACACCAATGCAGTGCTTCCAGCCACATACGATTCAACAATGTAGTGACGCTCTGACCTGTCCCAAAGCTGCGATGCCCTTCTGTTACTTCATAAGGTTTGGCTTATGGTTGGTAAACAGGCCTGTTGACGAAACTGATATACTATTGCCTCAACGCCTGCCGACTGCCCATGGCTTTCAGCATGACCATAGAAGAGCTGCTGTTTCCACAGTAGCACCCCAAAAATAGAGATGGCATTACAATACTAAGCAATAGCTCAAATAAAGCAAATATAGCATTTTGAGATACTATGTGGTAATAAGATACACTTGAGAATTGAATAATTTACTGAAATATGTTTAAATATCCTGACTGGAAGCATAAAATATTTTTTCTGTTGAAACTTTAACGTGTTATTGTTTATATAATTATTCCCTAATTAACAACGTCATATAAATTATTACTTCTAGAAAGAATTTGCACTCTGCACTAGTGTGTACAATGATTTGAAATTTTCTAGCAGATTAAAATTATATGTCAAACCTGAGACCTTTCCCTTTAACGTGTTAGTACTCTGACGGCTCTCCTGCATACCTTTCGGAATATGCTGAAAGAGAGGTCTGCTGATTCGAGCGTGGTATCGGGTTAATAAACATTGTGGGCCTCCCAGGATGGCCCTAACGTGTACATTTTATGCAATTAATTGCATTTCAGCTTCGAGAGAATTGTTACCGGAGATGAAACCTGGGTACATTACCACCAATACGAAACTAAGAGAGCAAGCAAGGAATGGTACCATTCCTCATCATCAAATCCCAAGAAGTTGTAGATGCAGCTACCCGCAGGAAAGCTTTTGCTGACTCTCTTTTGGGATAAACGAGACCTTGTCTTGGGACACTGTACGACTAGGGGAAACAGCATCACCAGTACGTCATATTTCAGTATGTAGATACCCAGCTTTGGCCTGCGATAAGTTCAAAGTGACGTGGACTTCTGACTACAGATGTTATTTTGCAGCATGACAAAGCTCGACCTCATACTTCCCCTTGCAACACTTGCAACGATCGATGAGCTGCACTTTGTCTCACTCCCCCATAGGCCATACTCACCAGACCACCCACCGAGTAATTAATACGTGTTTGGACCACGGGGCGAGGGGAGAAAGAAATTTCGTTCCGATGAAGAGGTGCAGCAGGCGTTGCACGAGAGGTTGCACACACGATCGAAAGAGTTTATTTTTCAGAGGAATCCATGCACTTCCTATGCTGGAGGAACTGTATTGATTGACCGGCACACTACGTCGAAAAATGCTACACTTATGGTCCACTTTCGGTCCATAGTTTTTTTTTAATATGTAAGGATTTAATATGACTCTCCCTCTTCAACAAGGTTCAAGGGTCCGATGGAACCCTGACAGATACTATACAGACAGTGCAGTTGAGCTACCTCCCATTTTAACCACAATATACAGTAGAGCCCTTAAGCAAAAAATCTGTGCCCAGTGATTGGAGGACAGCACGCCAGTCTACATGAAGGGCAGCAGAAGTAACCCACAAAACTATTGTTCAATCTTGTTTACGTAAGTCTGTTGTATAATCGTAGGACACTTTCCGAACTCAAACATTATGAGTTGCCGGCCTGAGTGGCCGTGCGGTTCTAGGCGCTACAGTCTGGAACCGAGCGACCGATACGGTCGCAGGTTCGAATCCTGCCTCGGGCATGGATGTGTGTGATGTCCTTAGGTTAGTTATGTTTAATTAGTTCTAAGTTCTACTGGACTGATGACCTCAGAAGTTAAGTCGCATAGTGCTCAGAGCCATTTGAACCATTTGAACCATTATGAGTTATCTCAAACAGAATAACTTCCATGGCAAAACATCGATCACGCAAAGCTGAACTCGTGCTTTTCTCACACGACGTCCTAAAAGCCATAGAACAGTTCGCTCGTGTGGATGCAGTATGTCTTCACTTCTGAAAAGCATTTGTATCAGCACCATACCAAAGTTTATTAGCATAAACACGATCATATGGGATATCAAACAGAATATGTGACTGCATTGAGGATTTATTGGTAGGGAACCGGCAGCATGCTATCTTGGAGAGTCATCTTCTGAAGTAGAAGTTATTACAGGCGTGAACGTGTTGGATTCATGTTGCTCATGATTAAAATTTTGTCTGACAATATTAATAGGAACCTCGGGCTTTTTGTAAATGATTCAGTGACCCATAATAAAATACTATCTGATAAAAGCTGGAAAAATATTCAGGCAAACTTTGACAAGATTTTGAAGTGAGGCAAAGTTTGACAACTTGTGTCTGACTAACAAGGATACGAACATACGAAATGAAGAACACCACTTACGGTCCGGTGTTTGCTTAGCTTGTGACAGACCATCATGAAAAATCCTGCAAAGCTGGATTTGCAGAGAACTGAAGAAAGGCGCGAGTTAGTCCATGAAAGTACACTGGGCATACAAAAATGTGAAACAGCAAAAACACAACACATTACCATTTCTAATACGGTGTAGGAAAGCCGTTGGCATTCAAAACAGAGTCATATCGTCTCGCAACGGAGACATACAGGTCCTGTATGGTTCTCAAGGGGATCTTAAACCATTCCTCTTGCAAAATAGGGGCAAGTTCAGGCAACGATGATAAAGGTGATCACGTAAACCTCTTTCCAAAGTGGACAACAAAAGCTCAAAAACAGTGACTAAGGTGTCCAGGGTAGATGTACACTCATAAAACCAGGACTGGGCGAAGTGAGCTATGTGAACGGGGCTCTGTCGTCTTGTAACACATGGAAACATAGTATCCTAGGATGGACCTGATTAGCCAGAATGGTCAAATAATCCTTGTTAATAATGGGATCTTGTAAAATAACCTTCGGCCCCATGGAATACCACGATACGGCAGCCCAGATCATCAATAAACCCCCGTCATGTTTCAATATTGGGATATAAACCTGGCAGAAGTTGGAAACAGCGTGAAAAACGTGTCATCCACCAAAATGACTTTCTTCCATTGCTCCATAGTCAAGGTTTTATGGCTTTAGCACCACATTTTCCGGTTACAAGCATATGTGTCTGATGAATGGTTTTGAAATTCCAGCTCATCCTGCAATTCCGTGTTTACGGAGCTCCATTCGCGTTGTCTTGGTGCTATCAGGGACTGCGAGTGCGACATTCAATTTTGCAGTGGATTTTGCATCTGTCGTCCCCTTATTTTTCGTCATATGGTGCCTCTTGAAACACCAAACACTTTGACTAACTTGGTTACGCAAGCACCCAACATAAGAGCACCAACGGTTTGCCCACGTTCGAATTCAATTAGCTGAAGCATAACGCTCTCACAACTACGCAGAACACTGTTCTGACCATGACTGAAACTTGCAACGTATTGAGGAGATTGCACAGGTACCGACCATGGTCAGACACAACAGCGCAACGTGCAGGTTTGCCTAGCATTTTTATTTATGTTCAAGCATGCATTTCTGTTAGTGTTTCCATATTTTTGTCCAGCCCCTGTATAGTTAGAAAGTTTTAGGAACCAGTATTACGTGAATAATCTAGAAATATTCTTCAGTCCACTATGTATCACTTCCGGAGAGGGCGAGTTCAAGTTTAGATGAACTGTGGCACGCACGGAAGCAGTCATTCTTGCCGTGTTCCGTATACGTGGCTGTGGGCGAGAAGAAACCCTGTGGCTCCCTACTGAGTACCCTCTGCCATTCACTCCACAGAGGTGTTCAGTATGTATGTAGGTGTAGATGTGTTGAGAAGTTCTTCAAAAAGACCATTCAGTTCTCAGCCGGCCTACAGTGCGACCAAAGCGCCGAAAGTTCTTCACAGACGTCAACACGTCAGTCTTTCAGTTCTGTAATGAGCTGCTGTGGCATCCATCTTGCAGACACTGTGCGAAATTTAAGCACTTAATGAATGATGTCATGTGCTGAGCTATGACTAGTGTTAAGATTTGTGGCTCTTTCATCCACTGTCATACAGCGATTCTCCTCCACAATGACGTCAATCGCAGCAGTAGGCTCAGGTGTCACAATACGCTGCGCCTGACCTGGGCGCTTAGTGTTTCTTACAGAAGTCAAGCTATTTCCGATCGTTCTACTCCACTCATACACTTGCTGCAGCAATAGATGGAATGGGCAAATTATACCCCAAGAAATTTCTAAGAAAAGCCCTTACGTGGAAGGGCTTGACCCCAAAGTTGTCCAACAGCGTTCACTGCTTAATTTCATACACAACGTACGTTTCTTATAACCATACAGAAAACAATCGATTTAGGTAAACAATTAATCAATTAAAGAAGGTTACCTTAAGTCGTCGATTAATCCAGAATTTGTTTTACCAATTTCAAAATGATGTAATATGACTAATTAGTAACATCAAATCGATTCATAGGTTGGTTAATTCTTAAAATAAAACTGACACTAAAATTCCATTCTTAGAAAAGAAAAGAACACCAAATTCGTTTAACATAGGGAACCAACCCCCTAGGCACAACTAGAAAAATAAAAGAGCTGCACCTTTTAAGAAATTTAACTGGATCATAGTTGCAAGAACTACTAACAAAAGTGCCTTAGAGAAATATGAGCCAGAACAACATACTATGAAACGAAGACTAGGTGCATAAAAGTATTACTCAACCCATTAGCAGACTAGATTTAAGAATGTGAAACAGTACAGTAAGCAACTACATGGAAATGAAAACTGAAGTTTTAGTTATTAAATGAAATACAAAGTTCCCAGGTCAGTTTCAAACCACAATGAAGAAAAACTTAACTTTGACCCTTAGTTGCATGGACTAGTTGCAACAGATACACCATACAGACAGAGCCCCTGGGATGACCACAGACAACGAGAGATGTCGCCCGATGTTTAGGTGTGCCTTGCGGACTGCTGCTGTGGAACTGTATTAGTGTGACCCTCTCAGCGTCATAGGTGTGGATGAATAACGCAGGCAAGGCAGCCCCGCACAAACGAGTGGATACAACTAGGATGGGAGCAAGACCTATTATGCAAAAACTTATTATTCGAGGTGAAATGTCAGTAGACGCCTTAGGATAAAGGAACAACTAAACCGGCATGGGAAGGTACAGGCCATTAATCACAAGTCGTTTGTTACTTCACAAAAGTTCAAGAATATTTATTGCACAGATAAATCTTATAATTCAGCTGCCTGCAAAACACATTCCCTCTGAATCCTCTTATTCGATCTTACCACCATAAATACAGTGCATTTCTCAAACATACATTAAAAATTGAAACAGTTCAATTCAGACTTAACAGAAAAACAAGTCACAATAGGTTCAATACAAGTAAATAAAAAAGGTAAATTTCTTATAACCCTGGCCAAAGTGAATCACATAATTTTGAAAACATATTTAATCAGTCAGGGAAGGCTCTTTGTGAGATTCAAAACACTGGCGTGGAAAAATATTGTACCATTTAACAACTGACATTACATCAATATTGAAACTATTACGCAAAAAAAAAAGACACTTATTCTGACTGAATAAGATGGAAAAATAACGGGCACCACTGGGTAAATTAGCACTCGCTTGCTACGAGATGAAAACACAACTTATAAAGTATGCCGTAGCAAGCCATAAGGCCGCAACGTCTCAGAGGGTACGGTGAGACGCGAAGCGGCGAGCCTCCCGCGCGAACGTACACAGCCGACGCGGTTGGACCGGCGGGTAACACGTAACACCCCGGGCAGCGCTTCCAAATGCAACGAACATCTCGGAAAGCCGAGAGCAAACAAGAAAACACACAATAATCACGGAACAGGTGAAAATGCTCGGACCGAGACAAAAACTCAACGTGAGCGTGGCCCCAAGCCCCGACCAGACATTACGTGTAACAACCAGAATTTTACAAAGATTAACCTGTTAATCTCACAATAAAATATAACACTGTATTATAATAATCACCCACAACCCTCGGTCACATTAACTTAAGTGGCCTAGAAAGTAACAGGCAAATCTTGAGGGCTAGCATTCAAACAACTACAATCGTAACCACACGTGAAACAATAAATATTTATTTTCCTGCAAGGGGAAACCTCACCAGAGTAATGGAATCCAATTACGCAAAAGAGCTAAGATTCACTGGCCCGCTAGCGTTTGCTTGCCTCAGCTGTAGGCAGTTTTATAGTCGCTACATCAGTCAGGGAAGCAACAACTTCCAACACAAATAAGACGCAATTTCGACCTCAGTGGTCACTAACACGCGTGGCGGCTAGAACATATGACAATTTCAGACGCAGCTGACAAATAAGCAGACACTGAACAAATTGTAATTAAAGAAAATTTTAAAACACGCAATGTGAGACCAAAAGGTAAATTCAGTTCTTGGAACAGAGTGGTGGAGAACCACAGGCAATCCAACTTGGCGGGAGCAACTTCAACACGGGAGAACAGGCGGAAATCAAGTAACGAGTGCCGGCCGCTGTGACCGAGCGGTTCTATGTGCTGCTGCTGCTACGGTCACGGGTTCGTACCCTACCTCGGGAATGGATTTGTGTGGTGTCCTTAGGTCAGTTATGTTTAAGTTGTTCTAAGTCTAGGCGACTGATGACCTCAGATGTGTAAGTCCCATAGTGCTTACAGCCATTTGAACCAAGTAAAGCGTACCTTACCCGCAAGGGCACAACAGACGGCACTAGAAAATAACAGCACTCCAACATCCATATCAGCAACCATACCTCCATTAAGGAGGTATGGTTGCAGAGCAAATAGGGTGCGTCGACACAAGGCCCAAGTATTGCCGACCAACACAACTCTATCGACCACCGGCCGCTTAGACAATCGTGCGTCCGTAAGCACCGGGAGCAGCTCGCCGTACGTCGCATATGCTTCTTGTCTCTCTCTCGCCCTGACTACGACCGACTGACTGCCGATGTGGTCAACAAGTTGCCCAAGGAACTACAGCCATCTACTAAGGGGCCAGCAAGGCGCCACCTGGCGACTAGACAGAGGGGATTGCGCCGGTAGACTAGGATGTAAAAATATGTAACGAGCCAACACGGCTCAGAGGTACAAGGAAAATTCGCGATAACTGCACTTCGGGGTAGGTCAAATTTGAAATACAGTATTAATATTAAATTTTCGTTAGCGAAACCATGCACCGACCCACTATGTTTAGGACTGACACAAACTGTAGCAATCGTCCGAAATACCTGCGACATACTATCTTGAAACCTCATTAACATGAGTGAGCTCACAAACACAATAAAATACAGTTAGTCTGCTGACTAGAAGCACAAGAAATTTACAGAAGTCTTAAACATATAATTTCCCATAATATGTTAAGTGACTTACAAATTTACATCATCAAGGCCTGCAATGCTGCGCAGCGGGCTACACGTAAAATTCCAAAACTTAAAACGAGGTAAATTAATCTTCAATATCTTACAGTTTACCATAGTTCCAGCAGTGAGCCCACGAGTAAAAAACAGATCAGATACACCCAGCAGAACAACCGTACAGTGACATAACCATAGTTTTAACTTAGCAGTCCACTTTGGCAATTTCGCTTCCAGAAGATCGGCTTCGTCCACGTTGGCAATTTCGCTTCCAGAAGATCTGCTTCATTCACGTAACTTTAGTTCTACCCTTCGGCTAACGTACAAGCACCAGGACAGTCACCAGCGCATAATGCTGCCAGGTCCACAGCCCGCGGAGCTACCATCGACGCGCAACATGCCCAATAACTCACACTTCCTTGAAAGTCAGGGATAGTCAGGAATTCGACTCGCGGACCACACCCTGACGCGACTGCCATAGCGCTCAGCATACCTGGCACGTTTCCGCCACCGCCACGCCACTCTGTCTAAACGTGAGGAGGGCAAAACTGCAAACGCGCCGCATCTAAAAGGCAATGTAGTGACACTTTGTACGGCTTCGATTTACATTTTCTGTATTACTTAATTATTTATGGTGCAGTGAAGACATGTAATTTTTGCCTGGTACACACTGTGGGCATACAGATTTCCGCCCTTAAGTTACCACGTTATCCTGACTCATTTAGTTTCATAATCGAAAAAAATCTTCTACACCCATATGTTGGTCGAAATATAGTAGCAATTTCGCAACCTCATTATTGAGACATGGAAACTCTACCTGAGGATGGCAACGTAGACGCCCTGGACAGTTTTAACGTTAAAGTAATTTGTCTTTAAAAAGGAATTATCTTTCAGATAAATCAGTTAAATCTGTACATGCACAGGAGCCCTTTCAACTGAAACAGCAAACTGTCTCGAAAATAGCTCGAAAATAAATGTTAAGATTGGCAATGTCCTCAAAACTATCGTCGTAGTTCTTTCAAGGCCACAATGAAATCTTTAGACTTCACATGTTCTTTAACCACATTGACACTAGGGAATTAGTCTGTTTGTCAGATTGTGTCTCTTCTGTAACGAGATTTTCTTTTTAAATGAATTCCCATCAAATCAAAAATAAGCTGTTTCTCTCCTTGTGCAGTCAAATCCACATAAAATGCCAGATCTACAATCAGTACTGAATGTTCTAACTTTCGTTCATGGGCTCCTTTTGCCTTCATAAATTCAACAAAAGCGAGTTTAAAATCGAAAAGTCGTTCCAGGCATACCCCTTGACTTAACCAACGTTTTTTGCAGTAATAGACACTCAACAACCAAAGAAACAGGTACACCTGCCTAATAACGTGTGGGGCCCCTGCGAGCAAGCACAAGTGCCGCAAAACGACGTGGCATGGACTCGACTACGTCTGATGTAGTGCTGGAGGGAACTGACACTATGAATCCTGCACGGCTGTCCATAAATCCGTAAGAGTACGAGGGGCTGAAGATCTCTTCTGAACAGCACGTTGCAAGGTGTCCCATATATGCTCAATTATGTTCACGTCTGGGGAGTTTGCTAGCCAGTGGAAGTGTTTGAAGTCACAAAAGTGTTTCTGGAGCCACTGTGTAGCAGTTCTGGACGTGTGGGGTGTCGCATTGTCCTGCCGGAATTGCCCAAGTCCGTCAGAACGCACAATGGACCTGAATAGATGTAGGCGAACAGATAAGTTGCTTACGTACATGCCACCTGTAATAGCCGTATCTAGACGTATCAGTTGTCCATATCACTCCAACTGCACACGCTCCACACCACTACAGAGCATCCTCCAGCTTGAACATTCGCCTGCTGACATACAGGGTCCATGGACTCATGAGGTTGTCTCCATACCCGTACACGTCCATCCGTTCTGTACAGCATGAAACGAGACTCGTCCGACCAGGCAACATGTTTGCAGTCATCAACAGTCCAATCTCGATGGGCCCAGGCGAGGCGTAAAGCTTTGGTCGTACAATCATCAAGGGTACACGAGAGGGCCTTTGGCTCCGAAAGCCCATATCGATGATGTTTCGTTGAATGATTCGCACGTTGACACTTTTTGATGGCCCAGCATTAAAATCGGAAGCGATTTGCGGAAGAGTTGCACTTCTGTCATGTTAAACGATTCTCATCAGTCGTCGTTGGTGCCGTTCTTGCAGGATATTTTTCCGGCCCCAGCGATGTCGGAGATCTGTTGTTTTACCGGATTCTTGTTACTCACGGTACACACGTGAAATTGTCGTACTGGAAAACCCCACTTAATCGCCACCTCGGAGATGCTGCGTCCCATCAAACTCGCTTAAATCTTTATAATCTGCCATTTTAGCAGCAGTAACGGATCCAACAACTGCGCCAGATATTGTTGTCTTATACAGGCGTTGCCGACCGCAGCGGCGTATTCTTTCTGTTTACGTATCTCTGTTTTTGAGTACGCATGCCTATACCAGTTTCTTTGGCGTTTGTGCAAAGACTTCTATCGACGACTGTTGCAGCCGAATAATGCGTGCGAATTCAGAAATTTTACTATTCTCTCCACCAATTTCTTCGCCTACTTCATGCCTGCCAATTTAGCATGAAATACTTGTTGATGCACAGAACAATGAATCCCGTCTGTCGATCTTTGTAATTTTTTGCTCTTCCATTGCCAACTAAATCTCTAAATTCTTTCCGTATCGTATTGTAATGTCGTTTCATAGTGAATTTGCATACCCGTTGCTTTTGCGGCTGCATAATAATACATATAAGAATTCCCATCCCTCTATTCTGTCATTCCCGTTCATTTTTAAAGGCTTATGACGATACATTGCCAGATGCCTCTTTTGGTAAACAACCACTGGAACTGTGAAGTTCTCCGTCCCGAGAACAAACTGCCGAACTGAAGAGAGTTTGTGCCGACGTGCAGTACTCAATGAAGTGTCGCATTCTAAGTCGTATTGTACCGGGTACTTCGAGGAGGACCGAGCAAAGCCGAGACAGGCCAGGTATCGGCCCGCCCACCCTGCACGCGTGAAGCCTGGCACGCCGTGGCCGGCCCCGTTGTAAACGGTCTAGCGTGACTCGGTGCACTCGCCCCACTGCCTTCACGCCAGTTCCCCTGGCTCCGCTTCGGTCGTCTTCAGTTCGGGAGTGCCACCTAGCCACATCGCAAAACACCGTACCACTGATAAGCAAGCAGCGATGGATCCACAGACATACAATACCAGACTGGCAAAGATGCATTTTTTTACTCAAGCCTGACGTTTGGTAAGGTAAGATGGCGGCGGCAGCAAGTTTGTATATTGTACTACCAGGATTTTCCGAAACTAAATGACGCTGTAGCCTTTACTTGAATCATACATTGTAGAATACTGTTATGAGAAGAACATCAAGTTGCGTATACATGCGTTTAAAGCAGACGTTAGTTTTCATAAGAACATTCAAATGATTAAAGACACTTGTTCTCAACGATAAATAGCACGCTCTACTCATAGGAGCACTTTCATAAGCAGCATGCCATTCGAAGAAAAGCCAAAGTTGGTCAAAACTGGTTAAAAGCATATCATTAACTACATCTGTTGATACTAGGTTTATGCAACCCCTTACAATGTGCATAAACTATTTAACCATTGCCTGCATTTCACATAAGACAAACTGTAATGCAATTATTAAGGATTACATACAGCAAAAAAGCAAAAATACGTAACATATTTCTACTTATTATTGCATTGTGACATATTCCTTTCCTTGTATCTTCCGCCTGCTGAATGAAAAATTGCAACCAAACACGACGCATGTAATAACCATTTTGCCAAAACTCTAAAGGTAACATAAGTTTATCCCAGTTTCTTACGAATGTTTCGCCACTAAATAAACAGATTTTTAGACATCAAATGGCTCAAATGGCTCAAATGGCTCTGAGCACTATGGGACTTAACTTGCTAAGGTCATCGTCCCCTAGAACTTCGAACCTGCGACCGTAGCGGTCGCCCGGTTCCAGACTGTAGCGCCTACAACCGCTCGGCCACCTCGGCCGGCTTTTAGACATCCTTTGCGCTCGCCGCCATATTGCTATACTAAATGCTGGCTTCAGTAACACCAATGTTACTGTATGCGGTATTGTCAGTCTATTAATGGACTGTGGATGGATCAATTCGAGACGAGCCGCTGCGGCTCAATAGACTTCCATCACCGTACTGGACCTTCATTCTCCGATGGATTTCAATAGGTTCCGTACCTTCGCTGCTCAGAAAACGTATGATAGATCGCTCTTTTTCCTCGGTGCATGTCGCAACTGGGACAGCCATTTTGGACTGCTATTGTGGCCGCGTGACGGTTGTCTTTAGTATGCTGCCGCCTGTAGGGTATTCTTTAAATCACAGGTAACAGTACCGCCAACTTACACAACAAATGTGGATTTCTAATTACACTTTTAAGGTTTTCATTTGATTCCCCCTTGTAATTTAAGCGTTTGTACTTGTTTTTTGACGCCATCGACACTTTGGATACACGCAATGTGATTACAAAAGACATATTCCCATCTTTTTGTTCACAAAAATCATTTCCCATTAACAGCAGTGTTCTTGATCATGTGTTCTAACGGGCTCGACTACGGACTCGCTAAACTCATCATTATGCTCCTCCACATACACCGTAAAACCATCGATATCGTAACTTCATACTCAGAAGAACGATCATATGTGGCATCGTGCATAGAACGAGGACGAGTCAAAAAGTAAAAGTAATTTTCAAAAGGAAATTTTTTATTTGAATAACAACATTGCAAAGTAACATCGTTTCTCTACGTGTTATCTCCCACCCATTATCCACCACGTCCGCTTCTGTTGTTGAGTGGTCATCGTAGACAGCTGCCCTGCAGAGGATTCATGTCCGATTTCTTGTACTGCTAAGGATTTTTCCTTGCTGGGAAGACTGATACGGGATCCACTCATCCTCGTCATACCAAATGAGAAACTGTTTAACAGAATAGTAGTGGCTCCACGGTCTGGAAAGACAGCAAACGGCCGGGAGAGCGGTGTGCTGACCATGTGCCCTTCCACACTGCATTCGCGAGGCACAGTATGACGCAGTAGCCAGTAGACTTCCCCTGACACTGGACTCGCATTCGGGAGGACGACGGTTTAATCCTGCGTCCGGCCATACTGATTTAGGTTTTCCGTGATTTCCCTAAATCGCTCCAGGCAAATGCCGGGATGGTTCCTTTGAAAGGGCACGGCCGACTTCCTTCCCTAATCCGATGAGACCGATGACCTCGCTGTCTGGTCTCCTTCCCCAAACAACCCAACCCAACCCCAACTTCCCCTGAGCCTACAAATCCTGACGAGGAGCTCGTTTTATTGTGCATGAGGTCCACTTAGTGACAAGTTTCTTAATTCCGTCCTGGAAGAAGCTCTGTGCCATGGTGCATCGCCCCCACAACCTTGTCATCTGACGAACACTTGGATGCACGTAGGTTCAACAAAAAGGTGAAAAATATCATGGAACCAGGTCAGATCTGTACGCTGTGTGCTCAGGCGGTTCAAAATAAATATTTTAAATACGCCAGATTGCTTTTTCAGCCTTATTACGGCGGATGGATCCGTGGTCTAGGGTTACCCTCTTTGACCAGAAATCGAAACGTCCTTGGTCGGGGGATCGAAACGTCCTTGGTCGCGAGTTCGATACCTGTCACTGCTTAAATTTTCATCAATAATCAGCATTGGCGGCCGAAGACATCCGTCGTAAGAAGTCACCCTCATTCTACCAACTGCCTCCTCAAAGACAGCGGAGGAGCAGACAGAGGTTCAGGGCACTCTCTTTTCCTAGGGGTGTGCAACTGCCCTTAAAGACGGCGGAATCAGCAATGACCAACGGCATGAGGGTGTAATGGCAGTGGAAACCACTGCATTAAAAACATCTAACGTGTATCCACACGACATGTGGCCTGTAGTTGAAAAGGTGTCATGATGATCTCTCCATTGGCAAAAGATTCCGGAATAGTCCCCTATTTGGATACCTGGAAGGGCACTGCCAAGCAGGAGGTGACCAAGAGGAAAAATTTTGAATAACCAACGACAGGATAACGTTCTACGAGTCAGGACGTGAAATGTCAGAAGTTTGGACATGATAGAGAAGCTAGAAAATCTGAAAAGAGAAATGCAATGGCTCAGTCTAGACATAGGAGGGTCAGTGAAGTGAAATTGAAAGAAGACAACGATTTCTAGTCAGGTGAATATAGGGTAATATCAACAGCAGCAGAAAATGGTATAACGTGAGTAGGATTCATTGTCAATAGGAAGGTAGGACAGAGAGTGTGTTACAGTGAACAGTTCAGTGACAGGGTTGTTCTTATCAGAATCGACAGCAACCCAACACTGACAACAACAGCTCAGGTATGCATGCCGACGTCACAAGCTCCGGATGAAGAGATAGAGAAAGCAGATGAGGGTATTGAGAGGATAATACAGTACGTAAAGGGAGGTGAAAATCTAATAGTTAATGGGGGGACTAGAACACAGTTGTAGGGGAAGGAGTAGAAGAAAAGGTTGCAAGAGACTAGGGGCTTGGAGCAAGGAATGAGAGAGGAGAAAGCCTAATTGAGCTCTGTAATAAATTTCAGCTAGTAATAAAGAATAATCTGTTCAATAACCAAAAGAGGACGAAATATCCTTGGAAAATGACAAGGGATGCGGGAAGATTTCAGCTAGGCTACATCATGGTTAGACAGAGATTCCGGAATCAGATACTGGATTGTAAGATGTACCCAGGAGTGGATATAGATTCAGATCACAATGTAGTAGTGATGAAGAGTAGGCTGAACTTCAAGAGATTACTAAAGAATAATCAATATACAAAGAAGTGGAATATGGGACTACTACGGGATGGCAAGACACGCTTGAAGTTCTCTACGGCTATAAATCAGCAATAAGGAATAGCTCAGCAGGCGGTAGAGTTGAAGATGAATGGACTTCTCTAAAAAGGGCAATCACAGAAGTTGGAAAGAAAAAGGTAGGTGCAAGGAAGGTAACTGCGAAGAAACCATGGGTAACAGAAATACTTCAGTTGATCGATGAAAGAAGGAAATACAAAAATGTTCAGGGAAATTCAGGAATACAGAAATACAAGTCGCTGAGGGATGACGTAAATAGGAAGAGCAGGGAAGCAAATACGAAATAGCTGCATGAAGAACGTGAAGAAATCGAAAAAGAAATTACTGTCGGAAGGAGTGACTCAGCATACAAGAAAGTCAAAACAGCCGTCGGCGACATTAAAAATAAGGGTGGTAACATAAAGAGTGCAACTGAAATTCCATTGTTAAAAGTAGTGTAGAGGGCGGATACGTGGAAAGAGTACAATGAAAGCCTCCAAGAGGGGGCAGACCTGTCTGATGTGATAGAAGAAGAAACAGGAGTCGATTTAGAAGAGATTGGGGATCCAGTATTAGAATCAGAATTCAAAAGAGCTTTGGAGGACTTCAGATCAAATAAGGCAAAAGGCATAGTAACATTCCATCAGAATTTTTTAAACCATTGGGGAAAGTGGCAAAAAAACGGCTATTCACGTCGGTGTGCAGAATGTATTAGTCTGGTGACACACCATCTGACTTTCGGAAAAATATCATCCACACAATTCCGAAGACTACAAGAGCTGACAAGTGCGAGAATTATCGCATATGTTAGATGACGATCAGTTTGGCTTGGGGAAAGGTAAATACACCGTAGAGCCAACTCTGACGTTGCAGTTGATAATGGAAGCAAGACTAAAGAAAAATCAAGACACAGCCATAGGATTTGTCAACCTGAAAAAAGCGTTCGACCATGTAAAATGGTGCAACATTTTCGAAGTTCTGAGAAAAATAAGGGTAAGCTATAGAGAGAGACGGATAATATACAATATGTACAAAAGCCAAGAGGGAACGATATGACTGGGCGACCAAGAAGAAACGCTCAGATTAAAAAGGGTGTAGGACAGGGACGTAGTCTTTCGCCCCCTACTGTTCAATCTGTACATCGAAGAAGCAATGATGGAAATAAAGGAAAGGTTCAGGAGTGGTATTAAAATTCAAGGCGAAAGGATATCAACGACACGATTCGCCGATGACATTGTTATCCTGAGTGAAAGTGAAGACGAATTACGTGATCTGCTGAATGGAATGAACAGTATAATGAGTACAGAACATGGATTGAGAGGAAATCGAAGAAAAACGAAAGTAATGAGAAGTAGCAGAAACGAGAACAGCGAGAAACTTAACGTCAGGATTGATGGTCACGAAGTAGATGAAGTTAAGGAATTCGGCTAAATACGCAGCAGAATAACCAATGACGGACAGAGAAACGGGGACATCAAAAGCAGACTACCCCTGGAAAAAAGGGGATTCCTGGCCAAGAGAAGTCTGCTAGTATCAAACATAGGCCTTACTTCGAGGAAGAAATTTCTGAGAATGTACGTTCGGAGCGTAGCATTGTAAGGTAGTGAAACATGGACTGTAGGAAAAACGGAACAGAAGAGAATCGAAGCATTTAAGGTGCGGTGCTACAGACGAATTTTGAAAATTACGTGGACTGATAAAGTAAGGAATGAGGAGATTCTGCGCCGAATCGGAGAGGAAAGGAATATGTGGAAGACACTGACAGGATAACAGGACATCTGTTGACACCATGGAATGATTTCCATGGTGCTAGAGGGAGCTGTAGAGGGCAAAAACTGTAGAGGAAGACATAGATTGTAATAGATCCAGCAAATAATAGAGGACGTAGGTTGACAGTGCTACTCTGAGATGAAGAGGTTGGCACAGGAGAGGAATTCGTGGCTGTCCGCGTCAAACCAGTCAGAAGACTGATGACTCCACCAAAAAAAGAGGGGGTTATTATCCTGAAGTAAAATCATACCTTTTGAAAGCTTCCCTTTCTGTTCTGATTTTGGGCTGTTGATATCTCAATAGCTGACAGTATCTGTTAGTATTCGTTTTTTGATCTCTAGGAGTTTAATGAATCCACGGTGGACCTTTATACTTCAAATCACTGCATCATCAAATTTTCTTGCATTAGTTTGGATTCAAATGGTTCAAATGGCTCTGAGCATTATGGGACTTAACGTCTGAGGTCATCAGTCCCCTAGACTTAGAACTACTTAAACCTAACTAACCTAAGGACATCACACACATCCATGCCCGATGCAGGATTCGAACCTGCGACCGTAGCAGCAGCGCGGTTCCGGGCTGAAGCGCCTAGAATCGCTCGGCCACAACGGCCGGCGCATAATTTTGGATTCCTGACTTTTTGCTGTAGTGGAATATAACTATTTCCTCAACATGCTCTGCACTTACTCTGTGGTTCATAGTGATGGCCCCGTATCTCATCAATGATTACATCTCTTTCCTCCTGAAAACCTTTTAAATGTTACAAGTGTGTTTGTGTGTGTCGATTGACGTGATACACAACGAGGACAAATGTTACAATGGCTTAGAGATTTATGGACGACTGCAAGTACTGAAATGTGGATAATATTCAGCTGATGCGGATACCATAACGAATCTTTAGTTTAGCTGTGTCGTTGTTACTGTCCATTGTGCAAACGAATAGCTTCCCTTTGGAGGCAGTTACATGTGTACATTGTTTCCCTCTCATATTTCTGAACCGTACAATCTGCCTGTGATGGAGAAGCGGGTAACTCAGTAACAAAGATGAATGACGCAGTTTCTAGTAATGAAAGTGTTAGTGACGGAGGTCCACGAGTGAGGCATGGATCAGGATGGAAGTCACTTGATAGGTCGTTTTTGAACTTCTATCCGTGGTATTTATCAAAACAAGAGGTCTACAAGAAATACCCACGACTCCCGAAGACGTGAAATGTCATAAAAGACGGATCGGTGCTGTACTTTAATCATTTAATGTCTCAGTCACATGTATAAAGACAAGAATCGTCATTATATCTTGGGTGTCCTTACATCTTCACAGTGGGACAGAAGTTTGTGAGGCCTTTCCTCATGACGGCGGGACAGAGGTTTGTGTAGCTATTATGTTATTACTGTGATCATTTTCCACGTATGTTACATCGTTGCAGTCCTCTCCCAAGGCTCCTTTCAGTGCCACAGAAAAATTACATCGATTAATTTAAAAAATCTGATCCACCATGATAAATCGGCAGCTATAGAAGTTGAAAATTACTTTCTTACGTCAGAGAATTTGCAACAGTGTCCGCTAAAGATTAGGGAAAACCGTACATAGATGTATGTACTTGTTCTGGGGTGGCCTGACGTAGCTGCGTCCCCATGTATGACTCGGCGATTTAGACCATACACAGTACAAACCGAATATTATGTAAATAAAAATATCTGAAGTGGAATACACACTAAAATCAGTAAAAACCCGTTTCAGATGAGAATCAGTGAATCAGTGGAACATGTAAAGCTGATAGAAAATAACCAGCTGCAGGTATTAACTAATTTATGATATAATTCTACACACGAAACAGAACATACTCCAACAGAATGGCTAAAAGATACTTTTGTAATGATATCAAAAAAGTTTAATGTTAAAGAATTCTCCGAGCATAGATAAGCTTAATGTTGTGTATTTTAAATGTTTTCCCCAAAATCATTTACAATCTAATATACAAAAAACTAAAATATAATGAGAGCGAAAATCAGTTTGCTTTACGAAACGGTATGGGTACCAGGGAGCCCCTATCAGCAGTAAACATTTTAATACAAAAATACCCAGATGCGAAGCAAGATGTAGTGCTGGGATTCACTGATTTTTTTTTCAAGCCATCTACTCTTCTGACTGGTCTAACGCAGCCCTCCACGAACTCCTCTCCTGCGCCAGTTACGGCTTACGTCCTCAATTATTTGCTGGCTGTATTCCAATCTCTGTCTTCCTCTACAGTTTTTATCCTCTACAGCTCCCCCTAACACCACGGAAGTTACTTACTGATGTCCCAAAAGGTGTACTATTATCCTGTACTTTCAAATGGTTCAAAGAGCTCTGAGCACTATGGGACTTAACATCTGAGGTCATCAGTCCCCTAGAACTTAGAACTACTTAAAGCTAACTAATCTAAGGACATCACACACATCCATGTCCGAGGCAAGACACGAACCTGCGAACGTAGCAGTCGCGCGGTTCCGGACTGAGGCGCCTAGAACCGCTCGGTCACCACGGCCGGCCCTTCCCTTCGTCTAGTCAGTGTATTCCATATACGAGTGTATTGCTTTCCTCGCCAATTATGCGGAGAATCTCCTCATTTCTTGCCATGTCAGCCCACATAATTTTCAACATTCTTCTGTAGTATCACACCTCAAATGCTTCGATTCTCTTCTTTTCCCGTTTTCAAATGGTCCGCGTTTCACTACCATACAATACTGTGCTCCAAACGTACACGCAGACATTTCTTCCTCAAATTAGGGCCTATGTTTGATACTAGTTGACTTCCCTTGACAAGGAACGTCCTTTTTGCCAGTGCTAGCCTGATATTTATGTCCTCCGTTCTCCATTCATCATGCGTTACTTTGCTGCATAGTTAGCAGAATTCCTCAACTTCGTCTACTTCGTGATCAGCAATTCTGATGTTAAGTTTCTGCTGTTCTCATTTCTGCTACTTCTCATTACTTTCGTCTTTTTTTCGATTTACTCTCAATCCATTGTCTGTACGCATTAGGCTGTTCGTTCCACTCAACAGATCTTGTAATTCTTCTTCACTTTCACTGAGAATAGTATTGTCATCAGTGAATCACTGATATGCTTTAACCTTGAATTTTAATCCCACTCTTGAACGTTTCATTTATTGCTTCTTCGATCTATAGCATGAACAGTAGTGGCGAAAGGCTACATCCCTGTCTTACATCCTTTTTAATCCGAGCACTTCGTCTTGGTCGTTCAGTCTTATTGTTCACTCTTGATACTTGTAAATATTGCTTTTATACCAGTCTTTCCCTAAAGGTTACCCCTATTTTCATCCGAATTTCGAACATCTTGCACCATTTACATTGTCGAACACATCTTGATTTATCTTCAGTCTTGCCTCCATGATCAACCGCAACCTTCAAACTGCCTCTGGTTTCTTTACCTTTCCTAAAGCCACACTAATCATCATCTAATAGAGCCTCAATTTTCTTTCCATTCGTCAGTATATTATTCTTATCAACAACTTGGATGCATCAGCTGTTAAGCTGATTGTGCTATAATTCTCGCATTTGTCGGGTCTTGCTATCTTCGGAATTGTGTCTATGATGTTTTTCCGAAAGGCTCATGGCATATAGCCAGTCTTATACATTCTATACACCAACGTGAATAGTCGTTTTGTTGCCATTCCCCTCAATGATTTCAGAAATTCCGATGGAATGTTATCTATCTCTACTGCCTTGTATGACCTTAAGTCTTCGAAAGATCTTTGAAATCCTGATTTTAATATTGTATCCACTATCTCTTCGCTGACGGCTCCTGTTTCTTTTTCCAACATGTCACCTGATAAGTCCTCCCCCTCAGACAGGCGTTCAATGTACTGTTTCCACATATCCGCTCTTTTCTCTGCATTCAACAGTGGAACTACCAGTGCGCACTTAATGATACCACCCTCGCTTTGTAATGTCATCGAAGGTTGTTCTTACTTTTCTGTGTGCATGTATGTATTTTTCCATTTCCTCACATTTTTCATGCAACCATTTCGCATTGTCTTCCATGTACTTCCTATTTATTTCATTCCAAAATGACTCTTATTTCTGTAATCCTGAATTTCCCTAAACATATTTGTACTTCTTTCCTTCATTGATCAACTGAAGTATTTCTCTGTTACCCACTGCTTCTTCGCAGTTACCTTCCTTACACCTAATTTTTCGTTTCCAACTTCAGTGATTGCCATCTTTACGCTTTTAGAGACGTCAGTTCCTCTTGAAATGAACTGTAGCTATAGCCTCAGAGACCTTCAAGAGTATTTCTTCATTCCTTAGTACTTCCGTATCTCACAATTTTTCACACTGATTCTTCCTGACTACTTTCTTAAACTTCAGCCTACTCTTCGTCACTACTAAGTTAATCTTTGTCTAGTTCTGCTCTTTGGTACGTCTTACAAGCCTGTACCTGATTTCAGAACCTCTGCCTGACCATAATGTAATCTAACTGAAGTCTTCCCATATTTCCCGGGCTTTTCGAGGTATAGCTCCACCTCTTGTGATTCTTGAACAGAGTGTTCGCTATTACTAGCTGAAATTTACTGCGCAGGTCAATTAGTCTTTATCCTCTCTCTTTCCTACTACCAGGCCCCTGTAACGCTTTCTTCTACTCCTACCCCTACAACTGCATTCCAATCCCCCCGACTGGTAGATTTTCATATCCCTTACCGTACTGCATTACCCGTTGAGTATCCGCATATACTGTCTCTATGTCTTCCTCTTCTGCTTACAACTTCGGCATATATACCCAAACTATCGTTGTCGGTGTTGGTTTCTGTCAATCCTGATGAGAAGAGCCCTATCACTGATTACTGATCAAGAAAATTATTTTGATAAATGCTACATGATGAACTAGTGAGCTTACTGGAAGAAAGTGAAATCGACTGGGAGGATACTAGACTAATTAAAAATTTATGCTGGCAACAGACCGCTATTATCAGATGCGACGCAGAGACAGGAGGAAATGTTTAGATAATGCGCGGAGTAAGATAATATTGTGTTCTGTCCCCGCTTCTGCATAACTATTATGCGGAGGGAATCTTAGGCAGTCTTAAACACAGAAATAGGTATAAAGGTCTATGGAAAACTGATTAATAATATATGCTACACGGACGAAGCACTAGTATTAGCAGCACATGTAACACAGCTCTAGACACTACTTTCAGAATTTAGTGGAGTCAGTAAAGCAAAGCGAATTAAATGAATATTAGCAAAACTGCAAAGACCTCATCAGGTACTAGTATTAACAACGTATTCATTTAAAGGATATCAAAATATAAATATCTAGGTACTTGGATCAGATCACATCCAAGAAATCGTTTGAACAACTAGAGCTTCATTTTTTGAGGTTGAATAACAAGTAAACTGGATTTGCTCTACTCAAGAACTTAAAGAAGAAAATTACACAAAATAACAAAATTCTCAGAAATCAGATAAAAGCAGTATTTTGGCTAGACGAAAGTTATTATGTTGAGAAAGTGAACAACTTCTGACACCCAACTCCTACCATATCTTCACCAAAGATCCCACCAAAATCTTTAACAAAGAAATCAAAAATTTAACGAAGACCTACAGAAACATAATATCTAAACATGAAGCTAAATATGTCGTCAGTTTGAACCCAGTAGCTCCTAAACTGTGTGGACTCCTCAAAATACACAAGAAAGGCCAACCTTTATGACTTCTTGTACCAACCTACACTTCACAAAACTACAAAATTACCAAAGAGTTACATTTCTGTAACGAAACTATGATAAAATTTAAATCTAAGTTTTGAACTGTAAATCCGTGGACTTGGTTTACAAAATTAGAGACTTTCCTATTCCACATAGTGCAAAACTAGCATCTTTTGATATTATTAGCTTCTTTAGCAACATACCAATCAAAGAATGCCTCGATATTTTGACAGAACTACTATACACAGTGGATGTCAACCCTGTTCGAGCAGAAGACCATTCAGACATGTTTACAATAAAATTATTTTCAGTTCTAAGATACTCTATACAAAGAACTAGATGGTTTGGTAATCTGGTCTCCCCTCGGTCCTCTTCTAGCAGAAATGTTCATGGACAATTATCAATTACCAGTTCCTACATAATGAATGACTACATTAAGTATTGGTACAGATCCGTAGATCATGTACTGTTTCTGCGGACTGCACCAACAGGCAACTGAACATATTCCTAGACCATCTAAACTCACAACACAAAAATATACAGTTCACCATCGAGATTGGTGAAAAATCCATTAAATTGTTAGAACTCGACGTAGATATCATTACAAATACACAGACAGTCAACTCTCATTTTATAACGCCCAATAACACGTAAACATGGTACCTTCCATTCCATGGTACATTGTCTTACATCCATATCAATGTCACAATTAAACGCCGTTAAATGTATTGCACGTAACAGTGGCCAAACACCTGACTTATATAGCAACTTCCTACACAAGAAACAAAGAAGAAAAATGTCGCCCTATGTGATTGCCCCCTCAGCAGCATCAGTCACATCTAAAACCAAATGGTGCACTATACCGTATTTACGGAAGCTATCCGTCAAATTAGCCAAAGCTTTCAAATCCTGCAATTACAAGAATTCATTTTATGTAAGAGTCACTAGAGTTCATATCTCATTCTACAGCAAGGGCAAAACAGATTTATTAAGTAAGAGTGGCGTTTACAAAATCACTTGCAATGACTGCAACAAACTGTATATTGGTCAAACAGGCAGAGCTATAGCAACTAGGCTGATTGAACACGAACGGATGTGGAGAGCACATTAAGTCAGATTCCACCTTCGCCGAACATGTGCTGATCTGAGGACACAGATACCAAGTCCACAAAGAAGTGCTACATATAGCCAACAAATGAAAGAAAACTAAGTCTCTTCGAAGTACTTGAGATAAACAAACATTTAATTCAAAATCTCCAGCTGGTTCTAAATGATCTATAACAGCTGAGCACATTCCCACTTTTAAGCTTCACATGGTGGAATCAACCAGCCAGTTACCCACAGACCGACACAATGACACACACTACTGCACAAAATTATAACGCAATAAAATTTCATATTCCTTACCTTACCTACCTCACAAACTTCAACGTTATTATAACATAACTTGTGATACAGTAATACAGTTTATTGTAATAAAGTACTGTGCGTAATATTGTCCATTGCGTAAACTGTAATTTACAATGTAAAAAATGTTTGTTGCACAACATGAATGACTAGTTCTCAGACAGCTCTCAACCAATGTCACAACCTCTCAGTCCATCACGATAGCTGAGTGGTCAGCGTGACGGATTGCCGACCTGATCGGGTTCGATTCCCGGCTGGGTCGGAGATTTTCTCCGCTCAGGGACTCATCATCATTTCATCCGCATCCGGAGCGCAGGTCGCCAAATGTGGCGTCGAATGTAATAACACCTGCACCAAGGCGGCCGGACCTGCCCAGCATGGGGCCTCCCGGCCAATGACGCCAAACGCTCATTTCCATTTCCACAACCTCACAAACTATAGCATTACAACCATATAACCTGTAATATTGAGGTATTGTGTATTTTAATTATTTATTGTGTTTAATAAAGTTCATTGCGCAAATTGTAATTTACAGTGTTAAAAACATGTCTGGGGCACAGCACAACTGAAGAGTGCTTAGTTTGGCAGTTTCTCAACTAATGTCACGACCTCACAAATTATAACCATGTAACCTGTAATAGGCGGCCGCTGTGGCAGAGCTGTTCTAGGCGCTTCAGTCAGAAACCACGAGACTACTACGGTCGCAGGTTTGAATCCAGCCTCGGGCATGGATGTGTGTGATGTCCTTAGTTTAGTTAGGCCTAAGTAGTTCTGAGTTCTTGGGGACTGATGACCTCAGATGTTAAGTCCCATAGTGCTCAGAGCCATCTGAACCATTTTTTTGTTAAGTCCGATAGTGCTCAGAGCCATTTGAACCATTTGAATTTAACCTGTAATATTGTGTAGTTTACTTATTTTTTTTAAATTTAATATGGCCCATTGCTAAAAGTGTAATTTACAACGTTGAGAAAAATGCTTGGCGCACAAACGTCTGTGCAAGTGGATTGTATTTTTGCTTATAATGTTTGATTACTTAAGTACTAACGCCCCTTGCGGACGCTAGTCAGCTGTTTCCTGAAAATGGTCCAACAAGCCGAAAATTAGTCAGAAATAAACAAATAGAAACAATGTACTTGTTATCAAGCCTTAAATATCGAATTGGTGTACTAAGAAGTGACGGAAGAATCCAGAAAGAAGAGTTGCCTTTAAGACGAGACTGCTTTTTACCAAATGTAATGTAAAATTGCAACCAACCCCGCAAATGCGCATATATGATGTAATCCAGTACTTTTATACGGATTGGGGGCATGGAGAATTCACAATAAAAATAAGAAGAGTATGGCTGTATCGACGGCTGGCAACGCCAATAAGAACGTTCGAAGGCGAATCAATAAGGATAATAAATTGGGAAATACAATCAAATCCAAAATATTAGAGTATTTAGGCTATACCATGAGAGGAGATGATACAATATTCAGCAACTGATAATGGAGGGAAAAGTTGTAAGGAAATAATAAGTAGGAAGAAGAATATGACAGCTACAGACTTCGATAGAGTGCTTTGGACGCGCTTCTCCACAGCTGTTTCGATCTGCAAAATCAGAAACAAGGGTACCCATAATGATAGCCGACATCCGAAGAGAGACGGCACCTTAAGAAGAAGAAAATTTTGTTCAGTTTCTATTTTCCACTAGCTGTGGTTTCTTCATGTCGACGCCCGGTGAATGGCAATGAATGGCGCAGCGTTATCGGGCAGGAAAGGTTCGACGCAACAGGAAGATCGCGGAAACTTTGTCCGGCGAGCGGAAACTGAGTTGCGGATGCGGGCGACGCGTCTCCGCTGTTGCGACGGACTGCCCGGCTGGCGACGCCGCGACGCCACCGCTGGTTATCTTTCGTCGACGCGCTGCGATGAATGAAGAGCGCCGGGACAAGCTTTCTATCATTGTCATCATCATCCTCATCTTCTAAAGGCTGTGGCAAAACGAAAGCCGAAGTTTTAAATTTCGCGTTTAAGAAATCGTTCATGCAAAAGAATCGTCGTTTGAACATCGCATACAGTCCCCTACGGAAGACATAGTAATAAGCATCCCTGGCCTAGAGATACAAGTAGTTGAAAACAAATAAGTCGCCAGGTCCGGACGGAATCCCAGTTTACAAAGAGTTGCGCTACGGCTAGCTAAAGCTGCATGCCCTCGGGATAAATTACGGCCCTAGTTTCCCCTTGCTTTCAGCCGTTCGCAGTACTAGCGCAGCAAGGTCGTTTTGGTTAGTGCTGCAAGGCCAGATCAGTCAATCATCCAGACAGTTGCCCCCGCAACTTCCTAAAAGGCTGCTGCCCCTCTTCAGGAATTGAATAGAATTGGGGAGAAGAGGAGTCTGTGGCACAACTTGACTAGAAGAAGGGATCGGTTGGTAGGACATGTTCTGAGGCGTCATGGGATCACCAATTAAGTATTTGAGGGCAGCGTGGAGGGTAAAAATCGTAGAGGGAGACCAAGAGATGAATACACTAAGCTGATTCAGAAGAATGTAGGCTGCAGTACGTACTGAGAGATGAAGAAGTTTGCACAGGATACAGTAGCATGGAGAGCTGCATCAAACCACTCTCAGGACTGAAGAACACAACAACAACAACGCTACGGCATTGGCACCTTACTTAGCTTGCGTTTATCGCGAATCCCTCGCCCAGCACAAAGTCACAAGCGAAGGGAAAAAAGAGCAGGTGATTCCTATATACAAGAAGGGTAAAAGAACGGACCAGCAAAATTTCAGACCAATATCCTTAAAATCTGTTTTCCTGCAGAATTCTAGAGCATATTCTGAGTTCGAATATAATAAATTTCCTTGAGAGGGAACACAATATGTTGTCCTCGACAGTGCGCGTTCATCAGAGACAAGGGTGTAGTCAGGAGTGCCCCAGTGTGATTGGACGGCTATCATTTTCTACATACATAAATGATCTGGCTGACATGACGGGCAGTAATCTGCGGTTGTTCCCTGATGATGCTGTGGTGTACAGGAAGGTGTCGAAGTTGAGTGACTTGTAAGTAGGCTGTTTAGGTTTTTATGTAGGTGACGCCGCGTAGCGCTCTGTATTAAAATCGCTGACTGTGCTGTGAGCAGTCTGTGACTGTTTGGACTCATTGTTGGAATATTCGCTAGTGTTGTGTTGGGCTGTTGGGTGGGAACAGCGCGTAGCGTTGGGCAGTTGGAGGTGAGCCGCCAGCAGTGGTGGATGTGGAGAGAGAGATGCCAGAGTTTTCAGAGGTTACTATGAGCGGACGATCTGGACGTGTGTCCGTCAGAAAAAGGAAATTTGTAAGAGTGGATGTCATGAACTGATATGACTTTTGAACACTATTACGGTAAATACATTATTTGTTTTCTACCAAAATCTTTCATTTGCTAACAAGGCCTTCAGTTGTTAGAATCTTTTATTTAGCCGGCAGTATTGGCGCTCGCTGTATTACAGTTGTTCGAGTAACGAAGATTTTTGTGAGGTAAGTGATTCATGAAAGGTATAGGTTATTGTTAGTCAGGGCCATTCTTTTGTAGGGATTATTGAAAGTCAGATTGCGTTGCGCTAAAAATAGTGTGTGTCAGTTTAGTGATGATCAGAATAAGTAAAGAGAGAACTGTCTGAGTACGTTCACTTTTGCACAGCTGTTTAAAAATCAAATAACGTAAGAGCTTTTCCAGCACTATCACTCTTTACATACAAAGGGGAAGTTTCAGACTTTAGGAGGATGCAGGATGACTTAGACAGAATTTCTAATTAGTGTGATGAATGGCATATGGCCCTAAAAGTAGTAAAATGTAAGTGAATGCGGATGAGTATGAAAAAAAATCAGTAAAGTTGGGATATAGCAATAGTAGCGTCCTGCTTGATACAATCACGTCGTTTAAATATCTGGGCGTAACTTAGCAAAGTGACATGAAACATGGGACGACCATGTGAGGATTGCGGTAGGGAAGGTGAATGGTCGACTTCGGTTTACTGGGAGGATATTAGCAAAGTATTTTATTCATCAGTAAAGGAGACTGGATATAGGGCTCTAGTGCATGTTCTTGAGTACTGCTCGTGAGTTTGGGATACGTACCACGTAGCATTACCGACAGGTTCGACCAACACGTGAGTGTTACGAAGATGCCTCGGGAACTCAAATGGGAATCTCTAGAAGACTACGTTCTTTTCGAGGAGCACTACTGAGAATATTTAGAGAACCGGCATTTGAAGCTGACTGCCGAATGGTTCTGCTGCCGCCAACGTATATTTCGCGTAGGGTGCACGAAGATAAAATATGAGAAATTAGGGCTTATATGGAGGCAGATAGTAATTTTTTCCTCTCTCTATTTGCGATTGGAACAGGAAAGGGAATTAGTAGTGTTAGTATAAGGCACCCGTCCGCCACGCACCGAACAGTAGCTCGCAGAGTATGTATGCAGCCGTAGATGTAGATGTAGACTTGTTGCTGTCCTCTTCATTTCTCGATAATTCTGGCACTTTCTTACTTCTAACAGATCGACTACTTTCTTTTTTGGTCTCCTCTTGGTTTTCATTCCTACAATTTTCGCTCCCAATACATCGGTTGAAAACTTGTTCGGTCTCAATAAATATCAGAAAGGTTTTGTGTTTTTTTATTTGGATACCTGCTATGATGTTTCCCTATTCATCGGTCTCTTTCCGAATATCTTCATTGGACATTATTTTTGTGCTGCTAGTCCTCGTTGGCTTTCTCCAAAGCCACGTTTTCGTCACTTCTAAGCGCTCTCTCACTGTCTTCAACAGCGTTCGGCTTTCACAGCTATACAGGACTACACTTCAGATGAACGTCATCAGTACTTTCTTTCCCCCCTCCTTTTGTATCTGAGCAGTGACTCGTACAGCCATCAACTTACTTAAAATACAGATACAGTGAAAAGCCAAAGAAACTGGTACACCTGCCTAATATCGTGTAGGGCCCCCTGCGTGCATGCAGAAGGGCCACAACACGACGTGGCATGGACACGACTAATGTCTGAAGTAGTGCTGGATGGAGCTGACGCCATAAATCCTGCACGGCTGTCCATAAATCCGTAAGAGTACGAGGATTGAAGATCTCTTCTAAAGAGCACATTGCAAAACATCCTATATATGAGAATGAGATTTGCACTCTGCAGCGGAGTGTGCGCCGATATGAAACTTCCTGGCAGATTAAAGCTGTGTGCCCGACCGAGACTCGAACTCGGGACCTTTGCCTTTCGCGGGCAGAAGTAAAGCTGTGAGTACCGGGCGTGAGTCGTGATACGGTAGCTCAGTTGGTAGAGCACTCGCCCGCGAAAGGCAAAGGTCCCGAGTTCGAGTCTCGGTCGGGCACACAGTTTTAATCTGCCAGGAAGTTTCATCCTATATATGCTCAATAATGTTCACGTGTGGGGAGTCTGGCGGCCAGCGGAATTGTTTAAACTCAGAACAGCGTTCCTGTAGCCACTCGGTAGCAATACTGGACGTGTGAAGTGCCGCAATGTCTTGCTGGAACTGCCCAAGTCCGTCGGAATGCACAATGGACGTGAATGGATGCAGGTGATCAGACAGGATGCTTACGTACCCGTCACCTGTCAGAGTCGTATCTAGACGTAGCAGGGGTCCCATATCACTCCAACTGCGTGCCCTTCATAACGTTCCAGAGCCTCCTCCAGCTTGAACAGTCACCTACTGACATGCAGAGCCCATAGATTCATGAGGTTGTCTCCATACCCGTACACGTCCATCCGCTCTATACAATTTGAAAAGAAACTCGTCTGACCAGGCAGCATTTTTCCTGTCATCAAAAGTCCAAAGTCGGTGTTGATGAGCCCAGGCGAGGCTTAAAGCTTAGTGTCGTGCAGTCATCAAGGATACACGAGTGGGCTTTCCGCTCCGAAAGCCGATATAGATGATGTTTCGTTGAATGGTTTTCCACGATGACACTTGTTGATGGCCCAGCATTGAAATCTGCAACAATTTGCGGAAGGGTTGCACTTCTGTCATGCTGAACGATTCTCTTAAGCCGTTGTTGGACCCGTTCTTGTAGGATATTTTTCCGGCCGCAGCGATGTCGGAGATCTGATGTTTTACCGGATTCCTGATATTCAAGGTACATTCGTGAAACGGTCGTACAGGAAAATCCCCTGTTCATCGTTACCTTGGAGATGCTGTGTCCCATCGCTCGTGCGGCGACTATAACACCACGTTCAGACTCGCTTAAATCTGGATAATCTGGCATTGTGACAGCAGTAACCAATCTAACAACTGCGCCACACACTTGGTGTCTTATATAGGCGTTGCCGATCGCAGCACCTTATTCTGCCTGTTTACACATGTCTGTATTTGAAACGCTTGTATATACCACTTTCTTTGCGCTACAGTGTAGTATGCGATCGATATTCAGCAGGCACACACACAAGTGTAAAAATATTAACTTAATAACATTGCTGTAAACGTACGCAGCTAGACAGTAATGTTCATTGTAAGGCAAGAAAACGACGCATCACGAAGGAATTACCTGAATGCAACAGAAATCGGTAGATGTGATATACATGCAGAGACAAACAGTTGATTGTAATTTCAGAATAACTGGATCCTTTATTAAAGAGAAAGAGCTTCTCAATTTGAGATTGTTAGTAACGCATTGGTCCAACCTCTGGCCCTTAAGCAAGAAGTCGGCTGGCATTTATTGATACAGTTGTTGCATGTCCTCCTGAGGGATATCAGGCCTAATTCTGTCCAACTGGCGCGATAGATCGTCAAAATCCTGAGCTGGCTGGAGGGCCTTGCCCTTAATGCTTCAAACGTTCTCAGTTGGGGAAAGATCTGGTGGCCTTGCTGGCCAAAGTAACGTTTTGCAGGCACGAAGGCAAGCAGTAGAAAATCTCTCCGTGTGCGGGCGGGAGGGGATTATCTTCTTGAAATGTAAACCAAGGAGGGCATTCCATTAAGGGTAACAAAACGGAGCATAGAATGTCGTCATCGTATCGCTGTGCTGTAAGGGTGCTGCGGATGACAAACAAAGGGGTCGTACTATGAAGAGAAATGGCACCCCAGACCATCATTTCTCGTTGTCGGGCTGTATGGCGGGCGACAGTCAGGTTGGTGTCCCACCACTGTTATGGGCGTATCAGATAGATCTTCGGCGTGGAAACTCATTTACTGGAGTAGAATTGTCTTTAGTGATGAGTTTCAATTCGAAATGAGCCCAGATAATGTGCGAGGACACCGAATAACTATCAGTCCATTCCAAACTGAATAACTGTCCACATAAGGGCCAAAGGTGGACCAATGCATTACTGACTTACTGTTGAATAAATGTCCGGCGCGATAGCTGAATGGTCATCGTGAGGGACTGCCGTCCTAAGGGGCCCGGGTTCGATTCCTGGCTGGGTCGGGAATTTGCTCCACTTAGGGACTCGGTGTGTGTTGTATTCATCCTCATTTCATTCCCATCCGGCGCGCACGTCGCCCAATGTGACGTCGAATGCAATAAGACCTGCACCAAGGTGGCCAGACCTGCCCTGTAAGGGGCCTTCAGGGCAATGATGCCAAACGCTCATTTCCATTTCTTGAATAAATCATGCAGTTTTTCTGAAATTGTAATCATTTGAAACTTCCAGGCAGATTAAAACTGTGTGCCAGACCGAGGCTCGAAGTCGGGACTTTTGCCTTTCGCCGGGAAGTAAGTGCTCTACCAAATGAGCTACCCAAGCATGACTCATGCCCCATCCTCACAGCTTTACTTCTGCCAGATGTAAGACGTCATGGTCTCCTGACCTTCATTGCTTACATATTCCGCCCTCACAATCATATTCCGCACATCAAGATGCTTCATTCGAACCCAAACTAGATAAGATAAAGTCAGTGTTGTATGAATTCATGTAAACGATATGCAATTAACAAGTAAGTGCACCGTGTTGAAATACTCGAGACTGGGGTACACACATACATTCCAGACACGACGGTCACAAAAGCTTTTAGTTCGGGAGAGAAACTGCACAACGGGACGCCAGGCCCTTCAGAGGATGACCCAGCCTATGTCCACCGGTGACCGCTCGTGTAGCGGACAGCGTGAGCCCGAGTGAAAGGGGGGAACAACCCCGTGTTCAGCTTAAAAGCAAATTCCGCTACATTGTGTGGGAGCAGCCAGCCTACGCATTCTTTACACATAGCATGCAGTTTGAGAGATTTTCACAGGGAGACAGCAAACGCTAAACGCCAATGCTACAGGTTTCCAGATAGGTCGCCTTAAACGAAACGTCATTCTCCCGTTTTAGAAGAGCAATGCTGATTGGCAGACGATATTTCTGACGCCTTGAGCTGAAGGAATAATGGAAGAGACCGAAAGATACACCCCTTTTCTTCTGGCGTGGAGAGGCGCCGCTCTTGGAGCGAGGAACAAGTCTCTCCTCAGTACTTCACTGGGAGAGCACCTCTGTCGAGAGCGAATCGAAGGGCGACTCTATATTGAGTCCTTGCGATTAAGCGTTGTTCACTGTGTTGGCCGACACACTTATTGTGCGGTGTGAATGGACAGAGTTATAGTTAAACGCCTGTGAGCGAATTTTGAGTGGCATCGCGGTGGACTGGTTATCTGACCAGTGTACCACACCAATAGTTAGACTAGGGGCGAATAGGAATCCTTGTCTTCATCGAGGCATAGGGAGAGTTTGATTGGCGAAGGTCAATCCAGATAGAACGAGAGTTATCTTATTTGCCAGCAGCAAGCGGCGCAGACAGCAGTCATTGCATCTTACGGTATTGTGCGCTACAGCTATTGCAAGCCCCATATTTCCTTCACAACAGTACACTTCACTGCATTTCACACGCGACACCCTCGACTGTACCTAGCAACTTTCTAGAGGATAATTATTCAAGTTGAGTAGGCGCGCCTCTCAGCCATTCTGCCAAGTCAATAACAATCTTAAATTTTGTATAGAAATTTCATTAGCGAATCCTATCCTTGAGAGGTAACTTCACATTCCGAAAAGAACCAGGATATAACTTGTTCAATTCATAACTAAAAGTGCCACTGTGATTTCTCAGAATTTTTGCAAATTAAATAATAACTTTCGTTAGTTTCATGTTTTTCTTACACTAACTAGCACTACTCCAGTACCCAAGTATCCCACTAGTTACGTAAAAAATTTTGTAAATTTTTGTGTCATTTCCTTACAGTGGACGACTCCAGAAGATATTAATTGCTGAAAGTTTTTCAGGCATTTCTCCTTAGAACGTTAGGAGCGTCTGTCTGACTTCTGTAGTAGTGTGGGGATGGAAATTGCATCTTGCAGGAGCCACAGGGTAAAGGGTACATCTCAGATTAATCCGTTGCGCAGAATAACAGATCAACCCCATACCTCAGACAGTTTCTCGTCTGCTACCTTCCAAACTTAACAGAAGCTCTCCTGCGAACCTTGCAGAACTAGCATTCCTGGAAGAAAGGATATTGCAGAGACGGGACGTGAGTCGTGCTTGGGTAGCTCAGTTTGTCGCCGGTACGGTAGCTCAGCGTGTTCGGTCAGAGGGCTGCTCGCCCTCTGTAATAAAGAAACTGAGTAAAGGAATCAGCGATCAGCTTGAACAGATGTCATGTGACGTCCGCCCAGACCAACCGCAACGAACAGTACCGAACAAAATGCACAAAAAAAGTTGGTACAGCACTTGCCGCGAAAGGCAAAGGTCCCGAGTTTGAATCTCGGTCCAGTTCACAGTTTTAATCTGCCAGCACGTTTCATATCAGTGCACACTCCGCTGCAGAGTGAAAATCTCATTCTTGAAATCATTCGTTTGTATGTACATGTTCATCAGATCTACTGATTTCCGTCCCATTCGGATAATTCCTTCGTGTCTTTTTTTGTCTTAGACTGCTGGCCATGAAAACTGTGTCCATTCATCGTAGAAGGAAGTATGCATCATTAAATTTATAGGTCAATTGGTTTTATACTGTGCACAAAATTAAGAATACAGAGCTGCCATTTCAGGCAGCGAAAATGGCTCTAACCAGGCTGGTCTTCAAGTTGAAATGAGGTTGGATGAGAGATAAGTCGTTCCATCCAGCTTCACCTCTATACCAGAAGTCATCTGTCGTAATGGCTGGCGAGTGTTAGCGTGCTAGGCTGTCGCCAAACCATGACCAGATGTTTCCAGTAGGTGAGAAATCTGGAGAATGCCCTGCTGGGTCGGGCAGCAGTCAAACTCCCTCTGTATCGAGGAACGTCGGGACATCACGCAAAATGTATGGTCTTGTAATTTCTTCATGTACGTGTCCACAGCGTCAATGTATCGCCTAAACTGTCAGTTTTATTTCTTTAATACACTATGCTTATTCATTACATTAGACCATTATCAAATGTATGATACTGGTGATGTATGTGTTATATTTTATGTGGTCTTGTGTTAATTTATTGAAGGATAACGTCACAGCGATCTCCGAGGTAGTTCTGAGCCACCGTCCTTAACACGTAACAAATGTAACGGCTCCTGTCCCAATCACTGGTTATGCAACCAAAGGTAATCGTGTCGTGTGCACATTGGTACCCCTTGTTATCATACCAAGTGCTAGGCCCGGATGGTGAAGATGCAGTGGCAATTTGTACTTTTTTTTTACCAATGTACTACAAGGTGGTGGTCTCTAGCCTTTTGGTTTATAAGTGTAGCAACCGTAACTAAATTGGGTATATTAATTTTGCGTATATAAATTGAACTGATTAAATATATTTAAATTTTATGATTAATTGTTTAACACTGCGAGGAATAAAAAAATGGAATAAAATATTAGCGGAATCAGTAGCAGTGGAAATCGAACCAAGGGCAACAAATAATTACTAGTCTATTTTTGAGAGGCTTCCATTCTCCCCTCACAGCCCACTATACACTCGCCAAAAGTTGCCTTCCTCATCTCTAGCACATAGGGCATAATTTCCCGAATTATCACTCGTCGCGAAAATAAAATTCGACGCTTGGCATTGTCACATGTTTTTTCCATATATGCCTTAAATTGTAAACCCAAACTGAAGTAGTAAATTAAGATAAAATAAATAACAGATTGCCGCTTCCAATGGCAAGAGTTTTTGTTTTGACACAGCTCCAAAAAGTCAAAATAGTGACAGAAAAATTATTACAAATATTCATTCAAAAACAGTTCCACAACTTAGAAAATTATGCGCTGGTCGTAATGTATTGTTTGTAAGGAAGCTACATGCCTTTCGATAAATGAAACAAATTCGTCGCTGGAGGAGCAGTTATTATTTCGACGTGGCCATAGAGCCGTTATCGCAATCGTTCCTCAGAAACCTCCCATACTCTTCATTTGCGCAATTCACCAAATCCAGTTTCTAAGAAAAATATTGACCTGGTGCTGTAAGCAACGTAGCACTCGTAGTTCCGGAAGTGATGACGTCACATCACATCATGCACAGTCGAAAACAGACAGCTGCGTTCCTTCTCTGAGGTGATCGTTGAGCAGCTGACCATCGTTTCGGCATTCGACACTGGTTTCCAGTTATTGCGTACAGAGCGCTACGAAACATGTTTTCGTCCGTTTTATTTACGTACCAGCAAGCATTTGAAGAGAAATGGCGTAATTTTACAGAGATTTAGGCTCGTATTCGAAGAGAAATGGCATAATTTTACTGCGATATTTGAAGTGTGCTGTAGCACATTAGCAGGTGACAACAGGCCGCCACTGCGACGACTCCAGCAGCCTGGCAACATTCGTTCTTCTAGGAGTCTCCACATACGGATACATCCATCCTGAAGCCGTGTGTACAAGCGGAAATTGTGTGAAAAGATGACGCGATGCCGGTTCCGCTTCCGCATTTCTCAGCAGCCGCATCCAGGGCAGGGGTTCCCAAACGTTTCCTCTGACTGACCGCTTTGGGACTCCTGGTACTTCGATAGGAAACCTTGTTTATTTTGAAGGTACTAACATTTTAACAAATGAGGAAAACAATTTTATTCTGTGATTATTTCAATTTTAAACCTTAACTAATAACATAGAAATCATCATAAAATTAAAGAAAACCAGTTAGTATCGTCAAAATGTCGAAAGAAAGGAACGCCTTGTTATTTATAGATTTCGGCGGAATACTCATTCACTTCCCGCGGAAAGCACAGTGTTCTGTGAAACACAGTTTGGGAAACCCTGGTGTAGGGCAGCCGCTACAATGATTGCTGTGTTAACAGTCCGTGGTGCTCCAAAAGTAGCCACACAGAAAGTGTAGATAACTGTCTTGCTTCAAACAAACAAACAAACCCATTCCCTGGCTCAAGGAATATGACGTAACCATACGATCCTGTACGACTGAGCGAACTATATTGTGTCCTCTCGTGTGTTAGTCCGACGGGACTGTTGAGTATGGCCCTCCTGAACCCTTCGATTCCATATTCGCATGGCAGAAATAGTATCCAACCAACGTAAGCAGCAATATCGCGGAACAATATACCGCAATGTCGATATACCAGTTTGTTGCAATCTAAATTTAACTACTCACAGAGGTCGAATGGCAGCAGAACTTGTACATATGCTAATGCATTAATGCGGAACCGATTTACCCTGGAAAAAATTAGTTATAGTTTTGGCCACCAACTGCAAATATGGCTCTCGATATGTATTGGAACAGGAACGGGACGTGGACAGAAAAAGTTCAAAACAGTGAGAAAGGCATAATGTAGATTTTATTATTAACTGTTTCTTACACAAGTAGTTCATTATGAACACCAGAGAGATCGACGAGATGCTAGAGCGTTAGAAAGATGTGATCAACAGTTGTTTGCAGCAGTTTCGGCGGAATCTGACCAATGTGTTCCTGAATACTGGCCTTCAGATCAGGTAGAGACCGACCGTGTTCCTGATATCTTTTAGATATCCTCGGAGCCAAAAGTCACATTGTTTCAGAGCAGGTGCTCTTGCAGGCCATAGTTCTGGAAAACCTCCCGATAGAAAGTTTGGCCGGCCGGAGTGGTCGTGCGGTTCTAGGCGCTACAGTCTGGAACCGAGCGACCGCTACGGTCGCAGGTTCCAATCCTGCCTCGGGCATGGATGTGTGTGATGTCCTTAGGTTAGTTAGGTTTAATTAGTTCTAAGTTCTAGGCGACTGATGACCTCAGAAGTTAAGTCGCATAGTGCTCAGAGCAATTTGAACCATTTTTTGTAAAATTTCATTCAGCAGATCTGTCACGGGGCGAGAGACGTGAGGTGTTGTTCCATCTAACACGAAAACAGTGGTTTCCACACAACTGCGCTCCTCAAAAGCAGGAATCACATCCATACAAGGACGTCTCGATAACGTGCAGACGTCACGGTACACCTGACTCTCTTGTGGGTCGTAACACATCTGAAATGTAACGTCCACTGTTCAAAGTGCCGTCAATGCGAACAAGTGATGAACGAGACGACGTGTAACCAAGGCACCCCATACCATCACGCCGGGTGATAAGCCAGTATGGCGATGACGATTACACGCTTCCAATGTGCGTTCACGCAGCGTCAAGGGTAACCGCAGCCATGGTCTCCGAGCTGATAGTCCTTGCTGCTGCAAACGTCGTCGAATTGTTCGTGCACATGGTTGCTGTCTTGCAAACGTCCCTGTCTGTTGAGTCAGGGATCGAGACGTGGCTGCACGATCTGTTACAGCCATGCGGATAAGATACCTGTCATCTCGACTGCTAGTGATACGAGGCCGTTGGGATCCAGCACGGCGTTCCGTATTACACTCCTGAACCCACCGATTCCATATTCTGCTGACAGTCATTGGATCTCGACCAACGCGAGCAGCAATGTCGAGATACGATAAACCGCAATCGCGATAGGCTACAATCCGACCTTTATCAAAGTCGGAAACGTGATGGTACGTATTTCTCCCCCTTACACGAGGCATCACAACAACGTTTCACCAGGCAACGCCGGTCAACTGCTGTTTGTGTATGAGAAATCGGTTGGAAACTTTCCTCATGTCAGCACGTTGTAGGTGTCGCCACCGGCTCAAACCTTGTGTGAATGCTCTGAAAAGCTAATCATTTGCATATATATCACAGCATCTTCTTCCTGTCGGTTAAATTTCGCGCCTGTAGCACGTCATCTTCGTGGTGTAACAATTTTAATGGCCAGTAGTGTATAAATGTGTGGTGTCTGTTCTTTCAGACGAGTCCGAAAGAACAGGCACCATACATTCATATAATTTGACAGGCGTAACTGGACGATGAATCAACCTCCTTCAGTGCGCATGCACATATACGTCCGACCTCCTGTGAGAATCTCGGAAGAGCGAATTTGGAGGAAATGAACAGAGGCTGCGGACAGGTGGAGCTCGATGGGAGGTGGATCGCAGTGATGCGAGCCGAGATAGTCCGTCCAGTTCCGATACCACTATGTCCCAGATGGCGCAGTAGTTACCGCACCTGTCTAGTAAGCAAGAGATCCCGAGTTCGAGTCCTGATCCGGTACACATTTTCTCTCGTCGCCGCCGATTCCGCGTAATGTCCCACTGCAGTTGGCAGTAGTGATCCCTGCCCGTGCCTTTCCTTTATTCCCTTCACCTTCAGTTTACGTTTAATGAACATTCAGTTGCCATTTCTGAACGAGAAAACAGCTGCACAATCTTAATTTTAGACAGAATGTAGATGGTGTTCATATTATTACTCTCATCCACTTTATGTCGTGCTGCAATGCTAATCACTTGCATGTCCAAGCTTGTACTACACTTCGTGCCAATTTGGTATTTGTTGCACACCGCTTTCGTGGTATTACAGTGTTGATGCTTTGCACTGCGTTGCTAACGAGTACAATAGAGAAATGTATTATGAGTACTTTATCGTTGCCTTTGGACTATCAGAACAGACCCTAAATTCGGCAAATAATGATGGAAATTATTCATTGGTCTATTTGTGATACCGTATCCACTCTAATTGACAGTTTTCTGGTACACTCGAGGTAGAGAAATATATTGTAGAAAGAAATTAATGTTCTGAATATGAACTACAGATTAAAACTGAAGAGACAGCAGAAAGGTAGGAAACTAAGGAGTCAGGACATGGATAAGTTGAAAGAAACAGACTGTTGGGAGTTTTAAAGGGCGAATTAGGTAACTGTTGACTGAAAAAGGGGAAATGACTACATTAGAAAACGAGAGGGTAGCTTTAGGATATGAAGTAGCGAAAGCAGCAGAAGAACAATTGGGCAAAAATACTAGACGCAATAGAAACTCTTGATTAACACACGAGATACAGAATTTAGTTGGCAAAAGGAGAAAACAAAAGGGGTGTAGCGGGTGAAGTAGGCATAAGGAGTACAGACGTCTACGAACTGATATTAGCAGAAAGTGCACAATGGTGAAGCAGTAAAGGTTTCAGAAGAAACTGAGAGCAGTAGGAGCATGCATGGCCAAAGAGAAGGCAGATGCTTCTTATAGGGGCACAAAAGAAAACTTCGGAGAAAAGAAAAGCAATTGTATTGATATCAGGAGCTTAGTAATCAGACCCGTACTAAGCATCTAAGAAAAGTCTGACACGTGCACGAATTTATGGAATACTTACACAAAGGAAAGAAACGTGGAGACAAGACCGTGCTGAGTGAGGAGGGAACAGATGAAGATGAGGTGTGTGATATAGTTCTGCAAGAAGTTTCCACAGAGCGCACGAAACAAGGCACTTGGAGCAAAGGACTTTCACAATTACTGAAATTTTTTGGAGAATGAACCATTACAGAAATATTGCATTTAGTATGCAAGTCATAAGAGATACATGAAATTCTTCTTCTTTTTCTTTGAGTTAGGTTTCCTTCTAATTTCGTTGTTCCGTCAGACCTGCTATTATTCCCTTTTCACCCTCTCCAAATTAATTATGTTGTTCTGCGTATTCCTCTTTCTCTCCCTCTAACCTCTTTTCTCACGCGTTCACTGTTACTGCAGCTCGTAATCTAAATCAATGAGCATGTAAAGTATCTATTAGCTTACTCTGCTCTCCTACTTTTCTGTTATAGCTAGTGCAGTTTTGCTGTTTCTAGATGTACAAGACGGCCTGATTCCCCTAATCTTACCAGGATCAGTAAATAGATACATAATGTGAATAAAGTCATTTTGTAGCCTAACACTGACGATCAAAAAATTGGGAAGAATCTTTTTTGTCGTGTACGTTAGCACCCAACGTTCGAAAGGTGCACCTTAATTGCAACTTTATTTTTGACAACTGTGATGATCCCATGTGCAGTTTCCGTGAGAGAATCAACAGTGTCACATGAAATCACTCCATAAGACAGTACCGAGAGATTGGGATTTAACTCAGGCATGCAGGATAATAGGTAGAATCTTCCCTCCCAGTTTTCCGGGAGGCGATCAGTACTCCACAACAACATCGACTTCTAAACAAGATACGATTACACAGCGAATATTCCCAGATATGTGTCTGGTTCGCTGAAAATTTGACTAATAATACCCAGCACGCTATACTTGATGACGAATGGTTACCAGAACCGAAACCCCTAAGGAAGCGTAATACTCTGACAATATATAAACAGTTTATCAGACAAACTCTGCAGCACTATAATATTTCTCGCTGATGATGTGTTGTCTGCTGGAAAGAATCGTCTCTGGACGTTCCAGAATTCGAATCAAAAGAGCTACCAACGTGAGTAACTTAGAAGTAGATATCCTCGGTGTAGCGAATCAGCTTAAATCATTTAACAGAGGCAAATACTCCAGTTCAGATTAAATACCAATTAGGTCCCTTTCAGAATGGGCTGATGCAATAGCTCCTCACTTAGCAATCATATACAACCGCTCGCTCGACGAAATATTCGTACCTAAACACAGGAAAGTTGTACTGATTACAGCAGTATTCAAGAAAGTAAATCGGAAAAATTCGCTGAATTACAGACCCATATCACTAACGTCAATTTGCAGCAGGATTTTGGAACATATATTGTGTTACAACATTATGAATTACCTAGAAGAAAACGATTTATTAACAAATAGTCAACACAGATTCAGAAAAATCTTTCTCTTATGAAACACAACTAGCTCTTTATTAATACGAAGTAATGAGTGCCACCGACAGGGTATTTCAAATTGAATTCATATTTCTAGATTTCCAAAAAGCTTTGCCTGTGGAGTATCGCGTCAGTTGTGCGACTAGATTCGTAATTTCCTGTCAGAAAGGTCACAGTTCGTAACATGACGGGAAATAGAGTAAAAAGCGATATCTGACGTCCTCCAAGGAAGTGCCATACGTCCTCTGTTGCTCAAATTCTATATAAATCGTTTAAGATTGTTTGTAGATGATGCTGTCATTCGCCATCTAGTAAAGTCATCAGTAGATAAAAACCAACTGCAAAATGGTTTAGACAGGATATCTGTGTCGTGAAAAATGTGGCAACTGACTCTAAATAATGAAAAGTGTGTGGCCATACACATGTGTACTAAAACGAATAGGTTGAATCTCGGTTACAGAATAAATCACACAAATCTAAAAGATGTCAGTTAATAGCGTGAAAGCACTGTCGTCTGCTGTGTGTGTGAACGGTGTTGTCGTCGGGGCTTTCAAAGTTCTAATTGCACGCCAACTAGCGGGGCTGTATACGGCAGCAGCAGTGACAGTGATTGAGTTTCGTACAACTTATTTTTGTCGGTGAATTTTTTTACCTAGGTACATAGTTACGCATTTTTCCCGTCTCAGCTATGCTGATATTTGACGGACCGTCCTATGCTCTAGTATAACGTTTCCCATGCCCGTTAATTGAGCGTGTTATTCAATAAAATAAAGTTCTTACGTTCCTGATGCTCAATTTGATAGTATTTAATGACAGAGGTCGAACTACAATTTAAGCAGTATCTGACAAGTTCAACTAAATACTAAGGCATTACAATAACTTATTAAGGGGAGGTTTACTATCTTTTGGTTCAAAAAAATAGATTTTTTTAAAATTGCATTTTTGGATCCATAAAAGTGTTTAGAATCTATCCCTGGAACGGAATACGGAACGGACATGTTTGTTATTCGCAGTTGAACAAAAAATGCACCTGCTTGAAATCGGCCTTTTTCACGCACCAGACTTTTTTTCTTTCGGAGGACGAGTTATTGTACCGATGCTTGGGAGGAAACACACAAAATTCGAATGAAAGTTTGTGCGCTTGTGTTTGGAAGTTAGCCCCCAAGCATTTGCATTCTGGTGCGAAGACTGTGGAGATGCGACTTGTGGTGTCACCGCCAGACACCACACTTGCTAGGTGGCCGCGGTCCTTTAGTATACGTCGGACCCGCGTGTCGCCACTATCAGTGATTGCAGACCGAGCGCCACCACACGGCAGGTCTAGTCTACAGAGACTCCCTAGCACTCGCCCCAGTTGTACAGCCGACTTTGCTAGCGATGGTTCACTGTCTACATATAGCTCTCATTTGCCGAGACGACAGTTTAGCATTGCCTTCAGCTACGTCATTTGCTACGACCTAGCAAGGCACCATATTCAGTTACTATTCTGAACAGATAATATTGTGAATCATGTACCGTCAAGAGCGACGTTCATCATTAATGGATTAAAGTTAAGTATCCAACTAATTACGTCCGCTTTCTGAATTCTAATTCCTTGTCATGTTCCAGACCTCACGTCAGTATAGTTCTTCCCTCCTCACGCCAGCCTGCGTGAGCTAAAATGCGTGCATTTCGGTCTCCTCTAGTAACACGGTGTTGGCTCTTCAGCCAACACAACACGACTTTCCTGGCAGTGAGCAGCCTCAATGAAGGGTATTCAGCAATTCTTAAGATCATGACGACGATGGACGTCACCCAGGGACTCTGTTCGACGCAGTTCGCCAAGCATTCGGACGGCCACCGGACTCAAGCGGTCGAAAACCGCTTGTCATCGGCCGCACGAAAGGTTCTGGAGCAGCGCAGGATGGCCCAGATCGAGCAGAACGCCCTCTGTGAGGAAGAGGAAGGACTAGTTTATGGACCCGGAATAGCAGATTGAATGTAAGTTGTATAATATTGCATTTATATGTAGTTAAAACTTCAAACGCGTTTTTCTCGAAATGACTTTTTTTATCACGCGGTATATAACTTCAAATTTACTGCATCGATTTGGATGATTCTTTGTTTCCGACGGAGCTAACTAAATTGTCAAGGAGTTGTACCACTTCCGATCTTTCAAATATAAATATTTTTACTTGGCCGACGAAGTCGAAAAATCGATGAAAAAACCCTATTTTTTCAAATGGCCGCCATTTTGTTTCCTATGGTCCAAATAACTTAAGCGAGGTACAACTCCTAAAGAATCTTTTATACTTCGTTAATGTCAACTCAATTTTGATTTCAGACGAGCCGGCTGACCTGTGACATAACACGCTTGGAAGTCTACATCGAAATTTTGTTTCGTTACGACGGCACTTCCGCCTTTGCTCTTCGACCTTTCCGGTCGAAAAAATTCCAGTTTATAGGGGAAATATCAATAAACATTTTGACCAATTTGACATTGATATCTACAACACATTCCGAGAAAAAAATTGTCAAAGAACTTGCTTTTTTCGGGCCAAAGATAGTAAACCTCCCCTTAAATTGGAACGACCTCATAGATAATGTGGTGGGGAAAGCGAACAAAAGACTGCAATTTATTGGCAGAACACTTAAAAAATACAGCAGGTCTACTAAAGAGATTGCCTAGATTACGCTTATCCGTCTTCTCCAAGAGTGTTATTGCACGGTACGGGATCCGCATCGTACAGGATTGGAGGAGGACATCGACAGAGTTTGAAGAAGGGTAGCTAGCTTTGCATTATCGCGATAAACGGGAGACTGTCACGGATGTGATACGCGAGTTGGGATGGCAATCATTAAAACAAAGGCGTTTTTGTTTGCGGCAGGGTCTGTTCACGAAATTTAAATCACCAACTTTTCTCCTCAGAATGCGAAAATATTTTGTTGGCACCTGCCTACACAGGGAGAAATGGTCATCGTAAAAAAAAAAGGACAATCAGAGCTCGCACGGAAATATTTAAGTGTTCAGCTCTCCCGTACTCTGATCTACAGTGGAAATATCAAGAGGTCAGATGTCAAGCCAATATTAAGCAAGACTGAAAGGTGGATGGAATGTATAAAGGGTTACACAAATGAAAGGAATATCAGGACAATATTACGGAAAGAAAAGAGCAAGCAGATGGAGATGAGACGGGAGATGTGACACTGTGAAGAGAGTTTGACGGAACCTTAAAAGACCTATGTCGGAATATGGACGCGATGTTCTATCAGAATTATTGAGATATTTGGGAGAACCATCCGCCTCAATACTATTTCACGTAGTATAAAAACAATGCTAGATAGGCGAAGTATCCCTAAACCTAAAGGAGTACGTAATTTTTAGAACATTTCTCGTAGAGAACAGCGGTTTTTCTTAGTACTTTAAAATGATGGTAGGCGGTGGCGGAGAACTACACGAACGGTTGACGTTCGTGGAGTTCGTAACGCCTGCTCCGTCCTCCGCCACCGCCTACCAACACGCTACAAAGTCTGAAGACGGTCAGTAACTGAACGGAACCGGTAACCACATAAATAAAGATTTCTTGCAGTCGAGTTAGTTTATGTTCGTTTTAAACTAAAGGAGAAGGTAATAATTTTATTGGCAGAACACTTAAAAAATACAGCAGGTCTACTAAAGACATTGCCTAGATTACGCTTTAAAAAATACAGCAGGTCTACTAAAGACATTGCCTAGATTACGCTTATCCGTCTTCTCTAAGAGTGTTATTGCACGGTACGGGATCCGCATCGTACAGGATTGGAGGAGGACATCGACAGAGTTTGAAGAAATCATGTGCAGACAAGTGTGACTATTACCAAACTATAAGTTTACTATTTTTTTACTATTTTTTTACTATTACCAAACTATAAGTTTAGTAAGTCATGATTGTAAAACACTAATACGAATTAAGAACGGAAAGACTGGTAGAATACGATTTAGGGTTAGATCAGTTTGGGTTCCGGAGACATTGTAGAACACGCAAGCCAGTACTGCCCCTACGACTTATTTTAGAAGACATATTGCCAAAGGGTAAACTTATATTTGTAGTATTTGCAGATTTAGAAAAAGCTTTTGACAATGTAGACTAAATTTTTGAAATTTTGAAGGTAGCAGGGATAAAATACAGGGAGTGAAAGTTATTTACAACTTGCACAGAAACAGACTGCAGTTACAAGAGTCGCAGGAACCAAGGTAGGCAGCAGCTGAGAAGAGACTGAGACAGAATTGTAGCCTGTCTCCGTTGTTACTCAATCTGTACAGAGACCAAACAGTAAAGGAGACAAAGGAGAAACTTGGAATAGGAATTAAAGTACAAGGAGAAGAAATAAGTCCTTAAGGTTTGATTATTTTTCACTCACAGTTGCGATTCAATGTAACTGACTACCAGGAAACTTCCTGGCAGATTAAAACTATATGCCAGATGGAAACTCTAAATCGGGACCTTCGCCTTTCACCTGAAATTGCTGTAACCACTGAGCTACCCACCAACGACATAGGACTCATCGGCAAAGCTTTACTTCCGCCAGTACCTTTACTCCTACCTTCGAAACTTGCAAGACTATCACTCCAGAAAAAAAGGATATCGCGAAGACATGGGTTTGCCACCGCCTGGGGGATGTTTCCAGGATGAAATTTTCAGCCGCGCGGTTGGAGGCGCCATGTTACTAATTACGCGACCCCTCCCGCCGGAGGTTCGAGTCCTCCCTCGGGCATGGGTGAGTGTGCTGTCTTTAGTGTAAGTTAGTTTAAGTAGTGTGTAAGTCTAGGGACCGATGACCTTAGCAATTTGGTCCCTTAGAAGTTCACACCCATTTGAACGTTTTTTGAAATTTTCACTGCACAGCGGAGCGTGCGCTGATATGAAACTTACTGGCAGATTTTTTTTATTCTTTATTTTTTATTTTCTAGTTTTTTTTTTTACAAAATGGAGATGTTTCCTGCAAGTGCTAAATTTTCTTGACAATAAGGAATGAAAGCGATAGGAACGCGTAAGCAAAATCACCTTTTCTTCCTGAGAGGTTTCTTCAAGTGACAAACTAATTTCATTTCCTCTGTGTTTTGAAACAACTTTTTATAGGGTCACAGTGAGCTACAGGCTCTAGGAGACAAGGTGGGAAGGGATCGAATCCCGAGGCCTGGCCATGATTCCCACCCCCACTCCTCCTCCAATCGCTGAGTTGCACTTTCACACAGCTATTTTTTTTTCCTTTCCTTGCACATATATACATTAGAGAAGCAAAGTAAAACGAGTCCACCCGTCCGGAGAGCGAGGCCAAGCGGTAGGTACGTCATGCCTCGTTTCGAATCGGGCGGGCACCTGCCACACCGGGAATGTGCCAACTTTTAGTGTGGGCGCTATTAAGATAAAATAATTAGAAGGAAGGTCACAATTGGCCGAAATTTTGATAATTTATTAACAGCAAAATCGATTTTCGATCATATAATGATCATCTTCAGTGCTGGAAGTTAAACATTTCTCATAGCGATCAGTGAATGAGAAACAAAAGACCACAAATACACCTGACTATAAACCAACTGCTGGTAAGAACATACCTTTAGCGTACAAATTAAAGCTCGTAGGCACTGGTGTCTAGTTATTAGCAGTCACAGAAGCTATGAAACGATCACAATAACTGAAGCCGCTGTTTACATTCACGTATACAGCAGAACTCGGTGTGACAGGGCCTTGGAACGCCCTCTGTGTGACATGTGTCACGTGAAGCCTTAACATTACTTTATTTGGTAAGAGATTACCACAAAATACCAAATGTGCACTTATAAATCATTAATTGAATATTTAAAATTGTAAATTAAAAATGCATAGTGGAAATGCACATCTTGCCAACATACATTAGCGTGTTATTTTCAAAACAACTTAAAAAAACATGCAAGAATAAAAATCAATAGGTAAATTATAAGGTGTCGGATTACAGGACTTGCAAAATCGAGAAATATACAAATAACATGACATCAAATATAACAGAATTTGATATAGCACAGTAACCGCCATCTGGCGTGGGAAGTCAGAGGTGCAAAGTTCTTAATTTACGTAAAATATTACGTTGAAACCAAGAAGTCAAATACATAAATAGTGGTGATTCTACAATATATGCCACGATTTAACAGGTCAAAATGTCATGAAACACAATATTCTTTATAAACAATTTTTTAGGGTGCAGACTAACAATTTTTATCGTATTTAACGACATGATTAAGATAACTGGGAAAATACGCGCAGTAACTGGAACAGAGTGCAACATTCGCATGTGCAGTCTGCAAGTACTGCCAAAAGTCGACGCGCAAGTGATGAGCATCTCCATATAACCCAAGGTCCAGCCCTTTATCCAGAGAACGGCCCGAGACTTTGTGGTAGGAAAATTTTCCACTGCTGGGTAAAGAAATAAGCCTGGGTCATTAACATGCTTCGGCACTCGCAGAAAGCACGCGACATCTGTCGCCCCAACAACCAGACGTACACAACGGCTACACAGTTGGAACGGTGGTGATCGTCGTCGACACTACGACAGACGAGGCAGAGGGCACGGTACGTCACTCCTATGGTACGGAGAGGCTGATTAGCCGGCTGCTTCCTACAGGTCGCACAATACCAAGCCGACCTGGTACGCGTCGGAAAGAAACTGTAATCAATGTGCCGCCAAATCATAGTACACCACAACAATGGGAACTTGCGTTCTACGACTTTTCAGGCGACACTATGCAAGAAAAAGAATAGAAATCCTTTGTCCGCGCCAGGAGCGTTCGTGGGAGTTCGGTGCGGGCGTAACTGACTTCCACAACGAACGCCGCGATGTGTGCAACACGGGCATGATGCTAGCGACCGGGACCGGCAGGGAGATGGACACTGGCATTAAGGACGGCAAGTAAATGGTGCGTGACGGAGACCTCGACACGGCGCCATTGATTATACATCATGGCCATATAAGAGCTGCCGCACGATAGCGTATGTTCGTAGGACCAAGACCTTCTGCGTGCTTGGGACGAGTAAGTGTATCACAGCTGACTTCCAAGATGGACACAGCTGTCAGAAAATATCCGAATGCCGCTTCACTACTACGTCCTATCATAATCGACATCGGTGGAACCTGCTCAATATCAACTATTCTGGTTGCCACATAGGCATTCAGGTTGTCAGAGGATCGAGGCGGGGTAGGGAGCTGTGACTGATCATCATATGGGTAACTCTCAAAGTTTGACGAAGGTTGACGACGTAAACGTGATCCCAAGAAAGCGGAGACGTTGGACACAGGGCAGGGCCGCCAGATCTTCCGGGGGTAGACGGCGACCAATAGACAGCGCCGTTTAATTGGCTCACATTCATCACACTTCCAGCTGCCCTACCATGAGCCGAAATGGTGTCGAGGATCCTTGCGACCTCCTCCCCGACTGAGCTACTCATGCACGACTCTCGATCCGCCTTCAAAGCTTTACTTCTGCAGTACCTCAGCTCCTACCTTCCAAACTTCACAGGAGCTGTCCAGCGAAACTTGCAAGACCAGCATTCCAGGAAGAAAGGATATTCCAGAGACATGGCTTACTCCCAGCCTGGATGTTTCCACAACAAAATTTTCACTCTGCAGCGGAGTGTGCGCTGGTATGAAACTTCCTTGCAGATTAAAACTGTGTGCCAGACCGAGACTTTAACTTTGGATCTTTTCAGATGTTGCACGCACAATGTAACGCGTAAACTCCCTCGACAAATCTGGTTACCCCAACACTAAAATACACTTCCACAGACTACATGTCTGCTCTTATAAAATTTTAAGGTTTGCCGATGACATTGTAATTCTGTCAGAGACAACTAAGAACTTGGAAGATCGTTTAAATCGAACGGATAGTGTCTAGAGAAGATGAGCATCAATAAGCGTAACGGAACCGATTTTGACTGACGTGTTGGCTTACGTTTGGTGCCGTAGGTGAGACATGTACGGAAAAGCTTCTCCCGACGGCGGGACAGAGGTTTGCGAGGCTTTTATCTTGTGACTTTTTGATCAAATTTCTTGAAGTGTTCTTCGAACGCTCTTTCCAATGCCACAGAATCAAGTACGTGGTTCCATCTAAAAAACGAAATTGGTGTCATAATATTAACAGCCATAAACGTTAAAAATTGTCCACCACATCAGAAAGTTCCACACATTGTCTGCCATAACGTAGTGGAGAACATCACTTCATGTACAAGGTGTTTAGAAGTGATGGTAAACAATCCTCTCATGGAAAGTACAGGCAAAAAGTAGCAAAAAGGCTCCAATAAACATGGGTCCACAAATCAACCGTTGTCAAGATACAACATAGTTTCTGTTCCGGTTCATCAATGTCTGGCAAAACATGGCATCTCTAAACGTTAAAGTAAGTGTTCGAAATGTTGTCCATGCGTCTGAATGTAACATTGAACTCGACCCTGAAATGAGTTGCGAATCCTCTCAGGCAGTCCTGGGGAATTCTGTAAATGCTGGAAGGCTGCTTCAATCTGCAAGCGTATAATTCTTCAAGAGAGCTGACCGCGGTAGCATAGATCAGGCTTTTGGCATAACCCCAAACACAGAAATCCATGCCGGCCGGGGTGGGCGAGCGGTTCTAGGCGCTACAGTCTGGAGCCGCGCGACCGCTACGGTCGCAGGTTCGAATCCTGCTTCGGGCATGGATGTGTGTCATGTCCTTAGGTTAGTTAGGTTTAAGTAGTTCTAAGTTCTAGGGGACAGATGACCTCGGAAGTTAAGTCCCATAGTGCTCAGAGCCATTTGAACCATTTTTGAACAGAAATCCATGGAATTTAATTCCAGAGACTTTGGAGACCTCCATTGCCTATCCGATGTTGACCATATGTCCGAGTTAGAAGCCGGCGCACTCGTAAATGAAAATGTGCTGGAGCACCGTCATACATGAACAACATGTTCAGGTAGTGGTTCAGTGGGACATTATCATGCACGTCTGGAAGTACAGTCCGCAGAAACCGCATGTGCTGCTGTCCGGTTAGTCTCTGTGGTAGGAAGTGTGGTCTGTCATGCGGTCTCCGAGCAGTCCTGTCCAGGCGTTCAATGAACAACGCTGCTGATGTCGAAATACTTATGTTGCATTAGGATTGACATCGGCCCAAATGTTACATTTATGGTAGTTAAAAATATCGTCATGGGTAAATCCGGCCTCATCCGTGAACAGGATACTGCTTATGAACTGGAGATCCAGGGTACACTGTTGTTGCGCCCATTGCAAAAATTCTCTCTAGGAGGGAAGTCTGCATTTTTCAGGGCTTGCACTCGCTGGAAATGATTTGGATAGAGTACTTGCCGATGTAAAATACGCCACTCATTACTATGACTCAGGACACGCTCTTGGGTAGAAATCCTTCTTATTGAAGTACTCGGACATTCGTGTACAATGCGTAACACCATTTCCTCAACATCGGGAGATATGGATCTGGAACGACTTTATCGTTCATGGTGTGCGAAACTCCCGGTTTCTCTCAGGCACTGATGTAAGCGGCTAAAAGTACGACTGTCGGGCTGCTTGCGGAGAGGAAAAGTTTCTCCATAGAATCGTACAGCCTCAAGGGCACTGCCATCCGCTTTGCCATACATGAAGTGCATGTCAGCGCACTTTTCATTGGTGTAGCCTCTGACCATGGTGCCTTTACGTTCGCTCAGAAATGTTCAAATGTATGTGAAATCTTATGGGACTTAACTGCTAAGGTCATCAGTCCCTAAGCTTACACACTACTTTAACTTAAATTATCCTAAGGACAAACACACACACCCATGCCCGAGGGAGGACTTCACGTTCGTAACTGATTGTGAGGCCGGTACGGCACAGTACACGAAGGGGGAACGTAGCTCCACATGCGTAAACAAACATGGTTGATACCAAACCTTGAGATACCAACGTAAATACCGCGGTGTCCAGGAGGGTTTACAGTTGGCTCCCAATGCAAATTAGTACAATACGTTGGCAACGGTTGATTTGCGGACCCATGTTTACTGGAGTTTTTTAGCTACTTTTGGCCTGTACTTTCCATGTGTGAATTATTGACCATCACTTCTGAAGCACCCTGTATTTTGGGTGGCTGGTCTTATCTGGGCCACCCTGTGTAGAATATGAATACTCGGCAATATTTAAAATTAATATCCGTCCACTTCGTCATTATGAATATAAAAATATCGAGCAGCCTGTCATACAAAGATAAGGTTTCTATAAATTAATGAAATAAAAGAACCAAGTTAGTAAACCGTTCGAACTTACATTATCATTATAGGACCCTTTTACAAAAAACTGAACTCCGTCCGAACAGGCCTTGAAGGCCCAGTGGATATCGACCGGCCGCCGTGTCATCCTCAGCCCACAGGCGTCACCGGATGCTGATACGGAGGGGCATGAGGTCAGCACACCGCTCTCCCGGCAGTATGTCAGTTTAAGAGACCGGAGCCGCTACTTCTCAATCAAGTACCTCCTCAGTTTGCCTCACAAGGGCTGAGTTCACCCCGGTTGACAACAGCACTCGGCAGACCGGATAGTCACCCTTCTAAGTGGCCGGCCGGAGTGGCCGAGCGGTTCTAGGCGCTACAGTCTGGAACCGCGCGACCGTTACGGTCGCAAGTTCGAATCCTGCCTCGGGCATGGATGTGCGTGATGTCCTTAGGTTAGTTAGGTTTAAGTAGTTCTAAGTTCTAGGGGACTGATGACCACAGCAGTTAAGTCCGATAGTGCTCAGAGCCATTTGAACCTTCTAAGTGCTAGCCCAACCCGACAACGCTTAACTTCGGTGATCTGACGGGAAGCGGTGTTACCGCTGCGGCAAGGCCGTTTTTACAAAGTCTTATGAACTTAAAATCGTAAAAGCTGGAGTAATAGTTCAAAGAACTTAGAACTAACTGGAAACAGAAGTAATCGACAATTTTCAGTTTTTTCGCGTAGCTTTTGTGCCCTTTTGGATTTTTATATTGTCCACACTCCAAGAAAATGCTCAGTATGTCTCCTTCAACCTACAGAAATGCCAGTGTATTTACGTCGACATGTGATTCGTTTTGTTGATAGCCATGTGAGCTGGTGTTCACTAATCGATCAAAGGTGACATCATCTTCCACTTAACAACAGAATCAAGGAACTTCAGGTGTGAGGTGGGTACTGTTGGATTTTCCAATACCAAATTCCTTCGAAGCATTTCTCCTGCTTGCGTTAAGTTATGCGCCCTAAATTTCTAAAGTTTATTCACACCACTCCTAATTTACAGAACGTTTGTTGTGGTATTGACGTGTTGTAAGGAGAGCCAGAAATGGTGACGATACGGCACTGGAGACGCACTCTGCGAATGATATTAATTCCAGGACACACAACACACTACATTGGCTTACTTCATACTTCAATGTGATGATGTCCTATTTAATCACTGATTTTTGTTTTGTTTGTGAAGTTTGCGTAACACTCGCGTACACTTCGTGTGAAGAATATAGTAGCAAGATGATAACATTTTGTCCGGAGATCAATTTATTTCGCAGAAATGTACATTACAACGCAGAAATGAGTGGACCAACTAAATTCTACACTATCTTTGACTTTTAGATTTTAGCACCTTATGAAGCCCCCAATGTGTTGTGATCACAGCCTCTCAAATGCCGCTGCCTGAGATCATATAGGGGCTGGATATATTCCTTGGTACCCCCTTAACGCATTTTCTAGTGATTTCACAAAGCAATAACAGTGGTCGTTAGAAGACTGTTATGAATAAATTGCCGAATAACCATACTGTACTAGAACCTAGCTTTCTTAGAAGGCTTGATGTCACCTCCTGTGGTCGATCATTGTTCTGCTGAAATTTGGCATCTGGATTTGCCTGCAGGACGGGGAAGAACTTTGATCCTTAAAACGTACTAAAATTCTCAAAAGTATCCGAACGATCTGGATTGTGTTTCGCCTGATTTGCATGCAGCCAACATAAAGCAACTGTCCTACAGATCCTCTAATCTCGTTTTGGTACAGTCTACAAAATGGTTACCAGAACTGATCGCTATAAATCATTGCTCTGTGTGGCGATAACTCCAGATATAAATTAATAACACGATACTACAAATATCAGCGAATACCGCAGACGGTTCTTAATGGTTTTGAAGTCAAATTTCTTACAATAAGTGGCATTTGTAAAGTGTTAGCACTCTCATTAGTAACGGAGACAAAAAATGACCGTAACTCTAATAAGTCAGTCACTCCAGAATGAGATTTTCACTCTGCAGCGGAGTGTGCGCTGATATGAAACTTCCTGCCAGATTAAAACTGTGAGCCGGACCGAGACCCGAACTCCGGACCTTAGGCGTTCGCGGGCAAGTTTGGAAGGTAGGAGACGAGGTACTGGCAGAAGTAAAGCTGTGAGGACTGGACGTGAGTCGTGCTTGGGTAGCTCAGATTGTAGAGCACTTTCCCGCGAAAGGCAAACGTCCCTAGTTCGAGTCTCGGCCCGGCACACAGTATTAATCTGGCAGGAAGTTATAACCTCCCCACAAAATAAAATAAATATTATTTGGTTAATGATTCTAATTTTTGGGTTTGTTACATCTTAAACATTTCATAGTCCATACAAAGAAACAGGAAAACAATCACACATATATGAAAAATGGAAAATGTGCACGGTCTGATGTGTAACGACAAGAAAAGCGACCTGATAACCTTACCTTGCTGGGCACTTGCCATGAAAAAATATGATAATCATCAGTAAGTGTTCATATAAATAATTGCATCATTGGTCATACAAAAATCAGGAAAAGGCATTACAGTGTGATAAAACATAAAGTATGTTCATTCAATAAAGGGTTTAATATTGGAGACATGGTGATTGCCTTTACTTTTTCTGGTTCTCAGAGTTTCGACGTATACTACATTGGGGTGACGAATGCTGCGAATTCTGTACGGACCTGCATATAGAAGCTCAAATTTACTACATCTATTCTTTCCTCTGTTAGATAAATAGTGTGTACGTACTAATATCTTCTGCCCAATGTGAAAGTCACGGCGTGTACAAACCTGTTTTTGCTGTCTTCTACGGCGCTCTGCGGCACGTTTGATGCTATTCAGCGCAATGTCAGTTATTTCATGGTATCGTAGTCGACGAGATGTAGGAAAGGATACTAATTCTTTAATTTTGTTAGGTGGTTCAACATTTTTCAGTATAACAATCGGAGATAGCATAGTAGATTCATTCGGTATGGAATTAATTGCATCCTGGAATGAGAGTATTTGTGTGTCCCAATCAATATGTCTATTATGGCAGTATATTCTACACAGTTTACCAATTTCTTTCATTAATCGTTCACAAGGGTTCGAAGAAGCATGATACTTGGATATATAGATCGGAGAAATGTTTCTTGTTCGTAACATCCGTGTCCATATAGCAGATCGAAATTGTGGTCCATTGTCGGAAATTACTTTCAATACATGCCCTGCAATGAAATAAAAAATGTTTTACAAATGCTTTCGAAACAGATTTAGCAGTAGCTTTGCGTAACGGAGTGAAGGTAACAAATTTTGAAGTGAGTTCAACAGCGACAAAGATGTAGCAAAAACCTCTATTAGTTCTGGGAATCGGACCAAAAATGTCTACAGCGGCCATGTGTCCCAATTTAATAGGTACAATGGGATGTAACGGAGGAATATGTGAAGTCGTGTCTGACTTAGCTTTCTGGCAGATTTTACATGACGCTAAAACTCGTCGAATACGTTTCTCCATGTTGGTAAAATATCAGTTCTGTCTCAGTATTAGAAAACATTTTCTGGCTCCATAATGTGCGTAACTTAAATGTGTATACCAAATTAATTTGTTAACAAGCTCGTCAGGAATGCATAGTAACCAATTGTTGCTGTCAGGGTGAGAGCGGCGAAACAGAATATTATTCCTGTAAATAAAGTTTCCATCTGCTTAATCTGTCGTGTGTAAATTTAGCGGAAAGTAAAAACTGTATAGCTCTATGATCTGTGTAAACGGTCGTATGTCTTCCATAAAGAAAACGCCGAAATCTCGTAAATGCCCATACAACACATAATGTTTCAAGTTCTGTGACAGAATAATTGCGTTCAGCAGGTGACAGAATGCGACTCGCAAAGGCGATGTTTTTAATTACTGTAGTGCCATCTTCTTCAATTTCCTGAAAAATGTGTACGACTAAAGCGGTGTTAGAACTGTCGGTGGCAATGGAAAAATTTCTAGTAAGATCTGGATGTGATAAAAGTGGTGCGTTTAACAAGGCTTCTTTCAAATTCGCAAATTCAGAATGTGCTTGGGTATCCCAGGGCCAAATAGTGTTTTTCCCCGTCAATTGACATAATCTAGCGGTGTCTAAAGCAGAGTAATGAATAAATTTACGAAAAAAGTTAATTAAACCCAAAAAGCTGCGTAGTTGTTTCTTCGTCGTAGGAACAGTAATGTTACGTAAAACTTGAAGTTTTTCCGGGTCAGGCGCAATGCCTTCTGCTGAAATTACATGTCCAAGAAATTTTACAGAAGTTTTGCCGAAGTGCGATTTGCTAAGATTAATCGTGAGTCCTTGTGCACGTAAAGTTCGTAACAGTTGTTCAAGAATCATATTGTGTTCAGACCAGTTAGCTTCTGCAATAAGAATGTCGTCTACATACGTTGTGATTCTGTCTTTAAGTTCTGTCGGAAGTATACTATTCAAACCGCGAATAAATGCTGCTGAAGAAATAGTTAAACCGAACGGTAATTTACAAAATTGATAACAGTCACCAAAACAGAGAAAAGCCGTGTACTTTCTGCAGTTCGGATGGAGCTGAATTTGCCAAAATCCCGATTTCAAATCTAATGTGGAATAAATAGCAGTACCATGAAATTTCTGTAGAAGTTCTTCTAGTGTCTGTGGGCGATCTGTTTCATTAATAATAACGTCGTTGATGTGACGCGAATCAAGTACGAGACGAAGTAAACCATCCTTTTTCTTAACAATATGGAGTGGGTTTATGTACGGACTAATTGCCGGTTCAATAATTCCTTGGTCAAGCATAGCTTGCAAGTCTTTCTTAACTTGTTCTCTGTGAATATACGGAATGGGATAATGTTTGGCTTTAAATGTGTCGTGCTGTTTAACTTGAAATTCATACATAAAACCGGACATAGTACCAGGGACGTTGTCAAAAACTGGAGCTTGCTGTTAAAGAATTTTGCGCAGTTGCGTGCGTTCGTCGTCTGTATTTGCACTGCTCTGTTTAACTTTATCAGAAATCATTTGCATAACGTCATAGTCGGCTTCGTCTGGAGTATTATAGTTGTGTACGTACGTATCTGTGAACAATGTGGAATGACAGTCTATGTTACGTGATGCGGAAATGACCTCTGAACGATTAATTGTTTGTTCTTCTGCAGATAAAGAGTGCTGAAATTCTAATGCCAGTTGTACATTTTCATCCTTTAACATTAAATAGGAATTTTGAAAGTCAATAATTGCGTCGTGTTGTACCAGAAAATTCGTACCTAAAATAACGTCTGTTGTCAATAAGGGAACAATCCAAAAATTTAAGTGAAATGTATGACCTGCAATACAAAATGATAAATGTGTCTGTAATTTTACATCTACTCCTTTACCAGATACTGCTCCTTTTACTTTAGTTTTGCCTAATGGTAATATAGGATAGGTATTCTCTTTGTTGCATCCGTTGAAAGTTTCCGCATTTATAACTGACATCTACATCTACATCTACATTTATACTCCGCAAGCCACCCAACGGTGTGTGGCGGAGGGCACTTTACGTGCCACTGTCATTACCTCCCTTTCCTGTTCCAGTCGCGTATGGTTCGCGGGAAGAACGACTGTCTGAAAGCCTCCGTGCGCGCTCTAATCTCTCTAATTTTACATTCGTGGTCTCCTCGGGAGGTATAAGTAGGGGGAAGCAACATATTCGATACCTCATCCAGAAACGAACCCTCTCGAAACCTGGCGAGCAAGCTACACCGCGATGCAGAGCGCCTCTCTTGCAGAGTCTGCCACTTGAGTTTGTTAAACATCTCCGTAACGCTATCACGGTTACCAAATAACCCTGTGACGCAACGCGCCGCTCTTCTTTGGATCTTCTCTATCTCCTCCGTCAACCCGATCTGGTACGGATCCCTCACTGATGAGCAATACTCAAGTATAGGTCGAACGAGTGTTTTGTAAGCCACCTCCTTTGTTGATGGACTACATTTTCTAAGGACTCTCCCAATGAATCTCAACCTGGTACCCGCCTTACCAACAATTAATTTTAAATGATCATTCCACTTCAAATCGTTCCGCACGCATACTCCCAGATATTTTACAGAAGTAACTGCTACCAGTGTTTGTTCCGCTATCATATAATCAAACAATAGAGGATCCTTCTTTCTATGTATTCGCAATACATTACATTTGTCTATGTTAAGGGTCAGTTGCCACTCCCTGCACCAAGTGCCTATCCGCGGCAGATCTTCCTGCATTTCGCTACAATTTTCTGATGCTGCAACTTCTCTGTATACTACAGCATCATCCGCGAAAAACCGCATGGAACTTCCTACACTATCTACTAGGTCATTTATATACGAGTATATTGTGAAAAGCAATGGTCCCATAACACTCCCCTGTGGCACGCCAGTGGTTACTTTAACGTCTGTAGACGTCTCTCCATTGATAACAACATGCTGTGTTCTGTTTGCTAAAAACTCTTCAATCCAGCCACACAGCTGGTCTGATATTCCGTAGGCTCTTACTTTGTTTATCAGGCGACAGTGCGGAACCGTATCGAACGCCTTCCGGAAGTCAAGAAAAATAGCATCTACCTGGGAGCCTGTATCTAATATTTTCTGGGTCTCATGAACAAATAAAGCGTGTTGGGTCTCACACGATCGCTGTTTCCTGAATCCTGTTGATTCCTGCATAGTAGATTCTGGGTTTCCAAAAACGACATGATACTCGAGCAAAAAACATGTTCTAAAATTCTACAACAGATCGACGTCAGAGATATAGGTCTATAGTTTTGCGCATCTGCTCGACGACCCTTCTTGAAGACTGGGACTACCTGTGCTCTTTTCCAATCATTTGGAACCCTCCGTTCCTCTAGAGACTTGCGGTACACGACTGTTAGAAGAGGGGCAAGTTCTTTCGCGTACTCTGTGTAGAATCGAATTGGTATCCCGTCAGGTCCAGTGTACTTTCCTCTGTTGAGTGATTCCAGTTGCTTTTCTATTCCTTGGACACTTATTTCGATGCCAGCCATTTTTTCGTTTGTCCGAGGATTTAGAGAAGGAACTGCAGTGCGGTCTTCTTCTGTGAAACAGCTTTGGAAAAAGGTGTTTAGTATTTCAGCTTTACGCGTGTCATCCTCTGTTTCAATGCCAGTATCATCCCGCAGTGTCTGGATATGCTGTTTCGAGCCACTTACTGATTTAACGTAAGCCCAGAACTTCCTAGGATTTTCTGTCAAGTCAGTACATAGAATTTTACTTTCGAATTCACTGAACGCTTCACGCATAGCCATCCTTACGCTAACTTTGAAATCGTTTAGCTTCTGTTTGTCTGAGAGGTTTTGGCTGCGTTTAAACTTGGAGTGAAGCTCTCTTTGGTTTCTCAGTAGTTTCCTAACTTTGTTGTTGTACCACGGTGGGTTTTACCCGTCCCTCACAGTTATACTCGGCACGTACCTGTCTAAAACGCATTTTACGATTGCCTTGAACTTTTTCCATAAACACTCAACATTGTCAGTGTCGGAACAGAAATTTTCGTTTTGATCTGTTAGGTAGTCTGAAATCTGCCTTCTATTACTCTTGCTAAACAGATAAACCTTCCTCCCTTTTTTTATATTCGTATTAACTTCCATATTCAGGGATGCTGCAACGGCTTTATGATCACTGATTCCCTGTTCTGCACTTAAAGAGTCGAAAAGTTCGGGTCTGTTTGTTATCAGTAGGTCCAAGATGTTATCTCCACGAGTCGGTTCTCTGTATAATTGCTCGAGATAATTTTCGGATAGTACACTCAGTGTAATGTCACTCGATGCTCTGTCCCTACCACCCGTCCTAAACATCTGAGTGTCTCAGTCTATATCTGGTAAATTGAAATCTCCACCTAAGACTATAACATGCTGAGAAAATTTATGTGAAATGTATTCCAAATTTTCTCTCAGTTGTCCTGGCACTAATGCTGCTGAGTCGGGAGGTCGGTAAGGAGCCAATTATTAACCCAGCTCGGTTGTTGAGTGTAACCTCCACCCATAATAATTCACAGGAACTATCCACTTCTACTTCACTACAGGATAAACTACTACTAACAGCGACGAACACTCCACCACCGGTTGCATGCAATCTATCCTTTCTAAACACCGTCTGTACCTTTGTAAAAATTTCGGTAGAATTTATCTCTGGCTTCAGCCAGCTTTCTGTACCTATAACGATTTCAGCTTCGGTGCTTTCTATCAGCGCTTGAAGTTCCGGTACTTTACCAACGCAGCTTCGACAGTTTACAATTACAATACCGATTGCTGCTTGGTCCCCGCATGTCCTGACTTTGCCCTGCACCCGTTGAGGCTGTTGCCCTTTCTGTACTTGCCCAAGGCCATCTAACCTAAAAAACTGCCCAGCCCACGCCACACAACCCCTGCTACCCGTGTAGCCGCTTGTTGCGTGTAGTGGACTCCTGACCTATCCAGCGGAACCCGAAACCCCACCACCCTATGGCGCAAGTCGAGGAATCTACAGCCCACACGGTCGCAGAACCGTCTCAGCATCTGATTCAGACCAGGTGATCCAGAATCGATTACTGCTGAAAATTTGGATGATCCAATCTTTACTTCAATGATAGGATGTGAAATGGTTTTTTGAATAACTGGTCTTTCCTGCAAAAGAGTGTCTCGAATGTCGTCAGAAGTAATAACATTTTCGTGAACAAGATTCTCCGTGTCAAAAGTATTGCTTGCGTTGCTGGAAGATGCAACCTGTACTGTATCTAGTCAAATTCTATCTGACGTGCTATCATTTGCGGGAGGATGCTGTGGCATTTCCACTATTTGTACTGTTCTGTTATTTCTTCCTGACGTATTACGTTCGGGATGATATCTACTGTCTGGTTCATTCATGATAATCTGTTGTTGCGGATGATTTTGCTGCTGATAAGACCGACTGTTATTAAACGTATGCTGAAAATTGTGACCATTATTTTTACGTCTGTCATGATAGTCATTGCTATATGGCGCATTGCGATAGGATTTGAAATGATATGTTTTCTGTACGTACTGGTTTCCTTGTTGCGGTGCGTTACTATTTGGTGGAGCCGATGCTATACGTGCAGGCGGCCAAACATTAAAGCTTGGTTGACCTTGCACATTACATTGTTGGTTAGGTATGCTAACCGGCTGGTTTTGTTGCTGTTGTTGGAAAAAAACCTCTATTGTTACCAAAATGCGTTTGCTGTTGCTGATAATTTTACACATACTGATGATTAAAGTTTTGTCTGGTATTAAAGTTCTCGTGGTTGTCATTTCTGGAGCGTCTAATGAAAACTGTCACTTTCGGTAAAACTCGTCATATCAGATTTCTTTACACATTTCTAATGCTAGATAGATCGATAGTTGAAGAGCTGTTTTGATAGATACAAAGGATAGTAAAAGAGAAGGCAGAAGTGCAGAAAACTAAAGATGAAATAGCACTACTACGGCTCGGGGCCCTGTGCACGCTACGGCACATATTCATCGAAGCGTAATGAATCCCCTGAGGTCAATTACGCGCAACAAATAAATTTTAGTTTCTGCGTTACAGGCAATGCCGATGAAAATACAAAAGCAAGTTGTTGTAGCCAATCCAATTCTAGTTTCTGCATTACAGGCCAAGCTGGAAAAAATAGAAAAGCAAATTGTCGTCTCCAGTCCAAAGCGTGACTCTGTGTTCTGTCATTATTAAGTACCTTAATTTTTTTTACGGATAAAAATTGCTTGTAATCAACGTTATCGTCTCTGAATGTGTCAACAGGTTCAGGATTGAATGATAATCTGTTTATCTGTGTCTCTTTGGATTCTAAGTCACGTGGTCTCTGTAAATTACTTAAGTTATATTGGCTGTGTGAGTGTGATAAATGTTCGTAATGTGGCGTATGCTGTGCCGTGTTAGAGGCTGAAACATTTTTCATCTCTGTCACTTCTTGTTGTAAAGATGACAATTTTCTACGTAATGTATTATTGGACGAACCTATCTCACTGATCGTCTGCTGTGAATTTAGGAATTCGGGTGTTTGATTAAACGAAACAGGTGACGTATCGTCTGATTTGGTGTCATTATTACATTCGATAACATCAATACGACTGGCCAATTCATCATATTTTTCCGTCAGTATTTTTACCTGATCATCGTTTTTAGTATCGCAAGCATTAATTTGTTCTTGTATTTTACGTGTGGTTTTGTTTAATTTCTTAACGTCTGCTTTGATTGCTCAAGTCTGTCGGTCACTGTCTGAAAGTCTACTGTGTGTGTGTCTGTTTTTGTTTTAAGATCAGAGGTTTCATCATGTAATTCGGTGTTCAACCGTTTGATAGTATTAATTTCGTCTGATACTGTAGCAATATTGATGTCTACGTATGTTTTTGCTTTCGTAAACAATTTACGCTTATCTTCCTGTCTCTGTGCAGTAATTGTTTCCATGACTTGTCGCTTTACTTTATTCTGTTCCTGTGTAAATTTACGGTAACGCGTTTCACTGTTTTGTAGGTGGAGATTAAAACGTTCGTCAATTTGGCTGTTCTGTTGGTCAAATTTCGCGTCTACTTTCGCATCCAGCGTGCGTGAAAGTTCTGCTGACATTAATTTAAACTCTTCGCGTAACTGTGTCGCGTTTTCAGGGCATTGTTTAGCGACTGCCCTAATGTCGTCTCTAAGTACTTTAGTTGTGGCTGCATGTGTATTACTTAATTCATGAGGCACAGATCTAATTTCTTCACTATTGTTCCTAGCACAAGCCTTAATTTCTTCGCGTAATTGTTCTTTAGTATCATGACATTGCGGGGCAACGGCTGTAATCTGTTCACTAAGTTGTTTGTTCTGTTCATTTAGGTTGTCGTGTTTTTCATTCAACTGTCTGAAATTTTCATTAAGGTTGTCTTGTTTTTCATTAAGATTGTCGAATTTTTCATTCAATTGTTTAAGATTTTCATTAAGTTGTTTGAAGTTGTTGTCTTGTTCTTTCTTCGACTGTTCGGAATTTTCATTAAGTTGTTTGACATTTTCATTATGTTGTTGTTTGAGATTTTCGTTATTTTCATTAATGTGTAGCAATAATGCCATAACTTGATCCAAGCCAATATTACCTACTCTATTCTGTGGGCTGTTTGATGGCGTACCTGCAATTGTCACGTTTTGTGTAACTATTTGGTCATTATGTGATTCTCGAAAAGGTTTGCCAATCGGATGTGCACTGTTAGTTACTACACCGGAATCAAACAAATCTGACGTACTTTGGGTACATTGTTCACCTTCGTTAGAAACAATAATTTGTTCACAATTCAAATTTTGCAAACCGGGTGTGTCAAACTGGGCAGCGTTCATTGTAACAGAACGTTCCGCGTCATCAATTGTCGTTAAATTAACAGAGGACACTATTAAATTTGTTTGCTCCTCATTAGCATTAAAATCATTACTAGTGGTTGGTACGCACTGATTGTCTGTAAATGGTCGATTATCATTAAGACACTGAGTGTCGCTAGTATTATCGGTCAAATTATTCAAATCGGCTATTTCACTCATTGCACATCGCGATGTACTGTTAACAGTTTTTCGCGGCATTTTTCACAAATAAAAATTAAGCACAAAAATGAAACAAAGACAAAGCAAAAATGGAACAAACACAATTACAACAAAGAGCAATAAATTGCCGATGATCTGTGAAAGAAAAAGTGACAAATTAGCAAATGCGTTGCGCCTGATGCAAACTACATTTAAGTAAATAAGAGCAGATATATGACTACTTCTCAGAGATTCACAAAGAAATACGATACTGGCCGGTTGTCGCCAAGTGTAACCTCCCCACAAAATAAAATAAATATTATTTGGTTAATGATTCTAATTTTTAGTGTAACCTCACAACAAAACTGGTTCCCATTTAATGTACCCACAAAATTCTTTTCTCATTTAATGTAAGCTCGAAACAGAAAAATTCCTAAACCTCGTAATAAAAAATAAATTCAGTAACCTGGTAAAATTTGGACGACAGCAGTGCTGCGTCATGGCCCTGTCAGATCATTCTGAATAAAAAGCAAAAATTCTCACCTCGATAAAGTCGGCAACTATCTGCTCTTACAATAGCTCTTTTCCGGCACAGCTCTGTGCAATGCTGGCCTATACATTTCTTATTTATGAAAGGAAGCAAATGATTTTTCTTTTGCTACAATCGGAATGATCATGCGTTGAAAAAAGATATTAAATTCTTTAAATTGAAATGAATGCTTGTTAGAAATTAGACAAAGATTATTATTAGGACATTTTAAAAAGATTTACATGTGAGTTTACATAATATTACTAGATATGCGCGAGGCTGCTTTTTTTTACCTTATACAATAATACTCAGGCTCCGGCATCGCTGCACCGCGACCGGGCCAGCCAACATGATACACCAGACCAGACCAGACCAGACACACACACTGGCTACAACTTACTGCTACTGCTACACAGTTCGTACAGTCAACACTGCTCTCTGGTCAGCGATTCTCCTATACCTTGCATATCGCAGGCAGCGCATGAGCAATACATCGAAATTACACCTGCTCGGACCTCTTACATAAAATTACATCTGTATTGCATCTGCTCGGACCTCTTACAAAGTTTCAAGTCATTCACTCTTGAATCCTTGTTCTCTAAAAGATTTTCCAACCATCTATTCACCGTCGTTCACTTGGCGAGTGCATTTGCATAAACTAATTAATTAACTAATCGCTGAGAAAAACTTGATTAACACCGTCAAACGCTCCATCGAAACCTCACCGTCAACAACGTATCACTAGTAATTTCACTATCTTTATGGCTGAACGTTGATCTATGTGCAGTTCGAAAACTACCTACCGTACTTGTTATCTAACACAAAGTGACATTAAAAATGTAAGCTGTTCATGTGTGGTGAGACTCGACCACAACACTAATCGTCATTGGTGACTAACCATAAGGAGATGCAATATAATAAATCTTTAGCCTGTATCAATTAACAAATCTGACCTTTAAATTACACTACGAAAATTTTTGTACTGGATCGCAACAACAATCCACAAACTGTTGTCCCTGTTAACTAACCACGAAAGGAGTTTACTATGGTTTCATTCCCGGCCAACAAACTTGAAATGGCGTGATGTTCATGTTGGATTGCGATTCGAAGCCAGCACCTAATCCGATTTTTATATAAGCCAGGTATCTCATTTTCTCAGCAGTAGCGACATGTTTGGAACTGTAGTGACGAGAAAATTAATGATTTCTGACTTCCTGGAATTCGAAACCGGCACCTATCGCCTTTGTTTTCTAGCCAAGAATGGACATGAAATGTACGTTTCTTTTACAAGAAGCGAGATGTGCTCACGTTTGAACTTGTAGTGACGTGACAAAGAGTACAGTGATGACTGGGAATCGAACCCGACACATACCGTTGTTGACTACACAAGAAGACAATCTAACTACCGAACTGCTTTTCACCAGTAGCTAGGTGTTGCACGTGTGTACTTGAAATGATGTGATGAAAAGATCTCCGTTTCTTTGGGGCTCGAAACCATCACGTATCGTAATTGGCAATGAATGAAGATACGTTCAAATTTCCATCAACAGTTGGGTGTGCTTATGATAAAGCCTGCAAGGACATTTTGAAAAGTTTTGTGCCAATCCAGGATTCTAACCCTGACACACGCCTTAAGCGAAGAACTTGAGGTGTTTGGAACCTTGAGCAAACAACGAAATGATGGCAGAATCCTGTGAAACCAGTACCATTATATTCAACATCTTAAGCTGAAATAAAAGATAGAATAAGAGCACTGTGACCTTATATCGCGTTTCGTCCTTTAACCAAAATAAAAATACAAGGTCAGAAAGTTACAGAGTGACAGAGTTTCTACATACTGCCACTTATGCCTCTGTCATGGCCCAATCCAACCTGTAATCGGTAGCGAAGGGACATCACGTTTAATGTGAATCTGGGCAAACAAAAAATTATTGAATACTGTAGTTTCGTCTTTAACGTGAAATAACCTCTATAAACAGTGCGTACACCACGCAGTAACAACAACGTTGGAACCAGTGTTCTAGCAGTATATGACATGAGGAATACTACTATGTAAACTACCATTGTGGTGCCGACCGGTGTGGCCGAGCGGTTCTAGGCGCTTCAGCCTGGAATCGCGCGACCGCTACGGTCGCAGGTTCGAATCCTGCCTCGGGCATGGATGTGTGTCATGTCCTTAGGTTAGTTAGGTTTAAATAGTTCTAAGTTCTAGGGGACTGATAACCTCAGATGTTAAGTCCCATAGTACTCAGAACCATTTGAACCATTGTGGGCAAAACTTACCAGGAAAAAGCCGACTGGTGCACAGGTTTGTGGCAATTTTGGATTTAATAGAAGGGGAGAGGCAGAATGCTCGAACATCTGTGCTCTTAATGGGGTGAGTATTACCGAAGAACTTAAGTCAAAAAATAGGTTTCTCCTGTCACTTTTTTTTCCACCAGGCTTGTGACTGGTTTAATGCGGCCCGCCACGAATTCCTCTCCTGTGCTAACCTCTTCATCTCAAAGTTGTACTTGCAACCTATGTCCTCAATTACTTGCTGGAAGTATTCCACTCACTGTCTTCCTCTACACTTTTTGCCCCTACCGCTCCCTCTACTACCATGGAAGTCAGTCCCTGATGTCTTAACAGATGTCCTATCAACCTGCCTCATTCCTTACCTTAACAGTCCACCTAATTTTCAACATTACTTTGTAGCACCACATCTCAAGTGCTTCGATTCTCTTCTGTTCCGTTTTTTCCACAGTCCATGTTTCACTACCTTACAATGCTACGCTCCTAACATACATTCTCAGATATTTCTTCCTCAAATTAAGACCTATGATTGATACTAGTAGACTTTTCTTGGCCGGAAATGCCCTTTTTGATAGTGCTAGCCTGCTTTTGGTGTCCTCCTTGCTCCGTCCGTCATTGGTTATTTTGCTGCCTAGGTAGTAGAATTCCTCAACTTCATCTACTTCGTGACCATCACTCCCGTTGTTAAGTTGCTCGCTGTTCTCATTGCTGCTACTTCTCATTACTTCCTTATTTCCTCGATTTGCTCTCAATCTATATTCTGTACTCATTAAACTGTTCGTTCCATTCAGCAGATCACGCAATTCTTCTTCACTTTCACTCACGATAGCAATGTCATTAGTGAATCGTGTCATTGATATCCTTTCACCGTGGATTTTAGTTTCACTCCTGAACCTTTCTTTTATTTCCATCATTGCTTCTGTTTGCTCCTGTTCTTGAACAGTAGGGGAAAGGCTACATCCCTGTCTCACACCCTTTTTAATACGAGCTCTTCGTTCTTGGCCGTCCACTCTTATTATTCCCACTAGGCTCTTGTACATATTGCGTCTCTCTCTATAGCTTACCCATATTTTTCTCAGAATTCCGAACATCTTTCACCATTTTACAGTGTCTAATGCTATTTCCAGGTCGACAAATCCTGTGAATGTATCTTGATTTTTCTTTAATCTTGCTTCCATTATTACTCGGAACGTCAGAACTGCCTCTCTGGTGCCTTTACTTTCCTAAACCCAAACTGATCGTCATCTAATACATCCTCAGTTTTCTTTTGCATTCTTCTGTATACTAATCTTGTCACCAACTTCGATGGATTAGCGATGAAGCTAATTGTGCGATAATTCTCGCACTTGTCATCTCTTGCAGTCTTCGTAACAGCGTTGATGTTTTTCCGAAAGTCAGATGGAATGTCGCTTTGTTGCCACTTCCCCCGATGATTCTAGAAGTTCTGCTGGAAAGTTATCTATCCCGTCTCCCTCATTTGATCTTAAGTCCACCAAGGCTCTCCTAAATATGGATTCTAATACTGAATTCCCTATCTCCGCTAAATCGACTCCACTTTCTTTTTCTATCACATCAGACAAATCTTCGCACTCATAGAGACCTTCAATATAGTCTTTTCAACTATCCTCTCTCTATCGCATTCAAAAGTGGAATTCCCTTGCACTCTTAATTCCACCACCCTTTCTTTTAATTTCACCAAAGGTTGCTTTGACTTTTCTATAAGCTGAGTCAGTCCGTTCGACAATCATTTCTTTTTCGATTTCTTCACATTTTTCATGCAGCCATTTCGTATTTATTCCCTGCACTTTCTGTTTATTTGATTCCTCAGCGATTTGTATTTCTGTATACCTGAATTTCCCTGAACATTTTTGTACTTCCTTATTTCATCGATCAGCTGAAGTACTTCTTCTGTTACCCATGGTTTCTTCGCAGTTACCTTCTTTGTACCTATGTTTTTCTTTATAACTTTTGTGATTGCCCTTTTTAGAGATGTTCATTCCTCATCAACTGTATTGCCCTCTGAGCTATTCCTTATGGCTTTATCTATAGCCTTAGAGAACTTCAAGCTATCTCGTCATCCCTTAGTGCTTTCGTATCCCACTTCTTTGTTTGTTGACTCTTCTTCACTATTCTCTTAAACTTCAGCCTACCCTCCATCACTACTATATTGTGATCTGAGTCTGCATCTTCTCCTGGGCACACCTTACAATCCAGTATCTGATTTTGGGATGTCTGTCTGACCATGATGTAGTCTAACTGAAATCTCCCCGTTTCGCCCTGACTTTTCCAAGTACACCTCCTCCTGTTGTGGTTCTTGAGCAGAGTATTCACTATTACTATCTGAAATTTATTAAAAAACTCAGTTAGTCTTCCTCCTCTCTCATTCCTCGTCCCAAGCCCCTATTCTCCTGTAACGTTTTCTTCTACTCCTCCCCCTACAACTGCATTCCTATCCCGCATGACTAATAGATTTTCATCTCTCTTTATAGATTGTATTACCGTTTCAGTATCCTCATATACTTTCTCTGTCTCTTCATCGTCAGTATGCGATGTCGCCATATATACCTGAACTACACTCCTGGAAATGGAAAAAAGAACACATTGACACCGGTGTGTCAGACCCACCATACTTGCTCCGGACACTGCGAGAGGGCTGTACAAGCAATGATCACACGCACGGCACAGCGGACACACCAGGAACCGCGGTGTTGGCCGTCGAATGGCGCTAGCTGCGCAGCATTTGTGCACCGCCGCCGTCAGTGTCAGCCAGTTTGCCGTGGCATACGGAGCTCCATCGCAGTCTTTAACACTGGTAGCATGCCGCGACAGCGTGGACGTGAACCGTATGTGCAGTTGACGGACTTTGAGCGAGGGCGTATAGTGGGCATGCGGGAGGCCGGGTGGACGTACCGCCGAATTGCTCAACACGTGGGGCGTGAGGTCTCCACAGTACATCGATGTTGTCGCCAGTGGTCGGCAGAAGGTGCACGTGCCCGTCGACCTGGGACCGGACCGCAGCGACGCACGGATGCACGCCAAGACCGTAGGATCCTACGCAGTGCCGTAGGGGACCGCACCGCCACTTCCCAGCAAATTAGGGACACTGTTGCTCCTGGGGTATCGGCGAGGACCATTCGCAACCGTCTCCATGAAGCTGGGCTACGGTCCCGCACACTGTTAGGCCGTCTTCCGCTCACGCCCCAACATCGTGCAGCCCGCCTCCAGTGGTGTCGCGACAGGCGTGAATGGAGGGACGAATGGAGACGTGTCGTCTTCAGCGATGAGAGTCGCTTCTGCCTTGGTGCCAATGATGGTCGTATGCGTGTTTGGCGCCGTGCAGGTGAGCGCCACAATCAGGACTGCATACGACCGAGGCACACAGGGCCAACACCCGGCATCATGGTGTGGGGAGCGATCTCCTACACTGGCCGTACACCACTGGTGATCGTCGAGGGGACACTGAATAGTGCACGGTACATCCAAACCGTCATCGAACCCATCGTTCTACCATTCCTAGACCGGCAAGGGAACTTGCTGTTCCAACAGGACAATGCACGTCCGCATGTATCCCGTGCCACCCAACGTGCTCTAGAAGATGTAAGTCAACTACCCTGGCCAGCAAGATCTCCGGATCTGTCCCCCATTGAGCATGTTGGGACTGGATGAAGCGTCGTCTCACGCGGTCTGCACGTCCAGCACGAACGCTGGTCCAACTGAGGCGCCAGGTGGAAATGGCATGGCAATGCGTTCCACAGGACTACATCCAGCATCTCTACGATCGTCTCCATGGGAGAATAGCAGCCTGCATTGCTGCGAAAGGTGGATATACACTGTACTAGTGCCGACATTGTGCATGCTCTGTTGCCTGTGTCTATGTGCCTGTGGTTCTGTTAGTGTGATCATGTGATGTATCTGACCCCAGGAATGTGTCAATAAAGTTTCCCCTTCCTGGGACAATGAATTCACGGTGTTCTTATTTCAATTTCCAGGAGTGTATATTTGTCAGTGTTGGTTTGCTGTCGATTCTGAACTGTTCACTGTAACACACTCTGTGTCCTACCTTCCTATTCACAACGAATACTATTCCCGTTGTACCATTTTCTGCTGCTGTTGATATTACCCTACACTCATCTGACCAGAAATCCTTGTCCTCTTTATTATTTGGTTGCAGTTGCTGCAATTCTGTAGTACGGATGTTCTGCTTCTTGAATTTTTGCCCCAGGATGTTTCTTTCTTTTGATGAAGCTGTTACATCGAATTAGGTTTCAATTTCATTTAGTATCTTTCACTGTACCATGGTGATCAACGCTCATTTTTCTTTCGTTTCTTAGGTATTTATTCATCGGATTTTCTTTCAGTTAAGCACAAAGGCGTTCCGACTGAGGCCGGGGAAGCAGGCGTTAGGGAAAGAGGGTACCGCCCCCACGACCAGTGGAATCTGGAGTACAGGATATTTATTCATTACAGAACTCTCAAACATTTCTAGCAATGATGCCCTATAATTCCGCTAAATCTCTCGTTTAACCATCGCAGTATTTCCTTTGCTTAGTTCTTGTGGCATGACACATCTCGAAACTGAACAACACAATTATATCAAAAGATTGATATTTGTAGATTCTTACCCCTCCCACTATATAAATTTCTGCGGGCGCCTATGGCCCAGAATGTTTCTGTGGCTGTTCACCATATTCATATCTCTGTTGCATCTAATTTTTTCTTTTCCCGTTCGCCGAAAGTAAATCCTTCACAATCGTAAGTTAAACTGCTTCAAATAAATGTCTCGATGAGTATTTTCTTGTTTCTTTATTAATACGGTTTTGTTAATAAATTGCTCTTATTTCTAACGGCTTATTTTATCACTGCAATTCTTCTGCTAGCCATTATACTTCTGCTGTCGTTTGTTATTCACTTTTCAAGTAGCAAATTTCACCAGCGAAAAACTGCTCCTGTCGGAGAACAAAAGGTGAATATGCTCCCGTTTATTTAAAAGACTGACTGGAAATTCAGGTTCCAACTGCCTCATTCTACCGTCTTCAGCACTTTTAAAAATGTTCCCAAATTTTTGGCATGCTAAAATATTCGCGCTCTTACAACCTACCATAGCTGTAACTCGCTCACAGTGACTAGTCTGTCGCTGTTAAGTCGCTCATACACATCCACTCCCACCTCCCCATTCTTACTCACTCATTAACCCCAACCCATTGTCATTATCTCTCTGCGTCTCTCTGTCTCCTGTGTCAGAGCCACAGTCGCCTTCGTGCCGTCCTTCTACTACTGTATAGTCTCACTGTCACTGCCTCCCTTTCTCCCTTTTACTCTCTCTTACTGGTGCTCTCTCATTCATTCTTTCCCACCGTTGCTGTCTCTTCTTACAGTCGCTATCTCTCACTTCCTTGGTGTCATTGTCATAGTCTCTGTCTCTCATTATGCCTGGCTCTCACCCACTTCAACTATTTCGTTCTCTTTATTCTTCTCCCACTGCCACTATCTCCTTCTTTCTCAGCATTAAAAAATGCGAATATGTTTGCATGCTAAAATTTTGGGAAACATTTTAAAGGTGCTGATGAAGGTAGAATGAGGCAGCTGGCATCCCACATTTCAGTCGGAGTTTTTTTTTAAACAAGAGCATATTCGCCTTTCTTGTGCTATGTTATAGAACATTTTTTCGCCGGTTCCCTTCTTTTTCCTGCCACAGCAGGCCACGTCACATGAAAAGAACTTTACGGGTCAGTAAAATTTTCGTAGTTTACTTACGTGAAATTGAAATAACGCAAAACTAATTTTACACCTCAGACCAGATTTACATGCACAAAAATTTTGCATGTGCTTCAGCACTACAACCTGAGACTCCCAGAACCATTTTGATGATACCGGAGACACTTTAAACCATATTTCTCCGTGCTACACCATTTTATAAACTACGGTTTCGCCTCACACAGGTTTTTACGTGCGTATTTCACCTGTGTGAGTAGGGGAAATTTGAATCTCCGTATCTCAGAAACGGATAAAGATATCAAGAGAATTTTCAACGTTGTTCGTTTTCAGCATCTTAAGAATATATCGCAAAAATTTCAGCCATTTGCTGTGCATAGCCGTCTCGGAATCCGCGGCTGGTTTGGGTGTTTTTCATAGCGGATAAAGATTTTTGAAGCCGGGAAGATGTCGCTTCTAGATAACTGCCTAGAAAATCTGCTGTTAAGATTTGAGTAACTTGCTGCGGTTAGTTGTTTAGATACCCGCTCTGAAGGCGGTCTAAATGGTGCCTCCATGAGCACCTTAAGGCGCCCAATAGACCACATCTAATACAAAAAGAACGAACCGATTTGTTCCGTTTCCTAAGCTGGAGGAAGTGTGTAACGTTCAGACTTTGACCCTGTACTGTCAGACAGTTACAGTAGGAGTAGGCTTCTGTTGGGTATGCGAATGGTCCGTAGCCCAACGGCTACTCAAAACACTTAACCCTCCCTTTCTATCACCAAAAGAACACGCAGTATGAGACCCGGAAAAATTCAGTGTTTATGTGTGGCATTTTGGAACACATTGGTAGTGCTTGCTGTCGCATGCGTACCGATTTGCTTCCATTTATTTTTTGCGTTTAGTTTCAGTTTGTGGTCGTCCAAGGAATCAGATTAATACCAGTACTGAGACCAACGACGTTCCTTAATTTTGGGAAGCTTTCTTCGCCTAAGCCAGTCTGTTTCTATTTCCTTGCTTCCACCATCCTGCGCTGTCCTATTTCCTAGGGGGGAATTTTTTCAATTCCTCCCACATTCGATCTTAAGCAAACAGTTAATACCCTTTTTACCGTTCTCTATCACCTTATCATTGAATCGTCTATCCTTAAGTCATATTCTGTGCGTAGCACATTCCTTTGAACAAATTTACTAATATTCCTTATGTATGTACAAACCCATGCTCTCGCAACGATATCCATTAATAAAATATTCTACATCTACATACATACTCCGCAATCCACCATACGGTGCGTGGCGGAGGGTACCTCGTACCACAACTAGCATCTTTTCTCCCTGTTCCACTCCCAAACAGAACGAGGGAAAAATGACTGTCTATATGCCTCTGTACGAGCCCTAATCTCTCTTATCTTTGTGGTCTTTCCGCGAAATATAAGTTGGCGGCAGTAAAATTGTACTGCAGTCAGCCTCATATGCTGTTCTTGAGGTTCAACCAACGTCAAATGGTTAATTGCCCACGAGCTTTCGGCAGAGCTCTGTTCTGTCATTCTCGTCACTGACTGTCGTGTGAATGCAGCTGCCGTGCTTATATAGCCGCGCGGCCGCCTGTGACGTCACTGGTACCCAGTCGGGGCCAACAAGACATCCGGGTCGTGCGACGAACTTGTGACGTCGCACTAATCGGCTTGTCCGCCACATTTCATGAACGCTCGGCTCAGTTCAGTGCCCACGGGAAGTCGATATTTAATTCAAAAGGTACCCACTAAAGATTTTAACATCGTCGTGTGCCATCGAGAACATCACGCAGTCAAGAATTGTTAAACTCGTCTGAAATAGTTACTCGCTCCCCGCCAGAGACGGCTGCTGGCACTCGTAAGACCCGCCGTGGCACGTGCAGTGACGTACGCGCCTCGGCATGTCTTCCTCGTAGTCCTCGTGCCCATTCTCGCACCGTGTATGGCAATGTTTTGGTGGCACGACCGCCACGCCCACTTCAACTCCCCTGGGATCGTGTGATTGGTGAGGTGAAATGGGCGCGGCGGTCGCGCCACCAAAACATTGCCATATACGGTACGAGACTGGGTACCAGTGACTTCACTGGCGGCGGCTCGGCTATATAGGCACTGCAGCGGCATTCACACGAGAGTCAACCACTTGATAATGACAGAGGAGATCTCTGCCGAAAGCTCGTGGTCAGTTAATCACTTGTCGCGGCTTGAACCTCGAGAATATTTTATTAATATTCCTTACGTTTTCCCACGATGAACATTGTTAACTGTTCACCTTACACCTTTACTTTTCTTCCGAAATTTTCTCTCATGTTTTATTTATTTCATTGCTTCTTGGACTTAATACGCTGCCTGGTAAAAGAAGTATCAGATGTCAACTGTACTGCTTGCCTCCTGGAGCAGACGCTTGTGCGATAAACTTTCGTGAAATTGAACTTTATTTACCACGAAAAACTTCGTTACGAGCTATGAAGTGTCAGAAACTGATAACAAACTGTCTTTGCAAAAATATTACGAAAAATATTAATTAAATGTGCCATGACCTACAAAGAACAGTTATATGAGAAACTAATATCTAGGATCATTGTCATTTTTAAAACAAATGGTCTGATGATCTTTTTTTTTTTTTTTATTCACACTTCTTCTTCCTCGATTTCTCATGTATCTGAGCGTGCTGGAGGCCAGACGCGATTGCTGTAAGTGTGATTTGGTAATTTCAAGAAATAGATGAAGTTTACCCAATTTTGTACTCTGTTATTGTAGTACTTGATAACCCCACCACCCTACGGTTCAAGAGTGTGTGTGAATATTTTAACTAACGTGCGAGAGGAGCAGATGCTATTCATATTGCTGTCAGCCATCTTAAGACCGATAACGTTATTTCATTATATTTCTGAACTGATTAATAACATTCAACTCAGACATGTTAAAAAAAATAATACTAATAATACTCCTTCACAGTGGATAGGTATTTTGCTTACTTTCAAGGAACGTTATGTTAAAACATCGTGCTTGTGTGTGCTGATAGAATCTGTGGCAAAGATGTTTTATCAATACTTAAAGAAAGCAGATATTTATCTAGAGAAGTTTGAAATATTACGAGGTGGTATATATAGCTGTTCATGCTAGGACGTAACCAATGATAGCTGGATATTTTATTAAAGAACTATATTTGGAATTTAGTAAAAATATAGCTCTGAGAGCTTACTAGCCGGAACTTTTAGCTCCACCCACCAAAGACCGTTTAATACCGTGCGGCTGTAGTTCGCGCATGTAGGTGAGATGTATTTTCTGATAAAGCAGATGAACAATTAATAGAATCTTACCACCAAAGAGAACTGCTATTACGTTTGTCCATGCTGCTTCAATTTAAAGGAAGTTTCAGTGGTAAAGCTAGCTACCTGCATTTGAATACATTCAAGACCTCGCAGATTGTTTTCAGTGTATATTTTGAAAGTTTCACGTAACATATTACGCAAACAATGTTAAACTAAGCCCACACCCAAAGATTTTTTGTACACAGACAAACCTTGATTCCAACTTTCGCCAGAGTTGTTCATTTTATTAATAGTGTGGCCGCCAACAATATAAAACGAAAGGCGAGTCTGGCTTTAGTAAGAGAACGAATCCGTTTTACACAACGTGAGTTAGACGCTGTTGCCAGGAATTTATATTATTTACATCTGAAGATTGCAGCAAGATGTTATTCCCTTAGTTGGGACTGGATTGACGGTGTATCCTGGGCCAAGGCGGACTGGGCTCACAGGGACAGTACGAACAGGCAAAGTGCGAAGTTTAGCCAACTCGTAACACGAAAGCTGCAAGAAGCTATCTCTGGACGATCCGTGGTGAACCTCACGGATAAATCTTTTGACGATGCGACGATGTCAGTGCTTGCGAAAGGTTTAAACTTCGCTCCTACACCTGCCTCACTGCCTTTAACGGATTTCATCAGTTCCATTGAGGATGCCATTAGACGTCTCCCTGTGGATTCTGCAGACGAAATTCGACGCGAATCTTGCCGAACGTTGTTGAAATGTGCGCCACAACGGAGTAACATCTCGCCAGCTGAAAGAGCTGCTCTCCGCAGCCTGAGAGAAGATACTAGCACAGTCGTACTGCCTGCGGATAAGGGTAACGCCACAGTTCTTCTGACAAGAGAAGCCTACAACGAGAAGATATATTGTCAGCTAAATGATTCTACGTACCGCAGAATTGAAAAGGAGCCAACAAGCCGAATATCAAGGAAAACTGCTACCCTTTTGAACGACTGTTCTCTACCTGAACAAGTTATCAAGAGATTGAGACCACACAATGCAATACCACCAAGACTCTACGGTCTTCCGAAGATACACAAGGATGGTGCCCCACTACGATTGATAGTGAGTAATATTGGTGCTGCGACCTATTCTACAGCAAAATATCTGGCCTCATTACTAAAGCCGTATGTGGGTAAGTGTTGCCACCATATACGTAATTCCGAGGATTTTGTCAGTCGCTTGAAGGAAGTTAAGCTTAGCAGCTCGGATTTATTAGTCAGCTTTGATGTGGTCTCACTTTTTACCAAAGTGCCTTTAATGGAATCATTACATCTTATTGGTAACTTATTCAGTGCAGAAATGACGGCCTTGTTTGAACATATACTCTCCTCAACGAACTTTTTATTCAATGACGAATTCTTTGAACAAACAGACGGCGTCGCCATGGGGAGCCCTTTGTCGCCTGTGGTAGCTAATCTCTTTATGGAGGACTTTGAGGAGAAAGCACTTGAGTCTGCTGTTTTAAAGCCTACGGTCTTCTGGCGGTACGTAGATGATGTTGTATGGCCTCATGGCAGACAGGAACTGGAGAAATTCCTTCATCACTTAAACTCATTACATGAGAACATCAAATTTACGATGGAGATTGAAAAAGAGGGCACTTTACCATTTCTAGACGTGCTAGCACGCCGTAAAAATGATGGGTCATTAGGACATTCTGTGTACAGGAAACCGACTCACACAGATCTGTATCTCCAGGCGTCAAGCTGCCATCACCCAGCCCAAACAGCCGGTGTTCTCAGTACCTTAATACATCGAGCGCATATAATATCGGATGATGAAAACCTCCACGCAGAATTAGAACACCTGGAGAATGTTTTTAAAGAGAATGGCTACACTTCTCGCCAAATAAGGAAGGCCATACGCAACTATCATAACAAGAAGCAACGCATTGAGGACGCAGATGACGACTTTAAATCAACTGCGTTCCTTCCATACGCCGGGAATGTGTCGTCGAAAATAGGCCGATTACTGAAGAAAAATAAAATCAAGGTTATCTTCCGTCCACCAGCAAAGGACCGGGCCCTGGTTGGATCCGTTAAAGACGATTTACAACTGAAGAAAGCAGGCGTATACAAAATTCCCTGTGAATGTGGCTCTGCATATATTAGCCAGACGACAAGAACTGTCCATGAACGATGTATAGAACATGAAAGATACACCCGTCTGCGGCAACCGTCAAAATCGGCAGTAGCAGAGCACTGTATTTCATTGGGACATTCAATGGAATATAATAGAACAAAAATTTTAGCCCCGGTTTCCGGTTTTTGTGATTCTGTAATCAAGGAATCAGTGGAAATACGTCTTGCCGATAATCTTATAAATCGTGACAACGGCTTTCAGCTGGATAAAAATTGGAATCCTGTTATTAAAATTATACAATCACAGCGGAATCGACAGTGTCATTCGATACTCAAAGACTAGATGAACCTTTATTTTCACCACCGAGCGCAGCACTTAACAATGTAATTTCGTACCTGTGCACACCATCGGAGGTTGTGTAAATGGTTACAGTTGCATACTCTATGAGAACACAGTGCATTAGTGTTCCGTGTTTAGTATGGCTGCCTGGCATGGTAGGATATCTAGAGGGCATAAACAGCGTCAAATATTGAGTAATCACTGTGAAGGAGATGCCGCGTCCTTGTGTGAGACAACGCAGTCAACACCTAATAGAGTTTGAAGGGAGCCTCACTCAGGGTCTACATTTGGCCTGCTGGTCGAAACTTGCAGTATCCAGATTTGTTGGGAATTCGGATGTGACAGCGGTCCTTATCCTCAAGGTTCTCGTCGATCGTGTCTGTCTACTACAATGTACTGTGTATTGTACACCAACCACATCGTAACCCCTTAACATCTGCACAGATAATGGATCCTCTGCAACATTCTGTGTCATTCCGCACCGGAGACTAGTAGCAGTCTGACTAGGTTATCGCCGTCCTACGTGTAGGCTGCCGTTAACAGCGTAACACAAACGGCTGCGTTCGAAGTGGTGCCTTGACCGGAAAACGTAGACTGCTCATCAGTGGCGTCGCATTGCGTCCAGTGTTGAATCACTGTTCCGTACTACCCCAGGTCGTCTTCGAGTATCAGGGCGACTTGAGGAGAAGTCTGATTGTTCCAGTGTTTCGTATTATGGTGAGGTATTGCGTATGACCGTTTCAGGGTTGATAGCGATTGAGATAACTCTGACGGCACAACGGTACGTCACGGACGTCCTGTCTCCTTACGTGGTACCTCTAACGCGAGAGTATCGTGATGCCATTTTTCAACAGAACAATGCTCTTCAATACACGGAACGTGTCTCTATGATATGTGTACGTGTTGTTAAGATACTCACGTGACCAGAAAGAATCTATATCCCAGATAGAACATGTATGGGACCAGCTTGGATGTAAACACCGTCCCAGGGTACGTATCCAGGATACCAAGGATTAGTCATCACAGTTGTTGACCTGTTTGCCACAGAAGGTAATACAAGGGCTTTATGGCATCCTTCCCAACCTAATCGGTGCACACATTCACTCCAAATGGGGTGCAACGTCATACTGATTAGTGGTCTCACACTGTGTAGGTCTCTGTAAATTTGACTCGATATTGCAGTCACTGAAATATCACATACCCTCTCAATGCCTGAAGTTTCATTATTTTTCCTTCTCCCACTCTGGGTGCTTTAGCTTTTTTGTGTCAGGGAGCATAGTTAAACAACGCTGGTATCAAGCTCAGCCCTGCTTTGTCTTTCTTAGTACCAACATGTCTCTTTAACTTCCACTCTTGTTAGACCAATTTTGCCTTTTGTAAATTTGTAGATTATTTATCTGACTGCATTGTAATTACAGCCTTCTGAGAGTTATGTACATCTCATTCCATATTACACAGCCGTTGCTTTCTCTAGCTTCACAAATGCTATGAACGTGTCCTGATTTTTAATCATTCTCCATTCCTAAGGATAATATCAGAATTGCTCCCGTGCTATCTACACCCGTTCTCCAGTAATGCTTTCTATCATACGATATATTATTCTGGTTGGCGATTTACAAACTTGACTTGCCAGACTAATCGTCCGATACTTTTCACATCTATCCGCACACAATTCTTTGTAACGCGATGATGACACTATTCCTGAAATCTAGTGGCAAGTCATCCGTTTCGCACATTCATAATGAATCACTACCGCCATTTCATTCAGCAAGCGCTGGAGAGTGACACACAGTACGTTATGTGTTTGTTTCTGCAACACGGATATAATATGCTCATATTCAAAACGACACCAATACGGGATCCCTTTCATGTCCTCAAGAGTGTAACGGTGATTTACTTTAAACTGCCTACGATACAATTTTCAATTTGCAGAGTAGACTGGTTGCTGTGTCTGAAACAAGATGAGAAGGTAACATGGGTGGTTTTCCCCGAAAAACCGCATACCTTCACTCATCATCCGTAGCGGCTGGAAGGAGTAGATTGACCTTGTCGAGTGAATCAATACGCATTCCAGCGTAGCGCGAGCTCCTCTGCCAACGAGCACGGCAATATTTTCTCCTGTAACACGGCTGCGTCACAGCTGCTGACGTCCTTTCTCCAGGACGCGTCATCTCTGACGCATTCACTTGTATTCGCAAGAGATACGCCGTCGGAACAACGGGGCCAGTAAAGTGCTAACGCGCACACAAGTAGGTTTCGCATGCTCTGTTTGGTTCGTCGGTATTCTCGATATGTTAGTTCGCAGCCTGACGGTCAAAGCGTCATTTGTTTGACGGGAGAACAAGCGAGAAGATGTCCGATCTTTATGTACAAAGCTTGATAGTATAGGAAGATGGGCATTGCACTAATAACAGAAAAGCTAAAGCAGAACCAAGGGGAATAAAAGACGTGGCAGTCTGCTGGAGGGCTTATAGTGGCGTCCCATAAGGAAACCGAGCAAATGCTAGAGTTTCAATTTTAGTCAGTTATATACTGTCGTGACAAAAGTCCTGGGGTAGCTCCTAATATCGTGTCGGACCTCCTTTACGCCGGCGTAGTGTAGCAACTCAACGTGGCATCGACTCAACAAGTCGTTGAAAGTCCTCTGCAAAAATATTGGGCCATGCTGCCTCTATAGCCGTCCATAATCCCGAAAGTGTTGCCGGTGCAGGATGACGTGCATGAAATGACCTCCCGACTATGTCTCATAAACGTTCGATGGAATTGACGTCGGGCGGATGGTCAAATCATTCGACTGACTTGTCTCAAATGTTCTTCACACCAACTGTGCACAATTGTGGATCTTTGACATGATATTGTTATCTGGGAACATGAATTGCAGCAAATGGTCTCCAAGTAGCCGAACACAAACATTTCGAGTCAATGATCGGTTCAGTTGACAAGATGACTCAGTCCATTCCGTGTAAACACAGTCCACACCATTATGGAGCCACAGCCAGCTTGCGTAGACCCTTGTTGACAACTTACATCCATGGCTTCGTAGGGTCTGCGCCACACTCGAACACTGAAGTCGGGACTCATCTGAGAAGGCCACGATTTTCCATTCGCTTAGAATCCAACCGATAGAGTATGTTGGGTTGGGTTGATTTGGGGGAAAAGACCAAACAGCGAGGTCAAGGGTCTCATCGGATTAAGTAAGGATGGGAAAGGACGTCGGCCGTGCCCTGTCAAAGGAAACATCCCGGCATTTGCCTGAAGCGATTTAGGAAAATCACGGAAAACCTAAATCAGGATGGTCGGACGCGGGAAGAGTATATTGTTATAGCTAGTGATTTTAATGCGAGAGTTGTAAACTTACCTACAATAGGAATAGTAGGATTATTTGGAGAAATGTCTTAATAACACAGGACAGGAGGTATGCCAAATTTCCTATTGTAATAATTTTAAAAGTGCTAACATATTTTACAGAAAGAAAGACACTCACAAGTTTAGATGACGTCCACGAGGATCAAGGTCTATGATTGATTATATACTAATTAATGATAAAAAGAAAAATCATGTGAAAGATATACGTGTTTATAGAGGAAACCACACTGCCCGTTTCCTTTTCGGCAGTAAGATAGAGCGACTATCAAAATGGACGAAAACAAAGAAAACTCAAAAGAAGAGACAATATGAGATGCTCAGACTCAGTTTCCTATCGGAGTACAGTATTAGAAATCTGTGTCAGCACAGACCCCAAGAAAACTTGCTACACTACCAGTCAATAAAGATATCGATATAAAATGGAATAATATTAAGACTTGCATCGTAGAAGCAGTCTAAGAAGAACTTGGGAATAGGAGGAAAACAGACGGGAAAGAGACGACTCAGAATTTGGAACACACAAATTAGAGAAGACATTAAACAGAAACAGGGAGCTTATTTGAAGTTTCTGCATATAAAAACACCGGAGAGTTGGAAACATACGAAATAAAAAGGAACACTGCGAAATAAGCAGTGCGCAAAGCACACCAAAGGTAACGGCACATGTTCATTAATGTCTTAGAACACGACATGCCGCGCGGAATTAGCCGAGCGGTCTGAGGCGGTGCTATCATGGACTGTGCGGCTGATCCCGGCGGAGGTTCGAGTCCTCCCTCGGACATGGGTGTGTGTGTTTGTCCTTAGGATAATTTAGGTTAAGTAGTATGTAGGCTTAGGGACTGATGGCCTTAGCAGTTAAGTCCCATAAAAAAAAATACACGACATGCATGGTAGACAGCAACATAAAATCACACAGGCCTGAACAGGGAAGAAAAATACATTGCCTCACTCAATAATATACCCAATGATCAATGGAGATATCATTATACTAACTTGTGGTGTACACGGAAGGCCGAAGATTACGCTGGAGAAAGTATGTACAACAAAACAATGGACCCGAGTACTCTGGAGGAGCTACAACAAGCTTTGCAAGATATGAAGGAGAGACAAACTACTGCAATTGATGAAATAAACGCCGAAATAATTAAATATGGAAACGTGTCACTAGATAAAAGACTTTTACGATCAATAAATGAATGTTGATGGAACTACAAGATCACAGACCCTTGGTATACATGAGACGTATTCTATCAATAAAAAACAAAAACAAAAAAAGACAGTGGATGTAAAACCTGTGTCGGTGAAAGTCTTTTAAACACTGGCTGCAAACTATTCTCGAAGATAATGACAACCGCCTGAAGAATATCACAGAAGCTGTTAATTCCGAGGAACAAAATGAATTCAGAGGAGGTCGTTCGTGCACGGATTACTTCGATATTGACAATAAAATACAAGCTGTCTATGGTAGCATTAGCAGAATATTGGGCTATAAAGTACTAAAAGAGACTACCATGAAATTCTCTAAAGTGATTGTGGTTCCAGTCCTACACTAAGGAAATGAAAGCAGGGTTACCATAAAAAAAAAGTGCAGATCAGTGCGAGTAGATAGTTCATTCACCCCGGGTATGGAGAATTTCGACGATTTTTGCCTGTTATCGATATCGATACTGGCAAGATATCAAAGTATGTGACGTAAATGGCCGTATCTTTTCACTGGATTGACGTAGAAGTTTGAAGTTTTTACACCGCCAAGGGATTATAGAACTTGAGTATGTGACATAAATTTCAGCTTTATACGACTATCCGTTCCTTAAAAAAAAAAAAAAAAAAAAAAAAAAGGGGGGGGGGTGTCCGTAATAGTTGGACAGGCAATTGGACAACAAAGTGGTCCTGTAAAAGTTCTTCTTTTACAGATTGAGTTACGGAATCCGAAAAACAAGAAAATAAAATTCAAACAGCAGAAATGATGTCCTGCGAAGGAGAAGGGCCCTACAAAAAAAGACATGATTAGAACTGAAGATATTACAACATAATTAAATATTTTCAACATGAATTAAAAAATTCAAAAGTGTTAAGGAAATTGGAGACATCTCATGATAATGTCGGGTCGTAGCACTTCCCAGAAGATCCTGAAGCATAGGGCGAATGGTAGAAAAGATACTGGGATATCTCAATAAAGATGGGACTGATTTTATTTGTGAGTTCGGAATGAGCAAGAGCCTAAACCTTAAAAGGATGAAGAAGAAGAAGAAGATGATGATGATGATGATGATGATGATGATAAGCCTGAACTGTTAAAACTCTGTGATATTATTGACCTATAGCAGGCTGCTCCATTCCGAGGGAAGAAAAAAGACAGTAACGAAAATGGGGTCATTAGATAGGAAGCTAAAGTACATATGGAAAAATTACAGGGGAAGGAATTCGGCTGTGATCTTTTCGTACTGTCCTGATACCTTAGTTTAGTGAAGCTTAAATCTGTTTGGCCAAACTGAAATATGAACCCAAGTCTCCACGAAGAAGAGCCCAGAGGCGTAAAGACTCTGCTCCACTGCAAATACCCAGCCGTAGACAGGAAAGAATGAGCACATATCATTGCCACGTCCCGACTGCTGGTGAAACTATAGCTAAGGTAATGTGATAATTCAGGGAAACACCACAAACACTACACATTATCATGATTAATACGGAATAGGAAAATCGTTGGCACTCAAAACAGCGTCATATCGCCTCGGAATGAAGAAATATAGGTCCTGTACTGTTTTCAAAGGAATCTCATTCCGTTCTTTCTGCAACGTATTGGCAAGTTCAGTGAACGATGATTGAGGTGGACTCCGGTAACTCAACTTCTCTCCATAGTTGTCCACAGAGGCACAATAATAATGATATCTGGTGACATTGTTGGCCAGGGGAGATGCGACAATCCGTAAACGTGCTCACAAAACCAGTCCTGGATCATGCGAGCTGTTTGAACAGCTGTCGTCTTGGAACACAGCTCACCACTGGGGAACAAATATTGTATCGTGGGGGGGGACCTGATCAGCTAAAATGATCACATGACCCTTGGCAATAATGCGGTCTTGCAGAGTACCCACGGGTCCCATGAGATACCACAATACGACTGCCCAGTTCATCACCCAGCCCTTACCATGTTTCACTCTTAGGACGCAAATTCGGCCAGAAATTGGAAACAGTGTGAAACAAGACTCATTCGACGAAACGACTTTTTTCCATTGTCCAGCTTCTATGGCTTCAGCACCGCGTTTTGCTGTTACGGGCGTTTGCATCATTGATGAGTTGCTTTGAAATTCCAGTTCAACCTCTGATTCCCTGCTTATCGAGTTCGCGTAGTGTTCTTTTATTGCTGAAAGAGTTCGTGAGTGCGGTATTTACTGAGTTTTGCAACTGCCGTTCTCTCATTTTCGCCACAATCCTCTTCACTGACTGTCCCTCATAATCAACACACATTTGTTCGCATGTGGCTTAGCGGATGATTTTCTTCCACTTACCCTGTACACGGTGTAACTATTCGATACGGTACCTCTTGAAACCCTAAACACTTTGGCTACCTTGTTTACAGAAGCACCCGCCATACTAGATCCAACAATTTGCTAATTTTGTCTTCACTTAACTCCGACATAATGCACTCACAACTAGACAGAACACTGTTCTGATCACCACTGACACTTTAAACGTATTGAGGACACTGCGCATGAGCCTTTCGTGTTCAAATATAAAAGCGCAGACTTGGTAGACCTCTGCATTTATGTTCAAGCAAGCATTTGTCGTGGAGCTCGCATATTTTTGTCCAACACTGTAGACCATGTGTAGTAGCAGAGACATTAGACTAAGGCAGAAATGCAAACATTTTATTACATAACAAGTCTCTTGGTTTTGTAATTTTCCGCACAAACATATAAATACACTAAAGAGCCAGCCAACTGATACACCTGCCCATGTCCACTAATAGGTTTCAGGACAATTGTGATAAAATAGTGTATGCTTCAGTTTGTCAACGTAATTATATTTATTTTGGCGACGAGTAATCAGATTAAAATATTCCTTACGCTGATTCCCTTCGATGTTTTCGTATATACGAAAGAAGCGAAAAACAGACAGCAACTAATGTAGAATATGGGCACTGCTTGGAAATCTGACAGTTAGTAGACGCGTCGTCTGCAATGGCCAATAGGTTGTGCAGTATAGTTGTGTTAGAAATGACAAATCAGGTCACAAACAATAAATCTGGATAGGTGATAACTGTATATGTGGACTACATTCTGTAAAGTAGCCCAAGTCCGATTCCAGTTCTAGTGCCGAACGTTAGCTGGCGTCGGATAGTATTAGCACCTCACGCAACTGAAAAAGAAATTATTACAAAATTTCCCCTCATTTTCTGCGCCGCTCGGAAGCTGAACTCTTTAACTTGTAACCCTGACGAAATTATACACTGCTTATTTGGAATCTCCCTACAGACGTACCTAAACGTTGTAGTGATTAAAGACATTCGAAAAATGTTAGGTTTGGTACAAAGCTGCGTTTGAAACATCCAAGGTTTTCCGTGATAGTATTAATCCATACACATTGATGGAGAGGAATTCCGCCTTCAAGACACTTTTGTAGTTTTATTTTCACCCAGGCACGTCTCAGCACTTTTTGTGCTGTCTTCAGTAGGTTTATTTCCCTTCTGCAACATTGTTACATGTTAACCTTTAACTTCTGGTTCAAAATCTTTACAATTGTAAAATTAACGATTATTGTCAAATGTTTTTACATTGTTTTGCTTGCAGCACGCAGACATTCTATGTTGTTTATTTACGATATGTCTAAAGTTTCTAGTTTTATACTACATTTGGAACTAAAGTTGATGTATGCATTTGTAACGTACCTCATATGGAGCTATTAGACATTTATGCTAGTAGCTTTACGTCTGTTACGCAATGTACAGATTGTCATCTGCATACAGCAAAACATTTTTTTGTTTTTGTTTATTGTGCATTTCCGACCGAGAATCACTATGTATCATGTTGTTTGTCGTGTTATTTACAGATTTTTAATGCTATGGTCTTTTTGCTTCTTATGGTTCATGATAACACACTTATTTCTTTCCTTTTTGTTGTTAAAAATTCATTTTGTACGATTTCTTGCCAAGCACCGAGTTTTCCTGTGTGTTTGCAAGATAGATAGAGTTGTGAGTAGGCATGTAGAGTGAATGGTGCACAGTGTGGGGAGACAGGAATCTAATTTTTTTTAAGCTGATCATATGTAGGTTTGGGGTGGGTGTTATTTGTATAGCTAATGTATTGTGACAAAGAAGGTTTAACTGCACAGTGGTGTGTATTCGTTTACTACTTTCTTTCCGTGGGCCATTGATTTTTGGATGTGATGATTTCCTTCTATTGTTAATTTTTGACATAGGCTGCTACTAATTTAGAGGCCTTTTAAGTCGGTTTCTGTGTGGTTGGGTGGTGATTCTATGCTGTTGGGTGATCTGCAAATGTTGGGTGTGAGCTATTGCTTTTCAGTGCTCTGAGATGTTCTGTATGACTGCTTTTAAAATTCCTGCATGTTTGACCCACATATACAGATTGAAACAATCGCAAGTTAGTCGATATATTCCTGACTGGCTGTATTTGTCACTCACCGCACTAAAAATTAACAATAGAAGAAAACCATCACATCCAAAAATCAATAGCCCAGGGAAAGAAAGTAGTAAACGAATACCCATCACTGTGAAATAAAACCCTCTTCGCCACCATAGATGAAATAAATAAGACCTACCCCAAACCTACATATGATCAGGTTCTTAAAAAATTAGATCACTTGTCTCCCTCACGCTGCACTCCATTCACTCTACATGCCTATGCACAACTCTCACTCTCTCTCTCTCTCTCTCTCTCTCTCTCTCTCTCTCTCTCTCTCTCCCTCCCCCTTGCCCTTGGAAACAAACACACAAGCACACACACACACAAAACACCACAAACGTCAACACTTCAAATCCGCTCGCCACGTCCCAAACAAACATGCCACGAAACAAATGAACACTATATAGTCACAACAATACGTAAAGGCGGCGAAAACTCTGTGCTTGGCAATAAATCGTATGAAATGAATGTGTAACGACAAAAGCAAAAGAAATAAGCCTGTTATCTCGACACATAAGTAAAAACACCACAGCACGTAACACGACAAACACCATGAAACAAAGTGATTCTCGGTTGAAAGTGCATTATCGACCGTCATATGAGTAACGGTGGATGTGCAGCGATCCCCGGAACGTAACGCAATGCTAATGACATCAGTACTGCCTTCAGCTAATTGCTAACGCTTCACCTAACTGAAGTATGTATGAGTAATTTATCTGTAATGCGGAATCTGTAGCTGATTCATCGGCACCACCTGAGTGTGACATTGAAAGATTTAAGCACAAACTAGGTAGAGGTGTCCTCGTGATCTACACTCATGCTCATAAATTAAGGATAATTGCAGAATGTGGTGCCACACAACCTGGCACTACACAAAACTGGCGCTAATAGCATAGGCCGCACAACGGGTTGGCATACTCTGGATCAGGTGGTCGAGCAGCTGCTGGGGTATAGCCTCCTTTTCTTGCACCAGCGCCTGTCGGAACTCCTGAAGTGTCGTATGGGTTTAAAGACGTACAGCGATACGTCGACCGAGAGCATCCCAGACGTGCTCGATGGGGTTTAGGTCTGGAGAACAGGCACGCCACTCCATTCGCCTGATATCTTCTGTTTCAAGGTATACCTCCACGATGACAGCTCGGTGGGGCCGTGCGTTATCATCCATCAGGAGAAAGGTGGGTCCCACTGCACACCTGAACAGGCGGACATACTGGTACAAAACAAAGTCCTGATACGTCTGACCTGTTACAGTTCCTCTGTCAGACATGCGGGGATGTACATGCACCAATCATAACCCCACCCCAAACCATCAAACCACGACCTCCATAGAGGTCCCTTTCAAGGACATTAAGGGGTTGTTTCCTGGTTCACGACAGATAAAAACCCGGCGAGAATCACTGTTCAGACTATACCTGGACTCGTTCGTAAACATAACCTGGGACCACTGTTCCAATGACCATGTACTGTGTACTTGACACCAGGCTTTACGAGCTCTCCTGTGACCAGGGGTCAGTGGAATGCACCTTGCAGGTCTTCGGGCGAAGAAACCATGTCTGTTCAGTTGTCTGTAGACTGTGTGTCTGGAGACAACTGTTCCAGTGGCTGCGGTAACGTCTCGAGCAAGACTACCTGCAGTACTCCGTGGCCGTCTGTGGGCACTGATGGTAAGATATCGGTCTTCCTGTGGTGTTGTACACTGTGGACGTCTCAAACTGTAGCGCCTGGACACGTTTCATGTCTGCTGGAATCGTTGGCACAATCTTGAGATCACACTTTGTGACACACGGAGGGCCCGTGCTACGACCTGCTGTGTTTGACCAGCCTCCAGACGCTCTAGTATTCTACCCCTTATAACGTCATCAACTTGTATTCTTTGAGCCATTTTCAACACACAGTCACCATTAGCACGTCTGAAAACGTCTGCACACTTACTCGCTGCACCGTACTCTGACATGCACCAACACACCTCTGCGTATGTGGACTGCTGCCAGCGCCACCGTGCGACGACCGCAGGTCAAATGCACCGCATGGTCATACCCCGAGGTGATTGAAGCCCGCAAACCGCCCACCATAGTATTGTTTCACCATGTATCAGCATTATCCTTAATTTATGAGCATGAGTGTATAACATTGACACTCGCAGTACTCAAATCACCATCGGATGGGTAACGGTGGATGTGCAGTGAATCAGTCTCATTTGTTCCTCACCCCTTCCCCTCCGCCTCTTGCCACCACCACAATGGTTCATCACCGAGCGAGGTGGCGCAGTGGTTCGCACACTGGGCTCGCATTCGGTAGGACGACCGTTCATCCCGCGCCCGGCCATCCTGATTTAGGTTTTCTGTGATTTCCCTAAATCACTTCAGGCAAATGCCGGGATGGTTCCTTTGAAAGGACGCGGCCGACTTCCTTCCCCATCATTCCCTAATGCGATGGGACTGATGACCTCTCTGTTTGATCTCTTCCCTTGAATCAACCAACAAAGCTTCGTCCATGGATGGCGCAAGTAAATAACTATTTTCTTTATTCCTCTGATTAGACACGGGTTTATCTCATTCCATCACTATGCGGTGCGAATATAGTAGTAGCAGCTCTCTGAAATTTTCGTGTAGCGTTATAGTCATCCAAGACGCCTTTGTTTTTTCATTGGCCCGAGTTTGCTGAGCCTCCGCATCCTTGTTGTAGCTAAACAAACAGGTGACGAATCACGCAGTCGTTCCTTGAAACACTCTCTTCACTTAATCTATTTCGTAAAATTTCCCGACAAAGAAACAGTAGTTCAGAATGTGTAGCACGAGAGCTTTGCAAACAGCTTCTTCCGTATTCGGGTCACAGTTTCTAAGAATTCTTCCAACGAGCCTTATCGTGGCCACTGCATACGCTGCGCTGACAGAGGACAATGAACGCAATGATTCTAACGGAGAGCTGCGTACAGAAAAGAAGCTACTTAACGAGCAGGCAAACCCTGTGTCCACAACAATTGCATTTGACTTGCTGAAGATGTTTGCCTCGGCTAACACACCCGGTTGGTGAAAATTGTAGGGCCGGCCGGAGTGGCCGAGCGGTTCTAGGCGCTACAGTCTGGAACCGCGCGACCGCTACGGTCGCAGGTTCGAATCCTGCCTCGGGCATGGATGTGTGTGATGTCCTTAGGTTAGTTAGGTTTAAGTAGTTCTAAGTTCTAGGGGACTGATGACCTCAGAAGTTAAGTCTCATAGTGCTCAGAGCCATTTGAACCATTTTTGAAAATTGTAGGTATATGAGGATAACTTCGACGGGCTCAGAATACCTAAGCTTCAGAGATGTCATATTATTGTCCTGCAGATGACAGTATCATGCATTGCCAGAAGATGTAAATGTTGTTCTTTCCGCAGATGAAATAAGTAAAAGCTTAAAATTAGTACCAGTAATCGTACTAAAATGACAGCTATTAAAATATGTGAAAGCAACAACACATGGTTCGAAACTTACGGCATAAAATTTTGACAACACTCTGTACATACAATTCAATAGTTATCGCAGCACTCATAAGGCTACAGGGATGTTATATTCAACTAATGTAACAAAAGAAGAAGATAGCACCATCTTGGTCCTCTTACTGAAAAGGCAGCTAGTGTAATATCTGAAAACATGTACAAATCTTCATGAAATGTACCCTTTAATTTCGTCAAGACTACATGCAGTTCAGTGACTCATGCATATCTCTCGAAGTGATAAAAATGATCGCTCGACCGGTGTAGTAGAAGAAAACGATAGTGTTAAGTATTTGGTCCACAGGCTGATCAAAACCTTAATTAGAAAATCCACAGCCGAGCGGTCTAAGGCGCTGCAGTCATGGACTGTGCGGCTGGTCCCGGTGGAGGTTCGAGTCCTCCCTCGAGCATGGGTGTGTGTGTGTTCGTCCTTAGGATAATTTAGGTTAAGTAGTGTGTAAGCTTAGGGACTGATGATCTTAGCGGTTAAGTCCCATAAGATTTCATATACATTTGAACAGAAAATCCACACACTTTGACCACTGATGTGTCTTAGTTCAGATACACCTACATATACGCTCCACAAGCCATCTTGCGGTGTGTGGCGAAGGGTACTATGTGCACCACAGTTACTTGCTTCTTTTGCTGTTCAAGTCACGAATCGTTTGCGGGAAGAAAGATTGCCGGTAAGCCTCCGTGTGTACTTGAATCTCTCTAGTTTTACCTTCGTGGTCTTTTCGCGTGACATACGTAGGAGGAAGCAAAATGTTGGTTGACTCTTCCAGGAACGTACGCATTCGGAATTTTAGCTGTAATCCAGTCCGTGATGCAGAATGCCTCTCCTGTAGCGTTTGCTAGTGAAGTGTTGATCATATACGTTCTCTTTCGCACTTACTACATCTACATCTACATCTATACTCCGCGAGCCACCTTACGGTGTGTGGCGGAGGGTACTTATTGTACCACTATCTGATCCCCCCTTCCCTGTTCCATTCACGAATTGTGCGTGGGAAGAACGACTGCTTGTAAGTCTCCGTATTTGCTCTAATTTCTCGGATCTTTTCGTTGTGATCATTACGCGAGATATATGTGGGCGGTAGTAATATGTTGCCCATCTCTTCCCGGAATGTGCTCTCTCGTAATTTCGATAATAAACCTCTCCGTATTGCGTAACGCCTTTCTTGAAGTGTCCGCCACTGGAGCTTCTTCAGCATCTCCGTAACGCTCTCGCGCTGACTAAATGTCCCCATGACGAATCGCGCTGCTTTTCGCTGGATCATGTCTATCTCTTCTATTAATCCAACCTGGTAAGGGTCCCATACTGATGAGCAATACTCAAGAATCGGACGAACAAGCGTTTTGTAAGCTACTTCTTTCGTCGATGAGTCACATTTTCTTAGAATTCTTCCTATGAATCTCAACCTGGCGCCTGCTTTTCCCACTATTTGTTTTATGTGATCATTCCACTTCAGATCGCTCCGGATAGTAACTCCTAAGTATTTTACGGTCGTTACCGCTTCCAATGATTTACCACCTATGGCATAATCGTACTGGAATGGATTTCTGCCCCTATGTATGCGCATTATATTACATTTATCTACGTTTCGGGAAAGCTGCCAGCTGTCGCACCATGCATTAATCCTCTGCAGGTCCTCCTGGAGTACGTACGAGTCTTCTGATGTTGCTACTTTCTTGTAGACAACCGTGTCATCTGCAAATAGCCTCACGGAGCTACCGATGTTGTCAACTAAGTCATTTATGTATATTGTAAACAATAAAGGTCCTATCACGCTTCCCTGCGGTACTCCCGAAATTACCTCTACATCTGCAGATTTTGAACCGTTAAGAATGACATGTTGTGTTCTTTCTTCTAGGAAATCCTGAATCCAATCACAAACCTGGTCCGATATTCCGTAAGCTCGTATTTTTTTCACTAAACGTAAGTGCGGAACCGTATCAAATGCCTTCCTGAAGTCCAGGAATACGGCATCAATCTGCTCGCCAGTGTCTACGGCACTGTGAATTTCTTGGGCAAATAGGGCGAGCTGAGTTTCACATGATCTCTGTTTGCGGAATCCATGTTGGTTATGATGAAGGAGATTTGTATTATCTAAGAACGTCATAATACGAGAACACAAAACATGTTCCATTATTCTACAACAGATTGACGTAAGCGAAATAGGCCTATAATTATTCGCATCTGATTTATGAATCTTCTTGAAAATGGGAACGACCTGCGCTTTCTTCCAGTCGCTAGGTACTTTACGTTCTTCCAGCGATCTACGATAAATTGCTGATAGAAAGGGGGCAAGTTCTTTAGCATAATCACTGTAGAATCTTAAGGGTATCTCGTCTGGTCCGGATGCTTTTCCGCTACTAAGTGATAGCAGTTGTTTTTCAATTCCGATATCGTTTATTTCAATATTTTCCATTTTGGCGTCCGTGCGACGGCTGAAGTCAGGGACCGTGTTACGATTTTCCGCAGTGAAACAGTTTCGGAACACTGAATTCAGTATTTCTGCCTTTCTTCGGTCGTCCTCTGTTTCGGTGCCATCGTGGTCAACGAGTGACTGAATAGGGGATTTAGATCCGCTTACCGATTTTACATATGACCAAAACTTTTTAGGGTTCTTGTTTAGATTGTTTGCCAATGTTTTATGTTCGAATTCGTTGAATGCTTCTCTCATTGCTCTCTTTACGCTCTTTTTCGCTTCGTTCAGCTTTTCCTTATCAGCTATGATTCGACTACTCTTAAACCTATGATGAAGCTTTCTTTGTTTCCGTAGTACCTTTCGTACATGATTGTTATACCACGGTGGATCTTTCCCCTCGCTTTGGACCTTAGTCGGTACGAACTTATCTAAGGCGTACTGGACGATGTTTCTGAATTTTTTCCATTTTTGTTCCACATCCTCTTCCTCAGAAATGAACGTTTGATGGTGGTCACTCAGATATTCTGCGATTTGTGCCCTATCACTCTTGTTAAGCAAATATATTTTCCTTCCTTTCTTGGCATTTCTTATTACACTTGTAGTCATTGATGCAACCACTGACTTATGATCACTGATACCCTCTTCTACATTCACGGAGTCGAAGAGTTCCGGTCTATTTGTTGCTATGAGGTCTAAAACGTTAGCTTCACGAGTTGGTTCTCTAACTATCTGCTCGAAGTAATTCTCGGACAAGGCAGTCAGGATAATGTCACAAGAGTCTCTGTCCCTGGCTCCAGTTCTGATTGTGTGACTATCCCATTCTATACCTGGTAGATTGAAGTCTCCCCCTATTACAATAGTATGATCACGAAACTTCTTCACGACGTTCTGCAGGTTCTCTCTGAGGCGCTCAACTACTACGGTTGCTGATGCAGGTGGTCTATAGAAGCATCCGACTATCATATCTGACCCACCTTTGATACTTAACTTAACCCAGATTATTTCACATTCGCATTCGCTAATAACTTCACTGGATAGTATTGAATTCTTTACTGCTATAAATACTCCTCCACCATTGGCGTTTATCCTATCCTTGCGGTATATATTCCATTCTGTGTCTAGGATTTCGTTACTGTTCATTTCCGGTTTTAACCAACTTTCCGTTCCTAATACTATATGCGCACTATTTCCTTCAATAAGAGATACTAATTCAGGAACCTTGCCCTGGATACTCCTGCAGTTTACCAATATTACGTTAACTTTTCCTGTTTTTGGTCTCTGAGGACGGACGTTCTCTATCAACGATGATAATGTCCTCTCTGGTAAGCCGTCAGGTATTTTATCGTTTCGCCCAAGGGGGGGGGGGGGGGTCCCTCTAACCTAAAAAACCCCCGTGTGCACGCCACACGTACTCTGCTACCCTAGTAGCTGCTTCCGGTGTGTAGTGCACGCCTGACCTGTCTAGGGGGGCCCTACAGTTCTCCACCCAATAACGGAGGTCGATGAATTTGCAACCATTATAGTCGCAGAGTCGTCTGAGCCTCTGGTTTAGACCCTCCACACGGCTCCAAACCAGAGGACCGCGATCGACTCTGGGCACTATGCTGCAGATATTAAGCTCAGCTTGCACTCCGCGTGCGATGCTGGTTGTCTTCACCAAATCAGCCAGCCGCCGGAAGGAACCAAGGATGGCCTCAGAACCCAAGCGGCAGGCGTCGTTCGTTCCGACATGTGCTACTATCTGCAGCCGGTCACACCCAGTGCGTTCAATAGCTGCCGGAAGGGCCTCCTCCACATTACGGATGAGACCCCCGGCAAGCACACCGAGTGCACACTGGCATTCTTCCCCGACCTACCCGCTATTTTCCTAAGGGGCTCCATAACCCGCCTAACGTTGGAGCTCCCTATAACTAATAGGCCCGCCCTCTGTGACTGTCGGGACCTTGCCGGAGAATCGGCCACTGGCCCAACAGGCGAGGCATCCTGTGGTGGCTCGGAAACGATGTCATCACCACTAGGAAGCACCCTGTACCTGTTGGAAAGGGGTAAGGCAGCTGCCACGCGGCCAGATCCCACCTTCGCCTTTCGGCCAGGCACGCGCGAGCCCACCACTGTCCGCCATTCACCCTGGAGTGATGGCTGACCGGTAAGATGCTCACTGCCGGAAGACGCAGCGACATCAGGGGTTCCATGTGATTCCAAGGCCACCGAAGTAGGCATAGGTCTCACCACAGTTGCCCCAACGCCACTACGAGCCGACGCCTGCGCCTCGAGCTCGATGTGCCTAACAGACAAAGCCTCCACCTGCCCCCGAAGAGTGGCCAATTCTCCTTGCGTCCGCTCACAACAACCACAGTCCCTACACATGACTATGTTTACCCTACTCTATACGGTGACAAATTCCCAAGATAATCTTCTGATGAGCTACTCTGATAATCAAGAAACACTCACTGAAATACGAGACGCGAAAACTACGCTAGGTTTTCCCAGAAAAACTATTTAAAAGCTAAGCGCAGCAAATAAGTACAAAAACGCTTTATACAAACAGTACTCGCTGCTGCTGGTGCTCTCGCTCTGGCTGTCACAAGACAACTGCTGATTCAGGTGACTAGTGGCTCGCGAAACAAACAAAAGACGGTTTTAGGGCGCTTTCTGTTCTAAACGATCAAGAAAACACTAAGAAATCTAACACGAAAACTACGTAAAGTTTTATCAAGAACTGTTAGTTACTATGCAGAGCAGATAAACACAAATAGAATCCCTTCCTTAGTGGAAGGTCGTAAACAAAATGCAAAATAAACGCTTTATACAAACAGTGCTCGCTGCTGCTGGTGCTCTCGCTCTGGCTGTCACAAGACAACTGCTGATTCAAGTGACTAGTGGCTAACGGCCGCGAAACAAACAAAAGACGGTTTTAGGGCGCTTTCTGTTCTAAACGATCAAGAAAACACTAAGAAATCTAACACGAAAACTACGTAAAGTTTTATCAAGAACTGTTAGTTACCATGCAGAGCAGATAAACACAAATAGAATCCCTTCCTTAGTGGAAGGTCGTAAACAAAATGCAAAATAAACGCTTTATACAAACAGTACTCGCTGCTGCTGGTGCTCTCGCTCTGGCTGTCACAAGATGAACTTGTGCCGAAATGTGCTGCTTTTCTTTAGATCTTCTCTAATCTCTCTATCAATGATATCTGCTACCGATCCCATACTGACTTGCAATATTCATATATTGGTCAACGACGGTTTTGTAAGCTACCTCCTTTCTTGGCAGACTATACATTTCCTGAGGAGTCTTCTAATAAATCTCTGTCTGGTACCTGCCTTACTCGCGATTAATTTCATGTGGTCGTTCCACTTCAAATCGCTCCGTACGCATTCTAGTAGAGCAGGGGCCCACTTACGTATATCCGTTAGTAGTAAATTTTTTAACTGCCCACTGGTTCCACAGCGATGATGATTTATAAAATAAGGAAGTAACTTTAGAAAATTTATAGGGTAGAATAACATCTAGTTAAAGCAAATAATAGCAAAATACGTAAAAGATGCCTTACGTCAAAATTTTCTCAAAACCTAATGAAAATGTTTTTGGAACCAATACCACCTATCGCCCACCATTAGATCTGGAACGCTCGCTAGCAGGCGATAGGGACCACATATTTTATGGAAGTAGGTGCTTCTTGTGATTATTCTGCAGTCTCTCTATGTATTCGTAGTACGTTGCATTTGTTTATGTTAAATGCGAATTCCCACTCCATGCACCAAGCGTCGACCCTCTGAAGGTCTTTCTGCTTTTCGCTACAATTCTCTAGCGGTGCGACTTCTCTGTGTACAACAGCGTCACCCGCGAAGAGCCACACGGAACTACCGACGATGTCTAATACATCATTTGTATATAGTGTGGAAAAATAATGAACCCTGGGGTACGCCGGAAGTCACCTTTACGTCTGAAGACTTCTCTCCACCGAGAATGACCTGCTGTTCTGTTTGCTAGAAACTCTTCAGTCCAATCACATAGTTGGTCTGGTATTCCATACAGTCGTATTTTGCCCGCTACGTGGCAGTGCGGAACTCTATCGAATGCCTTACGCGGGTGAACGAACACGGAACCTACTTGGGCGCCGGTATCTACCTCCTGCTGGATCTCGTGGACGAACAGAGCGAGCTAGATTACATACGAACGTTGTTTTCGGCATCCATGTTACAAGTGACCGACGTTGGAGATACAGTGCTTCTTTTATTTTTATTTTTATTTTTTTTACAGAACGCATGATTTCTGTTACGGGTGATTTACAAATTAAGAAAAACTGGTTTATTCCTCATTATTTCATTAATTAATGAGTTACAGAACACTGTTTTCGGGAAACACACCATACAGGAATAATATTTTCAGATTATTGAAACCGGTATTAGTTCCAGAACATCTTGCACTAACTTGGTATCTTGAGAACAGTTTTACAAGCCATGTATTCATTTATGTCCTTTGCCCTTACCAACATCAGTGCAAAGCACGAATGTATAATACGACCAGACCCCACCTCTATAAAGATTTAAAGCGATTGGCATTATTACGAAATGAAGTGAGACACGTGGGTACTCATTTACAACGAGGCTACAAAAGTCATGGTATAGCGATATGTACATACACAGATGACATTAGTATCACCTGCAGAAAGTATAAGAGGGCAACACTGGCGGAGCTGTGATTTGTACTCAGGTGATTCATATGAATAGGTTTTCGACGTGATTATAGCCGCACGACGGAAATTAACGCACTCTGAACGTGGAATGGTAGTTGGAGCTAGACGCCTGAGACATTCCATTTCGGAAATCCCTTGGGAATCCAATATTCCGAGATCCACAACCCGAGGGTGTGCCGCGAATACCGAAAATTCAGGCGTTACCTCTCATCACGGACATCGCAGGGGCCGACGGCCTCCACTTAACGACCGAGAGCAGCTGCGTTTGCGTAGGTTTTTTCAGTACTAACAGACAAGCTAAACTCCTTGAAATAACCGCAGAAATCAATGTGGAACGCACGACGAAATTTGGAGTTAATGGGCTATGGTAGCAGATGACCGACGCGAGCGCTTTTGCTAAAAGCACGACACGGTCTGCAGCAGCTCTTCCGGTCTCGTGACCATATGGCTTGGACCGTAGACGACTGGAAAACTATGGCCTGGTCTGAGAAGTCCCGATTTCAGTTGGGAAAAGCTGATGATGGTAGGGTTCGAGTGTGGAGCAAACCACACGAAGCCATGGACGCAAGTTCTCAACAAGGCAATGTAAAAGATGGTGGTAGCTCCACAGCGCTGTGGGCTGCGTTTATGCGGAATTGACTGGGCTGTCTGTTCCAATTGAACCGATTATTGATTGGAAATGGTTATGTTGCAGCCATTCACGTTCCCAGACAATGATGTCATGTCAGCGGCCCACAACTGTTCGCGATTGGTTTGAAGAACATTCCTGACACTTCGAGCGAATTATTTTGTCACCCAGATCGTGCGATATGAATCCCGTCGAACATAATCGAGTGGCCAATTAGTGCACAACATCCAGCATCGGCAACACTTTCGGGGTTACAGACGGTTATAAAGGCACGACTCAATATTTCTGCAGGGGATCTTCAACTACTCGTTGACTCCATGGTATGTCGAGTTGGCCGGCCGAGGTGGCCGAGCGGCTCTAGGCGCTACAGTCTAGACCCGCGCAACCGCTGCGGTCGCAGGTTCGAATCCTGCCTCGGGCCTGGATGTGTGTGACGTCCTTAGGTTAGTTAGGTTTAAGTAGTTCTAAGTTCTAGGGGACTGATGACCTCAGCAGAACTCCCATAGTGCTCAGAGCCATTTGAATCATATGTCGAGTTGCTGCACTAATCCGGGCACAAGGAAGTCCTGTGCGATATTAGGAGGTTTTCAGTGACCTTTGTCACCTCAGTGTGTATTCAGAGTAGTGATTCAGATGCTGGTATATAATCACCGACGTGTAAGAAAGGGATTAGTGTGGCGTTCGCGTCTTTCTGACGCGGAAAGGGAACTGTACCGATGTTTTTACCAAATGTATCCAAACAGGACCAACGTGTTGCTATTCTTTTCTTGGCTGCCGAAGGACAAATACCGGCAGACATCCATCGGAGAATGAAGAATGTGTAAGGGGAGCACGTCTGACGAAAACCATCGTTGTGGGATGGTGTGCCAAGTTTCGTGCTGCTGCATCATAACACTGGTCCCCGTATCGCAAATGTCGGAACGCAGAAGTTACGTCATCTGAAGTGGAAGACACTCGAGAACCCGCCCAATAGGCCTGATCTCTCTCTATAAGGCTATCACGTCTTCGGCCCCTTAAAAAAGGTCTTGAAGGCTCGACAATTCCTATCGGACGAGGTTGTGCAGCAGGCAGATACGGGACTTCGTCACGCAGTAGTAAACGGGGTTTTACCAAATGGGTATGATCAACCTGGTCCGTCGGTGGGATGATTGCCTCAATGGTCACGGCGATTTATCCTGACTGGCATACCGGTTATGGAGTGCACAGCCTTCGAACGGAAACTCTTTGATGGCCCGTTAAATATTCAGAAACTTGTTATAAGAATGAAATCCGGTGTTAGTTCCAGAGCATCCTGCACGAACCTGGTATCTTGAGAACTGTTTTACAGTCCGTACATTCTTAAATGCCCTTTGCCGATACCGACGCTAGTGGAAAGCATGAATGTAATAGTAGGATCGAACGCTACCTCTACGAATATTAAACGGCCTTAATATCACTGAGGCAACGGCGTTGCCGCAATGGATACACCGATTCCCATGAGATCATCGAAGTTAAGCGCTCTTGGGCGTGGCCGGCACTTGGATGGGTGACCATCCCGCCGCCCTGCGCTGTTGCCATTTTTCGGGATGCACTCAGCCTCGTGATGCCAATTGAACTATTACAACGTGCATCCATTTGAACCAGCTCATTGTATTCGAGACTTGGTCTCCCCCTATACGTTTTACCGCTCCCCGCTACTATCTGTGAAGCCTCTGGATGTGCCCCATCAATCGAACTCCTTTTTTAATCACTTTCTGCCAGCAAATTTTTTTCCCAGTTCGATGCAGTACCTCTTCATTAGTAATTTGAAATTCCTATCTATATTTTAGCATTCTTCCATAACATCACATTTTGAAAGCTTTTATTCTCTTTTCCTCTGAACTGTTTATCGTCCACGTTTCACTTCGTACACACACTCCAGAACAAACTTACTAACACTTAAATGAATATTCGACGTTAACAAAATTTCCGTTTTCAGGAGCGTTTTTCTTGCTGTTGCCAGACTGCCCTTTATATCCTTCTACCTCCACCAGTTATTTTTCTCGTCTCATTTCTTAATCGAATATCCTCACGCTGATTTGATGCGACTACAATCCATTATCCTTGTTTTAGTGTTGTCACTTCGGAACAATATCCATAACTTTCTTAGACAATTAAAATACCGTCACCTAATGCCACCCTGTCCTACCGTATAATTAAAATATTGTTGAATAACTGCCGTAAAAAAATAACAATCACAATTTTGTCTGTGCACACAAGACGTAGAACAGTTTAAAATAATTTACAGGGCACAGGTACTAGGTCTATTACGTTAACACTGCTCCTAATGAAAGTAGTTGAAAATAATACTCATCTTTTGCTACTTGCTGTAGTTCTTGCTGTTGTTGTTATTGCTGTTGCTCGTTGTCCTGAAATAAAGCAGGGTATGATTTTGCCGAGAGTGTGCCTGGAACTTGAAAGTGGCTAAGAATAATATACTAATCTTCCTCTTGCACCCATACTCGGTTGTAACTCATTCGCCCAACAAAACGGTCGATAATGTAGATCTACTGTTTTCTCAAAATAATGTAAATAGGTATAAATGAAATTCCTTCAAAATCAAACAGCAATAGAAATCAGCATAGTATATATTCTTTTCACTCTTGAATAAGCGCAGTTCAATTTTTCACATTTCTTCATACATTAGCAACACTACTGGCCGTTAAAACTGCTACACCACGAAAATGACGCGCTAAGACGCGAAATTTAACCGACAGGACCAAGATGCTGTGATATGCAAATGATTAGCTTTTCAGAGCATTCACGCAAGGTTGGCGCCGGTGGCGACACCTACAACGTGCTGACATGAGGAAAGTTTCCAACCGATATCTCATACACAAACAGCAGTTGACTGGCGTTGCCTGGTGAGACGTTGTTGTGATGCCTCGTGTAAGGAGGAGAAATGCGTAACTTCACGTTTCCGACTTTGATAAAGGTCGGATTGTAGCCTATCGCGATTGCGGTTTATCGTATCTCGACATTGCTGCTCGCGTTGGTCGAGAACCAATGACTGTTAGCAGAATAAGGAAAAGGTGGGTTCAGGAGGGTAATACGGAACGCTGTGCTGGATCCCAAAGGCCTCTTATCACTAGCAGTCGAGATGACAGGCATCTTATCCCCATGGCTGTAACGGATCGTGCAGCCACGTCTCGATCCCTGAGTCACCAGATGGAAACGTTTGCAAGACGACAATCATCTGCACGAACAGTTCTACGACGTTTGCAGCAGCATGGACTATCAGCTCGGAGACCATGGCTGCGGTTACGCTTGACGCTGCATCACTGACAGGAGCGCCTGCGATAGTGTACTCAACGACGAGCCTGGGTGCAGGAATGGCAAAACGTCATTTTTTCGGATGAATCCAGGTTCTGTTTACAGCATCATGATGGTCGGATCCGTGTTTGGCGACATCGCGGTGAACGCATATTCGAAGCGTGTATTCGTCATCAACATACTGCCGTAGCACCCGGCGTGATGGTATGGGGTACCATTGGTTACACGTCTCGGTCACCTCTTGTTCGCATTGACGGCACTTTGAACAGTGGACGTTACATTTCAGATATGTTAAGACCCGTGGCTCTACCCTTCATTCGATCCCTGCGAAACCCTACATTTCAGCAGGATAACGCACAACGGCATGTTGCAGGTCCTGTACAGGCCTTTCGGGATACATAAAATGTTGGACTGCTGCCCTGGCCAGCACATTCCCCAGAGCTCTCACCAATTGAAAACGTCTGGTCAATGGTGGCCGAGCTGCTGGCTCGTCACAATACACCAGTCACTACTCTTGATGTACTGTGGTATTGTGTTGAAGCTGCATGGGCAGCTGTGCCTGTACACGCCATCCAAGCTCTGTTTGATTCAATGTCCAGGCGTATCAAGGCCGTTATTACGGCCAGAGGTGGTTGTTCTGGGTACTGATTTTTCAGGATCTATGCACCCAAATTGCTTGAAAATGTAATCACATGTCAATTCTAGTATAATATATATGTCCAATTAATACCCGTTTATCAACTGCATTTCTTCTTGGTGTAGCAATTTTAATGGCCAGTTGTGTATTTCCCGTGGGTGCAATGGAGACAAGTTACACACTTGCATCCTCATGTCCGATCATCAACAGTTACAAAACGATTTCTGTCCCCGAAGCTCACAGTCGGATTTCTGCACCAAGAGAAGCATAAACCAAAGATACAAAAGCTTTGCATCGACATATCATAGAATATCACTCATATAGATGGTTGTTCACAGATGACATATATGTGGAACAATTTGCATCGAATAATAACTGCAGCTTTATTAAGTACGTCTTATCAATTAGTTGTATAAACAATACATTATAACGGGTTCGGAACAGTTTTATAAGTTGATAACAGAAAGATTCTCTGCTGGTAACTGGTAAGCAGAAACATAATAGATCACATATGATTTTCCGTATTGCACTCTGGTAACTCGAAAACACGAAGACATGGGCTTTCAGAAGTAAAGAAAGATAAATAAACATGACATAAGAAATATGGGTCCCCAAACATCGAAATAAATCAGTAAACTCACACTGAGGAAATATGCTTTGGCAATGTTACAAAATATTATAAGAACAAACGGTGTATCGTGTTGCACATTGTTAACAGTCGTATCGCGACCCACTACGAGGTGCGACAATAAAGTGATGAGACTGATGTGAAAAAAAAAAATGTTACTGTTTCAGTCAAGTTTAGTGTTGTCTCCTTCAAAGCAATTCCCTGTGATTGCAGACATTTTTTCCAGTGCTTCTGTCATTGATGGTAACATTTCTGGAACTCATCTTCTGTAAATCTTCCAAGATCTTGTCACAGCTTTAAGGACATCTTGTGTTGTTTGAAAATTGTGTCCCTTGACCGCCGTTTTGACTCATGGAAATAGAAAAAAGTCGCACCGAGCGATATCTGGTGAATAATGTGGCCGTGGTAGTACTGAAATTTGTTTTGAGGTTAAAAATTACTGTACTGATAGAGCAGTATGCGATGGCGCATTATCGTGATGCAGAATCCAATTATCAGCAATGTTGGCACGGACACGAAGAACTCTTTTACGAAGGCTTTCTAAAATTTCTTTGTAGTAATATTGGTTAACTGTTTGTCCAGGAGGCACCCACTCTTTATGAACAATTCCCTTGGAATCAAAGAAGCACACAAGCATGCATTTCACTTTTGACTTTGACATGCGAGCTTTTCTTGGTCAGGGTGATCCCTTTGAGCACCACTGCGAACTTTGGCGTTTTGTCTCTGGATCGTACTGAAAAAACCAACTTTCATCACCAGTGATAACACGGCTCAACAATTCTGGCCTGATTTCCGTTTGCTTTAACAGATCGGCTGCCTCATTTTTCCGTGTTTCTCGCTGTTGTGGTGAGTTTTTTGGGGACCATTTTTGCACTAATCTTTCTCATACCAAGAAATTCAGTTATTTCTAGACGAACCGTTTCTCGATTGATATTCAGTTCTTCTGCAATCATTTTCACGGATAATCTTCGATCAGATCGTACGAGCTCACGCAACCTGGCCAAATTGACATCCGTCCGTGAGGTTGATGGTCGTCCACTGCGGTCTTCATCTTCAACATTCGTTCTGCCTTCACTAAACATTTTATGCCAACAAAACACTTGAGCTCTTGACATAACCTCCTGTCCAAAAGCCTTCTAAAGCTTACCGTAAGTTGTCCTCGCGTTTTCACCCAATTTAACGCAAAAAGGAATGGCATACCGTGCGCAATATAATGCGGTTCCATTTCCGTGACGAGAGACACAAACACATGTTAACTTATTACAGCACAACTCACGAATGAGCAGTTGCATCGATGTGCCGCTTGGACTGGAACCAGCTTATAGACTAAGGTCAAAGATATTGTGAATACGCAATCCTGCGAGGTTGCCACATCTTGCAAAGAAAATCAGTCTCATTACTTTATTGTCGCACCTCGTAACACCAATGAGTCACAATTGGAATCGACCAACTCATGCAAATACCTGGGTGTAACACTTTGTAGGAATATGAAATGATCACATAGGTTCAGACATAGGTAAAGCAGGTGGTAAACTTTGGATTATTGGTGGGAAGTGCAGTCAATCTACGAAGTTTTCCAAGAAAGTAATGCACCGAATTATTTTTCTTCAACAATTCTTTATTGAAGAAAGAGTGGTGTTTTATCTACACACCCTATTTTTTCACGTAATCCCCATCCCGTTCTATGGCCTTCCTCCAGCGCGAAATAAGGGCGTATACGCCCTGTCGGTACCAGTCCTTGTCCTGGTGGCGGAGCTAGTGCTTCATTGTGTGAACCAGCTCCTCATCGTCCTCAAAATGTCTTCCACGAATGGCAACCTTTAATAGCCCAAACAAATGGAAGTCCAAGGGGGCTAGGTCAGGGCTGTAGAGTGGATGGGATAACACTGTCCCACCCTGTTTCGCGATGTGTTCAGCGGTCCTCAGATTTGTGTGGGACCGAGTGGTATCAGGTTGCAGCAAAAATCTCCTGGGTTGCTGTAGCGCTGAAGTCGCCGGAAGCAAGTCTTGAGGTTTATTTATGTGTTGGCATATGCTTCTGAATTTATGGTACCACCTTTTGGCATCACATCAGTGAGAATCACACCTATCCCAGAACATGGTGATCATGACCTTACTGGCGGAAGCAGCTGCTTTGAATTTTTTCTTCTGTGGGGAGTGGAAATGACGCTATTCCGTAGTCTGTCGTTTTGGGCTCAAAATGGTGAACACAGGTTTCATCACCTGTTACAATCCGGGACAAGAAGGCCTCCCCCTGAGCTTGAAAACGTTGCAACAAATCAAGAGAAATATTTTTTCTGTGCGATTTGTGATCCACCTCTAGACACCACGGGACCCATCTTGCACACACTTTTGAATATCCAAGAGTGCGGATAATTGCATCCACACATCCTTTGCTGTCTGACAGATGCAGCGCCAACTGCTGAGTCGTAATGCGTCTGTCCTCACGAATGACAGCATCAGATCGCTGCAACATGTCAGGTGTGACAGCCGTGGATGGTTTCCCCGACCGCTGCAAATCGTGGTGCTCCGTCGAACCGCCTTCTGTTGACCTCACTCTTCGTACCCAGCGACTAACTGTACTTCTGTCGACAGCAGATGCTCAATAGACTTTGCGCAAGCGTTTGTGAAGATTCCCCACAGTTTCCTTCTCTGTAGCGAGAAATTCAATGACGACACGTTGCTTGTAACGTATATCACCTACAGACGCCATTTTGAAACTGTCCTCCAGCTACGCTATCTGTCGGAAGTGACGGAAGCTGGGCGCGCTCACTCAGGAGACTTCAAGCAATAAGACGCAACGTTTCGCGTTCGTAGCATGGCATTACTTTCTGGGTAATTTTCGTACAAAGGAGATTGCTTACAAATCACTCGTGCGACCGGTTCTAGAATTCTGCCCAAATGTGTGGGACCCATACCAGATAAGACTAAGAGGGATATACCGAGCGTGGTGGCGCAGTGGTTAGCACACTGGACTCGCATTCAGGAGGACGACGGTTCAATCCCGTCTCCAGCCATCCTGATTTAGGTTATCCGTGATTTCCCTAAACCGTTTCAGGCAAATGCCGGGATGGTTCCTTTGAAAGGTCACGGCCGATTTCCTTCCCAATCCTTCCCTAACCCGAGCTTGCGCTCCGTCTCTAATGACCTCGTTGTCGACGGGACGTTAAACACTAACCACCACCACCACCACTAAGAGGGATAGTGAACAGACATACAGAGAGGGCAGCACGAATGGTCACAGGGTTTGGGTTTTGTTGTTTGGGGGAAGAGATCGAACTGCAAGGCCATCGGTCTCATAGGATTAGGCAAGGACGGGCAAGGAAGTCGGCCGTCCCCTTTCAAAGGAACCATCCCGGCATTTGCCTGGAAGGATTTAGGGAAATCACGGAAAACCTAAATCAGGATGACCGGACGCGCGACTGAACCGTCATTCTCCCGAATGCGAGTCCAGTGTGCTAACCACTGCGCCACTTCGCTCGGTATGGTCACAGGTTTGTTTAATCCATGGGAGAGTGTCACAGAGATACTGACTGGAGGAACTGACCTGGAAAACTCTTGAAGATAAACGTAACCTAGCCCAAGAAAGTCTATTAATAAAGTTTCAAGAACCGGCTTTAAATGATTAGTAATATACTGCAACCCCCTACGTATCGAACATATGGCGATCGTGAAGATAAGGTTAGAATAATTACTGCACTCACAGAGGCATTCAAACAATCATTCTTCCCACGCTCGATACGCGAATGGAACAGGAGGAAACCCTAATAACTCGTACAATGGGACGTACCCTCCGCTGTGCCCCTCACCGTGGTTTGCAGAGTATACATGTAGATGTAGGTATGTTGCAGTTGCAATTCTTTCCACAACTGATTGCTGATTCCGAGAATTTCGTGCTCCAACAAGATTGGGCAACCCCTTACTGTGGTATCGATGTTCGTCGCTACCGAAACGACGAACTTCGGCATCGGTGGATTGGGCGTAGTGGTGAAATATTGTGGCTCTATTCCGTTGGCGCCCTGACCGAATGCCTTGTGACATTTTCCTTTGGAGGTACTTTAAGGACTATTTGCGTAACCTCACCGCCAACAGCTCACTGGTGACCAGAGGAGCACTCCTGGAACATCTGTACAGTACAAAACGCGAACTTCGTGAGATTGTACTTATGCCTGGTGATAACATTAAAAAAAAGTGAACATTTTTATTTGCTAAAATATTTATGACTATACGCAAAGAATTTGATAGAGAAAACGAACTAAAATTAATTTAAGAATAATGTCGATTGAGATCAGCATAGAAACTGTATAATAATAAAGCAATCTTTGTTCTGTGTAATAAGAATGAAAAGTTTTTTTTGTTAATCGTTGCACAAGGACAAGGAATTCATTATTAGGTTTCTCATGTTCTAGAATGCACGCAGCGGTCGGCCATTGAACATCGTAAGTCTGTAATAATTTAATAATAAATGTAAACATGGTTCGTAGTAGGGTATATTGTGATTTTTATTTAATCGTACGATTAGCTAATTTCGACTACTTGTAATTGTCAAGCGCCTGTAAAACCGACATAGAAAAACAATGCATTGTCTGCATGCATCGCCATGTACAAATAACACTTTACACACCTCGCATTAAGATAAACATGTTTTACCTTAATGTGACGTGCGTAAAGTGTTATTTGTACATGGCGATGCATGCAGACAGTGTAGTGCTTTTCCATGTCGGTTTTACAGATACTTGATAATGATAAGTAGTCGAAATTAGCTAATCGTACGATTATATAAAAATCACATTACAGTCTTCTACGGACCAAGTTACGTTTCTTAAGCATGTGGAGGCTGTGGATCCCCACAAATACAAAATTTTAATAATTTAATAGTTGTTAAAATATATTATAGAAAGAGTTAATGCTGTTTCATTCAAGTAGACAGTCCTTTCCCATGCAGTGATTGCAGCAGTGTGGAAAGATCGCTCCAATGAAAGTTGTCCGCCATGCCGTAACATTTCTTTTAATATTTTCACAGTTTCTCTCAGGTGTAAACGTCTGAGAGTATATAAGTAATTTCTATTAGACAGACTTTATATAAATATATAAGTAACTTTAAAGCGTTTTCAGTATTTATCGTAATTTGTGGACTGTCATTTCAGTGATTCAAATAGGCCGCTTCACGGCGGTTACCATTTCAAAGACAATATTTTGAGGTAAAAAATGATAAATAATGTATGTTTCTTTACGAAAGGGCAACAATATTTCGCCACGCGATACCTATGAATAATAGTATATTCTTAAGTTTATCAAAGATACCCTGAGATGTTTAGCTTTTCGATAGATCACGATAAACATTTTACGTGTAACATTTCAAGGCGCCTCACGCCACGCGACCGTAGCAAGACTGTGCGCCGCTATTTAAAACAAAAGTTATTTTAAGTACATAATCAGAACAGATTTCAGTATATTATCCCCCGTTTGTTACTGGAATTCAATCCTTCTCTGTAGTGTATATTTGACTACAGTACTTTTTTACTTTTCATTACAATTTCCCCCCCTTTAGGATATATGCCACAAAAACCAGGAACATTCAGGCACCGGTATAAGTTTATGGTTCTATTCATGTATACATTATGTTTGTTCACGTAATACTTTGGAGCCGGCCGCTGTGGCCGAGCGGTTCTAGGCGATTCAGTCCGGAACCGCGCTGCTGCTACGGTCACAGGTTCCAATTCTGCCTCGGGCATGGATGTGTGTGATGTCCGTAAGTTAGTTAGGTTTAAGTAGTTCTAAGTCTAGGGGACTGACGACCTCAGATGTTAAGTCCCTTAGTGCTTAGAGCCATTTGAACCATTTGAATACTTTGGCAAATATGGAACTTTGACAACGCATGAAATATTTATAGCAAACCTGTATTATGGCGTGAACGCTTTTCCGAAATCTAGGAAGACAGGATCTACCTGTTCGCCTGCATATTTCGGGTTAAATTCAAATCTCGCGCCAGTGCCTCATGGAGTCCGTGAATGTGATACGGTTGATGGCGTTACGTCCGTCATATGTAGACACCATTATATATTACCTATTCAGATATATTTCAGAGGAACTGGTACACACCCACTCCTTTCTCACTCATAGCCATAGAAAAACTCCAGAAGCAACCATCACAGTCATTTGCAATACAATTATCCCTGAACCTCATCTCACGAAAGTTGAAGGCCAGTACTTCAAAACTGTTCGGCTGTCAGTGGTGCAATATTGATTTGTTTTTTAATTATATTTACTTATCGGATAATACCGTTAATATCAGGGCCATTAAGCCCGCTCTTGCATTTAAGCAGGCATTCTTCACGTTCTGCCTAGGATACCAGATAAGCGAGACCTTGTGTTTAGTTTAAGAGTATGTTGTGATGATGTGTACCTAATCTGTGATACGGGGAACTGGTGGGTGTGTACACTCAGAAGCCAATGAAGGATCATAGCGTATGAGAGTCACGTCACCACACTAACTGGGTGTATGAGGTACTGATATGGCCAAGCGGGCGGATGTTGCAGACTTAACGCATACATGCACTCGCAGTTGATTCTAACCGTCTAGAATTTTGACTACTCATTACACTGTAATAGTGAAGTGCTTCAGACGGATGATTACATAAGTACACATTCTTCATTTTCTTGAATTAACGTTACGAAATTTGTGCAGAGCATAGAGACAAGCAGTGGTCTTCCTGCTTGTGGTGACATCCAGAATTAAACCAAGATTCTTCTTTGTTTTACGTTATGATATTGTGGCATCAAGACGAGTAGGGTTCAACTGTTCGCGAAATTCAAAACTAAATAACTGCTTTGCATTTTGTATTTGGCCAAAGTTTTGCGCCCGTCTAAACACTGAAGCAAGTAGTCATTCCTCTAGAGAACGGCAGTGCTCATATCTTTAGGGCTTAAGCTTCGGTCAGTTGGAGATCATCACTACAGAAATTATGTCTGCTGGAGGACGGTACTGATGACATGACATGGACACACAAGGAGAACAACAGATGATGATGTTTGGTTTGTGGGGTGCTCAACTGCGCGGTTATCAGCGCCCGTGCAAATTCCCAACCTTTGCTCAGTCCAAACTCACCACTTTCAGGAATGCTGATGAAATGATGAGGACAACTCAAACATTGTCATCTCGAGGCAGGTGAAAATTCCTGACCCCACCGTGTATCGAACCCAGGACCCCATGCCCGGAAAGCGAGAATGCGACCGCGATACCAAAAGCTGCGCACGAGAACAAAAGAGGGTCTAGGACTGGGTCCAGCGGCACACCTGAGAGACCACATTTCCAGGATGACGTTTCGTTCCTAGAGTCGAGACGCTGTTGAAGCACTGCAATCCACTATCTGGAAATGGTAGCTGCATCCCTTGTTCCAAGAGTATGTCAAGGTTGACAGCATCCAACATTTGTTGCAGTCTACTGATATTAATGTTATGGCCTTATGGTTGTCTATGGATTTCAGGTCATCGGATGCCTTAAGTAATACAATGGTCGTCCTCTGGTGTTTACGGAAACCGGACTGAAACTTACTACTACATAATTCGATAGGCTGTTGGATCGATTGCACTGCAGGACGAAAAAGCTACCAACTGGTTCTTATCTCCATTTTCAGAGCAGTATGTGCATTATATGATAATTTCACAGATAAATCTTTTTTCCGCCAGGAAACGATCCAAATACACTGCCGTCGCTTGGCGAGACACGATGCATAACGAAGAGTCGTGCAGTGCAAGCTGTGTGCTGAGATTCTGCACATCATTCATAACTTTTCCAATTCTGAAGAACGAATAACGGTATCAATCGTACTACGCTCGAATTAAGGCTTGGTTTCATCACCTAGCGACCAATAATATCAGATTTGTTGCTGAACGATATCAGCTTTTTGGCAATATCATTATTCCGCTACAGAGAGAACTATCTCTAATTGTGGAGAGTTACCGCTGAGTCGTACATCAATTGATAACAGGATGGCACAGGCCAGGCAAGACACGTGATTTCAGAAGATTTCGTCGAGGTCACAGCCAAAATGCACTGGACACTTATGAGGCACTTCTGTCCCCATCTCATAAGTGTATAAGTGTATAATTTACATTACTGGCCATTAAAATTCCTACACCTCGAAGTAGTGCAGATGATAAACGGGTATTCATTGGACAGATATATTATACTAGAACTAACATGTGATTATATTTTCACGCAGTTTGGGTGCATAAATCCTGAGAAATCAATACCCAGAACAACCACCTCTGGCCGTAATAACGGCCTTGATACGCCTGGGCATTGAGTCAGAGTTTGGATGGCGTGTACAGGTACAGCTGCCCATGCAGCTTCAACACGATACCACAGTTCATCAAGAGTAGTGACTGGCGTATTGTGACGAACCAGTTGCTCGGTCACCATTGACCAGACGTTTTCAATTGGTGAGAGATCTGGAGAATGTGCTGGCCAGGGCAGCAGTCGCCCGCATCTCGTGGTCGTGCGGTAGCGTTCTCGCTTCCCACGCCCGGTTTCCCGGGTTCGATTCCCGGCGGGGTCAGGGATTTTCTCTGCCTCGTGATGGCTGGGTGTTGTGTGCTGTCCTTAGGTTAGTTAGGTTTAATTAGTTCTAAGTTCTAGGCGACTGATGACCTCAGCAGTTGAGTCGCATAGTGCTCAGAGCCATTTGAACCATTTGAACCAGGGCAGCAGTCCAAAATTTTCTGTATCCAGAAAGGCCCGTACATGACCTGCAACATGCGGTCGTGTTTTATCCTGCTGAAATGTAGGGTTTCGCAGGGATCGATTGAAGGGTAAAGCCACGGATCATAACACATCTCAAATGTAACGTCCACTGTTCAAAGTGTCGTCAATGCGAACAAGAGGTGACCGAGACGTGTAACCAATGGCACCCCATACCATCACGCCGGGTGATACGGAAGTATGGCGATGACGAATACACGCTCCGAATGTGCGTTCACCGCGATGTCGCCAAACACGGATCCGACCATCATGATGCTGTAAACAGAACCTGGATTCATCCGAAAAAATGACGTTTTGCCATTCCTGCACCCAGGCTCGTCGCTGAGTACACCATCGCAGGCGCTCCTGTCTGTGATGCAGCGTCAAGCGTAACCGCAGCCATGGCCTCCGATCTGATAGTCCATGCTGCTGCAAACGTCGTCGAACTGTTTGTGCAGATGATTGTCGTCTTGCAAACGTTTCCATCTGGTGACTCAGGGATCGAGACGTGGCTGCACGATCCGTTACAGCCATGGGGATAAGATGCCTGTCATCGCGACTGCTAGTGATAAGAGGCCGTTGGGATCCAGCACGGCGTTCCGTATTACCCTCCTGAACCCACCGATTCCATATTCTGCTAACAGTCATTGGCTCTCGACCAACGCGAGCAGCAATGTCGCGATACGATAAACCGCAATCGCGATAGACTACAATCCGACCTTTATCAAATTCGGAAACGTGATGGTACGCATTTCTCCTCCTTACTGGAGGCATCACAACAACGTTTCACCAGGCAACGCCGGTCAACTGCTGTTTGTGTATGAGAAATCGTTTGGAAACTTTCCTCATGTCAGCACGTAGTAGGTGTCGCCATCGGCGCCAACTTTGTGTGAGTGCTCTGAAAAGCTAATCATTTGCATATCAAAGCATCTTCTTCCTGTCTGTAAAATTTCGCGTCTGTAGCACGTCATATTCGTGATGTAGTAATTTTAATGGCCAGTAGCGTAGTTGTAATTAAATGAAACAATATAGTTCCTGAGACCTATGCCTGGATTTCAAGTGGGACCCCCTTTTCGTTCGATGCTAAGGTGGTATTCCAAAACAGTTGGAGGACTTCTGCAATACTGTTAGAGTTTAGGGGGAATACAAAGTGGGCTGAGCAGTGAATGAGAATTTAGATCGAGGAGGGAGGCCTGTTAGGGTAGTTCGTGCAGGTGTACAGGGCGCACGATCAGGTGAAAAAAGTGGAGTCGCAGTTAGAGAGTGGAACGGTAGATAATAGTTTGAAGGACTTGATAGCCGGCCGCTGTGGCCGAGCGGTTCTAGGCGCTTCAATCTGGAACCGAGCGACCGCTACGGTCGCAGGTTGGAATCCTGCCTCGGGCAAGGATGTGTGTGATGTCCTTAGGTTAGTTAGGTTTAAATAGTCTGGGTTATAGAAGACTGATGACCTCAGATGTTAAGTCCCATAGTGCTCAGAGCCATATGATTTAAGGACTTGATTGTGAATTGCAGAGTACTCATGCAGATGTAGAATATTATATTTAAGAGAAATGTAGGAACAGAGGACAGCACATGCAGCTATGTAAAGTACACTAAAGTAATTGTAGAATCACGCCATCTGAGGGCAAGAGGCCGAAAGTGCTGCTGAGGCCCTCGCCATTGGATGGGCGGAGACTGCCCAGAACCTAGGAATTCGCTGTCTTTCTGAGACACTTCCTCCTGGAAGGCATTGCTGATGGCCTTCCATAAATCTAAACTGTTTGCTATCTTCCTAATTTTCTATCTTCTTAATATATAAACTGTTAATTTTAAGTATTTCCCTTTCGTAATGAGTTTGAAGTTTACTGGTACTGAAAGCTGAAAGACTGTTAAACTTTGTTAAAATAAGAAGAAATCAAATACGCTACATATTCTGAATATGTACAATTTACACTCAAGAGCCAAAAAACTGGTACACCTGCCTAATACCGTGAGGGGCTGTTCCGCAACACGACGTAGCATGGACTCGACTAATATCTAAAGTAGTGCTGGAGGCAACAGACACCATGAACCCTGCAGGGCTGTCCATAAATCCGTAAGAGTACGAGGGGATGGAGATCTCTTGTGAACAGCGCGTTGCAAAGCGTCCCAGATATACTCATGTCTGGGGAGTTTGGTGGCCAGCGGAAGTATTTGAACACAGAAGTGTGTTCCTGGAGCTACTCTGAAGCAATTCTGGACGTTTGGGGTGTCGCATTGTCCTGCTCGAACTGCCCAAGTCCGTCGGAATGCACAGTGGACATGAATGGACGCAAGTGATCAGACAGGATGTTTACGTACGTGATACCTGTCAGAGTCGTACCTAGACGTATCAGGGGTACCATATCACTCCAACTGTACACGCTCACATCATTACAGAGTCTCCACCACCTTCAACAGTCCCCTGCTGACATGCAGGATTCATGGATACATGAGATCGTCTCCTTACCCGTACACGTCCATCCACTCGATGCAACCAGGTGACATGTTTCCGATCATCAATAGTCCAATGTCAGTGTTAACTGGCCCCGGTGGGGCGTAAAGGTTTGTGTCGTGCAGTCATCAAACCCCTATCGATGAAGTTTCGTTGAATGTTTCGCACGCTGACGCTTGTTGATGGTCCACCATTGAAATCTGCAGCAATTTGCGGAAGGGTTGCATTTCTTTCACGTTGAACGATTCTCTTCAGTCGTCGTTGGTCCCGTTCTTGCAGGATCTTTTTCCAGCGTTATCGCAGATTTGATGTTTTACTGGATTCCTCGTACTCACAGTATACTCGTGAAATGTTCGTACGGGAAAATCCCCACTTCATCGCTACCTCGGAGATGCTGTGTCACATCGCTCGGGGGCCGACTATAACACCACGTTCAGACTCGCTTATATCTTGATAACCTGTCATTGTAGCAGCAGTAACCGATCTAACTACTGCACTAAGCCCTTGTTGGCTTATATGGGCGTTTCCGACTGCAGCGCCGTATTCTGCCTGTTTACATATATCTGCATTTGAATACGCATGTCTATACCAGTTGCTTTAGCGCTTCACTGTAATATTGTGACAACACAACAGGTCTTAGTAACTAGGTGAAAGGTCATCTGCAAATGGCAGCATATAAAATAAAATAAAAAATTATTTTCGAAAACATGGAAATCGCATGTTGCAAGTTCTTGGCTTCCCGATTAGCTTCACCCACGTCAATGCGGCCTTGGTCAAATTGTTGGCACCGTTTCACTACAGCTGGACGCGACATTGCATTTGGTACACATACCACCAGAATTTTACAATGAATCAATTTGAACCTTTTGCTCAAAAGAAACGTACTGTCGTGCATACGTCAACTTAGAAGTATGTTTCTAATAGCCGCACTGTTTCTGTCGCAGGAAGTCCGGAAAATTTATTATCCTCCGACAACGCACCTCTCTTGTTGCTTAATAGTCTTAGTGTGCAACTATTTTTTTGATATCCCTACGTAGAAGCGTATGAAATAGTGATGCGACCCCAGAATGTCATTAAATTATGTGGGCGGATGAAGTACGAAATGTGGAAATACTGAAAACAATAGATGAGGAAAGATGTGTGTGGAAGACACTTACCAGAAGAAGAAGAAAATCAGTGAGACATTTGCTACGCCATCAAGGAATAGTTAGCTTCAATGGGAAAAAAGTACAGTCAGACAAAGATTATAAAGGGTAACATATAGAGAATTTCAGGGTGATAGTTTCGTAGAAATGAAAAGATTGGCACAATGTAGAGAGACTGGACAACAGCATCAAACCAGTCGAAAACCCATGTCTTAAAAAGTAACCTTTCTGTGACTCCAAATCAAAAACAGTGCCTTTTCTTTAAGACTGTGAAAGAAGTTAATGGGTAGGATCTTGATCACTAGAGTACGCAGATGCGTGTGATTTTTTGAACAATAAGGGTTAAATTATTAATCGCGGCACATCTCAAACCTGACTCCTCAGCCGGCCGCTGTGTCCGAGCGGTTCTAGGCGCTTCAGCTACGGTCGTAGGTTCGAATCCTGTCTCGGGCATGGATGTGTGTGATGTCCTTAGGTCAGTTAGGTTTAAGTAGGTCTAAGTCTTGGGGACTGATGACCTCAGATGTTAAGTGCCATAGTGTCAGAGCCATTTTGAACCATTTGAGCCTGACTACCACAAACCCTTAAGCCGTGCTTATTACACTTCAGCACCTGTTACACATATGCTTTTAATGTAATTTTATAAAGGCTTTTAATTTAATTTTATAAAGCGTGTCGTTAGAAATTCGATTTAAATATTAGTCTCTCAAATTAGAGTAAGTCACTATCAACCGACTGTGCTTAAGACTCATTAGCTGAAAATTAACTAGCTGAAAATTAATTAATCAGCTGAAAATTAATGGCGACGATCTAGAAGATCGAAACATACCCACACATAGGGTTAAGACAATTTGGATTTTTTAATTAGTTTTCAAACAGAGGAAGCAACTGTCAACTTCCTGAGCCCACAGACGGGCCATGTCAAAACACACAAAATCTCAACATAAATAACAAATTTTGTAACCGTGGCGCCAAGTTGAAGTAACAAGGTTCTCGAATCTGCTGCCTCCACTCTAGCATGCGAAGTCTCAAAGTAGCGTCTTTGAAAATATGCTTAACGGCAATTGCACATGAGAGTGCACAGTTTGCTTGTATTGCTCGCTTGTATGAGCTTTCGTAAACATATTGTAAGCACGTATACCCAATGTGTATTTTCGTTCCTGAACTTACACTGGTCTTTTAGTATTTATGTGCGACCTACTCTAATTTTGTTTTTTGTGTTAATTTTGACCACATTTACCTGAGAATGATTACTCGAAATGCTTCATGAAGAAAATATTTAGCCATCAGGTTTCCAAGGAATCACTATGTCCCAAGTCTGAATGGTCGCGTATCTTAAAAATGGACGACTAGATCAGTCAAATGAGAGATATAACGGGCTGTCAAATCCCTTGATTAACGATAACATAGGAACTCATATAGGCAAGGAGTTATATCATTGTGTTTAGTGTTGCATCGTGTTGTTAATTCTTAGAAATATATTTGTTATGTAAAATTGTGGTATGAAATTCGTATGACTTGTATTTCTTGTTTTATTATTTTTTCTTTTTTGCATTAACAAAGAAATGTCAGTGCGCAGAAACGTATTTGAAAGCCTTTAAAAACATCGCGACAATAACAGATATTAGAGTACATACCAGCAGGTAGACTTATAATTCCAGTGCACCAGAACACTGTATTCTTACTCGTCTCCCTTGTCTCATTTAACAACTTTATTTGTAATCGCTGAGATCACTGCATTGTCAGCGCTTGGTCAAAGAAGAATGCGTTGTCTTGGGCAGTGTGTTAATGCGCGTTCAACATGCGCACTAACAGAACGTGTATGGGTAGGAATGCACTGATGCAAGACGAGGTCACTTCCATTGCAGGCCGTAACCCGGTGAGCCGTCCGTGAACTGCCTCCACCTGCACAATTCCTAGAGATGTCGCCTGGCTTTGACACACTTACTCTGCATATGGCCTCCTGGTCCCGCAGGTAACTCTGACGTTACGTACTTCTTACAGATTTAGGAGCAGGTTTTTCACCAGGTGGTTATAATTAAAGTGCAATTAATCACGGGGGTCCATTGTGGGCTTTAATTATCGTTCGGTAGCGAAACTTGGAAGATATGCTGACGCGTTAGCATGGAACCGATTTACGCTAGAAAAAAGGTAGTTCCAATTTTGGCCGCATGTGCAAATCTGATGCCGTACACTGTTTGTGTGACGGTATGACATCAACGCTGTCATCTGACAAGCCATAACGTGAGTGAAAAATATGGCTGTTGAGAAGCGAGACCGTGCGCTGTCAGTGAAACCGTTTTATGTGAATAGCAGCAATTACAGTGCTGCATGTGACAAGGGGAAGGCCTCAGACACGGCCAACCGATTCGCCTCAAATTTGGCAGGTCGCTTGTGTACAATCTAAAACGAAGGACACTAAAATATTTTGGGTCAACACCCCGGCAATTTTGAGAAAATCACCCCTAAAGGTTATGAGGAGCAATCGACTCAAAATTGGAGGGATCGATAGATAATTGTAAATAGAGCATTTTTCATCATCTGGTATGGGGTCAGCAAATGCAGACTTTTCCAGAAATCGAGGAAAGAACCTTTTACAACTGCCGCTTCTGTACCCACATGGTAAACACTCTTCCCCAACAGCGCCGATAGCGCAACGGCCAACTGGCTGGGAATCGAAAACCCGGGATCGACGACATCAAGTCTAAAGCGATGGCTCAAAATGGCTCTGAGCGCTATGAGACTTAACATCTGAGGTCATCAGTCCCCTAGAACTTAGAACTACTTAAACCTAACCAACCTAAGGACATCACACACATCCATGCCCAAGGCAGGATTCGAACCTGCGACCGCAGCAGTCCCGCGGTTCCAGACTGTAGCGCCTAGAACCGCACAGCCACCCAGGCCGGCTTTAAATGGATGGCATTGTATGTCAAACGAACATGGAGTATAATGTGTAACGATTCAGGGTGCATTACAGCATAACTATACGACATTGTCAGGCCAGAAAGGGTAGAGCCGACGATAAATATACAAAAAATAACTTTTAAGCTAAAACACATTAGGGAGTATTATCTTGAACTAAGTTATCTCAGCAAAAAGCTTTTAAACTCCAAAAACGTAACAGCAAAGGCGATTTTAGCTGAAAGACGGAAACGTGAAAGTAAAAATAACATAGAAACTAAATATGCTGGAATAGCATGGAATGTGGTTTGAAAAAACATCAGCAGTGATGTTCTTTCGTTCAAAAACGGCTCTGAGCACTATGGGACTTAACGTCTGAGGTCATCAGTCGCCTAGAACTTAGTCAGAACTACTTAAACCTAACTAACCTAAGGACATCACACACATCCATGCCCGAGGTAGGATTCGAACCTGCGACCGTAGCGGTCACGCGGTTCCAGACTGAAGCGCCTAGAACCGCACGGCCACAACGGCCGGCGATGTTCTTTCGTCTGACATGAGAACAGCGTGGTACAAGGTAGTCAATAACATCATCATCACTAATGAGCGTCTCTTTGCCATCGGTTTAAGTGACACAAACCTCTGCAGCAAATGCAACCTAGTTGATAGTGTGCCTCGTCGTTACACATGTGGAGATCGGATTATCAACTGGAGGTGGACCAGGGAGAAAATTGCTCAAATAACAAGAACTATCGTGCACAGTGGCTGAATTCGATACTATAACAATAAGTGAATGAAACTTTTGCTACAAGATGGCATTTTAACCACATGACTTTCAATTTTCTGTCGTTTCTAGTGGAGGAATTCGGTACTACAACAATACTTGAGTGAAAATTGAAGTATTTAGCTACAAGGTAGCACTTTTACGGGAGTACAAAAGGTGATGTGGGTATAAAAGCCGATTTTTATTTTTATTTATTTATGTATTTATTTATTTATTTATTTATTTGTAAAATTGTTGTCTGGTGTCTTCTGTTTGTTTTGATGTATATTTCATTGATTTTCGATGAATGTAAGTAATTTTAATTTATTTTGAAATAATTACCTGCACAAGTAATTTCTGCAGGTTGCATGAGCACTTGCTCATTTACAAGATATCTCGGGAACTGTTCGCTCTGGAAGGAAGTGATTTCTGTTGATTTGTAGTAAACATCCTGCTGCATAGGTTGGTTCCATTGGTTGCTGTGATATTACTTGCTGTTTGTGTAATTCAGTGTACTATCCTCGCTTTCTAAGCCGCATTACACATTTCGTAGTATATATTTGGACTTGTTTCTCATTGAGATTCGTTTCTCTGTTTGATGTGACTCCACCAAAGGGAATGTTTAAGAAGAGAAGAAATAAAGGAAATAGATTCTACAGAACACGTACTGCTGGATGTTTCCATCGAGAGAATAAAGTTAGGGCAAATAACACTGAACAAACAAGTTTGTGAGAAACGTGGTGAACAGTGTGTGGAAGGCGAGAACACAAAGATGTTATTATATAGCAGTGATAAAAGTGGTAGTGCGACCTCCAGACTAGATGTGAGGAAACGCAGTTCAGTAAATCGTAAATAATTACTTTTCTTACAAAAAAATCGCGAAGTGAGCTGTTTAATAATCTTAAATTAACAAAACTGTATCGTTATATATCCCATGGATCATGCCTTAGAACAGGAAAAGGAGAAACGTGTATGGGATAAATAAAGTAACTAGCAGCAGGAAAAGGCAGTTTTATTTACAAGTATTAACACTAACAAAGTTCTTTACCACCAAGTGCTTCCAAGAAGAAGCTTGTGAGCAGTAATGAAGGTTACAGTGAAACCAGTGCCAGTGATTCAGTTTAATATTAGGTTTAAATGTACTAAAACAATGTTTAATGAAACTGTATGCTGTAATTTGTGTAGTGGAGAGGCAAAAATTTCTGAAAGTGTGTGCAAAAGCAACAGTTTGGTTCTCAGTAGCGCAAGTATATTAGCGGTCCGGCTGCATGCCGTTATTTTGCGCTTCGGCACAGTTTATCGGTCAGGTAGCATGTCAGAAGTAGGGGAAATGAGAATCGATGCATTTGAGATGTGGTGCTACAGACGAATGTTGAAAATTAGGTGGACTGATAAGGTAAGGAGAATGGAGGTTCTGCGAAGAATCGGAGAGGAATATGCGGAAAACACTGACAAGGAGGAGGGACAGGATGATAAGACATCTGTTAAGAAATGAGGGAATGACTTCCACGGTACTGGCGGAACATGTAGAGGACAAAAACTGTAGAGGAAGACAGAGACTGGAGTACATCGAGCTAATAATTGAGGATGTAGGTGGCAAGTGCTATTCTTAGATGAAGAGGTTGGCACGAGAGAGGGGATTCGTGGCGGTACGTATCAAACCAGTCGGAAGACTGATGACCCCCAAAAAAAGGGTGTCATCTTCTTACATACAGGTAGTGATTAGTCCCGTGAGGTTGTGCCGTGATTGCTTCAGTCGGAAGTTCTTCGCCTTCTCCATCAAGGCCATTGGGACACTGTACGCACCAATGAGCTCGCTCGACGCCATTGCACATGGCCCGGCATGGATGCTCAAATGGAACAGTTAACATCACAATGCCTGGCATGTGCGGAACACCAGGCTTCTTCACCACAAAAATTTTTCGGTTGACCCCAGCCCACCGCTCCTTGGAAACAATTGCGTATTGACTTCGCGGATTCCTACTGAAATTCTTGTTGGCTTCTTGCTGCAGACGCCTCTAGCAAATTTCTGTTTGTGGAGCCCTTGCGCTCCACCACAACAGTTAGCAATATCAAGACTCTGACATCAATCTTTTGCGTCAACGGTATACTAGAAGCGCTGGTTTCAGACAGTGGTCCACAGTTCACAACTGCAGGATTTCAGCAATTTCGTGATGCCAACTGCACTACGACAGCACTATTCCACTCTCAATCCAGTGATGAAGCGGAACGGTTCGGCAGAACTTTCAAGTAACAGATGAAAGCGTCACGCGTCTCCCACACACGAGAGAAAGCTTCAGGGCTCTTTATCTCGACCTGCCGCAAATGGCAAATCTCCGGCGGAGCTCTTGCATGGACGCCGGCACAGGAGACTGCTTCAGCTGCTGCATCCTCCGCAGCTGTCAGCCCTATCTCAGCAGCGCTCTTTAGTTTGCATGATGTGGTATTTTTCATACTTTTTGACAGACGCAGGCACTGGGAGCTGAGCGCTATCGCCAGGGTCTTGGGCTGCTCATATGTTGTGTAAGCTTTCTATAAAAAAAACTGTCCATGTACGTGAATACAGAACATTTTTTTTCCAAAAATTTCTCGTCGTGTAAAGTGTACTTTAGATATCGTGTTCAACTGCTGAGAAATACTGACTGTTGGCTGGCTCTGTGTTGCACATGTGAGCAGTGTCGTGATACGAAACCTTAAACTTAATGAAATGCAGAATTTGAAATAATGAAAATGAATCCAACGAAAATTATACAGCTGAAACTCAGTGCCGAAGTATGTTATGAAAGTTGCGTGATATGAAGTGTAGTGTCTGTGTTGCAAATAACCACAAATATAAATTACTGTCCTACTCACAAAAAGTAACTGTGTGAAATTACCAATACAGTTCGCGGAAAATTAATCTGCTTGCTTAGCGCAACATCTGATAATTCTGACAATGTAAAATTTTCTCATAAGAATCGTAGGCGAGATCTGCCCTCAAATAAAAGTGAGTTACCTCTACCTCGTCGTGCTACTTTGGGTGTGATGTACTGACGTTCTCGAAAGGAAATTCAAATCGGCCCATGCAAGAGCTAAATAAAAATAATTTTCTTTTTTTTTTTCACGAAAAATTATTCAAAACTTTACTATGAATGATGGAAGTAGGTTTTACTTTAAAGAAAATCGTTCTTAAAAACTTAAACTCTGATTATTGACAAAAAGAACTGCACAACATAAGAAGACTCTAACAACTGCGAAATTCTCTCATTACAAAAATTACAGACATCTCAACAAATTGCGTAATTTGTGACATAATGAAAATATAGGTCAAATTATCACTAATCATGAATATTACTAGTTATATAACGAACAAAGATTTCCTTCACTTAATAGTTCTGACGAACAAACATTCTTGCGCGTGCGTGGGTTACCTTTAAAACTTCTTCAAATGGCTCTGAGCACTATGGGACTTAACATCAGAGGTCATCAGTCCCCTAGACTTAGAACTACATAAACCTAACTAACCTAAGGACATCACGCACATCCACGCCCGACGCAGGATTCGAAACTGCGATCGTAGCAGCAGCGCGGTTCCGGACTGAAGCGCCTAGAACCGCTCGACCACTAAAACTTCCTCCAAAAATCTTCTCCGTAAACACAAAGAATGAAACAGCTTCACAAAAAAGTATTCCAGATAATTTCTCCCAGATTCGCAAATAAGAGATCTCATTCTCTGAAAAACTCAACTGCTCGCTACTGTGCCTCAAACAAGAACCGCCAGCGCTGCGCAACTACTAGCAAGTGAACCACAGGTAAAACCAAACACAGAGTCAACGATCTTATTCACTACTCCTGCAGTGCGCTCATTCAACTTTGTCCTAGTACAGTAAAGGTGAATTATTTACAACACTAGAAAACATCAAAACCTTATAACAATAAAGGGTCCCATCGTGCTGCAGAAGCGCCACCAAAATCGGCTTCGTTTCTGTCGGCTGCTTGACCCTGTGCAGGTTCTTCATTTGCAGAGCCGGTGCCCGTCAGGAGCACGCAGCCTCAGCCGCCGCCTCGCTCGGATCCCACGCCAGCGACGCTGGAGTTGGAGCCAGTGGACGTCTATGCAGTGCCGTAGCCCTCACCGCAGCTTCAGCATCCCTAGCCACTGGCTGTGGACCCTCTTCGCCCTGCTCCGGTGGGCCGCCGTCGACCATCCAGTCGCCGTGGCGTCTCTGCCTATGGTGGACCGTTAACCGTTCCTGGTCGTGGTTGCGCAGTCTATGGCTGGTTTTTCAGTCGGTATTTCCAGCTATTCGCAAGAGGAACGTCGGCGCTTGGGCAGGAGCTTCTCATTGGTTGAAGTTCTGACTCCTGCTTCCTCAGTGGCACTTTACACCCAGACCTCCCAGTGGCATCGTTTCTGACAGCACCAATGCGTGACGACGGCATAAAACTTATTTCAGGAGGGGAGGGGGGCGGGAATATGATATTCTGCTCTATCGACACCACGCCATGTCAGTCCACGTTTAGAAGTTGGCAACAGTCATGTGACTACAGCACCAGTTTGCGGCCGTCCTCCTCAGGCTGAGCGGCCGCGTGGGTGACCTAAAGGACACCGCAAAAATCTCTACATCTACATATATACTTCGCTAGCCACCAAGCGGTGTGTGGCGGAGGGCACAATTCGAGCCAAAGTCATACTTCCCCCCCCCCCCCCCCCCCTCTGTCCCACTCGCGAATCGCGCGAGGGAAAAACGACTGTCTGTAGTAATCCGCTTGCATCCACGTGACGGCTTTCGGTAGCAGGATTGTACGCATGTGATAGTGTTCTCCATGTATCGTGCTATCCAGTGATGTAGAGGGAAGCACGTTTTTCCTTGTGAGTTCAATAGTACTGCCATTGCAAGCAAAGATACCGAAACGACCGAATGGTGACGGGAACTGCAGATTTCTGCGGCCAAATCCTGCCTGTAGGAAACTATCAAACACGTGTTCCCGTACGCCTTTTCATCCTCTATCGGTTGACGTAGAGAAATAGTGGTCCTTCTGTCATAATATAGCAGTGGAGCAGTATTTCCTTACGGCCTGCGCACACGCGCGGGCGACCTGTACTGCGCGGCACGCTGCGCGAAGAAATCTGTTAGCAGTGGCTTAGCGACGGTCTCTAGGGGAAACTCAAGACAAGGCCAGTGCTATATGGTTCATCTCCTGGCAGATGGAGTGTAAAATGCCTTGTTCTCCGACCATAGTATAGCAGCTATTGTCATTCTTCTTTCGTAATCGGAAGTCACATCGCCGAAACTCGAAAGCTGTAGTTTGTGAAGTGCTCTCTGTTCCTCCACGTTTCTCATTTCTTCAATGAGTAGGGCTCTTATTGCAGAACTGACCTTCTCGCTCGGCAGTCACCAATGATACCAGCCTTTCTGTTGACGTGTTATAGTCTGCCCTCACATTTCCTGCAGGTGGTATAATTATAGCCTGTCCCTACATCCTCTGCTGTCTGTTAGGGTAAAACACTATCAACATGAGAAAGATCGCGTGCAACATGTGTCTGTAATTATGAAACTGTGTAACTATGTGTTAGGTTAGGATAGTAAACTGAAAAGAAAAATCGAGTGCAGTGACAGCTCTCATGCATGAACATCGATGGAAGGAAATCGATCAGGCTGAGCAGGTGTTTAATATTGTGTAAATGTGTGTTAGGTTAGGAAATGGAACTGAAAAGATAAATCGTGTGCTGTGACAGCACCTTCGTTGTTATCATTTTGTCTGTAGTTTGTATTTCTCCCTCTCCCAATATGTGTGTCTTATTGTTTAGTCCATGCTAGGTTAGGAAATACTTTCAGAGAAGTTAAGTCGTATGTACTGTGTAGCTGTCAGCTCTGCATGAACGTCGACGATAGGAAATAGACTCCTTGGTTTTTAGCATCGTAGGTTACATAGGGCCCTTATACTTCTCATGTTATTATTAGGTTAGTAACTCTACTTTCTTTTTTTTTATTTTAGGTTATAGAACTCTAGTTACATAAGAAATATCATGTAAATGTGTGAAGGTGGAAGAGGATAGTGGCTGGCACCTAGAGCAAACTTGCCATAGAAATTTTCTGTTCCCTGAAGTGTTCTCATCACAGGTGGAAGTCTAAGCCCTAAGGAAGAGAAGAGCTCTGAAAAGCCGCCCCAAAATGGGGCCCAGTAAAGAAAATGTAGATATAGGAAAGGAAGTGGGCCGAAATTCCATGAATCCAAGTGACAAGGAAGGAGCTAAGACATGTACCGACCTACAAGCAATGACAAACATAAGAGAAGAGATGGAGGCGTTTCTGTTTAACGAGAACAACAAGATAAACAATGCCCAGAAGAAATTCATACTAGGGAAACTGTCAGTATACGAGCAGATACTGAAGAAATATGAAATGGATATTCTAGAGCTCACAACAGAGCTGAGATGTGTCAAGGCTACTCTAAATACATCTCCTGTAAAAGTCGAGAGCTATGCCAGCAAGGCAGCGGCACAACCATCCATACCAAAAAACGAGCCCAGGAAGACCCAGCAACCAAAAATTCTCATGATCAAACCAGCAGAGGGAGCTCAGAAAACGGACAAAGAACTTCAAGAAACAGTAAGGACGCTAATCGCCACTTCACTAAAAGATGTAAGGATCTCAAAATGTAAGGCAGTAAAAGACAAAGGCATTGTTCTTGAGGTCCCAAACGATCAGGATGCAGAAAAAATAAGGAAGTGTGGAGACATAGCTCAGTCCGGAATTGCTATATCAGATCCAAAGAAAAGAAATCCAAAAGTAATCATTTTCGACGTCCCAAGACAGACAACAGAAGAGGAGCTGAAAACTGAGCTGTTTGAAAGAAACCTCTCCAGGCTCAACACGTCTCAGGAAGAAGTTATGGATGGCATCAAGGTGCTGTTCAAGACTGGCCCAAAGGAACAGGAAGATGTAAACTTGGTCTTGGAGACAACACCAGAGATCTGGAATAAGCTAACACAGCAGGGCCGTGTCTACATAAATTGTACCTCACACAAAGTGAGAAACTACAACAACATAAACAGGTGTTTTAAATGCCAGGGACATGGACACACAGCTGCAAAGTGCACGAGTGCAGAAAACACCTGTGGTCACTGCACAGCATCTGGACACACCTACAAGGACTGCCCAACGAAAGATCAGCAAGCACACTGTGCAAACTGCAAGCGTGCTAAGAAGCCACACAACCATGCCGTAACAGAGAAATCCTGCCCAGAATATAACAGAGTCAAGGCCATAATAACCTACAGAACTGATTATGGCCAGTAGGGACGATTCAGTTCTGCGAACTGGAAGAAGACAAGGGACTGGCACACAGAACAATGTCATAAGGATTCTCCAAATAAATGGGCAAAGGGCAAAAGTAGTCCCTGATCAACTGGCACAGAGGGTAAATGAGGAGAATGTGGATGTGCTGTTGATACAGGAACCCTACTGTATAAACAACAAAGTAGTAGGCTATCCCCCAAATTACCAGCTCATGTATAGTGCCAAAGATGGAGCGACAAAGGCAGCTATAGCAGCTAGGTCGCAGACACTAACAGCAATGCAGCTCACAAATTTCTGCAACAAGCACATGGCTGTTGCTAGTGTAAGTGGGAATTTTGGCGAGATTTATGTAGTTAGCCTCTACTGCCAATATGGTTCACCTATAGATCAGTTCCTCCAAGAATTGGAGGTCATCCTGGACAAACTGAGTGGGAAAGCAATAGTCATAGGAGCTGATACAAATGCCAACTCACCAGTCTGGCACAGCCAAACAACAGACGAGGCAGGCAGAAAGTTGGAGGACTTTATCTCTCAACATGGTCTTCTGGTCATAAATGAGAGATCGCAGCTAACTACTTTCAGTGGGCCCAATGGGGAGAGTAATATCGATGTTACTATATGTACACCCTTAGCTGCCAGAATGCTGTGTAGGTGGATGGTCCATGAGGAATGGACATCAAGTGACCACAGGGCGATCACTTATGAGGCCAGAGTACCCCAAAGAATGAGGGCAAAAGAAGAACTCCCAAATTACAATACAAGCTGTGCAAAGTGGTCCATTTTTGATAGACAGCTCATTAGTGCCACAGAGAACTGGCTACAAAATCCACAGGAGGGAGTCAACGAAAAGGTAAACAGACTGCAGGTGGCAGTCTATGAGAGCTGTAAAAAATCAATGAGAAGGAAGAGACAGGTGCAAAATCCAGTACCATGGTGGAACACAAAACTAGCAAACCTGCGGCGGGATACCATGTCTGCACGGCGATTACTACAACACACACGCAAAAGCGGAAACGAAACTGCTCTGGTAGCTGCAAAGAGCAACTACAACAAAATTAAAAACAGGTTCAACAAGGAAATAGCCAAGGCGAAAGAAGAGACATGGCAGAAGTGGGTCTCTGACTGTGACAAAAACGATCCATGGGCCATAACGAGAAGGGTACTCCAGCCTAAATACGGCACAGAGAATGTAATTAGCAACATTAAAACTGGGAACCAGACTCTTACCATGACATGGGAAGAGACTATAAAATCACTGCTCCAAACCCTCTTACCTGACGACGATGCGGATCAGGATACTGAAGATCAGCTAGTTGTGAAACTCGAAAACGAGAGTTACAACAATGTGGAGCTGGATCCAGACTTTACAACTGAGGAAATAGGCGCTGCTATTAAGGCCTGCAAACCAGGAAGAGCAACAGGTCCTGATGGCATTGATGATGCAGTGATCAAAAGAGTATGGCATACCAGCCCTCATCTCCTTTCAGAGATATACAACACCTGTCTACGGGAAAGGAGAGTCCCAGAAACATGGAAGAAAGGAAGAGTGTGCATACTTCTCAAATCGGAGGACAAACCAAGGGATGAGCCAAAATCATACCGCCCAATATGCCTTCTCCCCATCCTAGGGAAAGTCCTAGAACGGCTTATTGTAAATCGTCTTGAGAAACGATATGAGGAATCGGACCTGAAGGCCCCAAATCAGTTTGGCTTCAGGAAAGGTGCATCAACAGAGATGGCCATTAGGCAAGTACTAAGCCACGTACAATGTGAGGAGAGGTACGTTGTTGTAGTGTTTGTAGATATAGCAGGCGCCTTTGATAACCTATGGTGGCCCAGCGTTATGAGGCGACTAAGACAAATCCAATGCCCACGAAACCTGTACGACCTGATGGGAGATTATTTTAGGAACCGAAAGGTGATGGTGAGCAGCAAGGCTGGTGTCGTGGAGAAATGGGTCACAAAGGGTTGTCCACAAGGCTCCATTTGTGGCCCATTCCTCTGGAACCTCGTCTTTGACGAGATGGTTGTCGAGAGGGAGGGCGAGCAGTGGGCAAAGGTGGCCTACGCAGACGACCTGGCAATCATAATTAAGGGGCAAAGTAGGAAACAAATAGAGGAACGAGCAAAAACAGCATTAGGCGAAGTCAGCAGGTGGACGAGACAGAACAAGCTTGCAATATCCCATCACAAAACAGTCGCCATGACCATCAGGGGCACTTTCGATAGGCACAGACCGCCTACCGTACCATTTGAGGGCAAGAATATAAAGTTTGTCCAAGAGTTCACATATCTGGGAATAACCCTTGACGAAAGACTGTGGTTCACACCTCATGTGAGGAACATTCAGAAGAAGCTGGGTGAAGTCTCAGGTACACTCCTGAGGGTGACCAGAACAGAGTGGGGTCTGCAAAAGAAATCACTAAAACTAATATACCAAGGTCTCTGTCTCTCTGTTTGCAGGTATGGTGCAGCAGCGTGGGCAGATCGGACGAAGCACCGGTATGTCAAACGCATACTAGACTCAATCCAACGACCATTTCTTTTACAGATGACCAGAGCCTGCCGGACTGTGTCAACTGATGCTCTCCAAGTACTCACAGGGTGTATGCCACTTGATCTGGAGATAGTCAAAGCAGCCTTGCTATACCATACCAAACATGGAATGGCTGGCTCGGTTGCTGGGTTCCAGGTTCCAAGAGCTGTCATGGGGCAAAACCCTAGATCTATTGCTAACAAACATATAAACTGTATGTTGCAGGAAGAGTGGCAGGAAAGGTGGAACAGGGCACAGAATGGCAGGGAAACTTTTAGCTGGGTACCAAATGTGGAACTATGGCAGACAGGCTGGCGTGGGGGCTTGGTTCCACCATACTCCCTGACATGTCTTCTGACAGGCCACGGTCTGAAAAAGAAAATATATGAGCTGGGAATAGAAGACAATGGCAGATGCACATGTGGCGAGGAAGAAGACTCAAATCACATAGTCTACACCTGCACACTATACAACGAACCCAGAGAACAGCTTATGGGGGTAATGGGACATGAATCCATCAGGTCAAAGGAAAATCTATTAAGGACAAAAGAAAGCTACTTAGCGATAAAGGAATTCGCAGAGGAAGCTTTCGATATTCGGGAAGTTGCGAGGATACTGCATAACACAGAGTAAGTATCACGATTTACTCCAGAAAAATCAGGAAGCGACCGAAGGAAGCTAATCTCAGCCTAGGGGAACAACAAAAGTTTCGAGACCCAATGATTCCGAAACAGCCCTAAATTCTTGGACACTTGGAGGACCATGGCTGAGAGTGGAGGGGTGAAGAGCTGCCTCTCAAAAAAACCACCAATGATACCTCTACATGGATCCTGGGACACCAGTGGCAAGTAGGGTATGTCGGAGGGTTAGATGACCACCTGTATGGTCAGAAAATGGCTAAGATCCCAGGAAACTGGTGATCGACAGCATGTGGGCCTCGCCAGCCTGGGAACTACAGGTTGTCCCCCTGGGTCCCCTCATATGTACGAACATGCTGTAAGTGGATGCTATACTGCTGACGAAAGGGTCGCCGTCAGCAGTGGCGGCGCCGCCTCCACGTGGTTCTCCGTGGGCACCCCAAGGGGTGGCTAAAGGCGCTCTTCAAATGGAAGGTCCATTCCCCCAAGAATGGGGGTAGTTTTTGCAAGCTGGTTCCCTTTGTCGTGGTGGAGTTGGGTAGTGGACACGTGGGGGTGGACTTGAAGGGAGGATGAGCAGTAGCTCAGGGATCCCTGATGATATTCCACCTCTGGAAAGGGGAAACCCATCCCAGAGCTGCCATGTATGATACTGTCTGAACGCCTCAATACGAGCTCTTATTTCCCTTATCTTTGAATGATGATCATTACACGATTTGAAAGTTGGTGGTAATAATATATGCTCTACATCCTCGGCGAAGATTGGATTTCGGAATTTAGTGAGCAGCACCTTCTGTCTAGCGCGTCGTCTATCTGCAAGTGTGTCCCACTTCAAACTTTCTATGAGATCTGTAACGCTCTCGCGATGGCTAAATGCACCAGTCACGAATCTTGTCGCTCTTCTTTGGACCTTCTCAATCTCTTGAATCAGACCCAACTGGTAAGGGTCCCATACAGACGAACAATATTCCAAAACTGGACGAACTAACGTATTGTAAGCTATTTCCTTTGTTGAAGGACTGCATCGCTTCAGGATTCTACCAATTAACCGCAATCTAGAGTTCGCCTTACCCGTTACTTGTGTAATCTGATCATTCCATTTGAGATCATTTCGAATAGTCACACCCAGATACTTGACTGATGTTACCGCTTCCAAAGACTGGGCATTTATTTTGTACTCGTACATTAATGTGGATTTTCGCCTTGTTATACGCAGTAGGTTACACTTACTAATATTGAGAGATAACTGCCAGTCATTACACCACGCATTTATTTTCTGCAAATCCCCATTGATTTGTTCACAACTTTCATGTGACACTACTTTCCTGTAGACTACAGCGTCATCGGCAAACAGTCTAAGGCCGCTGTCAATACCATCAACCAGATCGTTTATGTAAATCGTAAAAAGCAGAGGACCTATTACGCTGCCCTGGGGCACACCTGAAGTTACTCTTGTTTCTGTTGAAGTTACTCCGTTCAGGACGACATACTTCTCGCTTTCTGTTAGAAAACTTTCTGTCCAACCGCATATGTCATTGGATAGACCGTAAGCGCGCACTTTTTGTAGCAAGCGACAGTGCGGAACTGAGTCGAACGCCTTTCGAAAGTCGAGAAATATGGCATCAACCTGGGAGCCGGTATCTAGAACCTGTTGTATATCATGCACAAAGAGGGCCAGCTGTGTCTCGCATGACCGCTGTTTCCTAAAACCGTGCTGGTTTCTGCAGATGAGCTTCTCAGAGTCTAGAAAGGTCATTATGTCTGAACACAAAATATGTTCCATGATTCTACAACAAATCGATGTCAATGAAATTGGCCGGTAATTATGTGCATCCGATTTTCTACCCTTTTTATAGATTGCTATGACTTGGGCCTTCTTCTAGTCCCCTGGAACTTTCCGCCGTTCCAATGATCTCTGATAGATGACGGATAAGAATGGTGCTATATTTGTAGCACAGGTAACATAAAATCTTACGGGGATACGGTCTGGGACAGATGCCTTTCTGGCGCCTAAGGTTCTTAACTGTTTTACAATCCCAAATACACTAAACACTGTCAGCCACCCTTTCGTTTGTTCGGTAAGTGGTTCGGTAAGTGAAAGGGGGAATGGTGCTGCAGTTGCTCTGTCTGTCTGTTCTGTCTGTCTAATCTTAGCACTGTCATTCTGTCTCTCTTGCTATTGTGGATATCGGACTTGATCTAGGTCACAGACTTGTATCGGTTATTGATCTGGAGTGCTGTTGGAGTTCAAGTTATGTAAAAGCTTATCAACACTATGTGTGCATCTTATTATTTTCCTCTGTCACAGAACCCACCGCGGGACGACGAAACAACCTTCTTGTTAAACACGCCCCAGAAAATGTCCATACTCACCAGTACGTCGCTTCTTCAATTTGGCAGTCAACTGCCAGACATTTCGTGAAGATATTTTGCAAGTGTAGTAGTGCCAAGAATTGGCACAGTTCCACTACCAAATGCTCCGTTAACCCGTCAGTGGTGCAATCATTGCATAATGTGTAAAGATTGTCACACAATTTGAAAAGAGAATTCTGGCTACGAGTTTGTATGAGACTCTGAGTGAAGCTGTAACATCAAGAATGAGAGAGAGCGTTTCATGCATTGTAGTCATTAGCAAGAGATGGCTCACAACAAAAGTGAAAACACGACTGAGAAGTTATTAATCTGATGTATTGCTTTTCGCTATACGTGAGTAATTTGCCCACGTGAGGCAGGGAATACTCCTTGCCTATGCAGTAAAAGTCAAGAAGAAAGGCAATGACGGTACTTGACGTGCTTTCCAGAGCAGTGTTTATATCACTTGTCACATATTCCACGTAATAATTTAAAGCAATATGTGACTGACGAATTTAATATCCGATTTCTGTCTTGTGAATCATCACTCTGGCTAAATATTTGAGCAGAGTGAAAACGAGACTCCCTACAAATTACACAATGTGTTTCTATCCGTAGCCAAACGAGTGGTAAAATCAGATAAAATCGACCAGCATGAGGTCTAGTTTTTCAGAAAAGCGTTTATTTTATCGAAATAAAACAGGCTAATAAAGGAAACCTTAGTGATTTGAGGAGAAATTGAAATATTTAAGGAACAGCTAGCTAGGTAAAAGAAGCGTGAAAAAGGCAATCTCGGCGTGGTCTAGCAATTTTGCGAACAAAAATTTACATTCGAGTGACTTTTAACTGTCGAAATGGTTTCCTTCGAATCAAGTATTAAATTCACCGCCTTTCAAGACAGGAAGACGCTAGAAAATTAAATCAAGTGTCGATAATACTCACCCCATGACTTCTCATAGGAGATGGGTTAACGAAAGGCAAACATACGTTTATAGCATTTGCAGACTTTGAGAAAGCTTTTGACATTGTTGACTGGAATATTCTCTTTCAAACTGTAAATGTGACAGGAGTAAAATACAGGGAGCGAAAGGCTATTTAAAGTTTGTACAGAAACCAGATGGTAGTTGTAAGAGTCGAGGGGCATGAAAGAGTAGCAGTCGTTGAGAGGGGAGTAAGACAGGGTTGTAGCCTATCCCCGATGTTGTTCAATCTGTATGTTCAGCAACAGTAAAAAAACCAAAAGAAAAATCTGGAGTAGCAATTAGACCGGGGAGAATAAATACAAACTTTGAGGTTTGCAGATGACATTGCAATTCTGTCAGATACAGCAAAGCACTTGGAAGATCAGTTGATCGGAACGTACAGTGTCTTGAAAGGAGGATACAAGATGAACATCAACAAAGGCAAACGAGGATAATGGAATGTAGATGAACTAAATTAGATGATGCTGAGGGCATTAGATTAGGAAATGAGACACTTAAAGTAGTAGATGAAGTTTGATATTTGAGAAGAAAATAACTGATGATGGATGAAATATGGAAGATATAAAATGTAGAGTTGCAATGGCAAGAAAAGCGTTTTTGAAAAAGAGAAACTTGTCAACATTATATATTTAAGTGTCAGGAAGTCGCTTCTGAAAGTATTTGTGTGGAGTGTAGCCGTGTATGGAAGTGAAGCATGAACGACAGACAGTTTAGATAAGAAGAGAATGGAAGATTTTGAAATGTGGTGTTACAGAAGAATTCTGAAGATTAGATAGGTAGATCACATAGCTAACGAGGAGGCACTGAATAGAATTGGGGAGAAGAGAATTTTGTGGTACAACCTGACTAGAGGAAGGGATCGGTTGGAAGGACGCATTCTACGGCATCAAGGGATCACCAATTTACTACTGGAGGTAAACGGATAAAAATCATAGAGGGAGACCAAGAAATGAGTACATTAAGCATATCAAAAGGACGTAGTTTGCAGTAGTTACTCATAGATGAAGAGGCTTGTACAGGATAGAGTAGCATGGAGAGCTGCATCAAACCAGTCTTTGGACTAAATACCACAACAACAAGAATAAAATCATGGTTTCTGGATAAAACTTGAAAACAAAAAGCATTGAAAAAGTTGGTCAAATGTTTTGTGATATGATTTATCTAAAAGTAATAAATCAAATACTTCGTAAACATTTGGCGTGACATAGAATAATGTTCGAAATCATGTTCAGCAAATGAGGTGCCGGTTGATAACGTAAAGTTCGACGTTTAACCTCGAATCTCGGAATTTTAAAGATAGGTGGAGGATATTTGTTGGGCTGAACTTCACTCAGTGATCTCCTTACGCCATTAACATATGAGCACGTCACCTGCTGCACTTGATTTATAGCATCATTCCAACACGGGTCAGATTCTATTTTATTTCTTACTTATAGAAAAATCATTTCACAATACATTTGACCCATTTTGTTTTTCAAACTCGCCAACTCTTAACGAAACTATCATCTTCTAGTGTAGCCAGGATCTCGTTTGATACTACAAATAATTCTGTCACAAAATAAATAGTTCTAAAATAAATAGTAAAGAAAATGGTTCAAATGGCTCTGAGCACTATGGGACTTAACTGCTGAGGTCATCGGTCCCCTAGAACTAGAGAGAGGTTTAAGAGGACAAGAGAACTACTTAAACCTAACTAACCTAAGGACATCACACACATCCATGCCCGAGGCGGGATTCGAATCTGCGACCGTAGCGGTCGTGCAGTTCCAGACTGTAGCGCCTAGAAATGCTTGGCCACCCTAGCCGGCAAATAGTATAGAAAATTACAAATTAGTCACCGGAGTAGTTCAAGGCAAATTTGAACACCCAACGTAACCAGCAGTAATTGGCGAATAAAATCAGATACACTGACTGGAAAATAAAACACAGCATCAAGAAAGAGTTGTACGACATAAACGAAAGTTTCTAGTTGTGTTTCTACTTTTGAAAAGTTATGTCTATTCATACTTCGCGCCAGACGCAAAGCGTTTGCTTTAAATACCCTCTGTAACGGTCGTGAGCGTTAGTGACTGGACGTGTGAGCTGATAGGGTTACAAGAAGCTGGATGTTCCTTCTGCAACACTTCAGAAAGACTTGGCAGGAACGTAGCCACTGTACATGATTGCTGGCAGAGGTGGTCAGGAGAACGTATGATCGCAAGAAGACCGGGCTCCGGAAGGCCACGTGACACCACCAAGAGGGAAGACCATCATGCTCGGCATATGGCTCTGGAGCATCATACTGCATCTGCTGTAGCAATTGGAGCAGCAGAAATTTGAGCAGCTGCAATCTGAGTAGCAGTTGGCACCCCAGTGACACAACGAACTGTTACACATTGATTACTTCAAGGACAGCTCCGAGCCCGCCATGTAGCGCGTATTCCACTGATCCCGAATCAACGCCATTTTCGACTTCAGTGACTTCAAGCGAGAACTCATTGGAGGGGAAAGTGGAAGTCTGTTGTGTTTTCTGATGAAAGCTGGTTCTGCCTCGGTGCCAGTGATGGCCGTGTTTTGGTTACATGGAGGCCAGATGAGGAGCTGCAACCAACCTGTCTGCGTGTTAGACTCACTGGACCTTCACCTGGAGTTATGGTCTAGGTGTGATTTCCTATGACAGCTGTAACCTCCCCACAAAAATTTTAAAAGACAGAAATTATATAGAAGTGCTAATGGACATTGCGCTAAGTGTAACCTCGCCACAATGAAATTTACTGACAATGACAATTGAACAAAAATTAGCAATCTGACTCAAATATAAATTCCTCACAAAAAAAAAATTAACGTCCATTCAGTGATAAGAAAATTGAATTACACCGAAATATCGGTCTTTGGCCCTGTATAAAACAATCAGAATTAAATTCTTACCTCAGTATAACTGGATGTCAAATTTCTGCTCTTATTCTTGCGCGCGGCTTGGAGGAACTGCATTGCAAATAATAATATTCCTTTTTTTGTGATTTTACTGAAATTTTTCTTCAAAAGAAGTGGAATGAAATGGGAAGTGCAACGAAATCTTTAGTTCGATAAAAAATAAAATTTTTGAAAAAATGCTTTTGACATAAAAATTATTATTGGGGCACTTGTTGGAGATTAATTGCAATAAATAAACTTTACATTATCTGTTGATTAACTAAATTTACAATATACCTCATTCAGCCTTTTGACCAGAATGCCATGTCGACGCTCGCCGACTCCTCACACACACAACTCCACTCGACTGCTATTACCGACATACTGCACGCAACTGAACTGAGCTACTGCTCGCAACAACTACTGACAGAGTACTGCCCTGCATAGCGACAACTAGCGAACTGCTCGCAACACTCGCGCGGTCAAGCGCTGACTCTCTGGTCAGAGACGCTGCAATGTCTCGCCATCGCTGCTACGTTACATACGTGTTTCATAACCCTCCACTGGGGGGGCAAAAATTTGGCAGCGATGGTGAGTCATTTGGACTTGCCAATCGCGGCAAAATTTTTCTTTAATTAATAAACTTCTACAATTTACAGAATATTTAGATGTAGTACATGAATTAAATGTTGTGCACACGCACTAAGTACAAAATATATCAGACAAAGACAAAATATGAGTACAAAACATAGTAACAAATCAGAAAAATATATATACAAAATAGGAAAGTGCACAGGCACTGAAAAAATTCTTTAGCATATTCAGAACAAATAAACAGACTGGCAAAAAATATTATGTTGACAAGTGACATGAGTGCACATGCACTGCAGTTGAGAACATATCAGTAAATGATGAAATGTATATACAATTAGTAACAAATGACATAAGTGCATACGCATTAAAGTATTGAATATACGGAATAGTACAAATCATATTGAAAAATGAGAAAAGTGCACAGGCACTGAAGTTCAGTAGAAAACATATTAACACCTAACAGAAGTGCACATGCACTGTAGTTCAGAACATATCATCAAAAAATAAAAAATGTATATACAATATAAAAGACAAGAGTGTACATATACTGTACTTCAGAACAAATCGAAAAAAAAATGTCTTTAGCATTTTCGCAATAAATAAACATAATGGCAAAAAAATCATGTCCAAAGTGCACACGCACTGAAAAAAATGTCTTTAGCATTTTCACAACAAATAAACATAATGGCAAAACATCATGTCGACCAGTGACATAAGTGTACTCGCACTGGAGTTCAGCGAATCAAAAAAAATGTATAACCCATGAACATAAATGATGTTAACCAAAAAAAATTATTTCCCTTGTGTGACAAGAATTAGGATAGGAAAGGGAAGGATTGCATCATGGTTGTAGCACTTTAGATTGCACACAGCTGTTCTGAAAGTCCATATCTTTCCACAGAAGTACAACATCAAGTGACACAACTTGAAGTTCTTTTCCCATCAGAATTTATCAGTGTAGCCAAGACACTGAACTGTCGTAGTAATGTTCCATGTTTTCATTTTGGCAGTACATTAGGTACACCAAACAGTGGGACCATAATAACGTCTTCACCGCTCACGGTGGTGGACAGCATGTCGTGTCAACACCACGCTCTTACAAGGCACAACAACGTAGAATTAGTGCAAAACCAAAGATAGTGCTCCATGATCACTAGGATAAACAGGACAAATGGACATTGCAGTAATTCAGGGTAGTTAGCTCATGAGGTGAAGGACATCAAGTCACATAATATTGACAATTACAGACTTAATTAGTAGTTTGTGGCATTCATAGCCCAGTTATTGAACATTTCTGTACCAAGTATGTAGTATTACAGAAAAATGTTCATTAATTGTTTTACATAGAATCAGTAGCCTTCTTTTCCTAGTTACAAAGCATTATTAAATAATCGCATTCTTTTCCAGTTACAAAGTATAGCATAGTTAATTAATCATTTGTCATTTCAATAGTAATAATCATTAGCTTTCTCCTAATTACAAAGCATTATTAAACAGTCACATTCATTTCCAATTACAAAGTATGAACATTGAAAACAAGAGCTAATTAATGGCATAATTAATAACAATTCATCGAGTGACATTAATTATTGGCACTCAGTGGCCAGCAAGTATTGAATAGAATAAAACATTGTTCATCATTCAGTATTACTCAGATCATTACAAAGTCAATATTAAAATCAGTTAATTACAGTCATAGCATTAATAATCATGGGCATTATAAGTAGTCTCATTACAATAAACAGTGGCAGTTATTAGCTAGTGACAAAGCATTATCTTAAATATATACTTTTTTTTGTCTCATTAAGAAGTCATTACTCAAGTGACATACTATTCAGAGCTAATCAGTATTACTCAGAATTATCATAAACTAGTGACATTATATGGGACTGGTAATACATTTTTTTTTTGTTAGTAATGCATTGCATTGGGATCGATAATTAATTGCTGAGGCATATCACTATTTGCTTTTGACCTATTGCTGCAAATGAGGATAGGGAACGTCATTCATCATGAGTCAGCTGTAGCAAGGTTACGTAACAAGGCAGTATATGTGATCACATTTATAAATGATAAACAAAAATGGGTAAAAATAAAAATGCAAGTACTAGAACATGTATAATAAGTAACGGGTTTAGTAAGTATCATGAAAACCTTCTCCTGAAAAAAAATACAAAATGGATTATTGAGCTGAAAGAAGAAACGCACACTATGCTGAAAAGTAGTGAACTTCGAATTAACAGGTAGTGAACTGTGTATAAAAATGTGTTCCATAGCTGTCCTTTCCAAAAACTTTCCGTCATCCTACTATGCAATATAACACCTGCTGTCAAAACAAACTGCAACAAATACTTAAATAACTACGTAGCATAAATACATAACTTCAACATTATCCTCATCCGTAAAGAAAAAAAAAATTTCATTATCAATCACTTCATTATCCATATTATCATCACCTGTAAAGAAAAACTTCATTATTCATAATACCATATCCTTCATCATTATTCATTATCATCTGCAAAAAAATCACTTCATTACTCATCATACAACTATTCCCTATCTCTAGCATATTTCATCACTAAAACTAAGATGTGTAGTTCTGTCTGACAGCCTGCATCAATCACCTTGTATTCTGAAAGAAAAAATTAGTTAAGACTGCTATTCTACGATGAGTATAGTATATTCTTGTTAATGCTTGTTAATCCTGATCCATTTACTCTTCCTCATAAAGTTATCGCATCTCCTTTCGTTTATTCCGTAGGTGAAATTCCCATTTCTGTTGAATTTATTTCTTACATACATCATTTCTTTCTGAAATTGATGAACAAAGATTAACGTCTTGCATTTAAATCATACACCCACTAAATAATGACTGGTTTATGGTGACACAATTAAGCATACAGCATAACATGACAGAAAACGTAATATGTCAAAGACATTGACAGTGTTCAAAGCTAAAAATGTACAGAGAATATCACAATGCAGCAGCAAAAAATGTAAAACAGTCACGACGTTGAGATATCATAGGGCAAAAAAAAAAATGTCAAAGTCGACTGGTGTGTGTTATATCTTAACTATTTCACAGTGCATATAAACAAAACTGGAATACAATCATACATAAAAAAGACAAAATGTGACGTTCGTTGTGTTCAGCTTGTATGTAGTGTAGTTAATCAAGGCGAGAATTAAAGACTTTAATAATAAAAAAAAATGTAATGAAATTAACATGTCATTAGCTAACATTGCATAATTAGTCATAAAATACGTAAGTGTCTCTGAAAAAATATGCACGGTCTGATGTGTAACGACAACAAAAACGACCTGCTAACTTTACCTTGCCGGGCACTTGCCAAGAAAAAATACGATAATCATCAGTAATTAGTCAGGTGAAATAATTGCATTAGTAAATGGCATCATAGTGTGTTGAATCATACAGTGGTTTCACTCAATAAACGGTTTAATGTTTGAAATATGGTGATTGCCTTTCGATTTTCTGGTTCTCAAAGTTTCGACGTGTACAACATTGGGGTGAGGGATGCTGCGAATCCGATATGGACCTGCGTATAGAAGTTCAAATTTACTGCACTTACCTTTTAATTTACTGGATAAATAGTGTGTACGTACTAATATCTTCTGTCCAACGTGAAAGTCGCGGCGTGTACAAACCTGTTTTTGCTGTCTTCTCCGGCGCTCTGCGGCACGTTTGATGTTGTTCAGCGCAATGTCAATTATTTCGTGGTGTCTTATTCGCCGACATTTGGGGAATTTTACTAATTCTTTAATTTTGTTTGGTGGTTCAACGTTTTTCAGTATAACAGACGGAGATAGCATAGTGGATTCATCTGGAATGGAATTAATTACATCTTGGAATGAGAGTATGTGTGTATCCCAATCAATATGTCTTTTGTGGCAGTATATTCTACACAGTTTACCAATTTCTTTCATTAATCTTTCACAGGGGTTCGAAGAAGCATGGTACTTGGATATATAGATCGGAGAAATGTTTCTGACTCGTAACATGCGTGTCCATACGCTACTACGAAATTGTGATCCATTGTCGGAAATTACTTTCATCACATGCCCTACATGAAATAGAAAATGTTTTACAAACGCTTTCGAAACAGTTTTAGCAGTAGCTTTGCGTAACGGAGTGAAAGTAGCAAATTTTGAAGTGAGCTCAACAGCGACAAATATGTAGCAAAAACCTGTTAGTTCTCGGAATCGGACCAAAAATATCTACTGCGGCCATATGTCTTAATTTAACAGGTATAATGGGATATAATGGAGGAATATGTGAAGTGGTGTCTGATTTAGCTTTCTGGCAAATTTTACAAGACGCTAAAACTCGTCGTATACGTTTCTCCATGTTGGTAAAATAACAGTTCTGTCTCAGTATAAGAAAACATTTTCGTGCTCCGTAATGTGCGTAACTTAAATGAGTGTACCAGATTAATTTGTTAACCAGTTCGTCAGGAATGCATAATAACCAATTGTTGCTGTCAGGATGAGAGCGGCGAAACAGAATGTCATTGCGCACAGTGTAATGGTTTCTAATCGTAACATTTTTTCTATCTTGCCAAAGGTGTTTAATTTCTTTCCACACATTGTCTTTATTTTGTTCTTGCGCTATGTCCTGTAATGACGATGAAATAAAGTTTTCAAATGCAACTTGCTGAATGTACATGACACTGAAATTTGTTTTGCAGAAGTTGGTTGCTACGTCTTGCTGATTGTTGCTCAGAGAACGCGATAGTGCGTCTGCTATAACATTTTGTGTGCCGGGAATGTGAACTATTGTAAAATTAAATTCTTGTAAATATAGTTTCCATCTACTTAATCTGTCGTGAGTGAATTTGGCCGAAAGTAAAAATTGTATCGCTCTATGGTGTGTGTAAACGGTGGTATGTCTGCCATAAAGAAAGTGCCTAAATCTCGTGAAAGCCCATACAACACATAATGTTTCAAGTTCTGTAACAGAATAATTTCGTTCAGCAGGTGACAAAATGCGACTTGCAAATGCGATGTTTTTAATTGCTGTTGAACCATCTTCTTCAATTTCCTGGAAAATGTGTACGCCTAAAGCGGTGTTGGAACTGTCGGTAGCAATGGAAAAATTTCTGGTAAGATCTGGGTGCGATAAAAGTGGAGCATTCAACAGAGCATGTTTCAGGTTCATGAATTCAGAGTGTGCTTGCTTATCCCAAGACCAAATACTGTTTTTACCTGTTAATTGGCATAGTCTAGGCGTGTCTAAAGCGGAGTGATGAATAAATTTACGAAAAAAGTTAATTAAGCCCAAAAAACTGCGTAATTGTTTCTTCGTCGTAGGAACGGTAATGTCACGTACAGCTTGAAGTTTTTCCGGATCAGGCGCAGTGCCTTCTGCTGAAATCACGTGTCCAAGAAATTTTATAGAAGTTTTGCCAGAATGCGATTTACTGAGGTTAACTGTAAGTCCTTGTGCATGAAAAGTTTGTAACAGTTGTTCAAGAATCAGATTGTGTTCAGACCAGTTAGCTTCTGCGATAAGAATGTCGTCTACATACGTCGTAATTCTGTCTTTAAGTACTGTCGGAAGTATTGTGTTCAAACCGCGAATAAAAGCTGCAGAAGAAATAGTTAAGCCGAACGGTAATTTACAAAATTGATAACAGTCGCCAAAACAGAGAAAAGCGATGTATTTTCTGCAGGTCGGATGAAGTTGAATTTGCCAAAATCCCGATTTCAAATCTAATGTGGAATAAATAGCTGTACCATGAAATTTCTGTAAAAGTTCCTCTAGTGTCTGTGGTCGATCTGTTTCATTAATAATAATGTCATTAATGTGACGTGAATCAAGTACAAGGCGAAGTGAGCCATCTTTTTTCTTAACAATATGTAGCGGGTTTATGTATGGACTAACTGCCGGTTCTATAATTCCTTGGTGAAGCATATCCTGCAATTCTAATGGCAGAACACAGATACACGATTTGCACTGTATACGACAATTTATCTTTGTACATTCACCGCTATTACCTGTAATGCAGAAACTAGCTTTGAACCTGATGCAACAATTTGCTATTGTATTTTTTCAGCATTACGTATTATGCAGAAACTGGAATTAGCAAGAATACAGCGATTTACTTTTGGAATTTTACCGCTATTGCCTGTAACGCAAAAACTAAAATTTATTTGCAGTGCGTAAATGACCTCAGGGGATTCATTACGCTTTAATGAATATGTGCCGTAGCGAGCATAGGGCCCCGAGCTGTAGTAGTGCTGTTTCATCTTTAGTTTTCTGCACTGCTGCCTTCTCTTCTACTATCCTTTATATCTATCAAAACAGCTCTTTAACTATTGCTCTACATAGAATTAAGAAAAGTAACTAAAGAAAACCCGATGTGACAAATTTTTACTGAAAGTGACAACATTCTTTAGGCACTCCCGTAATGACAACTACCGCCGTAATTTTAATAACAGATAAAATCGTAATCATCAGTATGTGTAAAATTATTAGTAACAGGAACCACATTTTGGTAACAATAGACCTTTTCACCACAACAGCATGAAAGTCAGCCGCTTAGCATACCTAACCAACAATGCAGTCTACAAGGTTAACCAAACTTTAATGTTTCACCGCGTGCACGTATAGTCCCAGCCCCAACAAATAGTAACGCATGGCAGCAAAGAAATAACTACGTACAGACAACACTCCATTTCAATTGCTATCGCAATGCGCCGTATAGAAATTACTATCATGACAGACGTAAAAATAACGAGCACAGTTTTCAGCGTACATTTAATAACAGTCGATCTTATGAGCAGCAACAACATCAGCAACAACAAATAATCATGAATGGAACAGACAATAGGTGTCATCCATAGCGTAACACGTCAGTAAGAAATAACAGAACAGTTCATATAGTGGATATGCCACAACATTCTCCCGTAAATAATAACACATACGATAGATTTTAACCAGATACAGCATAGATTGCATATTCCAGTAACGCAAACATTACTTTTGACACTCAGAATTTTGTTCACGAGAATGTTATTTGAAACATGCTTTGTTGAATGCTCCACTTTTATCGCACCCAGATCTTACTAGAAATTTTTCCATTGCCACCGACAGTTCTAACACGGCTTTAGGCGTACATATTTTCCAGGAAATTGAAGAAGATGGTACTACAGTAATTAAAAACATTGCATTTGCAAGTCGCATTTTGTCACCCGCTGAACGAAATTATTCTGTTACAGAACTTGAAACATTATGTGCTATATGGGCTTTCACGAGATTTAGGCACTTTCTTTATGGCAGACATACCACTGTTTACACAGACCACAGAGCGATACAATTTTTACTTTCAGCTAAATTTACTCATGACAGATTAAGTAGATGGAAACTTTATTTACAAGAATTTAATTTTACAATAGTTCACATTCCCGGCACGCGAAATGTTATAGCAGACGCACTATCGCGTTCTCTCAGCAACAATCAGCAAGACGTAGCAACCAACTTCTGCAAAACAAATTTCAGTGTCATGTACATTCAGCAAGTTGCATTTGAAAACTTTATTTCATCGTCATTACAGGACATAGCACAGGAGCAAAATAAAGACAACGTGTGGAAAGGAATTAAACACCTTTGGCAAGATAAGAATAATGTTACGATTAGAAACCATTACACTGTACGCAATGACATTCTGTTTCGCCGCTCTCATCCTGACAGCAACAATTGGTTATTATGCATTCCTGACGAACTTGTTAACAAATTAATCTGGTACACTCATTTAAGTTACGCACATTACGGAGCACGAAAATGTTTTCTTATACTGAGACAGAACTGTTATTTTACTAATATGGAGAAACGTATACGACGAGTTTTAGCGTCTTGTAAAATTTGCCAGAAAGCTAAATCAGACACCACTTCACATATTCCTCCTTTATATCCCATTGTACCTGTTAAATTAAGACACATGGCCGCTGTAGACATTTTTGGTCCGATTCCGAGAACTAACAGAGGTTTTTGCTACATCTTTGTCGCTGTTGAGCTCACTTCAAAATTTGTTACTTTCACTCCATTACGCAAAGCTACTGCTAAAACTGTTTCGAAAGCATTTGTAAAACATTTTCTATCTCATGTAGGGCATGTGATGAAAGTAATTTCTGACAATGGATCACAATTTCGTAGTACCATATGGACACGCATGTTACGAGCCAGAAACATTTCTCCGATCTATATATCCAAGTACCACGCTTCTTCGAACCCCTGTGAAAGATTAATGAAAGAAATTGGTAAGCTGTGCCGAATATACTGCCACAAAAGACATATTGATTGGGATACACACATACTCTCATTCCAAGATGTAATTAATTCCATTCCAGATGAATCCACTATGCTATCTCCGTCTGTTATACTGAAAAACGTTGAACCACCAAACAAAATTAAAGAATTAGTAAAATTCCCCAAATGTCGGCGAATAAGACACCACGAAATAATTGACATTGCGCTGAACAACATCAAACGTGCCGCAGAGCGCCGGAGAAGACAGCAAAAACAGGTTTGTACACGCCGCGACTTTCACGTTGGACAGAAAATATTAGTACGTACACATTATTTATCCAGCAAATTAAAAGGTAAGTGCAGTAAATTTGAACTTCTATACGCAGGTCCATATCGGATTCGCAGCATCCCTCACCCCAATGTTGTACACGTCGAAACTTTGAGAACTAGAAAATCGAAAGGCAATCACCATATCTCAAACATTAAACCGTTTATTGAGTGAAACCACTGTATGATTCAACACACTATGATGCCATTTACTAATGCAATTATTTCACCTGCCTAATTACTGATGATTATCGTATTTTTTCTTGGCAAGTGCCCGGCAAGGTAAGGTTAGCAGGTCGCTTTTCTTGTCGTTACACATCAGACCGTGCATATTTTTCCAGATGAACTTACGTATTTTATGAATAATTATGCAATTCTATGTAATGACGTATTAATTTTATCAAATTCTCTCTCCATTAAAGTCTTTAATTCTCGCCTCGATGAACTACACTACATACAAGCTGAACACAACGAACGTCACATTTTGTCTTTTTTATGTATGATTGTATTCCAGTTTTGTTTATATGCACTGTGAAATAGTTAAGATATAACACACCAGTGACTTTGACATTTTTTTTGCCTTATGACATCTCAACATCGTGACTGTTTTACATTTTTGCTGCTGCATTGGATTATTCTGTGTACATTTTTGCATCTGAACACTGTCAATGTCTTTGACATATTACGTTTTCTGTCATGTTATGCTGTATGCTTAATTATGTTACCATAAACCAGTCATTATTTAGTGGGTATATGATTTAAATGCAGGACATTAATCTTTGTTCATCAATTTCAGAAAGGAATGATGATTCTAAGAAATAAATTTAACATAAATGGGAATTTCACCTACGGAATAAACGAAAGAAGATGCAATAACTTTATGAGGAAGAGTAAATGGATCAGGATTAACAAACATTAACAAGAATATACTATACTCATCGTAGAATAGCAATCCTAACTAATTTTTTTCTTTCAGAATACAAGGTGATTGATGCAGGCTGTCAGAGAGAACTACACATCTTAGTTTTTAGTGATGAAATATGCTAGAGATAAGGAATAGTTGTATAATGAGTAATGAAGTGATTTTTGCAGATGATAATGAATGCTGACGAATAATGAAGTTTTTCTTTACAGGTGATGATAATAGTGAAGTTATGATGATATGGATAATGAAGTTTTCTTTACAGATGAGGATAGTGTTGAAGTTATGTATTTATGCTACGTAGTTATTTAAGCATTTGTTGCAGTTTGCTTTGACAGCAGGTGTTATATTGCATAGTAGGATGACGGAAAGTTTTGGAAAGGACAGCTATGGAACACATTTTATACACATTTCACTACTTGTTAATTCGAAGTTCACTACTTTTCAGCATAGTGTGCGTTTCTTCTTTCAGGTCAATAATCCATTTTGTATTTTTTCAGGAGAAGTTTTTCATGATACTTACTAAACCTGTTATTTATTATACCTGTTCTAGTACTTGCATTTTTATATTTTACCCATTTGTGTTTATCATTTATAAATGTGATCACATATACTGCTTTGTTACATAATCCTGCTACAGCTGACTCATGACGAATGACGCTGGTCAGAGACGTTACATGCGTGTTTCACAGCAAGAGCACTCTCGAGGTTATCCCTCGCTGCAAATCTGTACGTCAGTCAGAGGTGATTCGACCTGTCGTGCTGCCATTCATGAACAGCACTCCAGGGGGTGTTTTCCAACAGGATAACGCTTGCCCACATACCACTGTTGTAACCCAACATGCTCTACCGTGTGTCGACATGTTGCCTTGGCCTGGATCTATCTCCAGTCGAGCACATAAGGGACTTCATTTGATGACAATTCCAGCGTCGTCCACAACCAGCATTAAACGTTCCTGTACTGACAGACCAAGCGCAACGGACATGGAACGCCATCCTACAAACTGACATCCAACACCTGTAAAACACAATGCGTGCACGTTTGCATGCTTGCGTTCAACATTCTAGCAGTTACATGGATTATTAATGTAGCAGCATTTCACATTAGCAATAGCTTATCTAGCGCTTGCATTAACCTGTGATCTTGCAATGTTAATCTCATAAATATGTTACCTACACAAATGTGTTTCCGAAATTTCGTTACTCTACTTTAATTGTCTTTTGGCGTTGCGTTTTTTTTCTTCAGTGTGGTTTCAATAGTACGATGCTCAGAATACATCACCTCGTTTACGGTCTTTCACTGCTTAATTGAATCATCCCTCCCGTTGGACACGTGTAAATGGAGAACACAGTTTATTAAGTGATCGCTATGTCTGTCATTACCCTTATTGTGTCCATAAAGGGCATCTACAAAGTTCAGTTATCATTACTTACAAACTATTAGAGATAGAGAATTGTGATTTGTTGTAAAAGTATAGCAGTTCTCAGAGTGTTTTTCCTTTGTCCTTTGTTGCTGATTTGATTTGGAGCGCATCAGAATGGCGAAAGACCAGAACAAGGAGCAATATGTAGTTTGGTATGCAGAATCCAAATCTTTGACAATAGTACTGCAGAATTATCGACTTCAGTATGAGAGGGTACCACCACTAATGAAGTGCAATGAGATTGTCAGAAACTTTAAAGACACAGATAGTGCCAAAGACCTTTCTCGAGGTAGTCATCCCCCTGTATATCAAGCATGTGTTGATAGTGTGTTAGATACATTTCAGTGCAGCTCCCAGAGGTGATTTCGTCGTGCCTCACACAGACTGCAGGAAGCAAAATCAACTGTCCATAATGTGTTGCATGAGCAGTTACGACTTTTTTGCGTATGTAGCGCAAATAATCACAGCACTACGACCAAACGATGGTTCTCTGCGGTATGTATCCACTTCTTCGATGGTGGCCACCATATACGCTGACAATGACTATCTGAAAAAGTTCCTGTTTTCGGATGAAGCAATGATGATCATTGCTGGGCATGAGAATTGGGATATCGTCAGGATCTGGAGCTACGAAAGCCCACATAATACACACATCCATGATAGCCCGAAGCTTAATGTACGATTCTTCGCAGAGGAAAACATGACGAGAAATGTCTACCGGGACGTGATCGAACATTCCTGCTACCATAGCTCGAACACCTGCAGCCGTCCATCATCTTTCACCACGATGATGCATCCCCACTTGGAATTCGATAGAGCGGGATGTGCTGAATGGCAAATTCCCTGAGTAGTGGACGGGTCGTGATTCTTCTGTCGTTCTCTTGATGTCACGTCATTAGCCTTCTTTTGGGGTTACGTCAAGGTACGCGTGTACACAACACTATCCGTGACACTGTCACCCTTCATACACTATCAATGAGGCAATCAGAACTGTTTACGCTGCAGTGCTGGCCTGTACATTGGCATAACTCGAATGTCGCCTTGATGCTCTACGAGTGAAGTATACGGCATACATTGAAATTCTGGAATAACAAAAATATTTAAAAGCTGCTAAACGCTTTACAACAAACCACGATGCTTTATCTCTAATAGTTCCAAAGTCACGACTTGTTTGAAATTATAGTGTAACTTTATGGACATCCTGTATATGAAGAAAAATGTTGTGAACAAAACAGTCTATATCACGTTTTTTTTCTTTTAACTGTAATTACGGTTTCGGTCCAATTAAGCTATATTCACATCTAAAATACAGAAGTTGTAATGACACGTAGCAACAATCCAGCATCTTATGGATAGAGATGATGATGGTATAAATGGACCGAAACCGAAAATTATAGTTGAACTAGCGAACTCAACAATGCTTCGCAATTCCTAAATATGTATGGGAATTGGATATATGTCATAAACTCCAACTTCTCTCCCTTTCCGCCAATCGCCTACTCCTCCTATCTTTGTCCACTACCTCCGCTCCTTCTCTCTGTGCTTCACCTCCTACCCCCTCTCTCTGTCCATCTTATCCTCCCCTCTCTCTATGTCCATTCCCTCTCCTCTCTCTTGTCCTCTTAACCCCATCTCTGATTTGAGCCTTGTTTACTGTTATTGCAAACTAAACTTCCATTGGGAACTGAAGTCGCTAAAAACGAACAGGTAGATCGGTTGGGATCATTCGCATACGGGGTAAGAGAGAAATCTGGCCCGCCCGGTTAGCCGAGCAGTCTAACGCACGGTTTTCCGGAGCGGGAAGGAGCGCCTGGTCCCCGGCACGAATACGTCCGGCGGACTTGCTTCGAGGTCCGGTGAGTCGGCCAGTCTGTGGATGGTTTTTAGGCGGTTTTCCATCTGCCTCGGCGAATGCGGGCTGGTTCCCCTTATTCCGCCTCAGTTACACTATGTCGGCGATTGCTGCGCAAACAAGTTCTCCGCGTACGCGTACACCACCATTACTGTACCACGCAAACATAGGGGTTACACTCGTCTGGTGTGAGACGTTCCCTGGGGGGTCCACCGGGGGCCGAACCGCACAATAACCCTGGATTCGGTGTGGGGCGGCAGAGGGGTGAAGTGGAGTGCGGTAGTCGTCGTGGACCACTGCGGCTGCGGCGGGGACGGAGCCTCTCCGTCGTTTCTTGGTCCCCGGTTAGCATACAACATACATACAAGGGAGAAATCTCCTTTCCAGCAGATGGATATGTGAGGATAGTAACTTCAATGACAATGGGTAGCATTTCGAGCAATTTGAATTCGATTTTAGTATTCTACTCATTAGCCGAAAAGGCGTAAACACACCTTTCCTGTTTTCTGTAAAACCGACGAAAGAAAGAAAACGAAATAGCACATTGTTGCGTATACAATTTTTGTTTTAAATTTATATATAAGGACGAGTAACATATGTGTGATAAACTATTTGTCTAACGATTTATATGTTTTGTTGTTGTACTTGAAACTGACTGCAAGAAAGAAAACGAAAGTGCAAATTTTCACAGCACAGCACAGCGAATTCTTTTTAACAGGAAATCGTACATTACCGTTTAAGAATAATACCTGTAAAGTATAACAGGAATTGGTAAGATATTTACCGTGTGTATATTACATGTATAGTAAAAGATAGATAGTCTGTGTCCGTCCAAAGTCGAATTAGGACTTTTCGAGGTTTTCGGCATCAACGTTTCCGCATTATATAGTACGTACATATTATACGTATTAAAAATGTATCGCCCGTGTCCGTCCGAATGTTCATTACAATATCATGTAAAAATCTGAAGCAAATAGCTCATGAACTTTTCGAGATTTTTAGTAACAACGTTAAACAGCAACCGACTTGTCTTTACATAGTAGTATAGATAATAGAGCGTACGTAAAGTAGATAGTGCTTTGTTCACAAAATCATAAAACGAGAGAACTGGTTTATCCTGCAACTCAATGCTGTATTTCTGTATATACAAAATTCCTGTTTGTGCGTAATTCTCGGCGGTCATTTATAATAATTCAAGGCGTCTTCTCACTCTGTTTCAGAGGAAACAGTTTAGCTTAATATTTTGCTACTAGCGTGAAGAACACTCTGGCGCTGGAGGAAAGTAATAGCTGAGGAAACGTTCGTGAATATACAGCGGTGGCGGCGGAAACCTCACATGCGTCAGTCGCTTCCAGGAAATGTCTGAGCAAATCCGGCCTCCCAGCTCATCGCACTAAACGTCAAAGCGTTTGGGGCTACTATAGAGAGAAACGAATCAGATTAGGGTAGCTCTAAGGGTCGATCAATGGCTAAGTGGAAATAAAGTGGGCATTTTTGCAATCGATTATGACACGGTGAAAACTGATGCTCAGTATTCCAGTGGAACAGTAATGCATAGATCCGCCGTTTTTCTGGTGTTTCCCCCCTCCCTCATCGTTCGTTCTTGTAGATTTATTTATTGTTTCCTCATCTTTCATTACCGTCCGGAAAGGAGAGGGCAGGCCCTCGTAGAATTTACACTGAGATGATAAAAGCTGTGGGAACGTCCTAATATCGTCTCGGACCTCTTTTTCCCTGCATAGTGCAGCAACGTGACGTGGCATGGACTCAAGTCATTGGAAGTCCCTTGCATAAATACTGAACTGTGCTGCCTCTACAGCAATGAATGATTGCGAAAGTGCTGCCGGTGCTGAATTTTGTGCACGGACTGGTCTATCGATTATGTCCATAAATGTTCGATAAGACTCATGTCGGGCCATCTCGGTGACCAAATCATTCTCTCAAGTTGTCTAGAATGTTCCTCGAAGCAATCGCGAACAATTGTGGCCACATAAAAACTCCATCGTTGTTTGGGAGCGTGTAGCCTATGAATGGCTGCAAATGGTAATCCAAGTAATCATTCATACTCAGATGATTCAGGCGAAAACTGACAGACTTTGAACAGGAAATGGTAGTTGGAGCTAGATGAACGGAACATCCAGTTTCGGAAATCGTTAGGAATTTAATATTCCGAGATCCACGGTGTCAATAGTGTGCTGAGAATACCAAATTTCAGGCATTACCTCTCACCACGGACAAAGCAGTGGCCGGCTGCCTTCACTTAAGCGTTTACAGTCAATGACCGGTTCATTTAGACAAAAGGACACAGTCCATTGCATGTAACACAGCCCACACCATTATGGAGCCACCGTCAGTTTGCACAGTGCCTTGTTGACAACTTGTATCCATGGCTCCGTGTGGTGTGCGCCACACTCGAACCCTACCATCAGCTTTTCCCAACTGAAGTCGGGACCTCTGACCTGGCCATGTTTTTCCATTCGTCTAGGGTCCAACCGATATGGTCACGAGACCGGGTGAGGTGCGACTGGCGATGTCGTGCTGTCAGCAAAGACACTGGGGTCGGTCGTCCGCTGCGATAGCCCTTTAACGCCGTTTCTCGCCCCACTGTCCTAACACATACGTTCGCCGTACGTCCCACATTGATTTCTGCGGCTATTTCACGCAATTATGATTGTCTCTGCTAACATCGCTACTCCCGATCGTCAAGTGAACGCCGTCGGCCACTGCGTTGTCCGTGACGAGATTTTCAAATGGTTCAAATGGCTCTGAGCACTATGGGACTTAACGTTTGAGGTCATCAGTCTCCTAGACTTAGAACTACTTAAACCTAACTAACGTAAGGACATCACACACATCCATGGCCGAGGCAGGATTCGAATCTGCGACCGTAGCAGCCGCATGGTTCCGGACTGAAGCGCCTAGAACCGCTCGGTCACAGCGGCCGGCTGGCTCTTGACACCGTGGATCTCGGAATATTGAATTCCTAAAGATTTCCGAAACTGGATGTTCCGTTCATCTAGCTCCAACTACCATTTCCTGTTCAAAGTCTGTCAATAGCCGTCGAGGGGCGAAAATAATGTCGGAAACCTTTTCAGATGAATCACCTGAGTACAAATGACTGCTCCGCCAATGCACTGGCCTTTTATAACTTGTGTACGCTGTACTATCGCCATATGTATGAGTGCATATCGCCATCCGATGACATTTTGTCACCTCAGTGTGGTTCATTTGAGCAACGCCAATCTAGCTGGGATTCGAACAGGCAGATCCCAATTAGGAATAATAACAGTACGCTATTTTTGAACTTGCGCAGTTCTGCAACAAGAGATACGCGGGCCTGCGTAGAATGACACAATTTTGTTGCCAGTGGTTTCTGTTCTCTACAGTACGTAGCTGGCCTCGGTCGGAGTTCATTAGCCTGCTCATTAGTGGCCGGAGCTTTCTGCGATGAAAGTAACAACAATTATATATATATATATATATATATATATATATATATATATATATATATATCTGTGAACCCATAAGCATTTACTTCACGATCGGTCTATTAAGAAAAGTATAAAATTTAAATAAAATGAATATTTGTGTAACAAACTGATGAAGTAATATTTGCTCTGCAGCTCTTATATAGTCACAGTGATCGGTTTGCGGCCTGTGATACTAATAGATCTGCACACCCTTGCAGTTGAATAACAGCGAAATTTGAGTGCATTGTGGCTCTTACTTAATGCTGCAAGTGTACAACATTGTCAGTGCGACGCTGTTTTCTTTTGTTTCTTACTGAACATGCACCACCACATACACACAGCCTGCTGCCATCAAGGTAAATTCAGTATTGAGCGAGGCCTAGTACAGGATGGACGTTCAGAGTTGTGAGACACACAAATAGTTTTTGAAGGGTCACTGTGACTTTTGAGCATACATTGTGTAACTGGTATGAAGTACATTTATGTCAGAACGGCACGTAGAAATGACCTTTTACTAACGGAAGAACTCAATCGTGAACGACTTCCCTGATAAAGGTGATCCTGAAGCAGTTATCGACAATGCCGAATCTTCAGATACAATAATGGCACTTGCTAGATTTTTCCAAAGGGATGATGATGATGATGATGATGATGATGAGGTCCCATACTCGGAGGAGCGTAGGGGACGATGCGGGAGACCCGCACCACTGTACTAGGCAAGGTTCTAGCGGAGATGGTTTGCCATTGCCTTCCTCCGACCGTAATGGGGATGAATGATGATGATGATGACACAACAATACCCAGTTATCTCGAGGCGGGGAAAATCCCTGACCCAGCTGGGAATCGAAGCCGGGACCCCGTGCGCGGGAAGCGAGAACGGTAGCGCAACACCACGAGCTGCGGATTCGAAGAGTTATATGTGAGATAAAAAAGGAAGCGATGCACTGCAACAGAGATGCTGTTAGATAAGAGAGATGTGACTATCATTTTTTTAAGTCGGCAGAAAGAGAGGAGTCTGTAATATGAGTTTTTTCATTAGGCGTCGCGGAAAACTATTAGAAATTTCATACGACCGGAAAGAAGAGGTGAAGAGGTGAAGTTATCGACAGAAAGGTCACAGTTCGTAGTAATAGACGGAAAGTCATCGAGCAAAACAGAAGTAATATCCGGCGTTTCCCAAGGAAGTGTTATAGGCCCTCTATTGTTTCTGATCTATATTAACGACATAGGAGACAATCTGAGTAGCCGTCTTAGATTGTTTGCAGATGATGCTGTCATTTGCTGTCTTGTAAAGTCATCAGATGATCGAAACGACTTGCAAAATGATTTAGAGAAGATATATGTATGGTGCGAAAAGTGGTAATTGACCCTGAATAAGGAAAAGTGTGAAGTTATTCACATGAGTACTAAAAGAAATCGGCTAAATTTTGATTACTCGGTAAGTCACACAAATGTGAAGGCTGTAAATTCAACTAAATACTTAGGGATTACAATTACAAATAACCTAAACTGGAACGATCACATAGATAATACTGTGGATAGGGCAAACCAAAGAACGCGATTCATTGACACAACACTTGGAAGGTGCAACAGGTCTACTAAAGAGACTGCTTACACCACGCTTGTCCGCCCTATTCTGGAGTATTGCTGTGCGGTGTGGAATCCGCATCAGGTGGGACTGACGGATGACATCGAAAAAGTACAAAGAAGGGCGGCTCGTTTTTTTATCGCGAAATAGGGGAGATAGTGTCACAGACATGATACGTGAATTGGAGTGGCAATCATTAAAACAAAGGCGTTTTTCGTTGCGACGGGACCTTCTCATGAAATTTCAATCACCAGTTTTCTCCTCCGATTGCGAAAACATTCTGTTGGCACCCACCTACATCAGGAGAAATGATCATCACGATAAAATAAGAGAAATCAGGGCTCGCACACAGAAATTTAAGTGCTCGTTTTTCCCGCGTGCCATTCGAGAGTGGAACGGTAGAGAAACAGTTTGAAGGTGGTTCATTGAACCCTGTACCAGGCACTTTATTGTAAATAGCTTAGTAATCACGTAGATTTAGACACAAGGTAACGCCACACATTCCAGAGTTGACCAGTACACCGAAAGCAATACAGCATGGTAAGCTGCCATTTTATTTCACAACTGGTCTTCTGTAACGTCTTCAAAATATCACAAATTTGCAAAATAAGACTTCAGAATAGTGGTAGAGCATCAGTCACACAAAATGCAACACTTAAACTTACAAGTAATCCATGTGTTGATTTCAATATTAACATAAGCATGGCGAATACGAACACCACAAAGAAAATTTCAGAGGTTTTTGAGGGAGAATTTCTGAGTGATTTGATGTAAGGGAGCCGAGGTCGCCTGGTGGCACGTTAGAGTAATCATGTAATTACGGTTCACTTGGTTTTTTTTGCCTAGTTAGCTTTGTTTCTGTGAAAATAGTTTCACGGCATTGATAAAGTCTGTAATATTCAGTCACGATAGGATTCGGTTTCTCGTCGGCGTCTGCGTACAGATGCAAAAGTACTGTGGTGGCATTACCGTAGCTACGGGAACACCACGGCATATTGTCGTCGTGCCGCACTTCCACTGCATTCAGTGAACCCGTACACGACGAACCTGCACACGGCGTTTACATCGGCAAATTATTTCTCAGTAAATCTATCCATACTGGTGTGCATCACAATCACACTGCCATAAAAACAATTTCGATACAGAAACGAGCACTACTGACGAGGGGAACATGGCAAGTGCAATAACCCGATTTCCCAGAAACTTGGGTCAGTGCAAGAGGTTTCAAAATAAACGAACAATTCTGTCGGCATAGATACTCGGCCATTTCTGAGGAAACGACAGTCTTGACTTTTAGCATATTTGACCATCTGCTGCGTTCAACATCTTACATCTGAAGGCTGCCAACGTGAGCGAGGTGGAGCAGTGGTTAGCACACTGGACTTGCATTCCGCAGGACGACGGTGCAATCCCGCGTCCGGCCATCCTGATTTAGGTTTTCCGTAATTTCCCTAAATCGCGTCAGGCAAATTCCGGCATGGTTCCTTTGAAAGCGTACGGCCGACTTCCTTCCCCACCTTCCCTAATCCGATGAGACCGATGACCTTACAGTTTGGTCTCCTCCCCCAAATCAACCCAACCCAACCCAAGGCTATCAATTTGTCTTCGATTTTGTCCCTTACCCTCATCTGTGCTAATCGTTGCCTAACGCTCCCTTTGAAAATCTCAAAAAACTGTGGTTATTTCAACTTACCTAAGTTCCATCTGCTGATTAGATGTAAGAGAAGTCGTGGTCCACAAGACTGCCGAGTTAAATAAATAAGCAGGAAAATTTCGTCTCTGTGTTTGTGGAAAGAAGTGTTTGATGTTGTAAGTAGCCGCAAAGCCAGTCCTCACAAATACACTTGAAATCTGGCTCTAGTGATTCATACAAGTATAATGTCCTGTCATCCCACGAATATTTGCTTCCTAATTACACTAGATGATTCCGTGGACGCACGAGATAGCATCCCTTGCGTACGACGAACGACACCACAACTCCTGCCTGGCATTTCTAAGGTTGAGAGCTTTCTAGCCACTCGCAAGGGATAACTTTGACCTCTAAAGCTCGGTACCGCACGAAACCATCCTTGAACTAGCACTCGGTCACAAAAACAACAGTGGTCTGTGTCATTTCCATGCAAAACATCGCACTTGTCTGCAAGCGCCATCAGACGGTGGCATATTGTAGCTGCACTAACAAGTACTCCAGTAGCATGAATGCTACAGCCGCAGTGCGAATGTGTCTCTTGGAGTGATCTCATCTGGGATGCTGTGTAAACAGTGTACAGTGATATCATGAAGAGAATTGATCCTACGAATGTGATCCAAATATTAGAGACAAAGTTGCGACATGCTGAATATCGAAATGAAATCGGGGTCGAGGATAGAGAGATCGCGGTTTATATCACACTGAAGAGCCAAAGAAACTGGTACACCTGCCTAATATCGCGATCACACAGAAGTGCCGCAACGCGACATGGCATGGGCTCGACTAATGCCTGAAGTCGTGCTGGAGGGAATTCACACCATGAATCCTGCGCAGTTGTCCATAAACCCGTAAGAGTGCGAGGGGGCGGAGATCTCTTTTGAACAGCACGTTGCAAGGCATCCCAGATATGCTCAATAATTTTCATGTCTGGGGTGTTTGGTGCCCAGTGGAAGTATTTAAACTCAGAAGAGTGTTCCTGGAGGCACTCTGTAACAATTCTTGACGTATGGGAAGTCGCATTGTCCTGCTGGAATTGGCCAAGTCCGTTGGAACGCACGATGGACATGAATGGATGCGGTTGATCAGACAGGATGCTTACATACGTGTCATCTGTCAGAGTCGTATCTGGACGTATCAGTGTTTCCATATCACTCCAACTGCACACGTCCCACACCATTACAGAGCCTCCGCCAGCTTGAACAGTCCCCTGCTGACGTGCAGGGTCCATGGATTCATGAGGTTGTCTCCATATCCGTTCACGTCTATCTGCTCGATACAATTTGAAACGAGACTCGTCCGACCAGGCAACATGTTTCCAGACATCAACAGCCCAGTTCGGTGTTGACGGGCCCAGGCGAGGCGTAAAGCTTTGTGTCGCGCCGTCATCAATAGTATACGAGTGGGCCTTTGGCTCCTAAAGCCCATATCGATTATGTTTCGTTGAATGGTTCGCACCCTGACACGTGTTGATGGCCCAGCAATGAAATCTGAAGCAATTTGTGGAAGGGTTGCACTTCTGTCACGTTGAACGATTCTCTTTTGTCATCGTTCGTCCCGTTCTTGCAGGATCTTTTACCGGCCGCAACGATGTCGGATTCCTGATATTCACGGTACACTCGTGAAATGGTCGTACGGGAAAATACCCACTTCATCGCTATCTCGGAGATGCTGTTTTCCGTCGCTCGTGCGCCGACTATAATACCACGTTCAAACCCACTTAAATCTTGATAACCTGCCATTGCAACAGCAGTAATCGATTTAACAACTGCCCCAGACACTGGTTAGTTGTCTTATATAGGTGTTACCGACGACAGCACCGTATTCAGCCTGTTTACATACTTCTGTATTCGAATACGCATGCTTCAGTCCGGAACCGCGGGGCTGCTACGATCGCAGGTTCGAATCCTGCCTCGGGCATGGATATGTGTGATGTCCTTAGGTCAGTTAGGTTTAAGTAGTTCTAAGTCTAGGGGGCTGATGACCTCTCATATTAAGTCCCATTGTGCTTAGAGCCATTTTTGAATACGCATGCCTATGCCAGTTTCTTTGACTCTTCAGTATGTATAACATAATAATTCCAAAATATCATGCGAATGACACAAAAATACATGTCGTAACGCTAGGCCGATTTTGAACGAGAGGAAAGGCCTGATTTTGAAGGTGATTGTACGTGCAGAATACGACTTTCATCTCCAGAGCTACAGGAAAATTTCAGACAAAGTGAGTACGAAATGTCTCCACCCAAACAGTCCAGGCGCAGTGTATTAGAAGATAATTGATGACGGCGTACTAGAGAACGTTTATGGTGACTACTACGATCGTGGCTTCAATTCCTACAACAAACTAATGAGACGCTATAAGTGCTTTAAAAGTAAACAAAATTGCAGATTAAATCTAAATTATGTGTCTGGGAAAAGGCGAGCAGGAGCTCGTTTCAAAGGAAACAAACTGTCGCAGTTACAAACTATAAAAGAACATGTAATATCGCAATTTGATAGAGAAAGATCGTATGGGTCTACAATTCACTGTTGGCAAATTTGGGCACTAGTAGCGTCTAAAATGGCTGGCTTGGACAATTTCGAAGCTTCGGTTTCTTTTATCGACAATCTTAAGGCTGAATATGGCGTTTCATGTAGGCATATTACTACATTTATCACACGTAAGGATTTAGAAGACAACAACTGTACACGTCAGAAGCCACAGCAGTTTGTGGAGGAAGTAAACTTGTTTATGACAAAGCATGGCATGGAGAAAGGAAATGTCTGGAACAGTGACCATAGTGAGTGCCAGTACGAAATATATTCGTCATCAACACTGTCTCACAGTGAAGAGAAAACAGCAGCTAGTCTGTTGCAATCTGTCCACAACTCTACCGAAAGCTACACAATTGATGTCGCTTTATCAATGAAAGGCAGAGTAGCAAACAAGTTGTATATCTGTTTTCAAGAGGCGCAAGGCACTTTCGACCCAAATGTTTCAAAGAAATTTGAGACAACCTGCCCACAAAATAATTATGTGTAGGAAAAGTGGAAAAATGACTAAGGAACACATAAAGCGTTTTCTAACTCCAGTCCTTGGCGAACAACTGACAAGTGAAAAGAGCCTATTGTTGTGCGATTCCTGGTCAGGTCACATAGACTGTACTGTTCTAGATGCAAGTTTTCCAAGCGAAGATGTTATGCTGAAGATATTGCCACCGAAAACAAACAAAATATATTGCCGACTCCTTGATATTTATTTTTTCTGCTATATAAGCTCTGTGTCCGGAGGACTGCAATGTGCCAAACCACAAGTGAAGATACATGATCGTTATGTTACCGACAGACTTCACACTGTGATTTAAAATTGTCTGCACCAAAGCATACGTCTACGTTGCAATATGCTTGGCGAAAGGCGGATTATGACATCGACCCACCCACATCATCATTTGAAAATGTAATTAGTGTAGGTTTTGATATTGGATTCCCTGAATGCGGAAGCGATTTTGAATGTAAAATCGTGGCCTTAATGAGGTGAGCACGTTGGTCTATTCCATTATGTTTCAACAATAGCATCGAAATCCCACATCTGCACTGTGAGGACTAATATAAGCACTATCAGGTATGTAAGATACGTGTGTTCTGCACTATTATAATTAAACAGAGGATTTTTGTCACTGTTGCTTGAAAATCTAATGATACACTACGTATAATTTATCTCCTATGGTACTGATATCTTGTTTTGTTTCTCTGTAATAGTCACTTGTGGTAGAATGCAAGATTTTGCATGGAAATGAAACAGACCACAGTTTTTTTTTTTGTTTTTTTTTTTCGATGCGGTGTTATTCGAAGCATGGTTTCGTGAGGTTCCGAGTGTTTGAAGTGAAAAGTGTTCGAAGTAGAGAGAATATACATTATAGTCTGACAGTGTCAAGAAAAGCGTTTCTGTAGAAGAGAAACTTCTTAACGTCGAGTATAGCTTTAAATGTCAAGAAGTATTTTCTGACAGTATTAGAATGGAGTGTAGCCGTGTATACAAGTGAAACATGGACGATAACCAGTTTACACAAGAAAATAGAAGATACGGAAAAATTTTGAAGATTAGATGAATAGATCACGTAGGTAATTAGGAGGTACTGAACAGAAGTGGGGTGAAAAGAAATGTGTGGCACGACCTGACTAGAAGAAGGGATCGGTTGGTAGGACACATTCTGAGACATCAACGTATCACCAATTTAGTACTGGAGGGAAGCGTGGAGGGTAAAAATTGTAGTGGGAGACCAAGAGATGAATACAGTAAGCAGATTCAGAATGATGTAGGTTGCAGTAGTTACTCGGAGATGACCAGGCTTGCACAGGATAGAGTAGCATGGAGGGCTGCATCAATCCAGTCTCTGGGCTGAAGGCCACCACAACAAAAACAACAATGTCTCATATGGTTCAAATGGCTCTGAGCACTATCGGACTTCACTTCTGAGGTCATCAGTCCCCTAGAACTTAGAACTACTTAAACCTAACTAATCTAAGGACATCACACACATCCATGCCCGAGGCAGGATTCGAACCTGCGACCGTAGCGGTCGCGCGGTTCCAGACTGTAGCGTAATGTCTCATATGCTTTTCATATTCTGTTGTGCGTAGGAATTACATTTGTAAAATTTTTAATAAAATGCCAACGTAATTATTTTTTCTCATTAGCGCTGAATGAGAGTGCTTTACAATTTCTTATAAATCTACGCTAAAAACTAACGCGAAGATACTTTTTTTTTACTACTGCAACTAAATTCCACAGTTCGAGTAGCATAGCTTCTACAACAATTTTGATGAACTATGCACAACCAGTAACAAAGGTTTCTACAATAATTCTGATGGGCTGTGAGCTATATAGATTTATACACTCAAAATTGATCTGAGTTGGATGGCTATCAGCAGGTGAAAACTTAAAAACTATTCTATTTACAAAATGCTCGTGGTATATATATGAGCTTCATATGAATAAATAACTATGCAATTTTTTCTGTTTTTGATTTTTTAATAAATATAAACTTATTTTTTGTTTATGCTTGTTTAACTTTTTTACATTTTTTCACATAGACATGGTGTGCATATATATATATATATATATATATATATATATATATATATATATATTCCCCTGTTTTTTTATCTTTTTTCCACACATTGTGTGAGTATATACAAGCGCACATAGTACACAAAAAAATTTACATGACACACACACACACACACACACACACACACACACACACACAAAATTACTTACACTGTGATAAAAGGGTCATACTACTGCACTGCACACTATCTCTCTCCCTGTCTCTCTCTCTCTCTGTCTCTATCTCTCTCTCTCCTTCTGCCCCTCTCTCTCTCTCACTCATTCTCCCTCCCTCACTCAATCAGATGCCCTAACCCATTCTTTCGCTACAAGTGAGTATTGTGAGTATGGGAAAGTTTCAATCCCGTCATCACAAATGATCCTTTTATCGTAATGAGGCGACAGGCCAATTTTAGACTGCAGCACAGAGTACACTTTTTGTCCTTTCGCTCGAATACTAGTTTGCCGTACCATATGCGGCAGCTGCGTTGCGGCACTGTCAACACCGCTGTATAGGCATCGCAAATAGTCTTCAATAGAGAGGGCTTTCGATGCTATATGATGCACACCCTTAGCCCGTCTCTGGGTGGCACCTTCCAATGTGGGATACACATACAGTTTTGATCACAGGCCTACAGACTCAACAATCGGTAAACCATTCACTTTGTCTTTCATAGGGCCGATAACCTTCTTGTTTGTGGAAAAATACCTTAAGTATGAGGATGTGTCGAATTCATTACTGTGGTACCTCATTACTTCATATGGGTTGCAATTCTTCATCCAATACATGAAGCTATCTGTATTGATATGAAGTAATTTAGAATCTGCGAAAAAAATTTTCGCAAACTCATAATGAAAGCGGTACATGTAGAGTTTTGAGAGGTCTAGTATGCACATCCCCACATATATAGGTTTTTTTAAACTCTACTGCAGTCTTCGCCATCTCCACCGCAACGAAGTTCTTATTGAATATGACGATGCATTTAAAAATTCGTCTGCCAACGTATTTTCTTAACTCATAACGCCCAATTCATTCGGTTCTAATCAAAATTTCACGTCATTCCCTCAAATTTCCATTGTCTTGCCAAAAATTGTATTATTCATTAATTTATAAAACTCTTTCTCAAAGGCACATATCGTGGAAGCTCTCTGTCTCGTAATCAAATCAATACACTCCTTCAACCAAAGGGACTGCTTGAAAGAGATAGCCCAGGTGATCCTAACCAGCTCCATCCCCAAACTGAGACAATGCTGGAGATTGTGATGATGAATAATGTATCTCTGCTTATTCCCCAGCTTTGTCATCAATTTTAGCGTGGAGCCTCCTCTTGGAACTAGTTGGTCTGGACACAGCGGCAAATCAGCGTATGCATCTTGCGAATTAATATGGCATGTGAGGTCTGCCTCCACCACATACCTTACATCAGAATCATTCGCCATACCCCAATGATTTTTCCACCTAATCCCCTGCATTCATCTTTGGGCACCCATCAAAACTCACCTATCGGTAGTGACTGCTGTGGGTGTGCCCGTATAAGCTATTTACATCCAATTACGTTATGTAACCAAGGGATGCGTTGAACCTGTCACCCATCTGCGGGTTATTTACCTTTGAGTGCTTATGGACACATCGGCAAAGTCCCCCACAGATCCCTCGCTCAAAGAAAAAAAATGGTTCAAATGGCTCTGAGCACTATGGGACTTAACGTCTATGGTCATCAGTCCCCTAGAACTTAGAACTACTTAAACCTAACTAACCTAAGGACATCACACAACACCCAGTCATCACGAGGCAGAGAAAATCCCTGACCCCGCCGGGATTCGAACCCGGGAACCCGGGCGCGGGAAGCGAGAACGCTACCGCACGACCACGAGCTGCGGACGCTCAATGAAAAGAAGCATGTCAACTTTGATAAGTAATTCAATACTGTACTTCGTTTTCTTGAGCATTGTGTCCCAAGATAATCCAGGTGATGTATAATAAAAGGCAGGATCCAGAGAATATATGGTCATGCATAGACTCCGGAATTTCTTGAAAACGCCCGCAAGCAAGCGCACATCTGTGTCCATGTGAAGCCATGCATTCTCTCCTAAAGTGGAGATGTTGAATTCCCATCAGACGTTCACGCATGCTCAAACTCTGCATCTGTTTTGGCATCGCCTGTAAGGATGCTGGAGAATGCAGTTATGTTGTGTAGTCTGGTTTCGTTGAGTGTCGCCATACTATCCACATATTCGTGTGGGAAAACCCCCTTCCTAGTCACAAGTTGAAACTTTTCCTCATTGGGAAACGCAGCTTGAGTGATAATCATAGAGTTTCAACGAGTTTTTGGGGTGGCACCTGCATAAAACGTAGCGTATAAATTAAGTGGAGCGTGATTCTTGGCGTCATTCGTTTAGAGAATGAAATGTATTACTCAACAATCTCAGGTAGGACACTCACCTGATCTTTCTCCATGCTGAAATCAGCCAAGTGCTCAACTAGAAAGTGAGCGTCATACCTGCTTAAATTATTGAAGTAAACGGGTGTGTACCTTGGTAGCTGGTACTCCAAATTGCACTTAGTGTGAGCTGCACCACTCTGGAAATTAGAGAAGATTCAATGTAACGTTTGCACTGGGAGCATTTCAATTCATGCCACACAGGTCCTCCAGGGGTGAGGACACTATGCGGCCGACAGGCCTCTCTCTGGCTGACACGCGCTTCCGCGGCCATGGTAATGGGCTGCATTTATCTACATCTACATCTACATCTATACTCCGCGAGCCACCTTACGGTGTGTGGCGGAGGGTACTTATTGTACCACTATCTGATCCCCCCTTCCCTGTTCCATTCACGAATTGTGCGTGGGAAGAACGACTGCTTGTAAGTCTCCGTATTTGCTCTAATTTCTCGGATCTTTTCGTTGTGATCATTACGCGAGATATATGTTGGCGGTAGTAATATGTTGCCCATCTCTTCCCGGAATGTGCTCTCTCGTAATTTCGATAATAAACCTCTCCGTATTGCGTAACGCCTTTCTTGAAGTGTCCGCCACTGGAGCTTGTTCACATCTCCGTAACGCTCTCGCGCTGACTAAATGTCCCCATGACGAATCGCGCTGCTTTTCGCTGGATCATGTCTATCTCTTCTATTAATCCAACCTGGTAAGGGTCCCATACTGATGAGCAATACTCAAGAATCGGACGAACAAGCGTTTTGTAAGCTACTTCTTTCGTCGATGAGTCACATTTTCTTAGAATTCTTCCTATGAATCTCAACCTGGCGCCTGCTTTTCCCACTATTTGTTTTATGTGATCATTCCACTTCAGATCGCTCCGGATAGTAACTCCTAAGTATTTTACGGTCGTTACCGCTTCCAATGATTTACCACCTATGGCATAATCGTACTGGAATGGATTTCTGCCCCTATGTATGCGCATTATATTACATTTATCTACGTTTAGGGAAAGCTGCCAGCTGTCGCACCATGCATTAATCCTCTGCAGGTCCTCCTGGAGTACGTACGAGTCTTCTGATGTTGCTACTTTCTTGTAGACAACCGTGTCATCTGCAAATAGCCTCACGGAGCTACCGATGTTGTCAACTAAGTCATTTATGTATATTGTAAACAATAAAGGTCCTATCACGCTTCCCTGCGGTACTCCCGAAATTACCTCTACATCTGCAGATTTTGAACCGTTAAGAATGACATGTTGTGTTCTTTCTTCTAGGAAATCCTGAATCCAATAACAAACTTGGTCCGATATTCCGTAAGCTCGTTTTTTTTTCACCAAACGTAAGTGCGGAACCGTATCAAATGCCTTCCTGAAGTGCAGGAATACGGCATCAATCTGCTCGCCAGTGTCTACGGTACTGTGAATTTCTTGGGCAAATAGGGCGAGCTGAGTTTCACATGATCTCTGTTTGCGGAATCCATGTTGGTTATGATGGAGATTTGTATTATCTAAGAACGTCATAATACGAGAACACAAAACATGTTCCATTATTCTACAACAGATTGACGTAAGCGAAATAGGCCTATAATTATTCGCATCTGATTTATGACCCTTCTTGAAAATGGGAACGACCTGCGCTTTCTTCCAGTCGCTAGGTACTTTACGTTCTTCCAGCGATCTACGATAAATTGCTGATAGAAAGGGGGCAAGTTCTTTGGCATAATCACTGTAGAATCTTAAGGGTATCTCGTCTGGTCCGGATGCTTTTCCGCTACTAAGTGATAGCAGTTGTTTTTCAATTCCGATATCGTTTATTTCAATATTTTCCATTTTGGCGTCCGTGCGACGGCTGAAGTCAGGGACCGTGTTACGATTTTCCGCAGTGAAACAGTTTCGGAACACTGAGTTCAGTATTTCTGCCTTTCTTCGGTCGTCCTCTGTTTCGGTGCCATCGTGGTCAACGAGTGACTGAATAGGGGATTTAGATCCGCTTACCGATTTTACATATGACCAAAACTTTTTAGGGTTCTTGTTTAGATTGTTTGCCAATGTTTTATGTTCGAATTCGTTGAATGCTTCTCTCATTGCTCTCTTTACGCTCTTTTTCGCTTCGTTCAGCTTTTCCTTATCAGCTATGATTCGACTACTCTTAAACCTATGATGAAGCTTTCTTTGTTTCCGTAGTACCTTTCGTACATGATTGTTATACCACGGTGGATCTTTCCCCTCGCTTTGGACCTTAGTCGGTACGAACTTACTAAGGCGTACTGGACGATGTTCCTGAATTTTTTCCATTTTTGTTCCACATCCTCTTCCTCAGAAATGAACGTTTGATGGTGGTCACTCAGATATTCTGCGATTTGTGCCCTATCACTCTTGTTAAGCAAATATATTTTCCTTCCTTTCTTGGCATTTTTTATTACACTTGTAGTCATTGATGCAACCACTGACTTATGATCACTGATACCCTCTTCTACATTCACGGAGTCGAAAAGTTCCGGTCTATTTGTTGCTATGAGGTCTAAAACGTTAGCTTCACGAGTTGGTTCTCTAACTATCTGCTCGAAGTAATTCTCGGACAAGGCAGTCAGGATAATGTCACAAGAGTCTCTGTCCCTGGCTCCAGTTCTGATTGTGTGACTATCCCATTCTATACCTGGTAGATTGAAGTCTCCCCCTATTACAATAGTATGATCACGAAACTTCTTCACGACGTTCTGCAGGTTCTCTCTGAGGCGCTCAACTACTACGGTTGCTGATGCAAGTTGTCTATAGAAGCATCCGACTATCATATCTGACCCACCTTTCATACTTAACTTAACCCAGATTATTTCACATTCGCATTCGCTAATAACTTCACTGGATATTATTGAATTCTTTACTGCTATAAATACTCCTCCACCATTGGCGTTTATCCTATCCTTGCGGTATATATTCCATTCTGTGTCTAGGATTTCGTTACTGTTCACTTCCGGTTTTAACCAACTTTCCGTTCCTAATACTATATGCGCACTATTTCCTTCAATAAGTGATACTAATTCAGGAACCTTGCCCTGGATACTCCTGCAGTTTGCCAATATTACGTTAACTTTTCCTGTTTTTGGTCTCTGAGGACGGACGTTCTTTATCAACGATGATAATGTCCTCTCTGGTAAGCCGTCAGGTATTTTATCGTTTCGCCCAAGGGGGGTCCCTCTAACCTAAAAAACCCCCGTGTGCACGCCACACGTACTCTGCTACCCTAGTAGCTGCTTCCGGTGTGTAGTGCACGCCTGACCTGTCTAGGGGGGCCCTACAGTTCTCCACCCAATAACGGAGGTCGATGAATTTGCAACCATTATAGTCGCAGAGTCGTCTGAGCCTCTGGTTTAGACCCTCCACACGGCTCCAAACCAGAGGACCGCGATCGACTCTGGGCACTATGCTGCAGATATTAAGCTCAGCTTGCACTCCGCGTGCGATGCTGGTTGTCTTCACCAAATCAGCCAGCCGCCGGAAGGAACCAAGGATGGCCTCAGAACCCAAGCGGCAGGCGTCATTCGTTCCGACATGTGCTACTATCTGCAGCCGGTCACACCCAGTGCGTTCAATAGCTGCCGGAAGGGCCTCCTCCACATTACGGACGAGACCCCCCGGCAAGCACACCGAGTGCACACTGGCATTCTTCCCCGACCTACCCGCTATTTTCCTAAGGGGCTCCATAACCCGCCTAACATTGGAGCTCCCTATAACTAATAGGCCCGCCCTCTGTGACTGTCGAGACCTTGCCGGAGAATCGGCCACTGGCCCAACAGGCGAGGCATCCTGTGGTGGCTCGGAAACGATGTCATCACCACTAGGAAGCACCCCGTACCTGTTGGAAAGGGGTAAGGCAGCTGCCACGCGGCCAGATCCCACCTTCGCCTTTCGGCCAGGCACGCGCGAGCCCACCACTGTCCGCCATTCACCCTGGAGTGATGGCTGACCGGTAAGATGCTCACTGCCGGAAGACGCAGCGACATCAGGGGTTCCATGTGATTCCAAGGCCACCGAAGCAGGCATAGGTCTCACCACAGTTGCCCCAACGCCACTACGAGCCGACGCCTGCGCCTCGAGCTCGATGAGCCTAACAGACAAAGCCTCCACCTGCCCCCGAGGAGTGGCCAATTCTCCTTGCGTCCGCTCACAACAACCACAGTCCCTACACATGACTATGTTTACCCTACTCTATACGGTGACAAATTCCCAAGATAATCTTCTGATGAGCTACTCTGATAATCAAGAAACACTCACTGAAATACGAGACGCGAAAACTACGCTAGGTTTTCCCAGAAAAACTATTTAAAAGCTAAGCGCAGCAAATAAGTACAAAAACGCTTTATACAAACAGTACTCGCTGCTGCTGGTGCTCTCGCTCTGGCTGTCACAAGACATGGTGGTAGTTTCCTCTGGTCCCTGGTCATTGGCGCTGCACTGCGGCACGGTGCGTGTGGGCGTCCGGAAGGTGAGTACGACAGTCTCAGGCATCTAGCCGTAAATGGATTGTGTTCCTCAACACATCGCAGTGGTATTTGTTGTTGTTGCTATTCTATCATGTTGTAGATCCTTTCCTACCTCCTTCTTCGTCCTGGTGTAGCTGAGGGAACCAGTCAACTTAGGAATTTTGTAGTACTTTTAAAAAAGAAAATACACTTAGCAGACCAATAGTGGTCGGGAACTCTATAACCATGACGGTACCGTATAAATTTACATCAAAATTTGAAATTCCACCCATCATTTCATTTCATACCATTTCCAATTGTGAAATCAAATAATAATAGCTTGGGATTATTTAATGAAATTTTTTGTCGAAAAGCATGGCATTGTTGTTTATGCAAGCAAATTACTGTGGAGTGTTGGCATTTTTTATTTCGAGTTGTTTTAAACTGTGTGAAGTAAATTGTTCAAACACTATGTTACCGATTTATTTAATATTTCCCATGCCACGTCTCCCAAATCAACATTTTTGACATCTTCAAGTTGGGATATTCTGCACTAGATGTAACAACTCCTGAAGTAGTCTGTGCAATGCAACAAAAGAAAGTGCGCCAGGAAGGCTGGAGTAGCTTAGAGCCCATGGCAGAATGAAAAATCTTATACTAGTTCCTATGTCAACTGCAAAGGAAACTACAGCTCTCTCTCTCTCTCTCTCTCTTTGCATGCAACGATCTTCTTTTTAAAGTGTATTTCGAGTCAGCTTGCTACTGACTTTGTGACATAGTTGATTTGTATGTCTGAAGTAACTACCACATATAACTTTAATCATTTATTAACTTGAGCAGTATTTCTGGGTCGATTCCCTGTCATGTATTTGCTTTGCATGGAGGTTGTCTCTCACTTGGGCTGGTATCCGACAGGTTGGTTCATGCATACAGACCACATGAGATGACAGAGGAAGGGCGGGGGGGGGGGGGGGGGGGGGTAGGACGGTGACAGGAGTTTCTCAGGTATCAATATCAAAGGGTTGCCGCCGTTCAACGCTTTTTTTTTTTCAGGGATTATCTCGGTACTTCACGTAGTTGTGGTGCAGCGAGCCTGCTGGCGCATGGTGCGGCCGGCTAGTATTGGACAACATTCCTCCAGTTTTTATGCTACCTTGCGTTCCTCTCAGTACTTGGTACAGTTGCTCTCTGTCTATACTACTATACTTTCGTATGCTGCTTTGAAATCAATAAAAAGATGATATATTCCGACCCCATATTCCTTTGTTTTTTTTTCAGATTTCATCTTAGAGTAAATATTTGGTGAATAGTTAACTTCCCGGAGATAAATCCACGTTGGTACGACCTCGTTCCCCTCTATATTATTGGAAGGAGTCAGTCGCACAGTATGTTAGAGAGGATTTTATATCCCAGATTAAGCAATGTAATCCCTCTACAGTTACCGCATTCCATCCGATCTCCTTTCATATGAATAGAGCATATAATTTTCTCATTCCAGATTTGAGGCATTTCCTCTTCTTTTCATATTAGATTAGCCAGTTTCAGGATGTTAATTTCCAATTCAGAGCTTCCTTGCTTGAAAGGTTCTGCTGGAATGCCATCTGTCCTTGCCGCTCTGTTGATCTTCGATTTCCTCATTGCAGTTCTCATATCTTCTAAGTTAGGTAGGTCCACACTGTTATCTGGTTCCTCTTCCTCCCGTATTTCTGTTGGGTTCCTTGGTGCAACTGGTCTTGGATTTAGGATTTTATCAAAATAGCGACATCATCTCTCACGTATCTCCTCCTCTTCGCTTATAATTTCGCCGTTCTCATCTTTTATTAAACTTGTTCTTCCCTGAAAGGTTTCCGTGCCTTATTCACTTCTCTATAAAATTTTCCTTGCCTCGTTTGCACTTATCAGAAGCTCAACTTCTTCAATATTTGCCTTCATCGGCTCCTTCTTTTTCCTTTGATGGGTCCTTCTTCAATTCTCCGTTTTACTTTCTATCCTTCCATTGTCCTACTGGTGTAATGTGATTGCAATGTGCTTCTGTGTGCTTCTTTTTTTTCATTTGTTACTGTATCGCTTTCGGGTATCGAACCATGAACTTCTTGTTTGTCCTAGGCTGCTCCAAAATACCTCGCTTGTTTCTGTCTGCATTGTCTTTTTTATCTTTTCCCACCGATTTCCAATGTTGTTACATTGTCCAGCGTTTCCAAGAGCCTGAGCTATTCTCTCCGCGTACCGTCCCCTTGCTTCCTCTGATTCTAAAGCTGAGATGTTACATTTCTGGGTCCTGGGCCGGGTTCCTTTCACTGCAGTAGATATTCTTGCACTCACACGTGTCGAAACTAGGATCCGTGTCTATATTTGGACCTCTCAAATTCCTTACATACAGTAGGTCTGACTTGTACCTTGCGTCAATTAGTACATGGTCGATCTGATTTATTGTATTTCTGTCTGGTGTTGTCCATGTTTCCTTATGTATTTCCTTATGTAGGAACAATGTGGAGCCCACCACCATGTTTCTAGATGTTGCAAATACAATCAACCTTGTCCCGTTGTCATTACTTACAGGATGTTTACTACAGATAAAATGGTTCGAATGCCTCTGAGCACTATGGGACTTAACAGCTGTGGTCATCAGTCCCCTAGAACTTAGAACTACTTAAATCTAACTAACCTAAGGACAGCACACACATCCATGCCCGAGGCAGGATTCGAACCTGCGACCGTAGCATCGCGCAGTTCCGGACTGAGCGCCTAGAACCACTCGGCCACCGCGGCCGGCTTACTATCGATACCGAGTGTTGGTCTATATATCTGCTCTTTCCCACCTTAGCATTTTATGTCAAATATGTGGGGTCTAGGAAGCCTGCCTTCTCGGATTGCTAGACAACAATTCAAGCAAATCGTATTAATGAGTTTTATTACGAAATGAATAATGACAATACTTAACTATGACAATAACACAGAAGTGTCTCAATCTTGATGCCACTGTATAACTGGGCGGCGACCTGTCGGCGCGGAGCTTATGTCCTCTCCGCGTAGAGGCCGCTGCCATCGCGTTGTCGTCCTGGAGTGGGATCGGCCAGCATGCAATTGGATGACGTCTTCTTCACAACCCTCTTTGCTCTAATGTTCCCGGCTGGCGTGCCAGCGCTTGACTTTACGCCGTAACATTTAGGTCTCTGGATAGTACCTCTGTATCATGCCTAGGTCATTCGTCACATGCTCTTTTCAGAGATTCGTAGAAAGCTTCTCCTTGTCGTCTGACTCTTCAATTGGTGCATGGGTGTTAATTATGCAGTAATTGAAGAATTTCCCTTTTATCCTAAGTTTCGATAGTCTTGGGTTTACAGGGTTGAATCTTATTGCTAAGCGCTTTAATTCGTGATTCACCACAAATCCTATCCCAAACTCATGGTTCCTTTCGTTGCTGCTATAAAATATGTTCGCTTTTTTCTTTTCTGGAATTCCACTCTCGGTCAGTCTTACTTCTTCTAATGCTATGATGCTCTGTTTCAGGTTCATTATTTGGTCTAGCATCACTTTCAGGGCTCCTGTGCGGTATAGCGATCTCACATTCCAAGTACCAAAGAATAAATCCGATTTACGCTTTATATTGTTTTTATTTCTTTTTTCTTTTCTTTTCTCCCTTGTTTGGTTACCCGTCCTCCACTACCTTGCCCATGCCATGTTTGTCAACCTTTATCCATTCGGCTATTCGTTGTTGAAGTTTCGCAAGTGTTTTGTTTTATAGTATGAGCTGCAAACCCTACATCTAACCTCTACCGAAAGACGGGTAGTTTTCATTCGGGGTTTTCTTCCCCTGGCCTTTGGAGACCAAACTGCCAGCTGCAAGGCTGCAGTTTTCTATTTTGTGTCTGGTCCAGGTATTTTATTTCCTCGGTGTCCGCCATATCTGGTGAACGTTGCCCTATCCACCACTTAGGGAGGTGCCCGATGGGAGACTAGCAACTCCACGAGGGCATACATTTTACATCCCAACGGAAAGTCGTTTAGTTGCCGCTTCCCTCGACGGTTTAAGAAGTTCTGATGGAATATTATCTACCCCTTCTGTCTTATTTTGATTTCAAATCTTCCAAAGCTCTTAAATTCTGATTCTAATACTGGATCCCCTATCTTTTCTGTATCTACCCCTGCTTCTTCCTCTGTCACGTCGTTAGACAAGTCTTCCCTTCTCAGAGCACCCTTTCCACCTATTCGCTCTCTCCTCTGCATTTTACAGTGGAATTCCCATTGCATTCTTACTGTTATCATGCTTGCTTTTAATTTCACCAAAGGTTATTTTGGCTTTTCTATATGCTAGGTTAATCCTTCCGACCATATTTTCTTTTTAGATTTCTTTACATTTTTCGTGTGGCCATTTCGCGTTAGCACTTCCTCTTTATTTCATTCCTAAGTGACTTGTATTTCTGTATCCCTGACTATCTCCGAACATTTTTGTACTTGTTTCTTTCGTCGACAAACTGAAGTTCCTTTCCAACCTAACTGCCTACTGAGCTATTCGTTATCACCATATCTATAGCCTCGGAGAAATTCTAGCATATCTCTTCATTGCTTAATATTTCCGGAACCCATTTCTTTGCACATTAATTCTTTCTGACTAGTCCCTTTAACTTTGGTCTATTTTTCATCATTAGTAAATTGTGATCGGAGTACATATATTCTGTGTTTATACCCTACAATCCAATATCTGATTTCAGTATCTCTGCCTGACCATGTTGTAATGTAACTGAAATCTTCCCACACCTCCTTGCATTTTCCAAGTATATGAAAGAAATGATCGTGTCGCATTGATGGCCAGGAGGCCTTATCCGGGGAAGTTCGGCCGCCCAGTTGCAAGTCTCATTTCAGTCGGCGCTTCACTAGCTAATATTTAATGCAGAACTCAATTAGTCTTTCACCTCTTCATTCCTACGACCAAGCCCATATTCTCCTGTAACTCTTTCTTTTACTTCCTCCGCTACAACTGCGTTCCACTCCGCCGTGAGTACTAGGTCTTCCTCTCCCTTCACACGTACGGAATTACCCTTTCAATATCCTCATATATTTTCTCTATCTCTTTAGTCTCTACTACTGACGTCTGCATGTATACCTAAACTATTGTTACAGGTGTCGGTTTGCTTTCGATTCAAATGAGAACAACCCCATCAAAGAACTGTTGAAAGTAATTTGATCTCTGCTCTACCTTTCTATTCATAACAAGTACTCCCATTTCACTTCACTGATCCCCAATAGGATTTCCTTTTTCAGATTTTCTAGCTTCCCTACCACGTTAAAGCTTCTGACATTCCATGCCCCGACTAGCAGTACGTTACCCTTTCGTTGGTTATTCAACCTTTTTCGCATGGTCACATCTCTATTGGCAGTCCCCGCCCGCAGATCCGAGTGGGGGACTGGTCCGGAATCTTTGACACTATAGAGCTCATCATAACGCTTCTTCAATTACAGGCCACATGTCCTGTGGATACGTGTTGTGTCTTTAGTGTAGTATTTTCCGTTTTCTACCGCATCCTCATGCCTTTGATAATTGCTACTTGTGGTAAAGAAGTCTAATGCTGCGACACTAGCTTTTGATTCCTGTACTGTCTCGTCCGTTACTAGGGGTCGCTTATGTTTAGTCGGCACCACCAGAATTGCGTGTTGTCAGAACTGTCTTCTGTTGTGCTGTTTGGTAAATTGAACGGTGAAAATGAGGCTCTGAGGTACCACCTTTTTTAAGAAAAAAATCGAAATACAGCAATAGAACGTAGGAACAAGAATAATAACAGAGCTTTCTACTGACAAAATCAAAATTAGTTTTGGATGTTTTTAATAAATGTCGTACAGTAAATTCTCCAGACTCCCGAGAACTGAAAGAAAAGTGCCGTTCAAAAATTTAAAAATCTGTAAATTTATTTGCTCGGAAAATATATATATATACAAAAGCATCAAACAATATTTAGAAGGCAGAAAAAGCACCTTTTTTACATTATCCTTTGTGTCAAATACAAGCGAAAATGAGTCGACCGTTGTGGCCGAGCGGTTCTAGGCGCTTCAGTCCAGAACCGCGCTGCTGCTATGGTCGCAGGTTCGAATCCTGCCTCGGGCATGGATGTGTGTGATGTCCTTAAGTTAGTTAGGTTTAAGTAGTTCTAAGTCTAGGGGACATGACCTCAGATGTTAAGTCTCACAGTGCTTAGAACCATTTGAACCGTATGAACTGCGCGAAAATGATTTTCCTTGTTAAACAGATTTGACTTTCTCACTGCTGAATTTCGTTAAAAAAGTTTATTTACGTCCTTATTTGTAAGGACAACGTGCTGCGAAACACTATCACATAATTCTTGTCTGTTACGGGAACATACTCATATGAAAATAATAGGGCATCGAGCATCCACGAAAAGAAAACTACATAAAGTTTAAGAGAACACAAACTTCACTACTTGACAGGAATAAGTTCGGCGAGTACAAGGTAACTTACCACGAGGGGGGCCCAATAAACCATATTGTTCCCCACACTTTTGGCTACAAAATCGTTATTCTCAACATTATCTCCGTTCACTGCGACCCCCTTACGTTGCCTTACTGGCATAGCATGGTATGGCATGGTACCACTTTACTGGTCGACTCCTAAGCCGTCTTGCTGCATCCATAACCTCCCCGTTATCCTCACAGTGCTTCCCGCGGATCTTATCCTTCATTGGGCCAAACACATGGAAGTCGGAAGGTGCGAGATCCGTGTTATAGGTTGGACGAGGAAGAACAGTCCATTAAAGTTCTGTGAGCTCTCTCAGGTGCGCAGATTTGTGTGAGGTCTTGCGTTGTCATGGCGAAGATCTTTTCAAGTTTTGTGGCGACGATCAGGCTGAAGTCGTTTCCTCAACTTCCTGAGTGTAGCACAAAACACGTCAAAGTTGATCGTTACACCATGAGGGAGGACATCAAACAAAGTAACTCCTTCAGAAGGCTGTCGCCGTGACTTAACTAGCCGAGGGAGAGTCTTTGAACTTTATCTTCAGAGGAGAGGTGGTGTGGCGCCATGGATTGTTGTTTTGATACCTGTTCGAAGTGTTTCATCACCTGCGACGATGACCCTTGCTCTTCATGGTGTTGTGTTCGGAGGCGAGGAACCCAATGAGGACACACCTTTGAGTTCCCCAGCTGGTGGACGAGTGTATCAGCACTACCAACAGACAACACAGACGCTCAGTTGTGCAGCGAAGTGTCTGATTGTGATCCGTCTATCACCTCGAATGAGAGCGTTCGCACATTCCAACATCACAGGAGTCACAGCTGTTTGCGGCCAACCAGCACGCGGAACGTCAGAGAAGTCTTCACGACCTTTTTTGCTATGATGACAGACGCCTCGCCCGACTCGTCGTGATTCTGTTCACTGCCAGGCGTCCGTAGACATTCTGCAAGCGCATTTGAATATCTGCGATGTTCTAGTTCCCGCCAAAAGAAACTCACAAGGGAACCTCCCCATCGCACCCCCCTCAGATTTAGTTGTAAGTTGGCACAGTGGATAGGCCTTGAAAAACCGAACACAGACCAATCGAGAAAACAGGAAGAAGTTGTGTGGAACTATAAAAAAATAAGCAAAATATACAAACTGAGTGGTCCACGCGAAGATAGGCAACATCATGGACATTCCAAGATAAGGAGCGCCGTGGTCCCGTTGTTAGCGTGAGCAGCTGCGGAACGAGAGGTCCGTGGTTCAAGTCTCCCCTCAAGCGAAAAATTTTTCTTTATTTTAGCAAAGTTATGATCTATCAATTCGTTCATTGACGTCTCTGTTCCCTGTAATAAGTTTAGTAGACGAAAGGACGTGCCTCTCCAATGGGAACCGAAAACTTTTGATCGCAAGGTCATAGGTCAACCGAATCCTCCACAGGAAAACACGTCTGATATATTCTAAACGACACTGGTGACGGCATGTGCGCCACATGACAGGAATATGTTGTCAACCCACCTAACTTGTACACTTGGCGAATGGGTAAAAAGATTCTTCTTCGTTGCCCGATTTAGGTTTTCTTGTGGATGTGATAATTACTCCCAAAAAAGTGATGAAAAGATAAGAGTTTGTCACATAAACTGCAACAAATGAATCCAAAAGTCTCGCACTCGCACACTTTTCCCTGTGCTCTGTCAAAACATGTTTTTTACGTTTTCAAATTTTTCCGTGTGTAGACCGTCAAATCCTGCATATGTCCAAGCAAATCTGAACATGTCCTAGAATTTTGGAGAGCGAAGTTGATTACGTGTGAGTGCCTGAACTTTCATAATTGTCTGAAAATAAAAAAATTAATCCTTTTGTTCGAAGGAAGACTTCAACCAAGGACCTCTAGCTCCGCAGCTGCTCACGCTAACCACGGGACCACGGCGCTCCTGTGTTCTGTCGGTCCTTTATGTTGCCTATCTTGCACATGGACTACTCAGTTTGTATATTTTGCTTATTTTTTCATAGTTCCACACAACTTCTTCCTGTTTTCTCGATTGATCTGTGTTCAGTTTTTCAAGGTCTATCCATTGTGGCAACTTATAAATAAATCTGAGGGGGGTGCGATGGGGAGGTTCCCTTGTCAGTGACAGCTCTCTGATTGGAAGACATCTCCGTTACAGGTACCATTTTGAAGGCTAAGTACAGCGTCGCCATCTATCGGAACTTCATGAAACTATAGAGGCTGAAGCGGGAATATTCCACAAAATATCACAACAAATTTCGCAGTTTTCAACCGAAACTGAGCGAGAAAAAATGTTTTGCATTACTTAGTCAACGCCCGTCGTATATTACCGGACGATGGCAGCCCCCTGTTTTCCCCCATGCGCAGTTTGCAGCACGTTCATGAATTTAGAAAGTCACACTCAACACAGCCAATTGATCACTGACGTCATTGATCCACTCGTGACGTGTCTGTCGATCGATTTACTCGCAAACACGTGACGCACGTCCACAAGCAGTAGCCTATTTTTGCCAGAAAATCGCTCCTGTAAAACGGGCTTCTCCATGCGACGACAGGGCGGAGAGAGTGGGGTGAGAAAAGGAAAGATAGCGACGTGAATATGAGGAGGAGCTGGACAAAGTAGCGTCAGCTAATTAACAAACCGGTCGGCGTAGAGACTGCGGATATTGGAAGCGGACAAAGCGGCAGCTGCTTAATGAACCGTCGGACGTAGAGTGCGGGCGGGACATTCCTCCCTGCTGAGCCGGAAGCCATTCCGCGCGGCGGCCGCAGGAGTCAGCGGGTTCCCAGAACGGCGGCGTCACGTGCGGTCGCCGCGCCTGCTGCCATCACGCCACGCCGCGCCGTCACTCTTTCTACGACTCGGGCCTAGGGATGGCGGTTATCGCTGAAACAACCAGTTTTCAGTTATACCAATTTTTTTTCAACGCCCGATTAACCGGACTTATAAAACAGCTCAAAATAACCGGTTCGTGAAATACCCGATTTTCGGTTTTTTATTCCTGTTATTTCCTGTAATAAACGTTGATATCGAAAAAAAACTGAAAAAAATTTACTACCTCAGTTTCAAGACACAGAATCAAAACATTAAATTACAGTACAGCACCAAAGAAACTGGTATAGGCATGCATATTCAAATACAGAGATATGTAAACAGGCAGAATACGGCGCTACGCTCGGCAACGCGTATATAAGACAGCAAGTGGCTGGCGCAGTTGTTAGATCGGTTACTGCTGCTACAATGGCAGGTTATCAAGATTTAAGTGAGTTTGAACGTGGTGTTACAGACGGCGCACGGGCGAAGAGACATCTCCGAGGTGGCGATGAAATGGGGATCTTCCCGTACGACCATTTCAGCGTGACGGAAGTTTAACACTTCCGCAAATTGCTGCAGATTTTAGTGCTGCGCCATCAGTAAGTGTCAGTGTGCGGACCATTCAACGGAACATCATCTACATGGGCTTTTGGAGCCGGAGGCCCACTCGTGTACCGTTGAGGACTGCATGACACAAAACTTTACCCCTGACCTGGGCCCGTCAACATCGACATTGGACTGTTGATGATTGGAAACACGTTCCCTGGTCGGACGAGTCTCGTTTCAAATTGTATCGAGCGGTTGGACGAGTAACGGGTATGGAAACAACCTCATGAATCCATGGGCCCTGCAAGTCATCAGGGGACTGTTCAAGCTGGTGGAGGCGCTGTAATGGTGTGAGAGGTGTACAGTTGAAGTGATGCGTGACCGCTGATACGTGTACATACTACGCTGACATATGACTCGTAAGTAAGCGTCCTGTCTGATCACGTGCAGCCATTCAGGTCCATTTTCATTCCGACGGACATGGGCAGCTTCGGCAGTACAATGCGACACCCCACACGTCCAGAATTGCTACAGAATGCCTCCAGGAACACTCTTCAGAGTAAATAGTTCCACTAGGCACCAAACTCCTCAGACATGAACATTATTGAGCATTTCTGGGCTGCCTTGCAACGTGCTGTTCAGAAAAGATCTCCACCATCTCCTATTCTTACGGATTTAGGGACAGCCTTGCAGCATTCACTGACAGTTCCCTCCAGCACTACTTCAAACATTAGTCGAGTCCATGCCACGTCGTGTTGCGGGACTTCTGCGTGCTCGCGGGGGCCCTGTACTATATTAGGCGGGTCTACCAGTTTATTTGGCTCTTCAGTGTAGTTGTAATACAAAATTAAGACGTAATACCGTGAGATTATATGAAACACTCAACCACTTTGCGTTGGTTGGTTATATGCGTTTAAAAAAAAGTATCAAATGCAATCAATTAAGTAGTCTATCTGCGGACTTGAGAAACATATGAAGAGTATTCTTATTGTACATGCGTTTAATAATATATTGTATAGTTTGTCTAACCCATAAAATTCGCAGTAGAAAAATTACGTCAAACGGTAACAAAACACGTATTTTTTCGCTGCACTAACTGAGCGGCAGTTGATGGCTTTTTCATACTGGCGAGTGAACTGCATAAACTAGAGTGCAGTATACTTCAGGATCTGATAGAGAAAATGACAGGACACAGAGGTGCATCATATTCCCCACTGCGACAAATTCTCCCTCCTCCCCGCTACCCCCTTTCTATATTCACAACTATATACATACTCCGCAAGCCGCCATTCGGTGCATAGCGGAGATTATCATGTACCACTACTACAGTCATTCCCTTTCTTCATCCATTAGCAAATGGAACGAGGAAAAAACCACTATCTATACGTCTCTGTACGAATCCCGGTTTCTCTGTCTTCGTGGTCGCTGATTCTATAATTTTACTTAATGGTGATTCGCGAGAAGAACGTTGTCTTCGCTCCGGGGATTCCCATTTGAGATCACAGAGCATCTCCGTAACACTCGCGTGTCGACCGAACCGACCTGAAATAAAACTAGCAATACGCCTCTGAAATAGTTCGATGTTTTCCTTTAATCCTATCTGGTGGGGATCGTAAACATCGAACAGTACTCAGGAATGGGCCGTACCAATCTACACGCGGTCTGCTGTAGGGATGAACTACAGTTTTCTAGGATGCTCCTAACAAGCCGAAATCGACCATTCGTCTTCCATACTTTAGATCTCGTTCCATTTCATGTGGCTTTGCAACGTTAGACATACATACTCCATTATCGTGACTGTGTCAAGTAGTACAGCACTAACATTGTCTTCGAATATCACAAGATTGTTTTTCCTAGTCATCCGCAGTAACTTACATCTGTCTACAGGTTGAGGAGGCTGCCATTTATACTGATACTTTGTCTAAGTCACATTATTTCCTCCTACAAACATGCGACGACGACACTATACCGTATACTACAGCTTCGTCAGCAAACAGTCACAGATTGCTGCCCATACTATCCATCAGATTGTTTTTGTATATAGAGAACTGTCTTATCACACTTCCCTGGGATATTCCTGACGATACCCTTGTCTCGATGAACGCTCACTGTCCAGGACAACGTACTGGATTCTATTGGCGCATGTAACAAATCTTCGAGCCAATCAGGGAACCTATTCCGTACGGTTCGATTTTAGTCAACAATCTGCAGTGTGGTACTGAGAGAAACGCTTTCCAGAAATCTAGGAATATGGGATCTGCTTGTTGTCCTTCATTCGTGGGAGGCAGCGTATCGTGCGAGAAAAGGACAAGCTCAGTTTCGAAGGAGCGACTGTTTCTAATTCCTTGCTGATTTGTAGACAGAAGATTTCCTGTCTCAAGGAAATTTATTGTATTCAAACTTCGAATATGCCCGAAAGCACACCATTAATTTATTAGTTCATGAGTAAAGAGGTGGTTTGCCCAGTAAGACAGGTTTTTCGAGGAGAAGAAACATACAGATAAGTGAAAATGATCTAGAGCGCTGTTGGCAAATTAAACAGACTTTTCAGCACTAAAATTAAAAATTATCTTAATAATCTGTGCGCATTGCAACTTTATCTTATAACAGTGACTTCTACTGGGAAAAACATTCGAAACTGAGCTCTGCGTAGCGAGTGTGGCGAGATGCATATTGGTAACTGGTCAGACTAGGAGAGACATGGGCAGGAACAAATGCTTCAGGAAACAGCCTCGTTGGCAAATGTTATTATGAGTGCAATGAAAATGACGTGGAGTTGGGTGGAACATGTATACAGGCAAATGGACCAGGGAAGTTCTTCCTGAATTCAAAAAGACATGGAAGGACTGAGATGACACCCTAAAGGAAGATGCGTAGATTGAGACAGAAAACACGCAGCAACAACGTGGATGCGTACACCTGAAGACGGTAATGTTTCTGAAAATGTATACTAAAAAAGATAGACCCTACGCCACGTGATAATTATACACTGAAGAGCCAAAGTAACTGGTACACCTGCCTAATATCGTGTAGGGCGCCCGCGAGCACGCGAAAGTGCCGCAACACGACGTGGCGTGGACTCGGCTAATGTCTGAAGTAGTGCTGGAGGGAACTGACACCATGAATCCTTCAAAGCTGCCCATAAATCCGTAAGAGTACGATGGGGTGGAGGCCTCTTCTCAACAGCACGTTGCAAGGCATCCCAGATATACTCAATAATTTTCATGTCTGGGAAGTTTGGTGGCCAGCGGAAATGTTTAAACTCAGGAGAGTTTTCCTGGAGCAATTCAGGACGTGTAGACTGTCGTATTGTCCGGCTGAAATAGCCCAAGTCCGTCGGAATGCACAATGGACATGAATGGATGCAGGTGATCAGACAGGATGCTTACGTGCGTGTCACTTGTTAGAGTGACTTCAACTGCACTCTCCCCACACCATCACAAAGCCTCCGCCAGCTTCAACAGTCCTCTGCTGACATGTGAGTGGCTCGAAGACTTCTTAAATAATAGAACCCGGTGTGTTGTCATCGACGGCGAGTGTTCATCAGGGACAAGGGTCTCGTCAGGAGTGCCCAGGGAAGTGTGATAGCACCGCTGTTGTTCTCTGTATACAAAATGATTTGGCAGACAGGGTGGGCAGCAGTCTGCGGCTTCTTGCTGATGCTGTGGTATACGGTAAGGTATGGAAGTTGAGTGACCGTAGGAAGATACAAGACGTCTGAGACAAAATTCTTGACTACTGCTCGAGTGTTTGGGATCCGTAACAGGTCGCATTGAAGGAAAACATCGAAGCAATTCAGAGGGGGGGCTACTAGATTTGTTAACGGTAGGTTCGATCAAAACGTGTGTTACGGACATGCTTCAGGAACACCTGGGAATCCCTGGAGAGAGGTGGCGTTCTTTTGGGGAAACGCTATTGAGAAAATTTAGACAACCGGCATTTGAAGCTGACTGCCGAACGATTCTGCTCCCACCAACATATATCGCGCGTAAGTGCCACGAGGATAAGATACGAGGAATTAGGGCTCTCACGGAGGCCTACAAACAGCCGTTTTTCCCCCTGCTATATTTGCGAGTAGAATAAGAGGGGAAATGACAAGTAGTGGTACAGGTTACCCTCTGCCATGCACCTTACGGTGGCATGACGAGTGTCGATGTAGATGTAGATTTGGATGTAGATGTAGATTCTGCGAAGAACCTCCTCACTCTTTATCTTATCAGTCCGTCTGATTTTCAACATTTCAGTATTACCACATCTCAAACGCCTCTGTTCTCTTCTGTTCCGGTTTTCCCACTGTCCAAGACTCACTACTCTATAATGTTGTGCTCCAGATATACATTCTCAGGAACATCTTCCCCAAATTAAGGCCTATGTTTGATACCCTCAAATTAAGGCCTATGTTTGATATCAGCAGACTTCTCTTGGCCTGAAGTGCCCTCTTTGCCTATCCTAGTCTGCTTCTTATGTCCTTGCTTCGTACGTCACGCATTATTTTCGTTCCCAGGTAGCAGAATTCCTTAACTTCGTCTACTTCGTGACCACCAATCTCGATGTTAAGTTTCTCACTATTCTCATTTCTGCTGCTTCTCATTACTGTTGTGTGTTTCCGGTTTACTCCCAATCCATATTGGCCGGCCGGTGTGACCGTGCGGTTCTAGGCGCTTCAGTCTGGAACCGCGCGACCGCTACGGTCGCAGGTTCGAATCCTGCCTCGGGCATGGATGTGTGTGATGTCCTTAGGTTAGTTAGGTTTAAGTAGTTCTAAGTTCTAGGGGACTGACGACCACAGATGTTAAGTCCCACAGTGCTCAGAGCCATTTGAACCTAATCCATATTCTGCTATCATTAGAGCACTCCATTTAACAGACCCTGTAATTCTTCTTCACTTTTCGCTGAGGATAGCAATGTCATCAACGAATCTTATTGTTGATAGCCGTTAACGCTGAATTTTGATTCTATTCTTGAGCCTGTTTTGTATTCTGTTATTGGTTCTTCGACTTATACTTTGATGAACAGGGGCGAAAGACTGCGTCCCTGTCTGGCAGTCTTTTTAATCCGAGCACTTCGTTCTTGATTTTCCCATCTTTTTGTTCCTTCTTGGTTCCTGTACATCACCTGTATTTCCCTGCAGCTTACTTCAATTTTTTTCAGAATTTCGAACATCTTGCACCGTTTTACATTGTAGAACGCTGATTCTAGATCGAAAAATCGTATGAGCGTATCTTGCTTTTTTCTCAGTCTTGCTTCTATTATCAAGCGCAAAGTCAGAACTACTTCTCTGGTGCCTTTACCTTTCGTAAAACGAAACTGATAACCATCTAACAGATTCTATTTTCTTTTCCTTTCTTTTGGATATTATTCTCGTTATCAACATGGATGCATGAGATGTTAAGCTGAGTGTGCGATAGTTTTCGCACCTATCTGTCCTTGCTATCTCCGGATTTCGAAAGTCTGATGATAAGTCACTAGCCTCAAAGATTCTACACATCAACTTGAATAGTCGTTTGGATGCCATTTCCGTCAACGATTTTAGGGATTCCGACGGAGTTTTATCTATCCTTTCTGCTGTAATTGGTCTCAAGTCTTCTTAAGCTCTTTTAAATTCTGATTCTAATACTGGATCCCCTATATCTTCCTTATCGACTCCAGTTTCTTCTTCTATCAAGTCATGAGACAAGCCCACCTCCTCATAGAGGCCTTCAGTGTACTTCCCATCCACCTGCTCTTTCCTCTGCGTTTAACAGAGAATTTCCGTTGCACTCTTAAGGTTACCACCCTTGCTTGTAATTTCACCGAAGGTTGTTCTGACTGTTCTATACACTGAGTCATACCTTCCATCGATAATTTCCTCTTCGATTTCTTGGAATTTGTTCTGCATCCATTTCGCCTTGGCTGCCCTGATCTTCCTATTTATTTCATTTCTAACTAATTTAAATTATTGTATTTTAATGTTTCCCTGACCATTTTTCTACTTGCTTCTTTCGTCGACCAATTGAAGTATTTCTTCTATTACGCTATGTTATTTCGGAGTTATCTTCCTTGTACCTATGTCTGAAAGTCCAACGCCTGTGGTTGACCTTTTTAGAGACGTCAACTCCTCTCTTTAAAAGAGCAGACATATCTAAATATTTGGGAAGCATTTCTATACAGGGGGTGTTAAAATTTTATTGTGTGATTCAAACCCACAAGTAGGCAGAGAAAAGAGATTCAGAGGAACACTAGGATAATATCCAGGACCAAGAATGGGCGGAGACTGGTCGAGTTACGTTACAATGTGAACTCAGTTAAAAAAATAGACCAAGAAAACCAAGACATGGTTAGGAGAATACCAAAGCCGCCATTTACCACTCACTCCCGAGAACCACAGAGAAATCATGAATGTGCAAATCAGAAGGAGGCAAACATAATTCTGATCATTACCTCACTAGAATGAAAATCAAGCTGACATCAAACAGAACGAATAACAAGACCACGATGATGCCAAAGTTCGGTATGACAAAATTAAAATTACCATGAATCTGAGAGGAATGGGAGTAAGAGACAGCCGCGACCTGGACCTGGGCAGAATTCAAAGAGAAGATAACCAGTAAAACGAAAGAGAAAATTCTTCTAACCAAACAAGACATCCATGGTGGAATGACAATGCAATAAACCAGCTGAGAAAAGAATAATAGTAATCAACGATTGGAACAGCGGCAAAACAGAAAGTAATCTAACAACGCAACAATCACGTAAGAAAAATCAGGCTTCAGAAAGGGACATTCGTGTAAAGATGATATATTTATAATAAGGTAAATTAGTGAAAAATGACGGGAATTTGATTTAGAAACGTATTTACTTTTTATTAATTATGAGAAAGCCTTTGATAAGGTAAAAAGACCTCTTTTCTCGAAAATCGAAATAGAAGGTTTTCCTAATTACCTTATTAACACCATACAGAGCCTATCTGTAAATATAAAAATTATGAAGTGGAAAGATGAAATACACTAGGAATTAAAGTAGGATCTAGCGTATCATTAAACACTCTGTTATTTGGCGATGACCAGGAAACAGAAGATAATTTACAAAGAGCAGTATATAAATTTAGTCAAAGCGCGATATATTACGACTTGACTACATACGCAAATAAGTAAAAGATCGTGGCTTTTAAAGGAAAGAATCCAATCAAATAGAAAATAATAATAAATGAGAAAATTTTAGAACAAGTGTCCCATTTCAGTTGTATAGAAAGTGGTATTACTTTTAACTGTGACAAATACATTGAGAAGAAGGTTCATAAGTATCAAGCTATCTGTGGAAGAATCGGAGGAACTGTGGGAGGAAAAACAAAAAAAAAAAAAAACACAAATTAAATTCTGTAAAGTTATGGTTGTACCTTCTCTTGTATGTTGTTTCCAATCATAGACAGTAACAAAAAAAAAAAAAAAATCAGGTATACAGGCAGCAGAGATGAAGTTCATGAGATATGTAAGAGACGTTACACACATCCATGCCCGAGGCAGGATTCGAACCTGCGACCGTAGCAGTCACGCGGTTCCGGACTGCGCGCCTAGAACCGCTGGACCACCGCGGCCGGCCGTAAGAGATGGACGGGTGGATGATAGTCCAGAACAAGTGACTACAACACTTAATCCTTGGAAGGAGATGATAATGCTGCTGATGATGAACATACGTATAGGTTAGACAGCAAACGACAAGAGACATCAGGAGAATCAAAAGATAATATGAAAACGACCCGTTAAAAGGAACAAAAGAGGCTGTCTGAAACAATATCACAAGCGACTTCTACAAGACATTTAAAATCAGAATCACAGGATACCAAAATCTGTGTTTCAGAAAAAAGGATGGAGAACTGGCACTGAACAACAAAGACAACTGCGAGCCACATGCGAAGTACTTCAGCGAACTAATGAATTGTCGTGAATCGGGTGAGAGATACTCAAAGGGCCAAGAGATCAAGAGAAACGGCGAGTCAAAGCACCACACGAATTGGAGATCAAGAGACAAATTATGAAACGGAAAAACATCAGAACAGCAAGAGAACACGGTATTGTAGCTGAACTGCTGATAGAGGCTGGGCCCCTTAGCCGGCCGAGGTGTCCGAGCGGTTCTAGGCGCTTCAGTCCAGAACCGCGCGACTGCTATGGTCACAGGTTCGAATCCTGCCTCGGTTATGGGTACGTGCGATGACCGTAGATTAGTTAGGTTTAAGTAGTTCTAAGTTAGTGCTCAGAGCCATTTGAACCAGCTGGGCCCCTTCAGATCAATAACAGATATCATAACAAACATATTGGAGACCGATGAAATACCAGAAGATGGGAGAGCGCAGTTATGCGACCTCTTCGTAAGAAAGAGGGTGGTTACAGAGGGATATCTTTACTGCCCGTCACATACAGAATTGTCAGCGTCTGCTAGACCGGACACAGTTCCAACTTGAAAACAAGATAGGAGGGTATCAAGCAGGCTTCAGGCTGGGAAGCTCATGTGCTGAACAGATAATTTGAACACAGTCTTGCGGGATAAGAAATAAAGAGACCATGTGCTTCTTTGTAAATTTCAAAAAGTCATGCCATTCTGTAGACAGACCATCACTGATTCAAGAATTGGAAGAGACGAACCTCGGCAAGAAGACAGTAACATTATCAAGCAGACACTAACAAAGACCAAACCAAAATTACATTCATGGAAGAGTTATCAGAGTCCTTCGAGATTAGAGGAGATGTGAGACAGACCGATGGTGTTTCACCACTATTGTTCAATACACTGTTATACGAAGTTGTCAGGGAATGTGAAAAAGAATTGAAGATACAAGGAAGTCACAACCCAGTCAAGCTAGGGCGGAAAACCAAAGGACTAGATATTACAAGCTGGCATTCGTTGATGATCTGGCAGTACAGATAAGTCACGGATAGTGCAGTGGGGCAAATCAGTGCCCTGAAAGAGGAGGCTGAAAGGGTCGGACTGCAGATCTCCATCGAGAAAACAGAATACATGTCAAACCAGAAAGATGTACCATAAAATATCACAACAAAATATAATGACATCAAAAGAATTCACACTTTCAAGTATCTTGGGCAGACGATGCAGGCAAATAGGATAGAGAAAGATGCCTATGAACAGAGAAATCAGAAGATGACTAGAGCATTCAGGAGGATCTTCGCTGCTGCTATATAATTTTCTCAAATGCATTTTTTTGAAACATGTGTAAATAGGTCTTCCTTGCTAGCGACATTTTTCTGTGTATGGTGTTTTAGAAATTTATTGCGCTCCATAGTGAGAGATTACCAGAAATCCTTTACGTTTGCCTATCCCTTCGTCAGTATGGTTGATAAATAGGTATTAGTAGAACGTCTTTTAAAATTCATCATAGCTAGATGAGTGCATTGTTCAGGCTCCTTTGAATAAATAACAAAACAATGGAGTGCAATATCGAGTAACCGGAATCTGTTAGTTTAGGTACTCTGTGTCTAACGAATCAGTAAGCTCGCTGGACGAAGTGGAACCCTTCACACAGAGGTTTTCTACTTTCTTTTTCATTTACCTGTAAGGTCAATACGTGTGTACTTGAGTGAAGAAGTCGGAGTTGGCTGTAGAGCATCGTTTGCAGTGACTGAGTTTTTCAGGTACGTGAATACTCACATACAGCATTGAGGGCCAGAAAATTTGCGTATGGAGGAGTAACCTAACTTTTGTGTGTAATGTGCGATCGTTTCCCTCTCTCTTCACTTTTAAGCAGCGGTATACATCAGATAAACCGAGCAAGGTGGCGCAGTGGTTAGACACTGGACTCGCATTCGGGAGGACGTCTGTTCAATCCCGCGTCCGTCCATCCTGATTTAGGTTTTCCGCGATTTCCCTAAATCACTCCAGGCAAATGCTGGGATGGTTCCCTTTGAAACGGCACGGCCGACTTCCTTCCCCATCCTTCCCTAATCCGATGAGACCGATGACCTACACCAGATAAAAGGCAGTGTGACTACGAGACTTGTTACCGGGCATAAATATATTTATGGAATCACTCCATTACAATGTTTGCGATAGGGGAAGTTCATGGATACGTGCCTTTTCCAGAGTGTGTTGAAACACAATTTTAAATATATAGCTGCTTCGAGAATACGCAAGAGCAATAGCAATGTAGAAGACTGCAGTACAGTTAAATACGACATTCGCGATCACTTATGGTTTTTTGGCTACTGGTGATTCATACAGAAGTTTGATGTACTTCTAAGGTGCGCTTTTCACCGATGTGCCACTTAGTACCAGAAGTTTACAACGATTTGCAAGACGGACTCGAAGAACACATTAAAGTAATTCTGAAATAATGCTCGAATGTTTGTGGTCGACCAGTACAGTGAGAGATTTTGAATTTCGTAAAAAGGATACATCTACGACCAGAGTCATGTGACGTAGAAAGTAAGATATACGAAGCCCGTAATAGAAAAGAGGGACAGTTGGCAAGTTACTGCCGATGAATAGGGGAAAACTGTTTGACTCTTACAAAAGTTCAGAAGTGACATATTATTTTAAAGCCAAAACTCCACATGGAGGATAAAATCTTACACTCTGGTTGTTAAGATATTTTTATTTAAAAGTTACTACTGTTTTCGCTTCAACAGAGATGTAGCTTCTGGTTACAGGTGCAACAAAGTGATTGCTTAGAGCCAAGCCCCATCTTTCATCGTCAAGACAGCACGCTAAAAGCTGTGGTCCAAGCAATTACTTTACCTGAAGCTGCGTCTCTATTGATGCGAAACCGGTGGTGACTTTTTGATAAAAATATTTTAACAGCCTTACGGAAGATTTTTATTTACCATGTTCAGAAGTCTTAAGTATCTATACAGAATACAGTTATGGAAGTAAGGGAAATTAGAGTTTAACGTCAAGCCGCCGGAGCACAAGCTAGTATTGAGGAAGAGTGGACAAGGAAACCATCATTGCCCTTTCAACCCATACCGGCATTAGCCTTAAGCGATTTAGGGAAATCACGGAAACGCTGAATCAGGATGGCCGGACGAAGGTTTGAACTGTCGTCTTCCCGAATGCGAGTCGTGTGTGCTAACCAGTGCGCTACCTCATTCGGTTACAATTACGGCTCACTACTGTTTATCATCTAACACGACAGCAGCGAAAAAGTTTCTTTCCATATTGCTGTCTTTTTACGAGGGTTGCCCTGAAAGTAATGTACTGCGTTTTTTTTTTCTCAGCCGAAAACAATGCTAAGAATGCGAAACGTTACGTACGTATTATTTGAAGTCTCCTGAGTGAGTGCACCAAGTTTCCATCACTCCCGACAAATAGGACAGCTACAGGGCAGCTTGAAAATGACGTCTGTAGGTGATGTACGTTACAAGCAACGTGACGTCATGGAATTTCTCACTGCAGAGAAAGAAACTGTGGGGAATATTCACAAACGCTTGTGCAAAGTCTATGGAGCATCTGCTGTCGACAGAAGTGCAGTTAGTCACTAGGTACGGAGGGCGAGGTCATCAGAAGGCGGTTCGGCGGAGCTCCACGATTTGCAGCGGTCGGGGAGACCATCCACGGCCGTCACACCTGACATGCTGCAGCGAGCTGATGTCATTCGCGAGGACAGACGCATTACGACTCAGCAGTTGGTGCTGCATTTGTCAATCAGCAAAGCAAGTGTGGATGCAATTATCCGCATTCTTGGATATTCAAAAGTGTGTGCAAGAAGGGTCCCGCGGTGTCTAGCGGTGGATCACAAATCGCACAGAAAAAATATTTGTCTTGATTTGTTGCAACCTTTTGAAGCTGAAGGGGAGGCCTTTTTGTCCCGGATTGTGACAGGTGATGAAACCTGGGTTCACCATTTTGAGCCCGAAACAAAACGACAGTCGATGGAATGACGCCATTCCCACTCCCAACAGAAGAGAAAACTCAAAGCAACAGCTTCCTCCGTTAAGGTCACGATCACCGTGTTGTGGGGCTGTGAAGGTGTGATTCTCATTGATGTGATGCCAAGATTGGTTGGTTGGTTGTTTCGGGGAAGGAGACCAGACAGCGAGGTCATCGGTCTCATCGGATTAGGGAAGGACAGGGAAGGAAGTCGACCGTGCCCCGGCGTGTGCCTGGAGCGATTTAGAGTAATCACGGAAAACCTAAATCAGGATGTCTGGACGCGGGACTGAACGGTCGTCCTCTCGAATGCGAGTCCAGTGTCTAACCACTGCGCCACCTCGCTCGGTTGATGCCAAGAGACGGTACCACTTACTCAGAAGCATATGTCAACGCATTAACGAAACTCAAGACGCGCTTCCGGCGACTTCGGTGCCACAGCAACCCAGGATATGTTTTGCTGGAACACGATAACGCTTGGCCCCACACAAGTCTGACGATTGCTGAACACACTGCAAAACAGGGTTGGACAGTGCTACCCCGGCCACCCTACAGCCCTGACCTAGCCCCTTCGGACTTCCACATATTTGGGCCATCAAAGGATGCTATTCGTGGAAGACATATTGAGGACGATGAGGAGCTGGTTCACACAGTGAAGCACTAGCTCCGCCACCAGGACAAGGATTGGTACCGACAGGACATATACGCCTTGTTTCGCGCTGGAGGAAGGCCATAGAACGGGATGGAGATAACGTGGAAAAATAGGATGTGTAGATAAAACACCATTCTTTCGTGTGTGTAATTCTCATTATCTTCAATAAAGAATTGTTGAAGAAAAATAATCCGGTGAATTACTTTCTGGGCTATCCTCGTTTATGTAAGTATTACTTTATGTGCTTCGTAGCACTGGTCACAGATGAATCACATGTACGAAATCCGCGATTTTCTCGTTTGTCCGCGCCTACATTCCTGCAGACAACAAACACATCGAGTGTGTCTACGTACGCGCGTTAGTTTTCGAACCGAAGCGAAATAATGTTATTTCACTGCTCAAATAACGTGACGTGTCAGTGGAGTGCTGTCAGTGTGAGAAGGAGGAAACAAGTCTGAGCGTAAGGGGGAAGCTTTTACATACGAGTACAGTGGAACATATGGGCCAGCCATACGGAATATTCTCTACTCTTAGGTGGACAACTCTGGTCACACCTCGGCCATTCCCGCCATCTACCCACAACAGTCTGCCTGATCAGCAATACTGCCTGGCTACACCGCAGTACTGCCGTGTATTACTGACAAATTGCAACAGTATTGCCGACATCACTACTGCGGTAACGTACTGCGGTAAAATATGACCATTATAAACGTAGATAAAATTGCACAACTAGCAACTCGCGCCTAGGAACAGAAGTATCGTTTTTCCACGATCCCTCTTTGAACTGAATGACACCTAACTTCATTCAACGGCACAATAAAAACGTGCCTTTTGCCACGCAGAACTTTGCAGAGTAGTTTTTAGCGTACCACAGGGACTCATTGTGGTAAATCTTTTGTTAATAGTGTTAAGTACAAATCTCGCGGCTGTAGCATTTGATGGCAATATTCATTGCACGAGTCGTCTTGAAAACCGTGTGTGTGGTTATTACGGTTGTTTACGTCTTGCATGTTTCACAACACTGTGGGCACAGTGTTTTCAACATGTCTGAGTATGAATGGAATATTTCTTGGCTGAGCATTAACAGCGCGACCTTAATACTCGAGAATCACAGGTATTGCGCAATCTTACGGCATCTCATGTGCACTTATCACAAGAAACAAGCTAATTTCAGCCACATAATTGTTAACATGAGATGTGGCGAGCGAATTACATTAGAGACAAGGAAAAAGAATCATTTCCGAAAACGGAAAACAGTGCGTGCTACGGATTAGCGTACAATTATCACATTACACAGTCTTTGACGAGATGGAGTAGCTAGTTTGCATCAACGACACAAAAACCTGTACTGCGAGTACAATCACGTCGGAGTGATGTCTATGGACAAGTCAGACTAACGTATGGTTCCCGAATAGAGGTAGTTATCTTTTCAGAAGCTGCTGGGGTAATAGTCTGGTAACAGACGTAATAGCCTGGTCATAGACTGATCTAACCCCGTAACAGCCAACATGGACTTCCTATGTTGAGACTGCAAACGGCGGAAACTACAACGGTTGTACACAGAAGCACCAAAGAAACTGGTATAGGTATGCGTCGGCAACGTCTATATCAGACAACAAGTGTCTAGCGCAGTTCTTAGATCGCTTACTGCTGCTACAATGGCGGATTATCAAGATCTACTGTAAGTGAGTTTGGTCGTGGTGTTATAGCTGGTGCACGGGCGATGGGACACAGTATCTCCGAGGTAGTGATGAAGTGCGAATGTACGATCGTTTCACGAGTGTACCGTGAATATCAGGAATCCGGTAAAACATCAAATCTCCGACATAGCTGCAGCCGAGAAAAGATCCTACAATAACTGGACCAACGACGACTGAAGAGAATCGTTCAGCGTCACAGAAGTGCACCCCTTCCGCAAATTGCTGCAGATTTCAATACTGGGCCATCAATAAGTGTCAGCGTGCGAACCATTCAACGAAACATCATCGATAAGGATTTTCGCAGCCGAAGGCCCATTCGTGTACCGTTGTTGACTGCACGACACAAAGCTTTACGCCTCGCATGGGCCTGTAACACCGACAATGGACTGTTGATGACTGGAAACATGTTGCCTTGTCGGACGAGTCTCGTTTCAAATTGTATCGAGCGAATGGATGCGTACGGGTATGAAGACAACCTCATGAATCCAAGAACCCTGCGTGTCAGCTGGTGGAGACTCTGTAGTGGTGTGGGGCGTGTGCAGTTGGAGTGATACGGGATCCGTGATACGTCTGCTCGGACAAGCGACATGTGCGTAAACATCCTGTCTGATCACCTGCATCCATTCATGTCTGTTCTGCATTCCGACGGACTTGGGCAATTACAGCAGGACAATGCGACACCCCACACGACCAGGACTGCTACAGAGTAGCTCCAGGAACACTCTTCTGAGTTTAAACAGTTCCGCTGGCCACCAGACTGCCCACTCATGAACGTTATTGAGCGTATCTGGGAGGCCTTGCAACGTGGTGTTCAGAAGAGATTTCCGGCCTCTCGTACTCTTACGGATTCGTGGCGTGAATTCCCTCCAGCACTACTTTAGACATTAGTCGAGTCCATGCCACGTCGTGTTGCGGCACTTCTGCGTGTTCACGGTGGCCCTGCACGATATTAGACAGGTGTGTTTTCCTTGAACATGCGATTCTACTGAATGTCTTAATATCGATGGCATCCTGCTGACTAAACAATCTGGAGGTAAAATGGTCCCCCGTTTGGATCTTTAGGACGGGACTCTATGGCTTGTAGCCATCCCTTAATTGGGTAAGTAGATGACAGAAATGAATAGATTGAAGCTATACACAGGGTTCTCTGTTAAGAGATGTCAGGAGGTCCTTCTCTAGCGTTTCGGCAGACATTTGCAATTTCTTTTTCGCGTTGTGTAGGTGGAGTCAGCCCAGACGAATATTGCTCATCACGTCTTTTACGCAATTCCCGGTGTCGACGGAGATCCTCGTTTTGTTTCCCTTTGCAAATAAAACTATTTTTAAAGCGGAATTTCACGTGCCCATTCAATAGAGCGGTCCGAGGTTAGTCTAGTGCGATAATTGTTTCATTGGCATGTATTAACGGAGTCAGTGAAACGCCAAGAATAACGAGTTCTCCTGCAGCGATAGCCTCGACCCGCGCTCACTGCTGCCGCTATGCAGTAACAGCGCTCCTCGGTTGCTGTTAATAGATATCGCCAAAACAAATACCACTAGACTAATCTGGAACCTCTCTGTTGAATGGACACGTAAAATTCCGCTTTAAAAATGATTTATTTGTAACTGGAAACAAACGGACGATTTCCGGCAACACTGGACGTCGCATAAAAGACGTGATGAGCATTATCTGATTAGGCTGACTCCAGCTACATATTAAAAAAAATTGCAGATTGCCGGAACACCAAAGACAATCCACCTGACGACTGTTGGGAGAGACGCCCTGTTTAGCAGAAATGAGTGCAGTACGGTGGCGAGATGAACAGGACCTCTGGTCAGGTGAGTACACGGTTGTAAATACAAAAACATATGCAGTGGATGGGAAGGGAGTGAGACAGGGTTGTAGCCTCTACCCGATGCTATTCAATCTGTATGTTGAGCAAGCAGTAAAGGAAACGAAAGAACGGAGTAGGCATTAAAATCCATGGAGAAGAAATAAAAACTTTGAGGTTCGCCGATGACATTGTAATTCTGTCAGAGACAGCAAAGGACTTGGAAGAGCAGTTGAATGGAATGGACAGTGTATTGAAAGGAGGGTATAAGATGAACATCAACAAAAGCAAAACGAGGATAATGGAGAATGTAGTCGAATTAAGTCGGGCGATGCTGCGGGAATTAGATTAGGAAATGAGACACTTAAAGTAGTAAAGGAGTTTTGCTATTTGGGGAGCAAAATAACTGATGATGGTCGAAGTAGAGAGGATATAAAATGTAGACTGGCAATGCCTAGGAAAGCGTTTCTGAAGAAGAGAAATTTGTTAACATCGAGCATTGATTTAAGTGTCAGGAAGTCGTTTCTGAAAGTATTTGTATGGAATGTGGCCATGTATGGAAGTGAAACACGGATGATAAATAGTTTGGACAAGAAGAGAATAGAAACTTTCGAAATGTGGTGCTACAGAAGAATGCTGAAGATTAGATGGGTAGATCACATAACTAATGAGGAGGTATTAAACAGAATTGGGGAGAAGAGGAGTTTGTGGCACAACTTGACAAGAAGAAGGGATCGGTTGGTAGGACATGTTCTGAGGCATCAAGGGATCACCAATTTAGTACTGGAGGGCAGCGTGGAGGGTAAAAATCGTAGAGGGAGACCAAGAGATGAATACACTAAGCAGATTCAGAAGGATGTAGGCTGCAGTAGGTACTGGGAGATGAAGAGGCTTGCACAGGATAGAGTAGAATGGATTGCTGCATCAAACCCGTCTCAGGACTGAAGACTACAACAATAACAACAACAACAACAACATGGAAGAGTAGGTCCTATTGTAAATAAGAAGGTACGAATGCGGGTAAACTAATATGTAGAGCATAGTGAACGCATTATCGTAGTCAAAATAGACACGAAGCCAACACTCACCACAGAAGCTCAAGTTTATACGCGTATTAGCTCCACAGATGATGAAACGACTGAAAGAAAGTATGTTGACATGAAAGAAATTATTCACATGTCCAGCATGTGGAGCATCTTGGTGATGATTTCGCAACTGTGGTAATGGTTTTAAAGAATATGTCTGCACCCAGTTCCACTTCTCTCTTTCTTTATAGCCACGACAGGTTTCGGCCCCCAAGGGCATTATCTAGTGGTACATGTCAGGCGTCCGTGGCCTGTGTAACTGGTACAGACTTTTTCTTCCAAAATTATTCAGGTAATTACGGGCGACGATAATTTAATTGAGATGGAAGAAGGTAACACAATTGTAGGGGAAGGCAAAAATGAAAAGTTGTAGGAGAACGTGGACTGCAGGAAAGGAATGAAACAGAAAGTCGCATGCTAGAATTTTGGAGGAAGTATAAACTAATCGTCGGCTATACTTGGTTTAAAAATAATAAAAGAAGGTTTATACATGGAAGAGACCTAGAGACACAGGAAGGTTTCAAATAGATTACGTAACGATAAGACAGAGATTTCAAAATCAGATTTTAAGAAGTGAAACATTTTCACGAGCAGGTTAGGTCTCTGATCTTAACTTGTTGGTTATTATCTGCGAATTAAAACTGAAGAAGCTGCAGAGAGGTAAGAAATAAAGAGTTGCTAAATAGCTCAGTGACCGCCAGTACCGTAACTCAGCTTGTTCGGTCAGTAGCGTGACCGTCCTCTGTAACGAAGAACTAAGTGGAGTTTTCATTGTCGGAATCTGGAGGGGGTTCAAAAATGGCTCTGAGCACTATGGGACTTAACATCTGTGGTCATCAGTCCCCTAGAACTTAGACCTACTTAAACCTAACTAACCTAAGGACATCACATACAACCATGCCCGAGGCAGGATTCGAACCTGCGACCGTAGCGGTCACGTGGTTCCAGAGTGAAGCGCCTAGAACCTCACGGCCACACCTGCCGGCTCTGGAGGGGGGAGGGCGGGGGGGGGGGGGGGGGGAGGGAGGTGTCATGCAATATTCGCTCACAAGTGTTGATGAAAACTGGCGTAGAAACGGATAGGACGAAAGTAAAGTGGTAATGTACCAAACTACAGATCCAATTGTCTGGGGTTCGACCCCGGTCTATCGAAGTATTTTTATCTGCCACTTAACACTTCTTTCACCTCTCTAAGTGTTTATTGATGTGAAAAATGCTGAGCTGCAAGGTGGTCAGGAATCCACGATAAACTCTAGGTCCCCATATAACTGTCTGGGGAAGTCAGTTCAAAGGTCGGAGGAAGCAAAGGGCATACACCTGCAACAGGATCACGTCTGGTAAAGCACTGTGGTGTTTTAAACAATTTTCGGATGGGTGACTGCTTAACTTTTTTTAAAAAATATTAAGAAAGTAAAATATATGTAGATTGAAAAAAAATCGAAAGTTTCAGAAGGAGCATTAGGTAGTGGTGGTAAGTGCTATGGTACCAAACTGCTGAGGTTATAGGTCCCTAAGCTTACACACTACTTAATCTAACTTAAACTAACTTAGCTAAAGATAACACACACACACACACCCATGCTCGAGGAAGGACTCGAACCTCCGATGGGGAAGTGAACAGTGCTGGTGCAGACGCGAAAGAGTACAGTTCGGCTGGAGACACCAAAGGGTACAGTTCGGATTGAGACGCGAAAGCGTACAGTCGGTCTTTAGGCAGCTAGGAAGCGAAACGACTTGGAAAATTTCGCATTGTGTGGTATCGCAGGACTTAGTCTCTGAGCGGTAAGCAGCCTCGCGCCGGGAATGAGCTCTAACTTTTCGTGTAAATTTCGAGGTGGAGTATAGTGTTTCGCGATGAGATTGTGAATGATCGAACTGTGTCAAATGTATATGTGCTCGATTGTAATATTAATTCTAAATACGACGACTTTCGCTATTAGTTTGCTTTCTGAATAAACATTATTCTAACAAAATAGCAACTGTGTGGCCTACGTCATTTATGGGTCGTTTATTTAGTTCCCGATATTATTATCACTGTTATTACATGTTATGTTAGCTTTGTATTTCGCAAACTTGCCATCAGCCAGACAATTTAACCAAAGGGTCACAATTTGAGCCAAGACATTTCGACGAAGAGGAACCGCATGTGAGCCTCAAACATATTTGGGATGTTAGCTCGCAAGGAGAATATAAAAGCGAACAAAGTATGCGTGACTATGAGAAATAAAGATGTAGCCTTTAGGAAAATTAGAGAGACCTTTAGAGAAGAGAGAAGCAGATGTAAAACCTAAATCGAAACAAGAAGTCTGGAGTAGACAAGATTCTCTTAATATCTGCCTGCGAAATACCGTCAGACCTCCACAATGTGACTTTTTGTATAATGTTTGACATTGCATCAATCGTTGGAGGCGATCTGAAGGTATATTATTCTTGAAGAATCAAGTTTGCCATGATTTCTAGTAATTCTTTTTACCACCACTACCGGTTTCGACTGATCTGCGCTGTCGTCATCGGATCTTGTAACATTATTAGATGTATATGCTTTTTACAACACTGGAAGTCACATAGTGATTTTGCATCAAATTGTAATAAAAGGCGGCGGGGAAAACAGCATGTCACAAATAAAATGCCACACAACTGAAACATACAGAATCTTGTGCTGATGTCCCGACGTACACTATTCACTTAGCACCATGGCCATTGTGGTGTCAAGTGAGTAACGTGACACCATTGCCATTGTGGTGAACCTGAGATGACAAAGTTTTATAACGGATTGGACAGTGTCTTGAAAAGAAGTTATAAGATGAATATCACCAACAGTTAAATAATGGTAGTGGAATGTAGTCGAGTTAAATCAGGCGATGCTGAGGAATTAGAACAGACAATGGGACGCTAAAAGTGGTAGATGAATTTAACTGTTTGGTATAACAAATGGTGATGACCAAAGTAGAGAGGATATAAAGGCTGGCAGTAGCAAGAAAAACAAGAGAAATTTGTTAATTCGAATACAAATTTAAACCTAACATGGAGGATAAGCAGTTCAAACTTGGAGAGAAGGTTTTGAAGTATGGCGCTACGGAAGAATACCTAAGATTAAAGAGAAATTCGAAAGAGGCCCATACATTAACAGTCAACAGAAATACATCAGGTGTTCTACGGAAAAACTTGCGTGATCTTGGTATAAGCAAAGTAAACGCTGCAACTGACGTCATTGTCCCAGCCGAAGAACTAAACCGGCACTTCACATTACCAACAACCACAGTTGGACCACAAATGAAGCAGAGACTCGTTGATTAATTCGTGGGATATACGAGTGTAGCGACGAAAAATTATGTCCAAAGCTTGTTACTAGCAACATGCGTATCAGATCATCATCTACTGGACACGATGGCGTCACAGTCAAAATAATGAAGCTTATTATTGACCCGGTACTGCTCGCTATAAAAAAAAATATCTTCAACCACTCCTTAATTCTAATTTTTTTGCCTGAGACTTGTAAAGAGCGACTAATTGACCCGTAACCTAAAAAGGACGTTGCCACAGCACCCTCTGGTTACCGATCTATTGTCATTCTTCCTGCACTGTCCAAAGCCTTAGAATATATAGTCCGCAACGAGCTAACAAACTACCTAACTACAAACAACCTACCAGACGAATACCGATCAGGCTTCCATAAACATCTCAGCAGAACATCTATCTTAATAAAGGTAACAAATGATATGAAGCTTGCCATGGATGCACAAGGGACTTAAGCAAAGCTTTGTCGCCTTTGACATTTTACTTGCCACACTTAGCAACCTAAATTTCTTGCAATGTGGTGTGTTATAGTTTCATTCGTGCCTGACGTCTCGCCTGCCATGCGTCATATCCGTCACAATTAAGTCAAAATGGAAGCAGATAGTATCAAACGTCCCCCAGGGTTCGGTATTAGTTCGTATACTCTTTTCATTGCACGTAAATCATGTCATCAGTCCCGTCCAACTGCAAATACCACAGGTACGCTGATGACCTAGAGTTGTATCTAAGTGCAGAACGTATAAACCTGAAGACAGCAATGAAGAATCTCAATAGCGATCTGCGTGCACTGTCAAAACTGGAGCAGGATATAAGATTAAAGCTCAGTCCATCCGAAAGCGGTACTGGTTGGTCATTCTAGGCTCATTAGCCCAAATATCGACACTCCCTCTAAATGGGACCTTTATTAACTTCTCCCCTTCAGCAAAGAGTCTAGAAGTAACACAGATGAAAATCTAAATTGGACTGAGCATATGACTGCAGTATGGAAGAAGGCATCGGCCTCTCTCCAAGCCCTACAAAAATATTAAAAGCTCTTCCCTCATGACCTGAAAAAGGAACTTGAATGAATACTTATACTTCCAGTTAGTGATTACAGCGATGTTATCCTCTAAGGTCTTTCTCAGGGAAGCTTATGGCGCCTGGAACTGGTTGTGAATGCCTATGTTCGTTATATCTGTGGTGTTCGACTCTTTGATCATTTTGATCATCATAGCTATACTGACTGCGTGGAGACAAGCGCAGAAATTTCCATACCATCTGTCTTCTCTACCGTCTTATCAATGAACACTGTTCCTCATATCTCGAGCTTAACGCTCTTGTCCGAACAGCTTGGCGGAAACACCCGCTCCCATCAGAGCCAAATCCTTTCAGCCCCATTCCGTCGTTCAGGAGGTTTCTCGATGTCTTTCTCTGTAGCAGGAACCTGATTCGCGAAATATCTCCCACATTGTATTAGAGAATTGAATAACGTCTCCAGATTCAGAAGACAGTTAATGACATCTCTACTAAAGCAACAATAAGGATTACCATTGTCCTTGTATGCACTCGTTACTCTTCTATATCGGTCTTTCCACTAAAAACTTCCTCATTTCCCAGTATTTTTACTCGATCTGGTCTCCTTAAAATTTCCTTTCCCCAAAACTCGCTACATCGGAAAACATGTATTTTGCACACTTATAAATTCTTTTTATATCTGTCACTATCATTATTGTTATTATTGTCACTATTACTATTTTTACTGTTATCATTGTTAGTGGCAGCAGCTGCAGTAGCACAAGTACTGCCATTATTAACTTTATTAGTTTCATAGTCACTAGTATTTACTCACATCGCCATCATTTTAATACAATTTATGATATTAAAATTGTTATTTCTTATGTAATTACGATGTAAAAAGACACTGCATGTGTGAAACCCAGGTCCATAGGGGAGGACCTTATGGCTTTAATCAGGTAAGGTTTAATTATTTAATTAATTAAAAGGGTCGGTCGAATAACTAATGAGGAGGAACTGAATCGAATTTTGGGAAAAGCCAAACTACATCAAAAGTACGTTATGTTGATAGAGCGCAGTCTGAGACGTCAAGCAATCGTTAATTTAGTAATGGAGCGAAGTTTAGGGGAGGCCAGTAATCATATTCAAACTGGTGTAGATTGACGACTGATTTGATGCTCTCCATGCTACCTAGTTGTACGTTAGTTCGTTCGTCTCTGCATAGCTACTGTAGCCAGATGCATGTGAACCTACTTATTGTATTAGAGTCTTGGTCTTCCTCTGAAATCCACCCCCCCCCCCCCCCCCCCCCCACACACACACACATACTCACACATTTCCCCCCATTACCTAATTGATGTTTCTTTGATGTCTCAGGTTGTGCACTATAAATTGATCCCTTTTTTTAGCCAGATTTTCCATAAATGCCCTTTTTCTCCAACTTGGTCAGTACCTCTTGATTAGCTACTTTGTCCACCCATCTAATTTTCAGAATTCTTCTAAAGCACTGCATTTCAAAAGGTTTTATTCTCTTCTTATCTGCCGGCCGGAGTGGCCGAGCGGTTAAAGGCGCTACAGTCTGGAACCGCACGACCGCTACGGTCGCAGGTTCGAATCCTGCCTCGGGCATGGATGTGTGTGATGTCCTTAGGTTAGTTAGGTTTAAGTAGTTCTAAGTTCTAGGGGACTTATGACCACAGCAGTTGAGTCCCATAGTGCTCAGAGCCATTTGAACCATTTTTCTTCTTATCTAAAGTGACTACTGCCCACGTTTCACTTCTGTACAACGCTACACTTTAGACAAATCCTTTCAGAAAGACTTCACAACATCTTAATTTGTATTCAGTATTAAAAGGTTTCTCTTTTTCAGCATTTCTTTCTATTGCCAGACTGTTTCCTACACTGCGGTGAAAAAAGTCATGGGACAGCAAAATGCACTTATACACATGGTGATAGTATCACGTACGTAAGCAGGGGGCTGTAATAGTATTCAGATGATTCATATGAAAAGGTTTCCAACGTGATTATGGGCGCAGGATTGGAATTAACAGACTTTGAACATTGAATGGTAGTTGGAGCTAAAAGCAAAGGACATTCCATTTCGGAAATCGTTAGGGAATTCAATATTGCAAAGTCCACAGTGTCAAGAGTGTGACGAGAATATTTTAGGCGTTACCTCTCACCACGGATATAACGCAGTATCCGACGGCCTTCACTTAACGTCCGAAACAGCGAAGTTTGCGTAAAGTTATCATTGCTCAGAGACAAGCAACATTATGCGAAATAATTGCAGAAATCAATGTGGGACATACGATGAATGTATCCGTTAGGAGAGTGCGGCGAAATGCGGCATTAATGGGCTATGGCAGCAAAGGACCGACGCGAGTACCTTTGCTGACACCACGATATCTTCGGGCCTCGTGACCATATCGGTTGGACCCTAGATGAGTGGAGATCGTGGCTTGGTTGGATGAGTCCAGATTTCACTTGGTAGAAGCTAATGGTAGGGTTCTTTTTGGCGCAGACCCCACGAAGCCATGGACCCTAACTGTCAACAAGGTACTGTGCAAGCTGGTGGTGGGTTCATAATGGTGTAGGCAGTGTTTACAAGGAACAGACTGGGTCCTCTGGTCAAGCTGAACCGATCATTGAATGGAAATGGTAATGTTCGGTTACTTGGAGACCATTTGCAGCCATTTATGGACTTGATGTTCCCAAACGCGTCACCTGACCACAATTGTTCGCGACTGGTTTGAAGAACGTTCTGGACAGTTCGAGCGAATGATCTGGCCAACCCGACATGAATCACATCGAACATTTATAGGACTTAGGATAATACGCTGTGTCACTCCATTCTGAACTACAGGTTCCCTTTCATTTCTTTCGATCCTGATAAATGCTGTCTGATTTCTGTACTCGTACAGATTGCGAATGCCTTTTGTTCCCTGTATTATAGCCGTCCTATTATCAGAATTTCGAAGAATAGTCCAGTCAGCATTGTCAAAAGCTTTCTCTAAATCTGCGAATGCTATACATAACGTTCTTAATCCTTTCCTCCGTGGTAAGTCGTAGAGTCAAGTATTGCTTTGTGTGAGAATTAACTTACGTACTTTACCTGTTTTCAAGAAATGTTTTTAAGTTTAGCTGTCTATAAAGTTGCAGAAGTCATTATAGATTGTCAAAATTTACAGTCTAAGACATAAAAAACGACGCACCATGAAGAAGTTATGCAAATTGGTCACAAACTGTAGAGGACGGAGCGAGAGTCGTGCTTTGGCAGCTCAGATGGTAGAGCACTTTCCCGCGAAAGGCAAAGGTCCCGAGTTCGAGTCTCGGTCCGGCACACAGTTATAATCTGCCAGGAGGTTTCATATCAGCGCACACTCCACTGCAGAGTGAAAATCTCATTCTGGTCACAAACTGATATTCGTATAAGTATGGGTGGAAAGTGCAAAACTGTAAGCCTCGGCAGGCGATGGATGAATGTGTGACGCTGCAGCGCACTTTCACCGCGCAGCTGGCAAGAATAGGGGCCATGTCGATACTGGGACATAAAATCTTTGCGAACTTCATTCCTTATACTCAGCTGGACAGTAACTGTGCTTCGGAGAGAGGCGCGTGAACGATACACGCAGATGTCAGCATTTGAGAGGGAACTTGTAGTTTAGCCCAAACAAGCTGGTTGGAGTAATCGGCGAATCGCTCGACATCTGAATAGGTGAGATGCCACTATCCGACGACAGGAAGCGGTCTACCAAGAGGGACGAATAGAACGAGAGGACCGAGCAATTCTCAAAGAGGCACACAGAGCCCCGGATTCATCATCATCATCGATCCGAAGTGCAACTGGTGCTTCAGCGATCCTGGCCTTACATTTCAGCAAGATAATGTCCGCCCGGACACGACGAGAGTTTCTACTACTTATCCTCTTGGTTGCCAAACCCTATCTGACCAGCAAGGTCGCCGGAACTCTCCCCAATTGAGAATGTTTGGAGCTTTACGGGCAGAACCCTCCTTTTTGATGATCTAAGGCGCCAATCGAACACAATTTGGCACGAATCCCTCAGGAGGACATCCGACAAGTCTGTCAATCAAAGACAAATCGACTAACTGCATGCATAAGGGCCAGAGATGGACGAACGCGTTTTTGACTTGCTCAGTTTGTGAAGCTCATTCTCTTGAATAAATGATGCAATTTTTCTAAAATTGTAGTCATTTGTTTGTCTGCACACGTTCATCACCTCCACCGATTAACGACCCATTTGGGTCCTTCCTTCATGGTGAGTTTTTTCTTTTTTTTTTTTTTGTCTTGGAGTGTAACAATCATATTAAAGGTAGAATAGGTGCAGAAAAATGTATGGGCGAATGGAAAGAAGAGGAAAAAATTTAAAAAGTAAAGCCTGTGGAACGGCAGAGTTTTTGGTCACATCTTTGCAATCACGGAAATCATAAGAACTGTAATATCCAAAAATGGTTGTTGTAAATTTTTTGTGTGGCCACGATATGACCAATCCTTCTTAAACTATTATATTACACAATGATACTCCAAGTGTGCGTATAGTTAGTTTCGCCTACATTGCCCTGTTTTCTCGGGCGTGGTGTGAATATATAGCGACAACAGAATACTTATTTGTACCACACCGTGACTGGGGCACAATTTTCTGCTTGTTGTTAGCAGCTGCCTTGACGAATAGGCAATCCGTGCACGCCTGCAGACCTGACTCATCGCGTCGAAGTTTTTCTCCGCTCGGGGACAACGTGTTGTGTTGTCCTTACAATCGTATTGTCGTATTTGACATTCCACTCTTGAGGTGGCTGAACGGGCACGGTCTGAAAGCCAATAAAATGAAACAAAAAGGATCTGACTCAGATATTCGTTCCCACTGATTTTCTCCTTATCATTTCCGAAAAAAAAGTATCAAGAGTTCCTCCACCTCAGAGCAATCGAAGGTAAATAAAAACAAGAAAAAAGTGTCCAGTTGTATCACTATGTTAAACAACAAAAAATGTTTCCCAGCAGACACGGACAGGCGTCATTGATTTAGTGTTGTTATAGGTGAAAGTGGCAAGACATCGCATCGTGGAAGCTAATTTTTAGGTCTTGAAAATACGAATGGATGTGCCCAAAAACAAGTGTCCTGTAATTTACTAACTACTCATGGATATTGCTAATATTTATAGAGTTCACAAGGTCAATTATCTCGATATTTGCAACTACGAAGAAAGCCGTATCTTCAGAACGAAATGGGTATAGTACTTGTAAATTCTTGGAGCTTCGAGATACCACAGTGCGCAACAGAATTAAAGGATCACTTCGATGAAACCCCGTAATTGTCTCCCAATGTTGCATAAGTTTGAAATTTGACTCAAAGGTGCCTACAACGTTCCTCTGTAATAGTGCAAAAGAGTGGCGCCCTGCGATGTCACTCTTGCATTCGACAACGTTTCAAACAGTAAGGTGTCGAAAGACACATGCCGAAAAAAGCCAACAGCTCTGAAGTTCATGTGACATCGAGGTCAGACAGAGATTCCGAAATCAGATACTGGATTGCAACTCGACCCCATAAGCAGATATAGACTCAGATCACAATGTACGAAGGTCGTTCGACAAGTAATGCCCCACTTTTTTTTCTCAGAACGTATTTATTGTTAAGAGTCAGAATTTGGTGACAATATACATCAACATGTCTTGTCCATATCCTATTTTTCTATGTAGCCTCTATCACGTTCTATCGCTATACGCTGACGTTGTGGAAGAGCATGTACTCCCTGCTGGTAAAAGCTCTTGTACTGTAGGCACAGCCATGTTTTCACTGCACAGAAAGGCCTCCCCGTCGCTCTCAAAAAGCTCCAACAATTCAGATGAAATTGTATTCCTCTGAATCTTGTGGTCCGCTGTGAGCAGTCGTGGAATCCATCGTGAGCATCTCATTGAATACTGGAGAGTGTCGATCATTGCAGACGCACTTCCAATGCTGACCGACAATTGTAGAGCCAATTGTCGAGTTGTGATGCGCCGGTCGGCACGAATAATGGCATCCGCACGGTTCAGCATGTCTGGAGCAGTGACTGTGACAGGACGACCCGAGCGTGGCATATACTGGAGCTCTGTTTCTGTACTTCCCGAGGCTGTAACTTTCTTTACCCATCGTCCAGTTGTACTCCTATCAACTGCAGCATCGCCATACACTACACACAAACGTTTATGGATGTTCACCATGGTTTCTTTTTCTGCAAACACGAATTCAATAACAGCACGCTGCTTGTAACGTGAGTCGAATGTTGACTCCATTTTGACGCTGTACTACGGCTCCGCCATCGACGAGATTGGTTCGAGACTTCACCGGCGCACAGAGCAAACATCAAATGTTAAACATCAACAAGGACGTTTATCTATGCATATTAACGGCTTTTTAAAAAAAGTCGGGCATTACTTATTCAACGACCCTCGTAGTAGTGATGATGATAGGCTGAAGTTTAAGAGGTTAGTCAGAAAGGACCAGTGCGCAAAGATGGGGGATACGGATGTTCTTAGGAACGAAGTGATACGGTTGAAGTTTTCTAATGATATAGATACTGCGACAAGGAATAGTTCAATACGCAGTTCAGTTGAAGCGGAGTGGGCATCTCTAAAAAGGACGATAACAGAAGTTGGAAAGAATAGGTACAAAGAAGGTAACTGCGAATAAATCAGAAGAAAAAAACTGAAGAATTATTTCACCTGATCGATGAGAGAAGGAAGTACAAAAATTTTCAGCGAAATTCAGGTATATAGAAATACACGTCGCTGAAGAGTGAAATAAACATGAAGTGCAGGGAAGCTAAGACGAAACGGCTGTCCGAAAAATATGAAGAAATCGAAAAAGAAATTATCAGAAGAACTGAATCAGCATACTGAGAAGCCAAAACAATCTTCGGTGAAATTAAAAGCAATGGTGGTAACATTAACTGCGCAATGGGAATTCCATTGTTAAATGCAGAGAAGAGAAGAGAGAGGTCGATGTGATAGAAGAAGAAACGGAAGTCGATTTAGAGGAGATAGGGGATTCAGAATTAGAATCAGAATTTAAAAGAGGTTTGGAAGACCTAAGCTCAAATAAGGCAGAAGCGGTAGGTAACATTTTATCAGAATATCTAAAATCATTGGAGGAAGTGGCAGCAAAACGACTATCCACGTTGGTGTGTAGAAATGTGTGAGTCCGGCGACATACCATCTAACTTTCGAAAAAGTATCATCCACACAATTCCGAAGACTGCAGGAATGGACAAGTGCTAGTATTATTGCTCAATCAGCTTAATAGCTCATGCATCCAAGTTGCTGATACGAATAATATATAGGAGAATGGAAAAGAAAATTGAGGATGTGTCAGATGACGATCAGTTTGGCTTTAGGACAGGTAAAGGCACCAGAGAGGCAAATCTGTAGTTGCGTTAATAGTGGAAGCGAGACTAAAGAAAAACCAAGACACGTTCATAGGATTTGTCGACCTGGAAAAAGCGTTTGACAATGTAAAGCTGTGCGAGATGTTCGTAATTCTGAGGAAAATAGGGGCAAGCTATAAGGAGAGACGGGTAATATACAACATGTACAAGAGGCAAGAGGGAATGAATTATAAGAGTGGAAGACCAAGAAAGAAGTGCTCGGATTAAAAAAGGTATAAGACAAGAATGTAGTCTTTCGCCCCTACTATTCAATCTATACATTAAAGAACCAACGATGAAAATTTAAAAAAAAGGCTCAGGAGCGGGATTAAAATTCAAGGTGAGAGGATATCAATTATACGATTTGTTGACATTGCTAGCCTGAGTGAACGTGAAGAGCAATTACAGGATCTGCTGAACAGAAAGAACAGTCTAATGAGTACAGAACATGGATCGAGAGTAAATCGAAGAAAAACGAAAGTAATGGGAAGTAGCAAAAATGAGAACAGCGAGAAACTTAACGCCTGGATTGATGGTCACGAAGCAGGTGAAGTTACGGAATTCTGCTACCTACATAGCAAAATAACCAATGACGGTAGGAGTAAGGAGGACTAACGCTGTCAAAAATGGCATTCCTGGCCAAGAGAAATCTACTAGTATCACACATAGGCTTAATTTGAGGAAGAAATTTCTGAGAATTTACATTTGGATCACAGCATTGTATGGTAGTAAAACAGGAACTGTGGGAAAACCTGAACAGAGGAGAATCGAAGGATTTGAGACGTGGTGCTACAGACGGATGTTTTAAATTAGGTAGAATGATAACGTAAGGAATGTGGAGGCACTGCACAGAATCGGAGACGAAAGGAATATGTGGAAAACACTGGCAAGAAGAAGGGACAGGGTGATACGACATCTGTTAAGACATCACCCAATAACTTCCACGGTACTAGAGGGAGCTGTACAGGGTAATAACTGTAGGGAAGACAGAGATTGGAACACATCCAGCAAATAACTGAGGACATAGGTTGCTAGTGCTACTCTGAGATGAAGATGCGCAGGAGAGGAATTCGTGTGGTTCTCCTTCACAGAGGTGTCACAAGAAACGATGAAATATGGTAAAGGGATTTAACGACCTTCCCATCGTATATACAGTGTGTTTCAAAAATGACCGGTATATTTGAAACGGCAATAAAAATTAAACGAGCAGCGATAGAAATACACCGTTTGTTGCAATATGCTTGGGACAACAGTACATTTTCAGGCAGACAAACTTTCGAAATTACAGTAGTTACAATTTTCAACAACAGATGGCGCTACGGTCTGGGAAACTCTATAGTACGATATTTTCCATATATCCACCATGCGTAGCAATAATATGGCGTAGTCTCTGAATGAAATTACCCGAAACCTTTGACAACGTGACTGGCGGAATGGCTTCACATGCAGATGAGATGTACTGTTTCAGCTGTTCAATTGTTTTTGGATTCTGGCGGTACACCTGGTCTTTCAAGTGTCCCCACAGAAAGAAGTCACAGGGGTTCATGTCTGGCGGATAGGGAGGCCAATCCACGCCGCCTCCTGTATGTTTCGGATAGCCCAAAGCAATCACACGATCATCGAAATATTCATTCAGGAAATTAAAGACGTCGGCCGTGCGATGTGGCCGGGCACCATCTTGCATAAACCACGAGGTGTTCGCAGTGTCGTCTAAGGCTGTTTGTACCGCCACAAATTCACGAAGAATGTCCAGATAGCGTGATGCAGTAATCGTTTCGGATCTGAAAAATGGGCCAATGATTCCTTTGGAAGAAAGGGCGGCCCAGACCAGTACTTTTTGGGATGCAGGGACGATGGGACTGCAACATGGGGCTTTTCGGTTCCCCATATGCGCCAGTTCTGTTTATTGACGAAGCCGTCCAGGTAAAAATAAGCTTCGTCAGTAAACCAAATGCTGCCCACATGCATATCGCCGTCATCAATCCTGTGCACTATATCGTTAGCGAATGTCTCTCGTGCAGCAATGGTAGCGGCGCTGAGGGGTTGCCGCATTTGAATTTTGTATGGATAGAGGTGTAAACTCTGGCGCATGAGACGATACGTGGACGTTGGCGTCATTTGGACCGCAGCTGCAACACGGCGAACAGAAACCTGAGGCCGCTGTTGGATCACCTGCTGCACTAGCTGCGCGTTGCCCTCTGTGGTTGCCGTATGCGGTCGCCCTACCTTTCCAGCACGTTCATCCGTCACGTTCCCAGTCCGTTGAAATTTTTCAAACAGATCCTTTATTGTATCGCTTTTCGGTCCTTTGGTTACATTAAACCTCCGTTGAAAACTTCGTCTTGTTGCAACAACACTGTGTTCTAGGCGGTGGAATTCCAACACCAGAAAAATCCTCTGTTCTAAGGAATAAACCATGTTGTCTACAGCACACTTGCACGTTGTGAACAGCACACGCTTACAGCAGAAAGACGACGTACAGAATGGCGCACCCACAGACTGCGTTGTCTTCTATATCTTTCACATCACTTGCAGCGCCATCTGTTGTTGAAAATTGTAACTACTGTAATTTCGAAAGTTTGTCCGCCTGAAAATGTACTGTTGTCCCAAGCATATTGCAACAAACGGTGTATTTCTATCGCTGCTCGTTAAGTTTTTATTGCCGTTTCAAATATACCGGTCGTTTTTGAAACACCCTGTATAAGGCTCACCGGCCATTTGACCATGTTCTTCTATGCGGATGCACAAACAGTGCCCGAACTCTTACGGGAATCGGCAAAAAGCCGGTGAGTAATGAGCATAATGGACAGGGGCACTAAGAATATAGTGCGGGACAATAAGTTGGGAATGTGGGTCTCACGGAAGGCGTGCCAGAGATAAATCCCTGTAGTCGCACTATCCTATGTGTCCTCGGTGTCTCAGATGGATAGAGCGTCTGCCATGTAATCAGGAACTCCCTGGTTCGAGTCGCGGTCGGGGCACACATTTTCAACTGTCCCCGTTGACTTATATCAACGCATGCATGCAGCTAGGGGTATTCTTTTCATTGTAATTCCCATCGTGTGACACGTTAATGGTGGCGGTGGGCAGACTTGTGGTGAAGTTTGGTGCCATGTGACTTCATAACCCACTTTGCACGTCACATGAACTTCTGAGTTGCATACTTCGCCATGTGCTGTTCGAAGCGTCTTCGAGCCCAAGGGAGAAGTCGCAGGGCGCCACGCATTTGCACTGGTACAGAGGAAGCTTGTAGGCACCTTTGAGCCAAATTCCAAACTTACGCGTTGGAATGGGAGACATTTAAGGGGTTTCGAAAGTAATCCTTGAATTCTGTTGCGCAGCGTAGGATGAAGAGTCAAAAACATTTAGTTTACAATTAAGGGCGTCAAATCCATAGGTTGCAGGAACGATTTCTTTACTACCAGTTTGTTCGCACTTCGTCCGTAGTTTCAGTCACAGTGTGAGATCACGAGAGACAGTTTTTTATGTTTCAATATTAAATAGTGTTGTGGCTGGGAACAGGTAATTTCAAAAGTGCGCGTAGATTTTCACCAGAAGGCCCCATCAATTCTCTCACTTGCTGCCGATATGTATTGCGAACGGCAGCAATTGGTGCTCTCGGGTTTCATTTCCGTCCACATATGCACTTGTTTAGCTTGATACGTCGATATCTCAAACATATTGTAGATAACTATCTCGTGGTCGTAAATAAAGTTGACCTTTTCTTTAAAAGATACCACAGCTTGTCTGTCAATGAGTGCCACGGGGAAGGTGCAAACAAACTGCGCCGTTGTCAGTCCACCAGCCGTTGGCATTTGACTCAGCTTGTGTTGGCGATAATTACAATCCCCCTTCCCCTGCAGAAACTTCAAACGGAAACTGTGCTACTAAAATCGGTATACGTTGAAGAGGCTTCCGGTCCCAGGGGAGTTAAAAAAAGGGATCCCTACCGCATTATTTAACAAGGGGACCGCGCCTACCCCTCATCACCCATTTCGCCCTAATTTATGGTATTGCAGGGCTTCGTCAAAAACTATGGTGACAGAATTGATCAAGCGTTTAGAAAAAAAAATAGCATTTGTGGTGAATGACGGGTGAGGCATGAGCAGTTTACGTTCGTGTAGTTTCCAAGCAGTGGGTGATACAGCCAAAAAAATACGGAAGCGTAATCCGCAGGTCGTGGGACCAAGTCCCTCTGCGAGAACTTTCTTTCTATTGTTCGTTACTTACACAGCAAATAAACCGATATAATGCTCAATTATTGTATTCATTGATATTCTGATAAAAAGACGTAAATGAAATGCAAAGGAAAATTTGGCATTGTAAACAGATTTCGAGGAAGGGGGTGTAAAGTCTACATAGGAGCTTCGTAAACAAAATTAGATGCCTTTATTATCTGACACCTGACATTTTGCATGTGCTTGGGTAATATCTACCTTATAAACGGGGGAAGCAATAATTTTCTTGTCATCTTGTGCACGTCAGAAATCTCGTATTTTTACAATTACATGGTTCTTATAAAGTTTCTAGCTGGCCGTTGTGACCGAGCGGTTCTAGGCGCTTCAGTCCGGAACCGCGCTGCTGCTACGGTCGCAGGTTCGAATCCTGCCTCAGGCATGGATGTGTGTGCTGTCCTTAGGTTAGTTAGGTTTGAGTAGTTCTAAGCTCTAGGCGACTGAAGACCTCAGATGTTAAGTTCCATAGTGCTCAGAGCCATTTAAAGTTGCTATACAATAGCGAACTTGATTTACGTTAGTACAGTTAGGCAGCAAACCACTTGCAACGCATTATTTCGCCAGATATAAGCAAGAGCAGCTTGTAATGAGCAACGGATGGATTCTGATGCTGTCATTTCGGTATGTGCTTTCTTTACCGCTCTCAACGAGATAACAGCAATTCTGAACCTTTTTGATCAAATTCTTTAGATGACAATAAAAACAGATATCGTAGGATTGCACAAGCGGTGTGGCGGTCGCCTTTTGGTGGGGCGTGACTTTACTACCGCACGAGGGCAGTCATCTTGATAACTCACATCGTACGGTTGTGAATTATTTTTTTTTTGTCCTCCCCACGAGTCAGTTAAGACTTTTTTCTCCTTCACATACAGTCTCCTTCAAATACAATATTATGTTATATATTCCAGACTGCTGCTATAGTAATGTACTGTTTTATTGTGATGGATCAATTTCGGCTAGACTGACATCTTCAGACCATCTGCGAAAGTTACATAATATTCTTATTTTATTATAATGTTGCTTAATTATATTTTCGGATGCACAAATTTTGAACTGTGTCCATATATCATCTGTGGTCGCTGTCATTCTGTACTATTTACAGTGTGGTGTAGATTTAGGACTGTTATCCTACAAGCTGTGGTTTGCTGCCGTTGTTAATCCTCTTTCTCGTATTTGTTTTATAATTTAAAGCTTTATCGTCAGATTTAACAGACTGACAGTTGTTACAGTTGGTCAAAGATGCTATGCGATTACAGTTGCTATGATGGAGGCAGTTGTTTGTGTGTCTCTGCGTTATCTTTGGTTAGGAGTTCAATAAAATTTTATATGAAATGTTTTTGTTTTAAATCCGTTTGTTCAATTAAAATGTCATGAGGAGGTTGTGTGCAAGTAGATTTCTATCTCTTCAAATAGGTTCATTGTTAAACCTTTAGGTAATTTTTGTAAAATTTTCATTGGTAACTCCATTTGTTCTGCGTTGTGGTTATGCTTCTTTAAGTGGTTGAAGAATGTAGATGAGTTATTTTGGGTTATTCTCGTGTGCTCTCGATATCTTATAGTGAAGTTGCGCCCTATCTGTCCTACGTAAAATGTCTTGCAATCCTGACATTCGATTCCATATATGTAAGCATTGCAAGTAAAACAAATTTCCCACATACTTAATCGATTCCACGACCTCCTGATTAGCGGTCTGTATTCTTTCCGTTGAGCCACCCACTGCCTGCTATCAACGTAAACATTAATGACTCAGCCTCGCCCGACCCGAACCAAAAATGTTATTTTTTTTCCTAAAAGCTTGGCGATTTGGAGATCCCTCTTCCCTCAATTTCATTTCTGCCCAAACCTTGGATACACCGTAAATTTGGGAGAAATCAGTGATGACGAGGAGGCGAGGTGTAAATGAGATTTAACGACTTTTGAACTTTCCCACGAGAGTTAGTTCAGACATAGCAGTAATTATTCAGAATTGTTGATCCACGAATTATATATGAAATTCACAAAACTGGACGTATGTGACGTCCTTTTTCGTAAATGGAAGAGTATTGGAGCACAAAGTAAATACTACGTGTGGCCACTATAGAACAAAAAAGTGCAATACAGAACACTGAAGCGGCAAAAGTCTCAGCAAGTGGACAAGAGAAATCTGGGGAAATACAGAACTATAAAAATTCAACACCTGCAACTTTCTGGCAGACTGAAATAGTGTGGCGGATGGGGACTCGAACCTAGGACCTTTGCCTTTCTTATGTAAGTGCTGCATTGACTGGGCAGCCGAGCACGACGCACGACCCACGACCCACGATCCATGACCACCCCGCCCCCCCCCACCACCTCCCCCCCTCTCACAGGTTTTCTTCCGCCCGTATCTCTTACCTCTCCTTCTCTACTTTAGTTCTGCATGCCTTGTATGACTAGCACTCCTGACTCTGCGGATACATGGCTTAGCAACGGCCTGAGGGATTATTTCAGATTGAATTTTCACACTGCAGTGGAATGCATTACAGGTTCTGAGTAGTGCGTGGATACCTCGGTCGGTGAGCACTTGTCCGTGAAAGTCAAAGGTCCTAGGTTCGAGTTCCGGTCCGGCACACAATTTTAACCACCCAGGAAGTTTCAAAGCAGTGCACACTCTATTGCAGAATGAGAATTCTTTGTAAAAACAATCGCCTGGGTGTAGCTAACCCATGTCTCTGCAATAACCTTTCTTCCAGGAGTCTGAGTCTCGCAAGATACGTAGGAGAACTTCTGTGTTGTTTAGAATGTAGGAGATGAGGTACTGGCGAAAGTAAAGCTGGAAGAGAGTGTCGTGAGTCACACTTGCTCAGTCGGCAAAGCACCTGACTGTGAAAGGCAAACAGCCTAGGTACATTCCCCAGTGCAGCACATAGTTTTAATCTGCCAGGAAGTTTGAAACCAACGCACACTCCGCTGTAGGGTAAAAATTCATTCTGGAATTCAGTAACTGCCTATTAGTTGCAAAATGACATATTTTGGAAGGAATGAGGCTCTTCACGCCTGTTAAATACTAGGCTAACTCAGTAATCGTATCAGGACGCTATTCGAAGTCACCATGAGATAATATCAAACCAATGCCATGCATTTCTTACATTTTAAGCAGATGTAATAACCAACTGGAATAGTTCGTCGGTTGGAGGATACATCAACTGCACGGTCTAGGAAAAATAGTGATCCGATCGATACTGTGAGAAAATACACTCGTACGTACAGAACCTTAACTGAGCCAGCTATGTAATGACGTCCTATACTCGAATCCATAAGCTCGCAGTAGCGTGTAATATAAGTAATCCAGCCAAGCCAAGAACTTCCTGTCCTTACCAGCACAGTAAGCAACCACGTAACTTTAATCCAGGGCCGGCTGCGGTGGTCTCGCGGTTCTAGGCGCGTAGTCCGGAACCGTGCGACTGCTACGGTTGCAGGTTCGAATCCTGCCTCGGGCATGGATGTATTTGATGTCCTTAGGTTAGTTAGGTTTAAGTAGTTCTAAGTTAAAGGGGACTGATGACACAGCTGTTCAGTCCCATAGTGCTCAGAGCCATTTGAACCATTTTTTAATCCAGGCGTTGCTGACATAAGTGGTCTTTACATTCCACTGGATCATTTCCATCAATACTGTCAAAGGTAATCTAAAAAATTCCTCCTAATAGCTCTCGCATTCAATTATAAAACCATTTTTGTTAAAATGACTTACTGATTCCTCCAGGCTCTTCGACCCGGTCGTCGCCAGTACCGATCGATCAGGATGTAGTCGCGGTTGACCACGGCGCTACTCGCGGTAACATGCTTCAACACAATGTGTTGCGGGTGCAAACGGACAGCATACAGTCAGGTATTTTAGAATGTAAGCACAATTTCATACTCAAACAACCTACTCCTAGTATCCACAAGTAATACCTCGTCATCTCTGTAGACACGACTTGGCGCCATAAGCAGTCTACTCAGTTTCCCTTGCGTGCAAACAAATAGATGTCTATTACTTTTTCAGAACACGTCACTAGACCAGGCCAACGGCCTTGCCACAGTGGTACCACCGATACCTGTCAGAACACCGAAGTTAAGCGCTGTCGGTCTTGGCTATCACTTGGAAGGGTCACCGTGCGAGTCTGGTGAGTGCTGTTGGCAATTAGGGTGCACACAGCTCTTGTGAGGCCAATTTAGGAGCTACTCGACTGGGAATTAGCAACGCCAGTCACAAAAACTGACAAAGGCTGAGAGAGCGGTGTGCTGACCACATGCCCCTCAGTATCCGCATCCGGTTATGCCTACAGGCTCAGGATGACACGGCGGCTAGTCGGTACCATTGGGCCTTCAAGGTATGTTCGGAAGGTCTTTGTTTTGTTTCTGTCTCTAGACCAGGGATTTTCAGCGGATCAGATAGAAGCACAAAACCCTCCGAGGTAAAACGAGCGTCACACAAGAGCAGCCATCAGTCCCAGCCGTCAATGCATTGTGAGGTGTCGGACGGTATTTACACGGTTGGTACTAAACCATCAACGAGGAACACATCCAGGGCGCGCCTCTAACAAGGGCAGTCTCTGTTTCTCCCTCCTTTAACATTCCCCCTTCCCCCATCCCCCCCCCCCCCCCAATACAACGTGCCCGTGCCCCACAAAAAAGTGAAAAACGCAGGATGAGAGGAGGAAACGAAGTGTGTGTGTGTGTGTGTGTGTGTGTGTGTGTGTTGGGGCTTACGGTCGCTCTACGTCGAGGTCATCAGCGCCCTGACACACATATCAAAAGAAACGAATGTGGACAAATTTAGTAAAATGGAAGCATACACGCAAAGAAAGCGGGAAAAGATTAAAATGCTGTATATGAAAATAAAACGTAAGGAAAACGAGAAAGGAGCGTCAAGGATGCCACAGGAAACTGGCTGGCCACGTACGTAAAATATGGGCGAGCCAGTCATGCTGTGAACAAATTAAGACTCTCCCTAAAATCTTGGTAAAAACATTGAACAAGTCACAGAACATTAAAACTGTAGCCACATTCATTTGAGTATTTCCTAAAAGAGACAGCAGATCCGCCGGCAAGCCAGCCGCGGCCCGCTGGTCAGAAAATAAAACGCAGTCCAATAAAACGTGGCGCACAGTGACCTGGACGCCACAAGCACCACACATTGGAGGGTCCTCTCGCCGGAGCAGGAAGCCATGCGTCATAGGACTGTGGCCTATCCGAAGACGATTGAGGAGAACCTCGTCTCGTCTACGAGGTTGGAAATAAGTACACCACACTCGCGTTGTGGGCTTGACTAAACGGAGCTTATTGTCAGTCGTTTCCAGCCACTCATCCTCCCACCGACGTATGACTCGTGAGCTCAATAGCGAGGTGAGTGCGTGCAGGGGAAGGCACACTTGCGGATCGAGACACGCCTCCTTGGCTGCGATACCTGCCCCTTCGTTCCCAGCAATGCCGACGTGCCCTGGAACCCAGCAGAAAACCACCTCCTTCCCCAGTCGTTGTAGTTGGAGGAGGGCAGCCTGGATGTTCTATACTATTTTATCTGCTGGATACAAAAGTTGCAATGAGTGAAGGGCACTTCGTGAATCGGAACAGACAAGAAATTTTGGACGGGCATAGCATCTCATCTGCTCCAGCGCCACCAACATCGCAGACAATTCTGCATCAAAGACAGTAAATGCTTGATGCAGTCGGACCTTGAGGACGCGATCTGGAAGAACAACAGAGCAACCAACAGAATCTTCCTGTTTCGACCCACCCGTACAAACAGCTACATAGAAAATGTTGCATTAAAAACGGTGGCAGGAGTGTAATCTCTCTTCTAACGCACCAAATCTAAAATCACTCTGGTCCTCTCCAGTAACCCAGGGTGGCAGGCGGTTAAAACCCTGGATTTGGGGCTGTACGGGCTCCACACCAAGGGTCTCCAGCACACGTTGCACACGGATCCCTAACGGCATCGTGGCTCGTGGACGGTTGGAAAAAAGGCGCTTCAGAGGCGGACAAGCAGGTGAGGTTGGAGCTGCAAGAAACTTACAAGCCTGGCGCACCAACGGGAGCTGCCGCCGGATGGTAAGTGGCGATTCTTCCGCCTCAGCACAGAGGTTGGGTATGGGACCAGTCCGATAAGCACCAGTGGCCAGTCGAATCCCCGCATGGTGGACAGCGTCAAGGATCCACAAATAAGCGAGCCTCGCTGACCCTACACCGTGCACCCGTAGTCCAGCCGCGAACGCACAAAAACCCGATAAAACTGGAGAAGACACGCCCTGTCCGCTCCCCAAGACCTGTGGCTAAGGCAGAGGAAGAAGAGAACGAATAAAATGAACACACACACATTTATCGGCAGAAAACTGAAAACCCGTCTTTGCAGCCCACTCCTCTAACCGCCGCATTGTAAGTTGCAACTGAAGGATCATCACTCCAACACTGGAGGAGGAACAGAAAACAGCAAAGTATTGGACTCCTTACCGTAGACGTTGTACTCTTGATGGCTATGGCAAAGAGGGTAACACTTAAAACACTGCCCTGGGGAACACCATTCTCCTGCTCTAATAGAGGAAGCGAAATGGGATTTTACAGGTACAGAGTGCATGCGATGTTATTTCAGTGATTACAAAATCGAGTCAAATTTACAAAGAACTTGACAGTATTAGCCAACTTATCAGTATGATGGTTCAAATGGTTCAAATGGCTCTGAGCGCTATGGGACTTAACATCTATGATCATCAGTCCCCTAGAACTTAGAACTACTTAAACCTAACTAACCTAAGGACATCACACAACACCCAGCCATCACGAGGCAGAGAAAATCCCTGACCCCGCCGGGAATCGAACCCGGGAACCCGGGCGTGGGAAGCGAGAACGCTACCGCACGACCACGAGATGCGGGCTATCAGTATGACCTTGCACCGCCTCTGGCCTGGTTGCACGTATTGAATCGTTTGGGAAGGGTGTCATAAAGTCGTTCTATCCTCTCCTGAGGCTAGTTGGCTCACAACTGTTGTAACCGGTCCGTTGTATCCCGGATACTAGCGTTGGGGCGAAACTGACGTCCGAGCTGGTCCCACACACGTTCTATCAGGGACAAATCTGAGGTCTGGCTGATCACCAGAGTATCTCGACATCAAGCAGACAATCCATGGAAACAAGTACCATGTGTACACGATGAATGTCCTGTTGACCTATGGCACTACGCTACAATCGCGTGAGAGACGCATGAGGACGCAGGATGGCCACAGCGCACCGTTCCCTCCATAACTACCAGCCATGACGTGGAGTCGTATCCCTTGGCCGCTCATACCATGACGCCAGGAGTAACACAGTAGAGCCTCTCATAAACATTGGATGAACGGGACCTCTTCCCTGGTCGCCGCATATTCGCCGAGGACGGTCATCCAGGGTAGCCCAGGACTGCAAGTAATCGCTGAACGCAGTACGACGCCACTCATCAGTACAATGGTTACCACACTGGACTCGCATTCTGGAGGACAACGGTCCAAATCCGAGTCCGACTATCATGATTTAAGTTTTTGTGATTTCCTTAAATCGCTCTCAATGCCGCGACGATTTCTCTGAAAGGTCACGGTCGAATTCCTTCCTCCTCCACGAAACTATCCGAGCTTGTGCTCTGTCTCTAATCGCATCGTCGTCTGTGACGGTAAATCATAATCTTCCTTCTATAGCAGCAATTTGCATTTTGATGTTAACGGCAGGCTGCGCATGGGACGGCAGTTCTCTAGTCAGGTTCCTATAAGCCAAAGAGCATTTGTGCAGGACTATACAGATTGCTGCAGAGAGTAAATTACTTGTCCTGCGATGGAAGGCGCAGAAGTGAATACGTCGACCTTCCCTTATGGTGCTCGGACGTGGTCGACCGGAATCTTGACGACAACTATAGACGTTCTCGCGTTCCCAGGGAGTCCAACATGAGGCCCTTAGTACGTCCTCGTGGATGCGTGGTATCGTTGCCAGCTGGGAGGGAGCCAATCGTGCCATTGATAGTTAAAAGTTGGTACACGGGCAGGCTCAGGAGGAGTCTATCGTTGCGCTCTGCCTTGTGCATCGGCGGAAGTGTTAGCCAGTTTCGAATGCCTTAGTTTGAGTTGATGAAGTCGTACCACGACTATTGTGGTGTGGGGCCTGCACGGGGGCAAGATGTACTGTGTATCCATTACAAGAATGATGGTGCCCGCCGGTATAGTCGCGGTGTGCGATGGTGTTCACAGCCCAAACCAAAAGGAGTTTGGTGGAATGAGTTCGGATAAGTGGAGCGTTTCCTTGATCCTATTTTCTTGCCGACAATATGACAGAGCATGCCGCCGCGTCCTCTGTATGCTGTTCCGTATAGGTCGTAGAAGCGATCACTATGCTACGACTTGTTTTGGACCCATCCACTGTACTGGAATCTGGCAGATTTTCATCTATGACGTACCGTCTTTTAGCGGTATTTTAATTTGACGGACAACGAATGATGGGTAAAAAGATATCGGCCTTTTCCGCTCTAATGCTTTAATCATACACTATGTGATCAAAAGTATCCCGACACCTGGCTGAAAATGACTTACAAGTTCGTGGCGTCCTCCATCGGTAATGCTGGAATTCAATATGGTGTTGGCCCACCCTTAGCCTTGATGACAGCTTCCACTCTCGCAGGCATACGTTCAGTCAGGTGCTGGAAGGTTTCTTGGGGAATGGCAGTCCATTCTTCAGGGAGTGCTGCACTGAGGATAGGTATCGATGTCGATCGGTGAGGCCTGATACGAAGTCGGAGTTCCAAAACATCCCAAAGGTGTTCTATAGGGTTCAGGTCAGGACTCTGTGCCGGCCAGTCCATTACAGGGATGTTATTGTCGTGTAACCACTCCGCCACAGGCCGTGCATTATGAACAGGTGCTCGATGTTGTTGAAAGATGCAATAGCCATCCCCAAATTGCTCTTCAACATTGGGAAGCAAGAACGTGTTTAAAACATCAGTGTAGGCCTGGCTATGATACTGGCACGCAAAACAACAAGGGGTGCAAGCGCCCTCCATGAAAAACACGACCACACTATAACACCACCGCCTACGAATTTTACTACACACGCTGGCAGATGTCGTTCGCCGGGCATTCGCCATACCCACACCCTACCATCCGGATCGCCACATTGTGTACCGTGATTCGTCTCCCAACACAATATTTTTCCAATGTTCAATCGTCCATTGTTTATGCTCCTTACACCAAGCGAGGCGTCGTTGGCAATTACCAGCGTGATGTCTTATGAGCAGATGCACGTCCATGAAATCCAATTTTTCTCACCTCTCACCTAACTGTCATAGTACTTGCGGCGGAAAATTCCTGTGTGATGATCTGGATAGATGTCTGCGTATTACACATTACGACCCTCTTCAACTGTCAGCGGTCTCTGTCAGTCAACAGATGAGGTCGGTCTGTACGCTTTTGTGCTGTACATGTCCCTTCACGTTTCCATTTCACTATCAGATCGATAAAGTGGACCTAGGGATGTTTAGGAGTGTGCAAATTTCGCACAAGTGACACCCAATCACCTGACCACGTTCGAAGTCCGTTGAGTTCCGTGGAGCGCCCCAACCTGCACTCTCACGATGTCTAATGACTACTAAGGTCGCTGATATGGAGTACCTGCCAGCTCAATGCACCTAATACGTAAACGTATGTTTTTGGGGGTGTCCAGATATTTTTTATCATATAGTGTATGTTCACCTGGAGATGTGGCTTCTAGTGCCACGAAACCGGTTGTATGATCTAATAAAAAAATATAATAAGTGCTTAGATGTATGGAAATTATGAGATTAATTTTTCGGCGTGTCGGATAAGCACAATAAGCTGAGCTATGCCTGTAAATGGGTAAAGAATCTTTTCATAAGTTCCACATAAACGAAATATGCTTACTAATTAATAATGTTAAGTCCGATCGCCCTATCCACCTACAAAATCTTGACCGTGTTCATCATTTCTTTTGCAATCAGATCTTCGTAATAACTCCGAAGTACACAGGTGGGCTTCTTGGACTTTTATACACTCCTGGAAATTGAAATAAGAACACCGTGAATTCATTGTCCCAGGAAGGGGAAACTTTATTGACACATTTCTGGGGTCAGATACATCACATGATCACACTGACAGAACCACAGGCACATAGACACAGGCAACAGAGCATGCACAATGTCGGCACTAGTACAGTGTATATCCACCTTTCGCAGCAATGCAGGCTGCTATTCTCCCATGGAGACGATCGTAGAGATGCTGGATGTAGTCCTGTGGAACGGCTTGCCATGCCATTTCCACCTGGCGCCTCAGTTGGACCAGCGTTCGTGCTGGACGTGCAGACCGCGTGAGACGACGCTTCATCCAGTCCCAAACATGCTCAATGGGGGACAGATCCGGAGATCTTGCTGGCCAGGGTAGTTGACTTACACCTTCTAGAGCACGTTGGGTGGCACGGGATACATGCGGGCGTGCATTGTCCTGTTGGAACAGCAAGTTCCCTTGCCGGTCTAGGAATGGTAGAACGATGGGTTCGATGACGGTTTGGATGTACCGTGCACTATTCAGTGTCCCCTCGACGATCACCAGTGGTGTACGGCCAGTGTAGGAGATCGCTCCCCACACCATGATGCCGGGTGTTGGCCCTGTGTGCCTCGGTCGTATGCAGTCCTGATTGTGGCGCTCACCTGCACGGCGCCAAACACGCATACGACCATCATTGGCACCAAGGCAGAAGCGACTCTCATCGCTGAAGACGACACGTCTCCATTCGTCCCTCCATTCACGCCTCTCGCGACACCACTGGAGGCGGGCTGCACGATGTTGGGGCATGAGCGGAAGATGGCCTAACGGTGTGCGGGACCGTAGCCCGGCTTCATGGAGACGGTTGCGAATGGTCCTCGCCGATACCCCAGGAGCAACAGTGTCCCTAATTTGCTGGGAAGTGGCGGTGCGGTCCCCTACGGCACTGCGTAGGATCCTACGGTCTTGGCGTGCATCCGTGCGTCGCTGCGGTCCGGTCCCAGGTCGACGGGCACGTGCACCTTCCGCCGACCACTGGCGACAACATCGATGTACTGTGGAGACCTCACGCCCCACGTGTGGAGCAATTCGGCGGTACGTCCACCCGGCCTCCCGCATGCCCACTATACGCCCTCGCTCAAAGTCCGTCAACTGCACATACGGTTCACGTCCACGCTGTCGCGGCATGCTACCAGTGTTAAAGACTGCGATGGAGCTCCGTATGCCACGGCAAACTGGCTGACACTGACGGCGGCGGTGCACAAATGCTGCGCAGCTAGCGCCATTCGACGGCCAACACCGCGGTTCCTGGTGTGTCCGCTGTGCCGTGCGTGTGATCATTGCTTGTACAGCCCTCTCGCAGTGTCCGGAGCAAGTGTGGTAGGTCTGACACACCGGTGTCAATGTGTTCTTTTTTCCATTTCCAGGAGTGTATATTACCGTACTACTTGGAATAATAACTCAACTCTTCACTGTATTATTTCTTCTGCACACATCAAAAATACAGACTTTTTACTTATTCTCACAACCAAAATGGCTACCTCTGACTTCCCTCTAAAATAACGCGCGTCTACCTTCGTTCATTAACGGAGAGCGAGTCCTTCCTCTTACCGAGGAACAGGGAAAACATCTTATGTTTTTTAATGCTTGAAAATCAAAAATATATTAAGGTAGACGCAAGCTCTACGCTGGGCTACCGCATCACCTTTTCTCTTTGCCTTTGAAGAAAACGAAAACATAAAAGCAAGAAATGCAAAAGGTACATCACAGTTGTGGTCCAGCAATAAAGGACTAAATACAGCCGAGGCGGTTATTAATTAATACCCAAGAGGAAACTTAACTGTATTGCGCCGATCACAGGTGTTCGTATTCATCACCAGCTGGCGACTGTCAGAGAAGTTTATTTCTGTATTTCTCTGTTTGGATTATATATTAATGTAATTAAAAACGGTCCTTAACAATGTATTAACATTTATATGGAATTATGTATTTATTGTTTATGCAGTATACAAGATGATAATCCAGTTAACCGTCACAGTGCCACCTGGTGGATGTAAGCGGTGGTCGTTGTGTTTACGCCATTTCTCTGACAGTCGCCAGCTGGTGTTGAACACGAACACTTCCAATCGACGCAATAAGTTATTCTTCCGTCTGTACACAGTAACTTTACATTTGACAAGCCGATTTCTAGTGAAGTGCATATGCAATGAGAAACGACTTGCAACAATGACGGAAAATACGTGGTAATGTTTTAAAGACTAACAGATGTTATAATTCCATAGTTTGAGTTACAAGATAATTTATCGAGTTACGATATCATGATTACAAAATACTTTTCCTATCAATTTCCGGTCATTCCCTTGCAGATCCGTTGATGACAGCATAGCTCTGTCGAAACTGGGCCTCCAGTGTAAATGATTTTTAGCTATCTTGGCTTGTGTAGTTTTCTTCAGTTACCAGCCAGAACCGGTGTTACACAGTATTGACGTGATGTCTCCTGGGGAGGCGGGGGAAAGGGGGGGGGGGGGGAAACATGTTTAGCGTGCAGTGTGCTTACTTTTGCAAATTAAAATGAGTGGTTAGCGGCCGTTAGGCAGGATTTTGTCATAAAAATGGTTCAAATGGCTCTGAGCACTATGGGACTCAACTGCTGAGGTCATTAGTCCCCTAGAACTTAGAACTAGTTAAACCTAACTAACCTAAGGACGTCACAAACATCCATGCCCGAGGCAGGATTCGAACCTGCGACCGTAGCGGTCTTGCGGTTCCAGACTGCAGCGCCTTTAACCGCACGGCCACTTCGGCCGGCGATTTTGTCATACTTTCTGAACAAACGATGTAGGCCCAGGCAGTAAGACTTCGCGTAATGCATCTCGGCAGCGACTCAGCCGGGTCTTGTGTACACAATACCGTAGCGCTCAGACTGCCTGGTGCCTGGCCTAAGACAGAGCGTGGCGTGGCTCTGCTATCGCGACTGTCCTGTCGCAAGTGTCCTTGACGGACCCAAAAGGTGCGCCGTCTCTCTCTCTCTCTCTCTCTCTTTCTCTCTTTCTCTTTCTGGGCGGCGCAGCCGCCCAGGCTTATTTATTTTATTTTATTTACACGTCAAGCTCCGTAGCACCAAGTTGAGGAACAAATCTCCAAGATCATGGAACATGTCATTACGTGAAATTACAACATAAAAATAATAACAGATAAAAATAAGATGTTTATGAACCCGAAAAATGTCAGTCCCCACAAGTTTAAGTAAACGCAGTCAACAATGCAACAAGAATCAGCTTAATTTTTCAAGGAACTCCTCGACAGAATAGAAGGAGTGACCCGTGAGGAAACTCTTCAGTTTCGATTTGGAAGCGCGTGGATTACTGCTAAGATTTTTGAATTCGAGCGGTAGCTTACTGAAGATGACTGCAGCATTACACTACACACCTTTCTATACAAGAGTTAAGGAAGTCCGACCCAAATGCAGATTTGATTTCTGCCTAGTATTAACTGAGTGAAAGCTGCTTATTCTTGGGAATAAGCTAATGTTGTTAACAAGAAATGACAGTGAGGAATATATATATATTGAGAGGCCAGTGTCAAAATACCCAGACTTGTGAACAGGGGTCGATAAAGGGTTCGTGAACTTACACCACTTATTGCCCCGAACCGCTCGTTTCTGAGCCAAAAATATCCTTTTAGAATGGGAAGAGTTACCCCAAAATATAACACCATACCACATAAGCGAATGAAAATAAGCAAAGTAGACCAATTTTCGTGTCGAACGATCAACCACCTCAGATACTATTCGAATACTAAAAAAGGCAGCATTATGTCTTTGAAAGAGATTCTGAACTTGGGCTTTCCACGACAGTTTACTATATATCTGAATACCTAGAAATTTGAACTGTTCAGTTTCACTAATCAAACGTCCATTCTGTGAAATTAAAACGTCAGGTTTTGTTGAATTGTGCCTTATAAACTGTAAAAACTGAGTCATACTGTGATTTAGCGTTAGTTTATTTTCTACAAGCCATGAACTTAGGCCATGGACTGCACTATTTGAAACCGGGCCAATGTTGCACACAACATCCTTTACTACCAAGCTAGTGTCATCAGCAAGTAGAAATATTTTAGAGTTACCTGTAATACTTGAGGGCATATCATTTATATAAACAAGGAACAGGTGTGGCCCCAACACTTGAGTGTACTCAACTCAGACCCCACATCACAGCCATTCTCAACATTGAGAATAATGACCTTATACTGTCTGTTGCTAAAGTAAGAGGTGAACCAATTGTGAGCTACTTCCCATATTCCGTAATGGTCCAACTTCTGGAGCAATATTTTGTGATCAACACAATGAAACACCTTAGCTAATCAAAAAATATACCGAGCGTTCGAAACCTTTCGTTTAACTAATCCAGTACCTCACGGAGAATAAATAATATAGCATTTTCAGTCGCTAAACAATTTCTAAAGCCGAACTGTACATTTGACACCAAAACGTGTGACATAAAATGATCAATTTTCCTTACATACACACCCTTTTCAATAACTTTATCAAACACTAATGGCTTAGAAATAGGTCTAAAACTGTCTGCATTATCGTTTTCTCCCTTTTTATAAAGCGGCTTTACTACTGAGTACTTTAATTGTTCGGGAAATTGACCATTCCTAAGGAAAAAATTACAAATATGGCTAAATACAGGGCGAGCATGTGCAGCACAGTACCTTAATATTCTGCTAGGCACTCCATCATATCCATGACAGTCTTTAGTGTTCAGTGATTTAATTATTGACTCAATCTCCCCCTTGTCTGTATCACAGAGGAGTATTTCAGACATCAGTCTCGGAAAGCATTTGCCAAGAAAGTTCGATCGCAGTCTTCGAGAGCATCAGTACTGAGTAATACAAAGACGTTTCTTAGCCTGCGTTCAGCGAGTGGTAATGGGGAACAGTTATTGCTTGTAGGAGTCGCAAGCAGCACCTCAAGTTAAGTTATATTTATTTTCTTATTAGAAGTAAAGTATTGTAATAATTTGAAAGTTTAATGTGCACATCATTTTTAGATTCCTGCCGCCAGCCGTCGCAACTTTTCTCCATCCTTGTTTGTGTCATTGCTGACGCCCTCAGTAGCCAACACAACAAAGTGTAATCGCCTGAAATCAGCAGAAAGAATCACTCGTGAGCTACAAAGTGCTATCAGCAGTCTAGCTAGAGCAGTGATTGTATTTAATAAGTTAAAAAGAATCGGGTACAACGGTCGAGCAGCTCCTCATAAGCCACACAATTTGAAACTTAATAGTTTTTACTTCAACTGCTGAGTGCGATTGGATGCAAGTAAACCTGCTTAAACTGCTGAGTGAAACTGAATGTACTCTCACTTTGCTTGTTTTTATCGCTTCAACACTGGCCTACAGAATTTGTCCTAACAAACAGAACTCACACTTTTCCTATTCATTGATTACCCACAATATTCAACGGTAACGCGATCTGACTGCTTTAAAATTAACTCAGAAGATTGGCCCTGAATTAGTAGAAATCCTAACAATAACTTATACATTTCATAAATCAATTACCTCACAAAAATCTTCATTACACTAACTACTGTCACACAGCAAGCGCCAATACACCCAGGTAATTACAAGATTCGAACTACTGAAGGCTCTAACTACTAATAGGCATGTGGTTAGCAAAGGAAAGATTTTGTTGCAGAGCGAACAATGTATTTACCTTAAAAATGTGCCAACCAGTTCAAAAATTATATAATCATCAGTAATAAATTTCAATGACGGATTTACATTCAGACCGTCTGCGCGCTCTAATGCTGCAAACTTCCAACACTGCTAATTATTAATCTCAATCCTCCATCACTGCTGACTGCTCACATCTACATCTAAATCTACATCCGCACTCCTCAAGCCACCTGACGGTGCGTGGCGGAGGGTAGTTTGAGTACCTCTATCGGTTCTCCCTTCTATTCCAGTCTCGTATTGTTCTTGGAAAGAAAGATTATCTGTATGCCTCTGTGTGGGCTCTAATCTCTCTGATTTTATCCTCATGGTCTCTTCGCGAGATATACGTAGGAGGGAGCAATGTACTGCTTGACTCCTCGGTGAAAGTATGTTCTCGAAACTTCAACAAAAGCCTGTACCGAGCTACTGAGCGTCTCTCCTGCAGAATCTTCCACTGGGGTTTATCTATCATCTCCGTAACGCTTTCGCGATTACTAAATGATCCTGTAACGAAGCGCGCTGCTCTCCGTTGGAGCTTTTCTATATCTTCTATCAATCCTATTTGGTACGGATCCCACACCGGTGAGCAGTATTCAAGCAGTGGGCGAACAAGTGTACTGTAACCTACTTCCTTTGTTTTCGGATTGCATTTCCTTAGGATTCTTCCAATGAATCTCAGTCTGGCATCTGCTTTACCGTCGATTAATTTTATATGGTCATTCCATTTTAAATCACTCCTAATGCCTACTCCCAGATAATTTATGGAATTAATTGCTTCCAGTTGCTAACCTGCTATATTGTAGCTAAAAGATAAAGGATCTTTCTTTCTATGTATTCGCAGCACATTACACTTGTCTATATTGAGATTCAATTGCCATTGCCTGCACCATGCGCAATTCGATGCACATCCTCCTGCATTTCAGTACAATTTTCCATTGTTACAACCTCTCGATATACTACAGCATCATCAGCAAAAAGCTTCATTGAACTACCGATGTTATCCACAAGGTCATTTATGTATATTGTGAATAGCAATGGTCCTACGACACCCCCTGCGGCACACCTGAAATCACTCTTACTTCGGAAGACTTCTCTCCATTGAGAATGACATGCTGCGTTCTGATATCTAGGAACTCTTCAATCCAATCACACAATTGGTCTGATAGTCCATATGCTCTTACTTTGTTCATTAAACGACTGTGGGGAACTGTATCGAACGCCTTGCGGAAGTCAAGAAACACGGCATCTACCTGTGAACCCGTGTCTGTGGCCCTCTGAGTCTCGTGGACGAATAGCGCAAGCTGGGTTTCACACGATCGTCTTTTTATAAGCTCATGCTGATTCCTACAGAGTAGATTTCTAGTCTCCAGAAAAGTCATTATTCTCGAACATAAGACGTGTTCCAAAATTCTACAACTGATCGACGTTAGAGATATAGGGCTATAGTTCTGCACATCTGTTCGACGTCCCTTCTCGAAAACGGGGATGACCTGTGCCCTTTTCCAAACTTTTGGAACGCTACGCTCTTCTAGAGACCTACGGTACACCGCGGCAAGAAGGGGGGCTAGTTTCTCCGCGTATTCTGTGTAAAATCGAACTGGTATCCCATCGGGTCCAGCAGTCTTTCCTCTTTTGAGCGATTTTAATTGTTTTTCTATCCCTCTGTCATGTATTTCGATATCTACCATTTTGTCATCTGTGCGACAATCTAGAGAAGGAACTACAGTGCAATCTTCCTCTGTCCAACAGCTTTGGAAAAAGATGTTTAGTATTTCAGCCTTTAGTCTGTCATCCTCTGTTTCGGTACCATTTTGGTCACAGAGTGTCTGGACAGTTTGTTTTGATCCACCTACCGCTTTGACATAAGACCAAAATTTCTTAGGATTTTCTGCCAACTTCTACTGGCTGTTCACCTCCAGCTGCCATCACCGCTGACTGTTAACTTCCAACTGCCAGTGCGACCAACCACAGAGTCTCTTACAGAGTGCGCACAACGCTGTCAGAGTTATTAATGCAGAGCGCTACATAGCGCTGCCAACATACAAACACATAAATAGTCTACTTACAAATTCTATACTCAGTACAAAGCGACACTTGAGGTGCTGTGAAGACCGAGGCCACTTGCCAGTGGTCGGCTGGAAACTAACGATTTGGAGTGACGGATAACGCTACACCCCGTGCAAATCCGATGTAAGAGTTTGGGTTTGGCGAATGCCTGGGAATGTTACCTGTCGTCATGTATAGTGCCAACAGTGTATAGATGAGATGATGCTGCAGTATGGGGGTACTTTTCGTGGTTTGGATGTGATCCCCTTGTTGCGCTTAAGAAGACACTAAGTATGGAAGGACGTAAACAGCTTTTACAGTAGTGTTTTCTGCGAATAGTAGAGATGCTGATTGTTTGTATCAGCATGACAATGCATCCTACCATAAGGCAGTATCTCTGCGATATTTTGAGCACAATAACGTTCCTGAAACGGACTGGCCTCCACAGAGCCTCGACATGAAGCCAATGTAAAATCTCTGGGAACAGTTAGAGCATCGCCTTCAGGCGTCCAACGTCACTAATTTCTCTGGTTTCAGCTCTTGAGGAAGAATAAGCTGTCATTCTTCCACGGACATTCAGACACCTCACTGAAACTGCACTACCAAAATTCAAACCGTCATAAAGGCGAAGGGTTAACGTACCTCGTATTACCGTTCACTAATAGGTGCCATTTTGATCAGATGACGTACACAAGTTCCAAGGATTGGACAAAGTATACCCTTCTGATATGTTGCGTTGTCCACCTTTGGTGTCCAAAGCAACCTGTATCATCCAGAGTGCCCATCCATACATCATATTTATAGCACTACACATACCCAGAACAAGGATGATAGTGCTGTTGGCTTAATTTGCAGAGTTGAATCGCTGTACACGTGTCTCGTCTCACTCTTCAAGTTAAATCCAGACTTGTGTAACGTGGGTAGGGTTGCCGGACGTCTTGTTGCCATGTGCAAGTTCCTGGAAAATCGGTTTTCCGGATTGGGCGAAAGAACAACAGAGGCTGTGGATACGCAATGTCCGTGATAGTGTTGTACGCGGTACACCTATACGTGTAGAAAATTTGCATGTGCTTGTTGAAGGACTACGTTCTATCAGCGGAATAACCTCTTCTACTTCGCCCTCATTCTCTTCATTTGCAAGAACACGCGAAATATGACTGCAGTGATTCTCGCACAGTTTTGTGAAAACACGAATAAACACTCTAGAATTTGGTGCCCTGCGATTAGGGAATCGTCTACCGTATTATCTGCAAGCAGCAGCAGCGGCGTCTCCATTACGAAAGCGTTATACAAATACGATATCGGCTTACTCCATATTTGTAAATACCTGCGGCACACTTAAACGATGCAGTAAAATTGGTCAGCGGATGATGACCAAAATCACAGTTGAAAATTCAGCTATGTAAAATCAAGTACAACTTCACAACTTGAACTTCGAAGCGAAAAAGAAAATCTGCAAGCAGACCCACAGCAAATGGAGTACGAAAATGCGAAATGAAAACTAATCTGTGTAACTATTAGGTTGGTGCATATGCACGTAGCGTTTTTGTTTTGCATGTTGGCATTCCGGTTGCTGTCGGTTTATTTATCGATTGTCATATTCTTATGTGCAGTTCAGTATTGCTATTTGAGTTTACCTTATTGTCATTATGTCGTTTGAGCATAATGAGTGAAGCTGTAGACACTAGAAAATGGAGTGCCAAGTGAAATCGGAACATTTCCGATATTTTCTTCTGTTTGAGTTCAACAGTGGGATGACAGCAGTGGAGGCAGCCAGAAACATTTGCGCCGTGTCTATCGATAATGTCATTGGACAGAGCACGAGAAGAATATGGTTTTCTCGTTTTAAGGAGGGTCGTTTTGACATTAGTGGCTCTTCAAGTTCAGGGAGACCCTCGGAATTTGATGAAAATCTTTTTAATGCATTAATTCACAGCTCTCCACTTCATTGCACTCGAGAACTGGCAAATGTGAAGAATTCTGATCATTCCACTATTGTGCGACATTTTCATGCAATGAGGAAGGTTCAACAGTTAGATAAATGGGTACTGTATGTTCTAAACCAAAGTCGCAAAAATCAGCGAGTGGTCCTAAGTGCATCTCTGCATGCTCGTCACCAATTGGTTCGTAAACAACCTATCCTGCATCGTTACTGGTGACGAGAAATAGTGCCTATAGACCAACATAAGGAAAAAAAAGAATTATTGAGCCCAAACAAAGCAGCTACTCCCTGTACACTCTCTGTACAAAGACCCACGCACTCCAAAAAAGATAATATTGTCCATATGGTGGAACAGCGACGGTGTGGTGTACTACGAATTGCTTCCCCTAGGTTTAACCGTCAGTGTTGACAGTTACTGTCAACAACTGAGACGTCTTGCAGACACAGTCCAAGAAAAACGACCAGGAGATGGGTTGGGAAGTCATTCCACACCCACCTTATTCACTTGAGCTTGCATCCTCAGATTTTAACCTTTTGCGCTCCCTGTTGAACAGCCTTCAAAGAACTTCCTTTGCGAATGTGGCTCAACGAGTTCTCGCTCAAAACTGCGTGATTTCTACAGTCGCGGACTCGAAAAGTCACCCCAGCGTTGGCGGACTCTTGTAAATAGTGAAGGAGAATATAGACTGAAGCACCAAAGAAAATGGTATAGGTATGCGTATTAGACTAAAGAGATACGTAAACAGATAGAATACAGCGCTGCGGTCGGTAACGCCTATGTAAGACAACAAGTGGCTGGCGCAGTTGTTGATCGGTTACCGCTGCTACAATGGCAGATTATCAAGATTTAAGTAAGTCTGAACGAGGTGTTATAGTCGGCTCACTAGCGATGGGACACAGCATCTCCGAGGTAGCGGTGAAATGGGGATTTTCCCGTACGACTATTTCACGAGTGTACTGTGAATACCAGGAATCCGATAAAACGTCAAATCTCCGACATCGCTGCGGCAGCAAGAAGTCCTGCAAGAACAGGGCCAACGACGACTGAAGAGAACCGTTCAACGTGACAGGGGTGCAACCCTTCCACAAATCGTTGCAGATTTCAATGCTGGGCCATCAACAAGTCTCAGCGTGCGAACCATTCAACGAAACATCATCGATATTGGCTTTCGTTGCAGAAGGCCGACTCGTGTACCCCTGATGACGGCACGACACAAAGCTTTACGCCTCGCCTGGGCCCGTCAACACCGACATTGGACTGTTCATGACTGGAAACATATTGCCTAGTCGGACGAGTCTCGCTTCAAATTGTATCGAGCGGATGGCCGTTTACGCGTCTGGAAACTACCTTGAATCCATGGACCCTGCATGTCAGCAGGGGACTGTGAAAGCCCGCGGGGCGAGGGGTCCTACACGATATTAAGCACGTGTACCAGTTTCTTTGGCTCTATATATATATGTGTGTGTGTGTGTGTGTGTGTGTGTGTGTGTGTGTGTGAGTAGGGTAATTCAACTGCCCCTACCTCTGTCGTTTCATGCAACCAGCAGTGTAATTTCTAGCCTTCCCAAACCACGTGTGAGATTTTCATATTCTCTTGCTCAACACGTACAAACTGTTACGGCGCTCCCTCCTACTACTGTACAAATATTTGCGACTGCACAAATTATTTCTAGCATCGACCTTTCTTGGTCTTCATTGATGGCCTTATTTAGGCCGCCGGCTTAGTCGAGCACTTAAAATTGAAAAATTGACATTTGCGTAAATGTTACCTAACAATTTTGTGAACTGTAACAGCATAAAATAAACAATTACATCATTGTATTCGTCTGACCTGCTATTGTGCTTGCCAGAGTTAATTTTGGATCGAATGGTCAACGTAATTAGCTTTAGTGTAACGGTTAGAAAAATCGATTTTCCTTCGTGACCCTCTTGGTCACGTTTAAATTAATAATGTTTACGAAGTAGTCGACCTGCTGATGGAGACGTAGCTCAAACAGTAAAACCAAATATGGTCGAATATCAATAGTAGTTCGTGTAGTTGGATTTTTGTACCGTGGTGGGAAGGTGTTCCACGAACAACAAACTAGAAATCATGATTGGTGAGGGATCAGTGTGGGGCGAAGGAGCGTTTGAAGGTCATTTTCGTAAGTTTTTCTTGAATAACTTGAAAACCGTAGCCCCCAGCGAAAACATATCTCTGTACAAAATTGAACTACATTAAAAATACTACAAAAGGATCCTGTTCATTTTTCCTGTAGGACTCACAGTTTACACGTGGCGAGCTAGAGGATACGAACGTCTCGCGCGCGGTTTGTGAAGGCCAGATTGTGGGTTCCAACCGAAAGACCTGGTTTCGATTCCCGGCCGGGTCGGAGTTCTCCTCCTCTCGGGGAGTGGGTGTTGTGTTGCTCTTACGTTCGTATCATCGTAACTGATACGAAAATCGTCTCCAATAATCTGTCGTATCGCCTCACCATTATTGAGATGTATGGTTAGGTACGAACCGAAAGCCAATAAATTGAAATAAAAAAATTGTGATTTCAATAAAACGACAGTGGTAGTGGCAGCTGAATCGCCCTGTACGTATATTGTATACATATAAATGAAACAAGGTAACAGTGAACTTGTTAAATGTAACGTCTGAACATTGTTGAAAAATACGCGATACTCACTCAAATCACTAACGGCAGCAAAATACGAGAAGCAAGGAACTCATTATTGTATACCATTACAAATATACTCATGAAAACTGTTTTGTGAGAAAATACATAGAATATTTCTTATCGCTTTGCACAGGATTTGCTGTTAGGTCATAAGGATATCAAAGTATGCCGTCCTATTTAATCTGAGGCTTAAACAGCGCAACCTAAGCTACTTAGTTAATGAATTGGGTGTGACACAAAGGGCGCGTGCCAATCTTTCAAATGGACGCCACTTCGACTACTTAATGGTCTCTTATCACCTCGTTATCCAATCTGTGAAAGGGGACCTACAATGTTATTTGGAATCCGAACCAGGTGTCATTCCTGGCGACTCCTCGCATCGTTGAGCGGGAAAAGGTAGGTTAAAGGGAGACTGAAAATTCCCGCGGTCCGGACATGATTCGATCTCACGACCTGTCGGTTTCCAGTCATGCGCTTTTCCACTAGACCACCAGGCCCGATCCATGTTAAAGTGAGCTATCACAACCTTGCAACAAGTTAGGTAGCATTCTGGTGGAGTTTGTTGAGGTTTTCAGTACTGAGGTCCATAGCCTGTAAGCATATATTAGTTATTCATTCTTATTAATTATTTATTGCAATTGTGCTGTACGTATTAGTCTATCACAATCAGTTCTGATATTATCTGTGTTTTGTTTCTCACGCATTTCCGTAAGTTCTCTGTATATATTGATCACTTGATATTGGTTAGAAGCGGATGTCAGATGTTACTGATAGACCATAATTAAGAAAAGAGGCATCAGTAATTATTTGGTAAAGCCTGTTACCTACATGTCACAATTTTTCACTTAGTGACCTGGTTAATAAACTCATAATTTCTGTTTTGTAATATGAGTTAATGTACATTACAATGCAGCTTTTCTGCTGAGGTTGATAACACACCCTAATAAGGCGGTGATCATCCCCTAGGAAGTCGTTTCGAATTCTAACGATAGAAGAAAATTAAATCACTAATATTTTGCTATAAAGCGAAGTAGATGTGCTAGTGTACAGTACCCTATCTCCAAACAGTGTTCCTGCTTCAGTTCTTTCCAAAACGGCTTACGATGTGAGAGCCCATGTCATTGATGGCAATAATTCGTCCGTAGGGGTGGGAAGAAAGAGCTTGGCGGCTAACATGGTCGTGTTGGAATGAAGGCTATAAAGCGAAGGCTTTATATTTTCCATTCTTCACTGATGACCATAGATGTTAAGTCCCATAGTGCTCAGAGCCATTTGAACCATTTTTTCCATTCTTCAATTTTCGTAATCGTCTAGTCGAACAACAACACAAAGACCACGGTACACTGTACAGCATACGCATTAGCAACAGTCTTCTGCAAGACACAGATACTCATATGACGAACTATGTCGAGGAAAGAATAGGAAACTTAACTCAGTTTATCAGTGTGTGGCATGAACGCCATGTGTATGAGCGACAACTTCGCCTAGATACCATGTTTCCCGGTCAGCGCCTCTTGCCACCAGATCACTACCATTTGATGTTCGGTTATTTAAACAAAGCGTTATTACTAGAATAAGGAACTCGGAAGTAACTGCTCTGTTACGCAGCTACACTTGAAAGAAGAACTGAACGAGAAGTGGCTGTGTTGAAGACATTGTAATGGTATTGGGAAAGAGCGCGATTCATATTCCCATCTCGCAATGATGCTTTAGTTTTCGGTCGGTATCTCAAGCAAATAGAAACTAATTGATGAAAGGATGGTACGAAGATTAGGGTTTAACGTCCCGTCGACGTCGAGATCGCTACAGACCGCTGGGTGGGAATTTGAACCGCTGTCCTTCCTAATACGTGTACAGGGCTTTAGCACCAGCTGAGTTCCTTGCTATTAGTTATTTGGGACAGCATAAGGCTTCCGGTCAAACCCAGGTAAAGACACTTCATCTACCCTCTGGGGCACTTCATGAGTTAAGTTTAAAATGATTTTCTTTCCAAAGCTTCAATACTGGAAGTATGAGGGCTCCGTCAGTAATTAACAGGCCTTTCATCTTATTTAAAGCTTTTTATGAGACGTTTATCGGCACTTTGGCGACTCTACCACATAGAAAACAATGCAAAAATCGTATTTCTAGCTAACATATGGAAATCGGTGGAAACCGTAGCGGAAGACTACCAGAAATTCTAACATGAATGTCCTCTGCTTGACTGATAACAGTGGGTGAAGGGCAGGAAGCACTTTGTGCGAAAGTGATAAGCTAAACAAGCAGCGTCTTGTTCCGCAGGACATTGAGGAGAGCTGCTGGCGTGACGCTCTTGCCCTTCGTGTTAGATCGTTCATCTACTTTGACTGCCCCGTTTACAAATGCACGAATGTTATTTCAGGCGGTTTCTAAAATCCTTTCAGTCTGCCTCAACTGACGTACACTGAAAAGTGCAATAACTTGTTGGCTGTGACTGCTATACCAGTTTTTCCAGGAAGAAACGGCGCCACATCGATACCTGTTTATAATTCCATGGTTGGCTCGTGCAGGCAGGGATGGGTCGTTATACCCTACGGATACTCCAGGCAATACATATCATATACAGGTGCTATGTCTTTCGCTGAAATTATTGAGATATAATACAGAACTTCATTAGTACAACTTCCGTACATTCACCTGTTCCATACGTTTATCTCCCTACCTGTCCATTAATTACTTACATGCAACCCTCCTTTGTCCAAAATATTAATTTCTTTCGTTCACTGTTGAGATTTAAGAGACAATAAGCGAACTGCCATCCATAAAACTAAGGTTGTGAAAATATTTTCCACTAACACTTATTTCTTCTTCATTTTCCCAGTTTAAATATCCGAAAACTTCCTCTGTGCCTTTTAAGACTTGTTTTGACGATCTAAAATGTCACTAGGCGGCTCCTCTTTCAGTTTCCAATTCCTTATCACCCTGACGAGATCTATTAAAAACTGCACCGTTGTCGTATATGTATAGTAAGTAAAGTCACGAAAAATTCTTGACAGATTTCCTTCATATTTTTACACGATATTATAACGTGCATAGCCTATATATTTTTTCAAACAACAATGTACAGGTCTTCTGTTAAAACCGATTGCAAGAAAGAAAATGCTTTCCCATAATGCGCTGTGAAAATGTGCGGTTTCGTTTTGTTTCTCGCTGTCGGTTTTACGTACTACAGCAGGGCACTTAAAATGGTAGATCGTGTGCTGTGAAAATGTGCGGTTTCGTTTTATTTTTCGCTGTCCGTTTTCCCTGCTACAGCAGATCATTTAAACCAGTAGATGAAACTTTTCTCCAATAATATATATATTGTTTCTCCGAATACATGTTACCATCGAAGTGTGCAATCAAGGCACTGTATAGAATGCCTGGTAATATATAGGATGCCTAGAAGATTTTACCGAAGTTTTTATTTTAATTTTAGTTTAATACTTTTTCTAGGAAATGCATAAAATGCCTACGAACTTTATAAAATGCTGGATGGACAGAGACATAGTATAAAACTACAACGGAATAACTGAATAAATTTATATATTTAACGAAAGTTTAATTTTTAATTTTTTTGATTTAATCGTATGGCTAGGGCCTTCCGTCGGGCAGGCCGTTCGCCGGGTGCCGGTCTTTTAATTTGACGCCACTTCGGTGACCTGCAGTCGATGAGGATGATAGGATGATGATGAGAACAGCACAACACCCAGCCCCTGAGCGGAGAAAATTCCCCGACTCAGTCGGGAACCGAACCCGGGCCCAGAGGATTGACAATGCGTCACGCTGACCATTCAGCTACCGGGGCGGACGAAAGTTAAATTAAAAAATGAAAATAGCACACTTGTGTGTGTCTAAAAATTGGCTTATCCAGAAGAAGATATGATTTAATAGTTTTTTAATAATTACTGATTAGTAATGAACTGTTCTCACGATTATTACAAATGTATATACAACAAACAATAACTGAAGCTAAACTTTCAAATTTATACACATCAAACCTATAGGCCTATTTCTTTTATGCTTTATTTATCGTAGCAAGCCGAACTGAAATGACATTAAGAATTGCAAATAACTTTTCTTTTTACACACACAAGCACCTGAGATTCTAGCAAATATTTTTATACATCCAATTCACAAATCCTTGTCCAGTCTTTGTAGATGGCAGAGTTGCAACTGACCAGAGAGATGCTTCTTTTTGTCTGTCGGAACTTCTTCGGACTTTACGACAGATCTCTTACTTGTTGCAAACCGTGACGTTGTGCACAACTGCCTTGTAATTCCTTCTTTGGTACCCAGTTTATAAAAAAACATCATTTGTCACATAAACTATGACAGTCAAAACATTGCTAGGGTCCCTACGAACTTTATCAGTTCTATATTTTGACGAGTTATATTAAAGTATCTAGTAGTCATCGACATAGTCTCGTCCACCATAGCCAATAGAAGAATGGGTCTCATAAAGTATGCTAAGCAGATGACCGTCTAGTACGTAAAAATTGATTACTCCACGTATTTCATTCACCGGTTGCATCAGTTTCTGCGTTCCCTGAACGTTCATTACAATGTACTTCTTCATTAACCAATAACGACGAGATTGCTTCTTTTCTCAGTCTTAGGTGTACTCACGTCCCTTATTATTTCAGTACAGCCATCGTCCGTTAGAGGAACGCTGTTTCTAAAAAAATACTCCCGTTGTCTGTAGCTCTCTATAAAAATTTGGTTTCATTGCATCTGCACAATCGTCGACCACAACAGTTTCATAATCATTATATGCAGCCTCCATTCTAGCGAAAGTGACACTCTGGCACAACACTGAATGCTAACCGAACTGAACTAAAACTGATATAATAATAATCTTGTGGATCTTGTAACTGTCAAAATATTTAAATTTTCTATCTTTCATACTTTTCCTTAAACGTAACAGGCGTTCTATTAAATGCCTAGATAAAATTTTAAATAAGGTTCATCCATCATCACCATCACCTCAGTGTATTTGCTGGATGTATTCCAATCTCTGTTTTCCCGTACAGTTTCTACATTCCACAGTTACCTCTAAGTACCATGGACTGATGTCTTAACACACGTCTTATAGTCCCGTCCCTTCTTCTTGTCAGTATTTACCATATGTTCATTTCTTCGCCGACTCTGCGGAGAACATCTCAGATACTTCTATTCGCTTGGTCCGGCTTGCCCATTGTCCATCATTAACTACCATGCAATGCTGTGCTCCAAACGTACATTCTCATAAATTTATTCTTCTGGTTGAGGCCAACGTTAGATACTAGTAAACGTCTTTCGGCCAGTAACGACCTCTTTGTCTGTACCAGTATGCTTTTTGTGCTCTCTTTGCGTCGTCCGTCATGGGCTAGTTTGCTTGCAACGTATCAGAATTCCTTAACTTCGTCTACTTCGTGATCAGCAGCTCTGATAAGTCTCTCGCTATTCTCATTTCTGCTACTTCTCATTATTTGACTTTTCTCGATATCCTCTTAGTCCATATTCTGTACTCATTAGACTGTTCATTACATTCAACAGAATCATAGTTCTTCTTCACTTTCACTGAGGATAACAATATCATCATCGAATCTTATCACTGATAACCTTTCACCTTGAATTTTTTCTCTTGAGCATTTCTTTTATCTCCGCCATTGTTTCTTAGAGCTATAGATTGAACAGTAGGGGCGAAAGAGTACATCCCTGTCTTATACCCGTTTTAATCTGAGCACCTCATTCTTGGTCTTCCACTCTTTTTGTTTCCCCTGGTTCTTTACATATGATATATCAGCCGTCTCTTCCTATTGCTTACTGCTAATCCTCTCAGAATTTCTAACATCTTGCACCTTTTCACAGCGTCAAACGATTTTTCTAAATCGACATATACTATGAGCGTATCTTGATTGCTCTTCTGTCTTGCATCCATTATCAACCACAACATTAGAGCTTCCTCTCTGGTGCCTTTACCTTTTCTAATGTCCAACAGATCATCATCTAACAGAGTCTCAGTTTTCTTTTCCATTCCTCTGTATGTTATTCTTGTCATCAGCTTGGATGCGTAGGACGTTAAGCTGATTGTGTGATAGTTTTTTGCACCTGTACGCCCTTGCTATCTTCGGAATTGCGCGGATGATATTTATCCGAAAGTCTGATGGTACACCATTAGTCTCAAGATTCTACACACCAACTTGAATAGTCGTTTGGTTGTCACTTACACCAATGATTTAAAATTTCCGGAGGAATGTTCCGTCTGTTTTATTTGATCTTAAGTCTTCCAGAGCTCTTTTAAATTACTCAAACACTAGAGCCCCAATGTCTTCCTTATAGACTTCAGTTTCTTCTTCTATCACGTCATCAGACAAATCCTCCCCCTGACAGGGGCCTTCAATGTACTCTTTCCACTTATCCGCTCTTTCCTCTGCGTTTAACAGTGGAATTCCCATTGTACTCTTAATTCTACCATCGTTGCTTTTTAATTTCACCGAAGGTTGTTTCGACTTTTCTATATGCTGAGTTACATGCTCCGACGATCATTTTTCTTCTTTCTTCACACTTTTCCTGCAGCCATTTTGCCTTGGCTGCCATGCACTTCGTATTTATTTCATTCATAAATGATTTAGAGGTATGATCAAAAAGTAGTGAATGTTTGTTTTTCTTAAAGAACCTTTATTTATTCATCTACATCAAATTTGCCTCCTTCAAAGTAACCCCTTCAAATACAATAAACTTGTACAGCCGTTGCCGTGCGGGGTAGCCACGCGGTCTAGGGCTCACCCCGTCGGAGGTTCGAGTCCTCCCTCGGGCATGGGTGTGTGTGTGTGTGTTGTCCATAGCGTAAGTTAGTTTAAGTTAGATTAAGTAGTGTGTAAGCTTAGCGACCGATGACCTAAGCAGTTTGGTCCCATAAGGTCTTACCACAAATTTACAATTTTTTGTGCAAGCGCTTTCTCCAGTGTTGCATACATTTCTGGAACTCACTTTGCGTTATGCTGTTCATCTCCTTCATCAATAGCGTCAAAACGACATCCTTTCATGTTTTTTCTCAGCCTCAGGAATGGAAAGAAGTCTAAGGGGCTAAGTCCGGCGAATACGCTGGCTGAGGCAACATAATGGTTTTTGCTTTTTGCCAAAAATTCACGAACAAGAATCGAGGTGTGAGCGGGAGCATTGTCGTGATACTATTTCTACAAGTGGTTTTTCCATGATTTGGTCGTTTTCTGCAGATTGCTCCACCCACACGGCGCTTAACTACTAGGTATTTTTCCTTATTGTCAATAGGACAATAAAGCAGGAATACATGATGCACTGGCCCACTACAAACGAAGAAAACATTGAGAAGAACCTTCACATGTGATCGAACTTATCGAATTTCTTTCGGTCTTGACTCTTCAGCCAGTTTCCATTGGGACAACTGGGCCTTAGTTTTGACGTACTGCCTGTATACCAGTGTCTCGTCACATGTTATAACCTTCTTTAGAAGTTCTGGATCGTTGTTGGCTTCATTCAGCAATTCCTGAGCGATGTCGTTTTTGGTCGAAATTCAACAATTTCGGAACAACCTTAGCTGCTACACGTTTCATGCTCAAAACACCCGAAAAAACTGCTTGGCATGAGCCGAAGGATATGCCCACATGATCAGTAATTTCTCTGATGGTGATTCGGCGATTTTCCAGAACTCTTCTTTTTTTTTTTTTTTTTTTTTTTTTGCTTCTTCCGTATTGTCGTCGGTAAGTGATCTGCTAGGGCGTCCAGGGCGATCGTCGTCTTCTTCTCGACCCTCTTTGGAACGTTTATAGCACTCGTAAACTCTTGTCTTACTCAGCGTAGATTCGCCAAAGCCACAGTCAATATTTCGATTGCGGTGCTGCGCTTCATTCCATTTTTCACGTAAAATTTAATGTAAATTCTTTGATCCATCTTTGGCGAAAATAAAAATTGCCTAGTACTCGAAAACACGTATAACCTTTCCGACTGTGAACAAAAAACTAGATATTCAAAACAGCTGAAAATTCAAACATACGGCAGGAACATGTGTGTCAACGAGACAAGAAAAACTTGAAAATCGGAAGTATAAAGCCCGTGAAAAAAAAAATCCTGTTACTTTTTAATCACACCTCCTATATTCCTTTATTCCTATCTTTCCCTGGACATTTCTGTACTTCCTCCTTTCTTCTGTGAATTGAAGTTAGTTCGGAATTATCTTCCTTGCACCTCCGTCTGACTATCCGATATCTGTGGTGGCCATTTTTGGAGGTGGCCACTGCTTTTCATGTAAACTGCATACTGTGTTATTCCTTATCGTGGTATCCACAGCCTTAGCGATCATCAAACACGTCTAATCATTCATCAGTACTTCAGTATCCGACCTTCTTCCACATTGATTCTTCCTTACGATTTTCTTAAACTTTCGTCATTATTACTGAATCATGATATGAGTCTATCTCTACTCCTGTGTATGCCTTACTATACAATATCTGATTTCTGTATCTGACCATGATGTAATCCACCTGGAATCTTCAAGTGTCTCTTCGGCTTTTCCAACCATACCTCCTCCTCTTGTGATTCTTGAATAGAATTTTCGCTGTTGCCATCTGTAATTTATTACAGCACTCAATTAGTCTTTCTCCTCTCTTATTCTTACTACCTAGCACATATTCTCCCGTAACCCTCCCTCTCTGTCCTGCTTAGTATTAATAACGAATCCTACCCCCGTCACACCATTTACTACTGCTGCTCATATTACACTATATTCATCTGACCAGAAATCGTTATCTTCTTTCCATTTCTCTACACTGATGCCCACTGTATCTATACCGACACTCTGTATTTCCTTTTCCAGATTTTCTAGCTTTCCTACCATGTTCAAAATTCTCATATTCCACGCTCCGGCTCGTAGAATGTTATCCCTTCGTCGGTTATTCCATCTTTTTCTCATTATCACGTCCCCCTTGGAACGCGCCCTTCCGGAGATCCAAATGGGGGACTAATCCGGAATCTTTGGCAATGGAAAGATTGTCATGACACTGTTTTCAGTTTAGGTCAAATATCCTGTGGATACACATTATGCGTCCTTAAATGCAGTGGTTTCCATTGCCTCCTACATCCTTAAGCCACTGATCATTGCTGATTCTTCGGCATTTTTGGAGCAGTTTCCCATCCGAAGGGCAAGAGAATGCCCTAACCCTCTGTACGCTCCTTATCCCTCTTTAACAAGGCCGTTGGAAGAGCGAGGATGACTTCTTATGCCAGAAGTCTTCGGTCGCAGTTGTTATAATTAATACGCTAATCAGCAAAAACATTGACCATTGCCCACCGCGACCTTAGATGCCGCCTGATGGCGCTGCGGTCACTTGACGCGGTAACAAAAGTATGTAGGTGGAGCAGAAACGGATGGGAATACCCCTCTCGAAGATATAGACAACAAATGGGGAACTCATTTTGAGATAAGCGACTTGGATTATTATTACGCAGAGCCTGTCAACGAGTGCCTCGAAAACGGCGAAGCTAGTCGAATGTTCAGTTGCTGCTGGGCTACCACTAAGCGCTAAATGGTTGGACGTCCACGACTCTTCACAGAACGTGGGGTTCAGAGGTTTGTCTGTTCTGTAGAATAGCATAGATGGTGATCTGTGGAATCTCTGACGAAAGAGCACAATGCTGATGCACGCACAAGTGATTCGGGGCGCACAATTCGTCGTACATTGTTGAACATGGAGCTCATCAGCAGACCACCCCTCCGTGTTCACATGGTGACCCAACGATACCATCCATTACGACTGCACGTGACACAGAACCATTGGGATTCGACCGTCGATCAATGGAAACGTGTTTGCTCTTCGGGTGAATCACATTTTCGCCTCACTATGAAAGTTGTTATGTTTTAACTATCAAAAATTGTAATAATTATTATTAGCCTGGCGACAGATTACTGGAATGTGTAAAGCTCAGTCTCTGACAATATTATCGTTATCTCTACTTTTCACTTTTCCCTAAATATCGCAAGGTAACCTAGTGAACTTTATTGTCGTTAAGATAAAACCTGATATGTGGCCGTACAACTTGTATTATGAAAACTCTTATTCTGACATGTTAGTATTCAAACATTTTCTGTAACCTCCTACTATCGGACAAGTCAGTATTCTGATATATAAATTGAATGATCGGGAGGGATCTGGTCAATAAGCCTTAAGCGGTGTGAAGGAAGCGAAAGGAACCAACAAAAACTTTTGATTTACTGTTGAGACTCGGTTGCTATTAAGTCTTCGAATGAAGCACTAGTGAAACGCCGGCGGGAGTGGCCGAGCGGTTCTAGGCGCTACAGTCTGGAACCACGCGACCGCTACGGTCGCAGGTTCCTGCCTCGGGCATGGATGTGTGTGATGTCCTTAGTTATATTTAATTAGTTCTCAGTTCTAGGGGACTGATGACCTCAGAAGTTAAGTCCCATAGTGCTCAGAGCCATTTGAACCATTTTTTGAGCTAGTGAAACGACTGAATTCACAACATCCAGGGATATATGGCACTACACGACCTTGTTGTTTATTTGGAGAGATGCATATGGGGCCTGAAGATGGCATAGTGGAATGCCGAAAGTAGTAGCCTTCGAAATAAAATAAAATAACGTCTCAGTTACAGGGCCGTTGGAGAATTTCGTTAATACTGGCAATTACTTAACCAGCGGGTGTCCCCTGTCCATGATGGATCAACAGAGATCGTACCCGATTGTTTTATATCTTCCTATGAACGATCATTGTACCACGTGGACTGCTGGTGACACTTTCGGACTCACAAGTGAGGGCTTCCGCCGATTTCATGAGATTTTTGCAACTACCCTTCGCAGCGCTCGTGGTCCCTGTCCGTCAGTGCATGAGAGGCTGCCTGATCTTGATTTAAATGTGGTTGTTCCTTCTTAGTTGAAATGGCTCTGAGAACTGTGGGACTTAACTGCTAAGATCATCAGTCCCCTAGAACTTAGAACTACTTAAACCTAACTAACATAAGGATGGTTCAAATGGCTCTGAGCGCTATTGGACTTAACCTCTGAGGTCATCGGTCCTCTAGAACTTAGAACTACTTAAACCTAACTTACCTAAGGACATCACAAACATCCATGCCCGAGGCAGGATTCGAAACTGCGACCGTAGCGGTCGCGCGGTTCCAGACTGTAGCGCCTAGAACCGCTCAGCCACTTCGACCGGCTAACCTAAGGACATTACACACATCCTTTCCCGAGGCAGGATTCGAACCTGCGACCGTAGCGGTCGCGCGGTTCCAGACTGTAGCCCCTAGAACCGCTCGGCCACTCCGGCCGGCTGTTCCTTCTTGTTTCCACTCCACAGTCACATCGCTAACAGACGACTTGACAGCCTTAGAAGAACTGAAATGTTCATGATGGATTTGTTTCTCACGTGACATCCAAAGACTAGCCCACGTTCGAAATCACTTACCTCTCCTGACCGACCCATTCTGCTCTCTTGTCTACTGAGAACGCAGCGAGATGCGCCGAATGGATCTGATGAACCCTACTGTTTTAAATGACCGAGACCGTCAGTAGCTCATGCCTTCTATCTGAGATGAGAGCAATGAATCTCATGGGTTTATGATGTAATAAGTGTTATTTTTTGTCAGTGTATAGCGATTTTTTAGAGTTTCTTTAAATGCTGAATTGCCGTGTAATGGTCATCTTCGGAAATTTTGTGGTGTTCTGGTATAATATCTATGGGCGAATGAGTGGGTAAAGGGAATTGTGAGCTTTTTTGAATAATGATTCGCATTTTCTTTTGATGAGTCCTGTAGTTTCGGGGAAATTTGTTTGCATGTAGAGATCTCCATTACACAAATAAGGGGCCGCCTTTATTGCCAAGCACGAAAGCTTGTTTTGCACTGATCGAACTTTCTTAATATTAGTGTCACTAGCTAGCGACCACAGTTCCGATCCATACGCATTGCTGCTAACACTGTACTTCTGTAAATTTTAACCTTACATTTAGTGGCGAGGCCATTTCATTTTAGAAGTGGGTACAGCTGATAGATGAACTGCGATCCCTTACTAAATATCTGTGTGATGTGGGCATTGAATTTGAGGCTTCTGTCCAATACCACGCCTAGGTACTTGGTGTTAACTTTCCAGTCTAAGTTTATGTCGTTGAAAGTTATTTTGAAATTAAGGTTCATCCTTCGATGAGTAAACATAATTTTCTGTGTCTTTACGCTGATGACTGTTATTTTCTACAGGTTTGCGCAATCCCGTCAGTCCTCCCAATTCCTTTTTACTTTCGGGTCCGCCTTTCGTGACATCCGCTGGGCAATTCCGCATTACATGGCGGTGTCGGAATACTTTTGATCAGATAGTGTAGTTCAGCCTGGAGGCTGTTCTATAATGTTTGTGAGGTGTTTTTGGTACTACGACTTGTCTTGAAGACAAACCACGATATTTATGTCAATATTATCGGTGATCAAGTACCAATTTCTTCGATGTCTTCCTGATGACTAAACAGTGGATACTCTCGTCTTCCAAGATGACAACATCTATGTTCACAGGTCGTACATTCCTGGTTTGACGACCGCCCAAGCATCTTATCGCATATCAACTGAGCCGCTAAATCACCCACACAAATCGTCTGGGATCATTTCGGAACAGCGTGCGAAACGTCCCCTTAGAAAAATTATATACGTGACTGGGCTTGAACTGACATGCAATGTTTTTAGCGCAACGCAATCTGACTTTCAATAACCCTACAAAAGAATGGCCCCGACTAACATTAACCTATACCTTTCACAAATCACTTACCTCACAAAAATCTTCGTTACTCTAACTACTGCAATATAGCGAGCGCCACTACTGCCAGCTAAATAAAAGATTCAAACTACTGAAGGCACTAACTACTGATAGGCATAGTTAGCAAATGAAAGATTTTGATAGAGAACAAATGATGTATTTACCTTAATAGTCATAATATATATAGGAGTTCATGACATCCAGTCTTACAAATTTCAAAACTCCGCCATCTCTCTCCCCACATCCACCACTGCTGGCGGCTCACCTCCAACTGCCGAACCAAACTGACCGCTGTTAACATCCAGCTGCCCAACACTACAATGGCAGACAACAATGCAAACTATCCACAGACTGCACACAGCACAGCCAGTGATTTTCATACAGAGCGCTACGTGGCGTTACCAATAAGAAAACCTAAACAGCCTACTTACACGTGTGAAACACAGCAGTCAACACCGTCGTAATTTTGTAGCTCTAAAGGAGCTAATCACCGATGTGAGACTTTAACTGGATAGTACATACAAAAAGGAACTTCTAGACTCTCTTATTCGCCGAACTGAGGCCACTATCAAGGTGCGTCACACGGTAATTGCTTCATGTCTCCCAGGAGTGACATATCTTTTGCCCGGTGTGCTCACTTCTAAAAACTAAAAACAAACAAGTAACCTAAGTCAGTTTTTACAACACAGACAGATTTCATTTCTTTCCCTGTATAACATAAAACTGCAATAAAACAAAAACTAACGGGTCGATGGTGGGTAACCAAATGTATAAAATACATTATAACTATTCGGTAGTCGTGAGGAGATAATAAACGAAAGTTTTGACACTATACGAGGTTTGCGATTGTGGAAGTACTGTGTATGACAACTCGTCTGCATCTTCATCTACATGACTACTCTACAATTCACAATTAAAAGCCTGACAGAGACCTTCAATCTATTTCTGTATTTCAATGATCGTTTTCCCCTATGTAGGTGTGTGTCAACGAAATATTTTTGGTTTCGGAGGAGAAATTTGGCACTTCAAATTCCGTGAAAAGGTCTCGCCGCAATGTTTTCGTGATTGCTACCCCAATTCATCATATCCGTGACACTCTCTCCACATTTTAGCAATAATACAAAACGAGCTGCCCTTCTTTGAGCTTTTTCGATGTCCTTCGTCAGTCCTATCTGGTACGGATCCCATGCTGCGCAGCAGTAGTCCAGAAGAGGACGGACAAAATCGTAGTGTAGACAGTCCCTTTAGTAGACCTGTTGTGTCCTCTTAAGTGTTCTGTCAATATGCTGAGCCGAAAAAAGTCATGCCTCCTAACACCGTGTCGGACCTACTTTTTCCCGGCACAGTGCATTAACTCGAAGTGACATGGACTCAACCAGTCGCTGAAAGTCTCCTGCAGAAATATTGACACATGTTGCCTCTATAGCCGTCCGTAATTGCGAAAGTGTTGCCGGTGCAGGATTTTCTGCACAAACTGACCTCTTGATTATGTCCCATAAATGTTCGATGAGATTCATGTCGGGCGATCTGTGTGGCGAAGTCGCTTGCTCTAATTGTCCAGAACGTTCTTCAAACCCAGTGACATGGAGCATTGTCACCCACAGAAATCCTATCGTTGAGTGGCTGCAAATGGCTCCCAGTAGCCGAGCAGAACCATTTCCAGACAATGATCGGTTCAGAGCGACCTTAGGACCCAGTCCATGCTATGTAAACACAGCCAACACCATTATAGGCCATCACTTACTTGCACAGTGTCTTGTTGACAACTTGGGTCCATGGCTTCGTGGGGACTGTGTCACACTCGAACCCTTTCACCAGCTCTTACCAACTGAGATACGGACTCATCAGCCAAGGTCATGGTTTTCCAGTCGTCTAGGGTCGAACCGATATGGTCAGGAGCCCAGGAGAGGCGCTGCAGGCGATGTCGTGCTGTTAACGAAGGCACTCGCGTCGGTCGTCTTCTGCCATAGCCTATTAACGCCAAATTTCGCCGCACTGTTCGATACGTTCGTCGTACGTCCCACATTGATTTCTGAGGTCACCCCAGGCAGAGTTGCTTGTCTGTTAGCACTAACAACTCTACGCAAACGCTGCTGCTCTCGGCCGTTAAGTGAAAGCCGTCGGCCACTGCGTTCTTAGTGGTGAGATTAATGCCTGAAGTTTGGAATTTTCGACACTCTCTTGACTCTGTGGACCTCGGATTACTGAATTCCCAGGCTATTACCGAAATGGAATGTCCCATGCGCCTCGTTGCAACTGCCACTCCGCGTTCAAAGTCTATTAATTCCCGTCGTGCGGTCATTATCACGTTACCTTTTCTAATGAACCAGCTGAGTGCAAAGGACACCTCCGCCAGTGTACTGCCCTTTTATACCTTGTGTACCCGATGCTACCGCCATCTGTATATGTGTATATCGCTATCCCACGGCTTTTGTCACCTCAGTGTAAAACACAGTCGGCCGGAGTGGCCGAACGGTTCTAGGCGCTACAGTCTGGAACCGCGCGACCGCTACGACCGCAGGGTCGAATCCTGCCTCGGGTATGGATGTGTGTGATGTCCTTAAGTTAGTTAGGTTTAAGTAGTTCTAAGTGACTGATGACCTCAGAAGTTAAGTCCCATAGTGCTCAGAGCCATTTGAACCTTTTTTTTTTTTTTTTTTTTTTTTGTGAAACACAGAAACACAGCCTTCAGTTGACTTTCCTCACGGCATTACCTATGTGATCGTTCCACTGTAAGTTATTGGTAAGTGTAATCCATAAGTGTTTGGTTGAACTGACAGTCTTCAGATTTGTTTGATTTATCGTGTAACCGAAATTTAACGGATTCCTTTTAGTACACATGTGGATGAGCTCACACTTTTTCATTATTAAAAATCAATTGCGACTTTCCACGCCATACAGATATCTTGTCTTAGTCATTTATCAATTGATTTCGATCTTCTGATGACTTTATTACACGGTAAATGACAGCATCATCTTCAACCAGTCTAAGAGGGCTGCTCAGATTGTCTCCTAAAGTGGTTGAAATGGCTCTGAGCACTATGGGACTTAACATCTGAGGTCCTTAGTCCCCTAGACTTAGAACTACTTAAACCTAACTAACCTAAGGACATCACACACATCCATGCCCAAGACAGGATTCGAACCTGCGAGCGTAGCAGCAGCACGGTTCCGGACTGAAGCGCCTAGAACCGCTCGGTCACAACGGCCGGCTTGTCTCCTGAACCGTTTATATAGATTAGGAATAGCAGAGGGCCTATAACACTACCTTGTGGAACCAGATATCACTTCTGTTTTACTCCATGTCTTTCCCTCAGTTGCTAACAGTGACCATTCTGCCAGGAAATCACAAATCCAATCGTACAACTACATATGTACGCAATGTCTTTAGAAGTCGCGTTTGGGGAACGGTTTCGAAAGTGTTCTAGAAATGTACAAATACGGAATCAATTTGAGGTCACCTGTCGATAGCACTAATTGTTGTTTGTTGTTGTGGTCTTCAGTCCTGAGACTGGTTTGATGCAGCTCTCCATGCTAATCTATCCTGTGCAAGCTCCTTCATCTCCCAGTACCTACTGCACCCAAAATCCTTCTAAATCTGCTTAGTGTATTCATCTCTTGGTCTCCCTCTACGACTTTTACCCTCCATGCTGCCCTCCAATGCTAAATTGGTGATCCCTTGATGCCTCAGGACATGTCCTACCAACCGATCCCTTCTTCTAGTCAAGTTGTGCCACAAACTTCTCTTCTCCCCAATCCTATTCAATACCTCCTCATTAGTTACGTGATCTACCCACCTAATCTTCAACATTCTTCTGTAGCACTCATTACTTCGTGTAAATAATAAGAAAGACATTTAATGAATCCCTGCTGACTATTTGTCAATAGATCATTTTATTCGACGTAATTCGTAATGTTCGAACACAGTATATGTTGCAAAATCCTTCTGCAAATTGACTTCAGTGATACGGGTCTATAATTCAGCGGGTTACTCCTATTGCCTTCCTTGAATTTTGGTGTGATCTATGCAATTTTCCAGTCTTTAAGTACAGATCTTGGGCTGCGAATCGCCTGATTCTTGGAGCCACGAATTCACATCTTGCTAACGAGGTGTTACTAAAATTTTCCGAAATGACAGTTACGAAAAGAAAGATAAATGTCGGTGACATTCATGATGAACCAGACAGCAGCCAAATTTAGGCTTTTAATGCGCCAACGTCTCAGGGAAAAAGAAAATGCCAAAACAAACTCCTCTGCTAGTGAGTAGGTGAAACAGATTGCGGGATGTTACTAATAATCTTGCACGATATTGTACTACTTCCGATATTCATATGACATATTAATTACAAAAGCCCCTGAAAGAATTGGTGTAAACAGGCACAAAACAGTTTTAGGATAAATTGTTTACCAGCGAGATTTCTCTACGTACCACTCTTGTTGTCTTAGTCTATATGGTGCACCCGAACTCCACCGACAAAACTTTGGAGGCTGTTCAGGGGCATTTTCTGAGTATTCTGGTATAAGGGACCCGCGAATTCCAGAGGATTATTACAGAGTAATTGCATTTAGTTTGATTTCTTTCCCCCAATTATCATTGTATCTGTATTGCCCTGGAAATATACAGGGTGTCCCAGCTATCTTGTCCACCCAAAATATCTCTGGAACAATAACAGCTATTGGAAAACGACTTTCTCCGGTATCAATCTAGGGCTGGGGCCCATGAATGTACATATTTGGAAACATTCTAAAACGAAAGCATATGTGTTTTTTAACACAAACTTATGTTTTTTTAAATGGACCTCCTATATTTTTTCTTCAGCAATCCATAGCATGACAAAGCACATACACAATGGCGTTGATTGCATCGCAATATTCCCATTACATCCCGAGATATTAAGACGCGAAGTTGACGCTTGAAACACCCGACATGCGCTGCTAGCGCACGTCCTGAGGCTCAGGCGTGCACCCCATGCTGCCCGTAATCGCGATGCGATTGAGATGCGTAATCACGCTCCCATACTTATCAAGAGGTCCGAAACGAATAATACGGTCTGCTGCCATCCTGCATTAACGTCGTACATTCCAGCAGGTATTTATTCCGTAGGCTAGGGGTGATGCGGTTCTGTAACATATGTGTACCGCAACGTTAGTCACAAAGTTAACTTCGCTTATCGTTAATCCGTTACTAAAAAGGTAATGTCGTTCAACGTTAAAACTTTACTGTACTGTAGATCTAGCGCAAGTGACAGTTAATCATTCACTCGTAATAGTAAAATTCATGTTGATGGTTTTAGTGAAACGAGCAAGTGGACTAAAAGTTTTACCGTTGTTTAGGTAAAAATGTTTTGATTTGGGAAGTTCAGGTAGAACATAGAAGATGAATGTAAAAATGTTTAACCAATTAGTTTTATTATCACATAATTATCAATGTTATGTTTATCTAATGCGTTAAATGACAAATTGTTGCAAACAAATGTTTCTTAACATCACTGGGTAAAATGGCCCTTTGTAGAAACTTCCACTGTGATACCAGCACTACATACTAAACACAGCGTTCACATCTCATGCTCAAAGTGATGCCCATTGGCTTACATACATAGGGTCACTCTGCGGATGGAGGATGCTCTACTTCGTGCTACTGTTTCCTCTTTGATGGCTGTACAAGCATCAATAATGCGTTGCTTCATGTCCTCTGATGTTGTTGGTTCATGTCGGTAAACAGCATCCTTCACTGCTCCCCAAAGAAAATAATCCAGCGGTGTAAGGTCCGGAGATCGGGCAGGCCACCTAACTGGGCCACCTCGTCCAATCCACCTACCAGGGAACTTACGGTTCAGAAGTCGTCGTGCTCGTAAGGCGTTATGTGCAGGGCATCCGTCATGCTGATACCACATGACCATTCTCCGGTTCAGAGGTACGGTGTCCAAGAGAACAGGAAGGTTGTGTCGAATAAATCTGGAGTATTGTCTGCAATTTTGGATGCCATTTATAAAGAAAGGTCCGATAATGGTATCTCCAATAATCCCACAGCAAACATTAACTTTCCACGGACGTTGATGCTCTACCTGACTGAGCCATTTTGGATTGTCTGCGGACCAATAATGCATATTCCTCATGTTGACAATTCCTTTGTTGGAGAATGATGCATCGTCGGTAAAGAGAACATCTGCAAAAAAATTTGGATTAGTCAGAAGTTTTCGCTGAGCCCACCGACAAAATGTTACCCTCTTGCGGAAGTCATTTCCATGAAGGTCCTGGTGTAAATGAACATGGTAAGGATGAAATTTATGACGTTTAAGAATACGCTGTGCACTTGATTTCGACACACCAACTTCACGTTCAATTTGACGTGTGCTGATTTGAGGATTCACAGCTATGGTAGCGAGCACAGCAACTTCAGCACGTTCATCTGTGCATGTTCTAGGACGATGTCGAGGTCTTGGATTTAAGCTTCCCGTTCCACGTAGACGAGATGTGAGACGACCAAACATCCGGCGCGAAGGCGATGGCTTGTCAGGGAATTGTCTTCCGTACGGTCGTTCTGCCTGAACAGCATTTCGTCCACCTACAACAGGGTACAGTACAGGTATGTAGATAGGGTAGAAAACAGACATATTAACTTAATAATCATAATGTTCGCTAACAGTACTATCAACAAACAAGCAATCTCATAACGCATTTCTCGTCAACGTACATTCTCCATAGATCAGCAGCATTTCTACCATATCTTCATGTGTGTACATTATACTGTACAGTATAAGTTCCACAACACAACGTTTATTCACAATGTGTACTACCTCCGTGCCGTCACTAGATTACTCTGATGCACGACTACACTGGCAAGCGGTGTACTGCAAACCAAAGCAACAACAAATGGTATGCTCGGAGGGTGGTGGAGTACAGGAGTTTGCATGGGTCGCAAATCATAAAGAAGGCGAACTGTGGCAGTAGTGGGAACTACGTTGGACACTTGACTAGGTAGAGCCAGGCCCTGCGCGACAGGCACAATGGGTCATATAACGCATTAGATAAACCTTATTTTGGGTGTGCAGGATAAATAAGACAACCTGAAGGGGGGAAACCGATCGGTACTGGTTCGTATTGTGTACGTAGATACGTAAAACGTGCAAGAGGGAAACCATCATGTGCTTATGAGAGTTGATGGCAGCAGACCGTATTATTGGTTTCGGACTTCTTGATAAGTATGGAGGTGTGATTACACATGTCAATCACATCGCGATTACGGGCAGCATGGGGTTCACGCCTGAGCCTCAGGACGTGCGCTAGCAGCGCATGTCGGGTGTTTCAAGCGTCAAATTCGCGTCTCAATATCTCGGGATGTAATGGGAATATTGCGATGCAATCAACGCCATTGTGTATGTGCTTTGTCATGCTATGGATTACTGAAGAAAAAATATAGGAGGTCCATTTAAAAAAACATAAGTTTGTGTTAAAAAACACTTATGCTTTCGTTTTAGAATGTTTCCAAACATGTACATTCATGGGCCCCAGCCCTAGATTGATACCGGAGAAAGTCGTTTTCCAATAGCTGTTATTGTTCCAGAGATATTTTGGGTGGGCAAGATAGCTGTGACACCCTGTATACTAAGGTGACAAAAGTTATATTGCCTGCATATATACAGATGAGGGTAGTATAGCGTACACAGGGGATAAAAGGGCATTGCATTGGCTTAGCTCTCATTTGTACTCAAGCGATCCAAATGAAAAAGTGTCAGACGTGACTGTGGCCACAAGATGTGAATTAACAGGCTTTAAACGCGGTTCTAGGCGCTTCAGTCTCGAACCGCACGACCGCTACGGTCCCAGGTTCGAATCCTACCTCGGGCATGGATGTGTGTGATGTCCTTAGGTTACTTAGGTTTAAGTAGTTCTAAGTTCTAGGGGACTGATGACCTCAGATGTTAAGTCCCATAGTGCTCAGAGCCATTTGAACCATTTAAACGCGGAATGGTAGTTGGAGCAGACGCGTAGGACATTCCATTTCGGAATTCGTTAGGGAATTCAATATTCTGGGATCCACAGTATCAATAGTGTGCCGAGAATACCAAATTACAGGCTTTACCTCTCACTTTGGACAACGCAGTGGCCGACAGCCATCACTTAACGGCCGAGAGCAGCGGCGTTTGTGTAGATTTGTCAGTGCCAACAGACACGCAACACTGCGTGAAATAACGGCGGAAATCAACGTGAGACATTCGTCGAACGTATCCGTTAGGACAGTGCGGCGAAATCTGGCGTTAATGGGCTATGGTGACAGACAAGCGCCTCTTCCGAGGTTGTGGCCATATCGGTTCATCCAAGACGACTGGAAAACCGTTGCCCGGTCAGATGAGTCCCGTTTCCAGTTGGTCAGAGGTGATGGTAGGGTTCGGTTGTGGCGCAGACACCTCAAAGCCGTGGACCCACGTTGCCAGCAAGGCACTGTGCAAGCTGGTGGTGGCTCTATGATAGTGTATCCTGTTTTCACATGGAATGGACTGGATTCTCTGGTTATCTTCGGCTACTTGGAGCCCATTTGCAACCATTCGTGGACTTCGTGTTCCCAAACAACGATGGAAGTTTTACGGGTGACAGTGTCATGTTTTCAGGGCCACAACTGTTCGCGATTGGTTTGAAGAAACATTCTGGACATTTCGAGCGAATAATTTAACTACCGAGATTGCCCGATATGGCACGCAATTGAGAGGTCAGTTTGTGCACAAAATCCTACACAGCCAACATTTTCGTAATTATGGACGGCTGTAGAGGCAGCATAGCTCAAAATTTCTGCAAGGGACTCCCACGACCTGTTGAGTCCGTGCCACGTCGGGTTGCTGCACTACGCCGAGAAAAAAAGAGGTCCGACTCTATATTAGGGGGTATCCCATGGCTTTTGACGCCTCATTGTATTCTGAAACGGTGCAGATGGGGCGGTATGCGCTTTATGTCTTATTTGGCAATAAATTTGTTCCATTCGGTCAGCTTACTTGCTGTAGACAACAGTAGCGCCCACTTTAACCTTCGCCCTCGATCTTACATTCAATACTACTCGGTTTCGTTTTGTAGGCTGTTTTTTCAGCAGCAGTGGTTGTACGCTAACAATGATACACAACAATATGGCCAGGTTTATTGGTGGAAAGTCGGTAGATATGCGCCTCGGGTATGGGGGTTTTTCACTGAAAGCAACGGAAAAGCGTCACAAAGATGTTATGCTGATCTTTTCCCGCAATGACATCAGTTACACAGCCTGTCAATGAACAGTGACGGCGCTAGGCGAAAACTGAACTTCGGCGACGAATCAGCTTTGCGAGGCCTCTTTCACTTTCCAGTCAGAAAGAAAATGTTAAATTAAATCAGCTGAATTACACACTAATAATAATTAAACACAAATTTTATTGTTATAATAGACAAGGATTATTGCAATGACAAAAATTATATTAAACAAACACACATTAAAGTAAACTAAACATCCGGCTGTTCGCCTCGCTTAATCTTTCTAAGATCACGTCGTAGTTAATAAGAGCCGCTGCTTCCGCTTCAATTGATAGTACTCACAACGCAGATAGTCTTTTTTGGCACGTCGTGCTTCTTAACCCTCTAACGATAAGGTTGGGGTTGGATCCGACCCCAGCGAGTCTGTTTTGTTTATAACTCCCCATTCTCTTTTCTGAGAGCGCTGTGGTTCCAGCTACCCTAGCAGCCAGTCGTCCCGAGAACGTAGAGGAGGCCACGTCAGTCTGGTGAGTTACCTGCAGCTACCCTCTCTATCCGAAACCTACATTACCCGCGCTCGGGTTGGATCCAACCCCACCTTACTGTTTACGCCACACTTATTAGTTTCTTTTGTGGGGAGGATTCAACCCCATATTGATGTTTATATTACATCTTACGTCACACTTATTAGTTTCTTTTGCGGGGAGGATTCAACCCCATATTGATGTTTATATTACATCTAAGTTTTGTTTTCTCTTCTAGTATCTTACTAAAATGGCGCATCAACTCCTTAGAACTCCTGAGGAGATATACAACGAGTTTCTCCGACAGGAGGCTGAGTCAGAGGATGGCGGAAACATCGATGCAGAAAACTGTTCAGAAACCACCTATTACATTATGTGTACAAAGACATTTATTATTGAGAACTTTATATTTCGAAACTGCTGACACTATAATTATTTTCTACAAGTAGTAAGAGATGTTTCTCATTTACTTCCTATCTTTGGAATTTCTAAAGCACTCAAGTTTCTAGTTGATGACTGAATCTATTGATTTTTACTATGTTTTCAATAATTTTATAGAGAATATATCTATTAAGGTATTTTTTTGTAATCAAATTCCTATTTTTTTTCCAAAGTGCTTTATATTCTTACTTATTGACTATAAAAATAAAAAAAATTGTTATAACAAATATTATATGTGTTTAATTGATAATAAAACTTTTTCCCATTATTCATTTTTTATTTTACCCCGAAAAATCGATATTTGGAGGGTGGGGTCTGATCCAACCCCACCTTACCGTTTATGTCAGGAAACTCCACCTTACCGTTAGAGGGTTAAGCATGTCTTAATCAATTTCAACTTTGAGAAACTTCTCTCGGCAGAAGCTGTATTGACCGGAACTGTGAGCATTATTGTGATTGTTATGTAAAGATTTGGATATACTTCTTCCAATTATTTTCTAATATGTACTGAATAAGTTATTTTGGGTCTTTGACTGAGTCCTGTACATTGGATTTTAAAAGTAGGAGTTAGTTCCTCATAAAAGTTCGAAAGGCTGCATGTTGCTTTTGGCCTCCTCGAAGTGTTGTACCTAAAACATCACAGTGTTTGCGGAGGTCGTCCTTGGATAACGATTTCAAATAAATCATATCGTAAATAAAACGAAACCGTTCCAAATATTTGTTGAGCGATTTGAATAGACATTCAGTGTCTACTGTTGTAGCATCTATCATTTTTAAAAAAGCTAAATCTGTATTGTATTTCAGCAGATTGTATGGGTTCATCAATTTGTTCATAACCGAACATTCGTTTTTTCTGTGCTACTCTTTTTTTTTTAACTGAGACTCAATTTCGTAACTACTATTTTCTACTAACGATCGAGCTTCTGCAACGCTCATTAAATCCTGTGTTACGGAATTCTTGAATCCAGTCACGAAATGAACGTGAAGCATCAGTACGGTAGCGACTTTTCAGGTTCACATGAACCGATTGCCGTAGTTTACTTACATTGTTGACGCGTAGTAAAATCTCACACCACACGTGTATTGCAAAAATAAACTCAAGAGTTAACAATCCCTTCAAGACTGCTTCACAGTCGCTAAGAGTTTCAGAATCATCAGTTCTATTTTTCAGGTCACTCACGCTTTCGATGACACCTTCAAATTGCAAAAATATCGCTTTTGCATCTCCGATTCTATTTTCCCATCGTGTTTCAGACAGAGGTTTCAATGTCAATTTCAATTTAGTTTTTGTAAGATCCCAACGCTTCCTTGATTTTGTAAAAAGCACATAAACTTCATTAATGAAGCCGAAAAATGTTTCAGCTGTTGTAGAAGTGTTACTGGCATCTAGCAAAAGCAAGTTCCAACAATAGCATTCGCAGGGCGTAAACAAAGCTCATGGATTAATATTGAGTTATTCTTGTTCTAACACCTTTATTAATGCCAACCATATTGGCACCGCTGTCATATCCCTGTCCTCGACAGTTCTGGATGTCTAGGCCATTACTTTCTAGTTCCTTTAAAATGGCATTTGTTAAATACTGTCCCATTGTTCCTGCAGTGGCAATAAACCCAACGAAATATTCCTCTACCTCTCCTGTTGAGAAATTACAAAATCTTAATATTATTGACATTTGTTCCACACGGCTCGAATCCCTGGTACAATTGACCATAAAGGCATAATATTTTGCTTGTTTGTCCCTGTCTATAATTTTGTTCATAACAGATTTGGACATTAATGTAATTAATTCATTTTGTATGTCGTGGCTCAGATAATGCTGACAAAGTCGCTTTTCGTTAATACGTTGCAAGTGCTCTTTTAGTTTTAGATCATATTTGGATAACAATTTAAATAGGTCTATAAAATTTCCACTGGTTCCGTTATCGTTCATGTTAAGGGATTCTCGATGCCCTCTAAACGCCGAATTATGTGAAGTTAAGTATTTATAATATCGATCAATCTTTCAAACAAGCTACACCAATACTTATGTGATTCTCTAATCAGTCTCTCGTTTTCCTTATCTATTGTTTTTCCGTATTTAATTGCTTTACAGAATTCCATCAATCTAATCATGCACTCCATGTGTCCTCGACTTTGTTCATGCCTTTGCAATATCCTACTCAGATCTTTCCAGTCACAATATCCTTCTTCTACCATCTGTGTCTGCAAATGTGAAAAAAGTTGACATGGAAAGCAATAAACTTTGTCTTGAGATATGGAGTAAGCTAGCCACTGTTGCTTTTCGCCATTACTGAATTTTCAAGTAAAGTGAAATTTAGTACAATGTCTTTTATTTGCATCTTTGGGGTAACTTTCATCAGGTCTCTAGGTTCTGTTAGGGACAATTTTGAGTTAAATCATGACGCTGCGAATCTGTTACTGGAAATACCCACTTTACAGGATCTAATTCTATAAATGACTCTCTTATATGAACGGTTTGCTCTTGATTATCACTTCTGAAGTCTGTATTCGGCTCACAATCTCGGATCACAGCAGTTTCACCGAACTCTGATGCTGTATCAGAAAGGGTAACAGATTCATTCGATCTTGAAGCTGGTTCTGTTTCAGAAACTAAAGACACTTAGCGAGAGCTTCATCGGAGGTCTCTGGAGCAGTTACACCTGAAGTTTTCTTAAGAAATTTCATCATACTTGAACTCGTAGCTTGGTTGGATATAATCGTCTCAGCCTTTCTTTTTCTTTTTGATGCACTGGATTCCCATTTTCTCCCATGTCTCTGTTTCTTGAGGGTCCTCCAGACATGATGATCTAAAAAATCATTTTGTCCTAAGTACGTTGATAAGCACAGTATGGTACATAGAGCACTAAGTGTCATAGTATAGAGCGAATAGCCTGTGCGATTATCATACATGGCAGAATATATACACTCCTGGAAATTGAAATAAGAACACCGTGAATTCATTGTCCCAGGAAGGGGAAACTTTATTGACACATTCCTGGGGTCAGATACATCACATGATCACACTGACAGAACCACAGGCACATAGACACAGGCAACAGAGCATGCGCAATGTCGGCACTAGTACAGTGTATATCCACCTTTCGCAGCAATGCAGGCTGCTACTCTCCCATGGAGACGATCGTAGAGATGCTGGATGTAGTCCTGTGGAACGGCTTGCCATGCCATTTCCACCTGGCGCCTCAGTTGGACCAGCGTTCGTGCTGGACGTGCAGACCGCGTGAGACGACGCTTCATCCAGTCCCAAACATGCTCAATGGGGGACAGATCCGGAGATCTTGCTGGCCAGGGTAGTTGACTTACACCTTCTAGAGCACGTTGGGTGGCACGGGATACATGCGGACGTGCATTGTCCTGTTGGAACAGCAAGTTCCCTTGCCGGTCTAGGAATCGTAGAACGATGGGTTCGATGACGGTTTGGATGTACCGTGCACTATTCAGTGTCCCCTCGACGATCACCAGTGGTGTACGGCCAGTGTAGGAGATCGCTCCCCACACCATGATGCCGGGTGTTGGCCCTGTGTGCCTCGGTCGTATGCAGTCCTGATTGTGGCGCTCACCTGCACGGCGCCAAACACGCATACGACCATCATTGGCACCAAGGCAGAAGCGACTCTCATCGCTGAAGACGACACGTCTCCATTCGTCCCTCCATTCACGCCTGTCGCGACACCACTGGAGGCGGGCTGCACGATGTTGGGCCGTGAGCGGAAGACGGCCTAACGGTGTGCGGGACCGTAGCCCAGCTTCATGGAGACGGTTGCGAATGGTCCTCGCCGATACCCCAGGAGCAACAGTGTCCCTAATTTGCTGGGAAGTGGCGGTGCGGTCCCCTACGGCACTGCGTAGGATCCTACGGTCTTGGCGTGCATCCGTGCGTCGCTGCGGTCCGGTCCCAGGTCGACGGGCACGTGCACCTTCCGCCGACCACTGGCGACAACATCGATGTACTGTGGAGACCTCACGCCCCACGTGTTGAGCAATTCGGCGGTACGTCCACCCGGCCTCCCGCATGCCCACTATACGCCCTCGCTCAAAGTCCGTCAACTGCACATACGGTTCACGTCCACGCTGTCGCGGCATGCTACCAGTGTTAAAGACTGCGATGGAGCTCCGTATGCCACGGCAAACTGGCTGACACTGACGGCGGCGGTGCACAAATGCTGCGCAGCTAGCGCCATTCAACGGCGGAAGCGGGCTGTAAATATGGTATAAAGAAAAGTAAGTGTATTTTCCGTTTAACATCCATCTTTCTACGGCGATCAGCTTCCTCCGTAAGTATATAATTTAATAATTTATTTTAGAAAATTTTTTTAGTCTGTATGAACGACTTTACAACAAAACAGTCTCCTTCGAGTTCCATGCGTTACTGCCGTCTAATGCGCAATCGCTGATACGCGAAAAGATATACTGCGCGAATCGTGTGATGTATAATAGGCCTACCACAACCAGTCTGCAGTCCCAAACTTGTATGCTTGCGCGCTGCCGCATAGGTGTACACCTTAGATGCAACTTGTAATATGACTTAACTGTCATAATGTTGCCAGTCGACCCTAGAGAAATACTACTACATTTGTACGGAAACAGAGACGGACAACTAAGTAGCTAAAATTTTAACAGGTTCAACAACTTTTTTGCGAGGCCCCAACAGGCGCAAGGCCGTCAGCGCTCGCTGGCGTCTAACGCCGCCACTGTCAATGAAAGTGAAGCACTCAGAAGAAACGGTCGGATGTCAAGGTAACTTCGTGCACGTAAATGGCTACATGGACTTTCCGAGCATAGTGTTTCTGTTATATAGCTAGAGAAGGCCGAGATGCACGCGCTAACTCACGCAGGCTGGCGTTAGGTCTGAAACAGCATACGTAATGAATGCTATAAAGAAAAGTACGTAGCTGCTGGAATACTTAACTTTAATCCATCATTTGTATACAGCGTTCTTGATGATACAAGTGAGACTCTCTCTAGAAATGGTTAATGGCGCCTTGCTAGGTCGTAGCCATGGACTTAGCTGAAGGCTATTCTAACTATCTCTCGGCAAATGAGAGAAAGGCTTCGTCAGTGTAGTCGCTGGCAAAGTCGTCCGTACAACTGGGGCGAGTGCTAGTACGTCTCTCGAGACCTGCCGTGTGGTGGCGCTCGGTCTGCGATCACTGACAGTGGCGACACGCGGGTCCGACATGTACTAATGGACCGCGGCCGATTTAAAGCTACCACCTAGCAAGTGTGGTGTCTGGCGGTGACACCACAGTTTACGACCCTATTGTGGCACTTCCGACCAAGCGGTTTCGGACCGTGGTGTTTCCGGCCAGGTCTTCCTCCACTGCTGATCTACGTCAGTCGCTCAGCAGCAGCGGACGTGCTGTAACCGTCATTCTGGCAGTGTCCTCGCCCACAGCCCTCGTTTCTGTGCGATTTCGTATGCCACTTTAATTCTATACACCGCGAGTAATGGAGTAATGACAACAACGAAAGGAATTATGTCTCTTTTCAAGGGTGGTCATCGCGACCAGATGCACAGAAAATGTGGAAGTATACGAACTGGTTGTGTGTGAGTTCCGGACAGAGTAAGTGCCAAGACTTCAAAAATTGCGAGTGGCAGAATCGTGGCTGAAAAGCGACATTCTTGACTACCTGACGAAACGGATGCGTAGAATAAAAAACGAATCCATAACTGCAAGGAAAGAGTCCGCGAAGAAAAGACAGTGCCTACTTTCCAAATTTCTAAAGAGGAACTCCAAGTTTTGGAATATAAAGGTTTAATTTTCCTCACAAATATGCCAAATCATGATAACTCCAAGACTGTATTGTATAGAGCAAGAAGAGCAGGTATTGGGACGACGTAGCCTAGTTTACACGACGACATTGGGTTGCGCCACTCGTTGGAAGGAATGAGTTGCACGCAAATGGTTTCATGTTTGACTGTAGACACAGCGCCACCAGTATACACTTCAGTTTCGCCGTTTTGAGGGTCTGTCTGTCGTGTCTGAAACTAAAGTTTTGGCAGCTGCACGTCGCACGAGTTGTGATGGAGTTAAATCTAGTAGCGTGGAATCACTACATAAGAAGAAGAAAAAATAAGAAACGTGTTTCGATTCGTGACTGGAGTTACTCAGCATCCTTGCTGAAATAATTTATAATGGAAGACCCAAGAAGTTCTTTCAGTTATCTTAGAATGTCACGCCGGCCGGTAGCCGGTGTGGTCGAGCGGTTCTAGGCGCGACAGTCTCGAACCGCAGGTTCGAATCCTGCCTCGGGCATGGATGTGTGTGATGTCCTTAGGTTAGTTATGTTTAAGTAGTTCTAAGTTCTAGGGGACTGATGACCGCGAAGTTAAGTCCCATAGTGCACGGAGCCATTTGAATTTAGAATGTCACGAGAACTGTTCACGTTTCTTCTAAGTAGAGTTAATTATGCGATAAGGAGTAAAGCTACTGTAATGCACGAAGCATTGTTGCACAGAACTGAAATTAAATATCATGTTGCGTGCATTACACTCGGGAACACTCGGCATGTTATAAGATGCGGTTTTAGTTGGTGCTGACACTTTTTCCATTAACACCAATAATTATTAACATTAACAGTAATAATTATTAACATTAACAGCAATAATTATTCGAAGGAGGCCGCATTAAGAAGAGAATGGTTTTGAAACTACTCTCTTGAAAATAGATCTGTACAGTGACAACATTTCAAAATTCTAACATATGTGAATGGGGACCACTGCTGTGACGTTATAAATAGATGAATATTGAATAAAGAATGCAGCTTCTTGATTTGTGTAGCCTTCCCTCCTGTCAACAATATTCCTTAACAAAGAGTTGGCCAACTCGAACGATGGGAATTAGTCTTGTAGACGAGAGCAATGCCACATCTAGAATTACTTGTATTTTTCTTAATTCAGTTGTATATGTGCTCCTAACCCAATAAATTTTGCCCTGCAGCTCAGATACTGTCAAACCATGTTCTGATCGCACGTGAAGGTCTCAGGAGCAGCAATATGTTGCTTATTTTTGAAATCAGCATCACTGAAATCCCACAAACACCTCTGCAATGCATAGATATCCAAAAAGCGAACAATGTTCTCCGCTCCCCATTTCATATTTTAGTTTGTCTACACTCCATGAACACACACAACCTCAAAACTCATGCAACTAATGTCGCTAAAGTTGGAAAACGCCGAAAGTGTTTAGTTTCGCCAACCCCGAGTTGCGCAAACGAGCGGCGCGCATGCGCCGTGGACGGTAGCATGGTTGCGTGCAACCTAGTGTCGTCGAGTAAACTAAGCTTTAGGACCTGGCTCTAGTTCAGAGATTCATCTGCTCCAAGAAATTTTGAAATTAAGTGAAGTAATAACTGTTTTTTTCTTTTTCTTAATTACGATCGGTTGCCATAAGAAACTAAACTCTTCAGTAGATCGAAAACATTTGAACGTATACTTACCGATAAAAAAGTTGAACGAGGAAGTAGTAAAAGCTGTACTTGAAATTACGAACGTTTCCATTGGCCTCCTCTTCAAAAGAGAAGAAAAGGATATGTAAATCTTGGCAAAAGTGTAAAAGACATTATAAATACATGTAACGATTCACGGATTTGAGAAGATGTTACAAAAAATTAAGGGAGAAATTAAAACTCGTAAGATAAAAAGTTTAATCATTTCCTGCAGTAATGTGGTAGAAAGGAAAAAACTTAAAAATATATAAAAAGGAAAAAACACTTAAACATGCATGTGTACCATGTGCAAAGACAGTCTTAATCTGGGACAGAAGTGGAAGAGATGTTCTCATTATTAAAACGGCCGGAAAATCCACGGCTAAAATGTTTGTTGTTGGAAATACTTCATTGACGTCACGGGTCGTAAACTCGCGGTCGGAAAGTTCATGACACCACATAAGCACCATAGCCGGGAATGTAAATGATAAGATTTGCAACTTTCTTTAACAGGTAGAAAGTCCACCAGAGTGTATTATTGTTCGTGTTTTGTATTTTGTTACCGGGCCTATTAGCCTATACAGGGTGATTCATGAAGATATGCAAATACTTTAATATGTTATTCTACAAGTAAAACTAAAGAAAAAAGTTCATATAAAAAAAACATAGATCCGCAAATATTTAGTTATGAAGTTATTGTTTATAAAAGATTTTCCCTGAATATTTAGTGACTTTGCTAATATGGAGCCGCCGCGAAACTCTACGAGGTTAAAGTAAAGCACAATTTCCATTTATTTTGTTGTTATTGGTCTGGTGAATCTAATGTCCGTCCCCGGTAGCTGTGTGGTCCAGCGCGACGGACCGTCAATCCTAAGGGCACGGGTTCGATTCCCGGCTGGGTCGGAGATTTTCTCCGCTCAGGGACTGGGTGTTGTGTCGTCCTAATCATCAACATTTCATTCCCATCGCCACGCAAATCACCGAAGTGGCGTCAAATCGAAAGACTTGCACCAGGCGAGCGGTCTACCCGACAGAAGACCCTCGTCACACGACATTATTACGGTAAATCTAATAAAACATGTCCCAAACGAGTATCTGCGGTTATTTTCCAGAACATTCAGAGATGCTAGAATTGTTAATACAAGTAAATTTGTTTACTTTCCATTAACAATGTAGAAACGTTTACGTCATTGTTGGCAACCGTTAGTAAGTTGTTTCAGTCGTCTCCTAACCTTGAAACGAGTTACTTTTCTGTATTGTTCAGTGAAAGAACGTAATAATAACAGTGTATTTAAATGAAACTACATAGTAACTGTTGTAGTTTGTAGATTATTTATGAAATAGGGATGCTTTCCAAATTTACGACGGAGGAATATGCCGATATGGTGTTTATTTATGGCAAATGTGATGGTAATGCTACGACTGCAGTTAACGAATGTCGCGGACGTTATCCGACTCAGATTACGAATACACGAACCATTAGCGGAGTATTTCGAATCTTACAGGAGACAGGTTCTCTACCTACTGCAGACACACGTCTGGGCATTGTTTTATTAGATTCACCAGACCAATAAATAAAATACATGGAAATCGTGCTTTACTTTAACCTCGTACAGTTTTGCGATGGCTTCATTTTAGCAAAGTTGCTAAATATCAGGCAAAATCTTTTATTAGCCATAACTTCGTAACTAAACATTTACGGACCTATGTTTATATGGCTTTTTTCTTTAGTTTTACTTTTAAATATTTGCATATCTCCGTGAATCACCCTGTATAAGAGGCGAGACCAGAGTCAGATGTTGAGTGATCATTGTGAAGGACATGGAGAATCTGTGTACTCGTGTGAGACAGCATTATCAGCACCTAATAGTGTTTGAAAGGGACATAACTGTAGGTCTCCATTTGGCCGGCCGGTCGAACCGCGCCATACCCAGATTTGTGAGGTATTCGGAATTGATGTTTGACTGCATGGGAATGCGAGGGCAGGCATTCTCGTCCTCAAGGTCCCGGTCGACCACGTCTGACCAACACAAGGGAGAATCGCCACACTGTGCACCAACGACGTGGTAACCCTTCACATCTGCGCTTGCCATCCGAGTAAAAGTAATGGACTGCTGGCAACATTCAGTGTCATTCCGCATCAGTCGTTGGAGGCTATCACCAGCCGAACTAAGAAATTACCGTCCCATACGTAGGTTGGTGCGATCACTACAACACGAACCGCTGCGTTTGAAGAATGATGCCGTTACCAAGAAGCATGGACTGCTGATTAATGGCGTCGCTCTGCACTCAGCGATGAGTCGCGGTTATACACTAGCCTGGATGATCACCTTTGACCAGGGCATGCTTCCAGTGTTTTGGAGAGTTACAGCGGCTTTAATCTTGGCATCATGGTATGGGAAGCCGTAGGGTATGACTTCAGGTCACGGCTGGTAGTGACTGAAAGACCGTGACGGCACAACGGTGCGTCACGAACATCGTGCGTCCTTGTGTTTACCTCTAATGCCACAGTACTGTGGTGCCAGTTTTCAACAAGACAATCCTTGGCCACGCATGACACATATCTCTATGAACTGTCTGCGTGATGTTGAGGTACTCCCGTGGCCAGCAAGATTCCAAATCTGCTCCTGATGACACGTATATGGAACCAGCTCGAGCGTATTCAAGTGCCAGCATCCGGTACATCAAGGAGCAACTGCAGCAGTTATGGACCATCTTACCTCAGAAGAGGATACAACGGTTTTAGGACACCATTTCAGCCGAATCACTGCATTCGGGACCTCATTTGGATGAAATAAGCTATGGAAGGAGTCGATTTTCCGCGAAATCAAACTGATTTGAAACTCCCAGTGCAACAGTTATTGCGCGCCAGTTGTCCATAAGTGTAATTTATCTAATCTGAAAATCCCAACTGACATCGTAATACAGTTGCACTGCTAAAATTCCATTACTGTAGCCGTTATTTTAAAAGCTCTACGATTTGGCGAGGTGAGGTGCCAAGCGTTTGAGTAGGTGCCAGTGGGGATTTGAGGCGAGAGAGAGCTTTCCACTGAAAATATTATTAGAATAATCCTATAAAAATAATTTCATCTATGTCTTTTACGATTAATGGATCCCGCGGATCAGTATTAAGACGAAGACATCTTTGTTATAGATTTTTGTGGTGAGGGCTCCTAAACCTGCGTAGCCTGTGCAGAAATGCGGTCCTGATACTTAATCTGTATGATTCTTCATGTACTGTTACATATAACATGTTCTATATAACCTTGTCACCATAATTCTTCATATATGTTTCCAACTATCAGAACAACATTTTTGCAGTTGGTATTATGAAGGGGGTAAGTAATTTGTTGTATAGTCTATACTGGTAAAATTTCCCGGCTATTTCTTTCCAAACAGTGACTAGTGTTTGATTAAATAGAAACTGAATAATAATGATTCTACAATGGCGAATTTTGTTGCTCGTTTTTTGTGAAATATGTAATCTGTATCGAGCGATGAGGACTGCAACATATTTGATATTACAGCCTGCTCCGAAATGAAAAGTAAGAGAAACTTTAATGCGTTTAGCCTTCGGTAGGTAAAAACAGCAGATAGTGTGACAAGGCTCTTGTCAGTATAGGCCGCCGCTGTGTCTTAAACCACTCTACCTTAATTTTGTTTTTTCTTCTCTCACAGAGAGTGTTTTCTCTTCACGTGTACATCTTCTCTCTCTCTCTCTCTCTCTCTCTCTCTCTCTCTCTCTCTGTGTGTGTGTGTGTGTGTGTGAGAGAGAGAGAGAGAGAGAGAGCGAGAGCGAGAGTGTGCGCGCGCTGGCGCGAGAGATGTGGTGAGGGAAGAGGAGGGGAGCTAGGAGAGGTAGCTGTCACGCTTCTGAATTCATTCACGTTGCAGAAGCTGGACATAAACATCTGCCAAACGCAAGTAGCGGTTCCGCATCTTCTTTACGAAGCATGTTTTGTACCGGTATCTTAGTAAAGTTACTAAAGGGAACAGGAAAAAACCGCAAGGAAAGTAGCAATATGTGTCTTATAGAAATGTCCATTGCACTTTACGAAATCATCTTTGATAGCTAAAGAGACGGATTATGTGCCAGGTGGATGTCCTGAAAAAATAGTTCGTCCAATCAATTATAATTTTTTTTAAAATCTTCTGGCACAAAGTTAATGACCAGACACCTGAGACAATGTTGGTAACCAGTTTAGTATAATTTTCAGTCGCGCACTCTGTAAAATAAAGGATTGTAATGTATTTTACTGTTCAGACATTAACAAAGCACATTACTAGCAGTGAAAGAGGAGTCTCATTCATAAAACCTAACGCAGTAGATAAGATTCAGATAAATCATTCTCACAGAGGAACTGCCGTCGCTGGTAAATATTTACAGGTACATGTTCAAAGAATAGCTCCTTTCTTGACACAGAATAGTCCCAAGGCGTCTTATCAACAGCGGAAATCCAGTGTAAGCAAGACGCCCGATCTGCTTGCCCGTCCCCTTCTTTATCTCTCCGGCCCCCTGCCCTGCTCTCCCTCCACCAAATCTGTTTCCGACCATATACGTAAAATTGTGGTGAAGGGAAGTTGCGACATGCAGGAAGTAGCCTACCTCCGAGGGGTTATGAGTACTCTCCCTCCTCCCCGCAACTCATCCCATGACCCAACAGCACACGCTATTCACTCGTTCCGTCGCTCGCGTTTGTCATTCGGGATGGAGCAACATGGCGGACATGAGACATGAAGTACGGGTTGAAGAGCGTTTAAAAATAAAAATCGGTAAGTTATTTAAACTGTTAAGAGTATCTTTATTCAATACTTTGAAGTTTAAAGCATGAAGTTCTGTCTTCCTTGTCCAGTCTGTGAGGTGTGTGCTTCGGTAAACGGTTATACGTTTCATTAATGTTTGTCAACATGATATTTGAACAGGTGGTGCGAATAAGATAAACATAAGCATGTAAATTATTTTCTGAAGTTGTGAATCACAACGCAGTAACGTTTAGAAACAGATCCTTACATAACGAAGGCTTTCAATAATTATCAGCTTCGATTTTGCTTGGTTAGCTGTGTTAGCTACGGTGTGTAGACAAGCTACTACTGTACCCGTCCATTCATACGAGTACTTCAGTAGTCAAAATCTCTTTATCAGGAAGTCATACATAACATAATATCACGTTATTTCATAAACTGTATTAATGGTAAAATTAAGATCCGAGAGCCAGACCTTGTACAAGATAATGGTTAACTTTTTACAATTGGGACATGTATGAGAGTGATGATAAATGCCGTCCATTCATAAGTGTTGATTGACTATTGGATTCCCAGGAAATTACTGAATGAACGCCTTGCTTCCTTTCGATGATGAATGAAGAGTAGCAAAAAATGAGTAATCATTAGTAATGTTACTAGGCTCATACTTACTGCTGCAGCAGCATTTTGAATTGATGTTATCTGTTCTGGGAACTTGTTGACTGTGCTGTTGTATAACATTTTATATTAGTTATGAATTATCAATTGGAGTGTAAAGCATGCTTTATAGAAGATACCATATCCGTATTTCTGATATTTCTGCTTTGTAAAAAGTCAAGTTCCAGGTACTAATACATGAGACGACAAAAATCGAAATCAGAATAAATAATGGAAGGAAATTTTAATGTTTACCACATCACATGTATAAGAATCGTCTATATAATTTGACTTCTTCGTTAGGAGAGTGGAGGTCTGAAATGTGTAAACAGTGTGATAGTTTACCATAATGTTCTCTATAAGAAAACTGAGAACTGGAGAGAGAAGACTTTTGTTAAGATATTACGTACATTGTCAATGTTTCGAATGTTTTTCACTAACTACAATTAGTTCAGTGCACATTTGTTGCTTAGCATCTGAATTTCTTATTGTTAACATGGAACATACAGTTTAGTTATCAGGAACAACTTATTTCTTTTGTTTATTTGGCTCTGAATTAACAAGTGTGTTAAGTTAATTGTCTGCATAAGAACGTCTGTTCAAATCAAAATAAACAATGGAAGGAAATTTTAATGTTTACAAGACCTCATTTATAATGTTTGCTCAACAAGTCCTTTATTGAATAGTAGCAGTTCTCAGTCACAAATGATACTGTATACTCCTCTGGCTTGATTAAACCACAAGTATTTAATTGCATCTCATTCCTAGAATTAGTTTGCATTAGAGCTGGAAATCTTTTTTTCCAGTTGTGACTCAATCTTGTTGACAAATGTCATATATATGAGAATCTGTTAGTTACCAAACAGTTTGGGCAAATGATACTCATAAATTGTATTCTTTGATTATCTCCACTATGTAAACATTACTGTACTAAAAATTAGTGTGTGTAAATAGTTGTGCACAGATGTACTGAAAGTGAATGTTATTTCAGTTTTAAAGTTTTTATTTATTTATTTTTCAATCTAAATACTATTTGATCTCATCTACTCCATCACTTTCCTTCTAGGTGAAGCAAAAAATCTCCAGTGTCGTAGTCATGGTTCAGTTGGTCAACGTGATGTGTACTGCACATTGACACTTGATCAGGAAGAAATTTTCCGCACTACTACTATCGAACGAACTCTAAAGTAAGTATTTTAACACTAATCTGATGCTAGAAGACAAGTGCTATATTTAGAGTAAATGTCTCTGTTGCTACCTGTATCTGATGAATGTTTCCAAAAGCACTATTTCAATTATTTGATCATTTTTGACTGTTGGAGTTTAAATTAATTTGTGCTGGTCATTTGATCAGACTTTACTGGATTTCATATTCAGCTTTTGCAAAAGAAAACAAAGAATACCATATATTGCCCATGTCATCTCATGATGAAAAATTTGACATAACTGGCTATGTAAATGTATTATGTTGCTTGATGACAGTGAGATATTAATAATTGTTTGTGCTGTACTATGTTGTTGTTATGTACCTCAGTGGAAGTGATCACAAACATTTTTGTTACTAATGGTGGGAAAAGAAGTGAGTAAAATATTATATGACGGGAATAATATTAACTGTGATTAGCATTTAAGATTTTCATAACTCTGGTCATATTGACCAGTGTAGCTACTGTTAAAATATATTTTGCTGTTGATTCAAACTTTATCATATTGCCTGTATTTCATTCAAAGTTCAGGTGGTGCTAGAATAGTATTTCAGTTAAGCTAATTTTGATGTAAAGATGTTAATTTATCACTTTGTTGCAAAAATGAAACTGCCAACTAAGAAATTGCTCTTTTATCAAAGTAAATGTCAAAAGTTAGTGTTCTTTTTTCTGTAACAGTATCAGAGTTATTTTATGCACATTCACAAAATCTTGTTTTAACAGCCCCTTCTTTGGTGAGGAGTTTCAATTTGAAGTACCAAGAAAATTTCGCTACTTGTCAGTGTATGTTTATGACCGGGACCGTCATCTGAAACAGGACAAGGTGCTGGGGAAGGTAGCCCTGAAACGTGAGGAACTGAATAGCTATCACAATAAAGATCATTGGTTCCTCATTCGACCCGTCGATGCAGATAGTGAAGTTCAGGTATGTTGCTAATTTTTAAATTATCGTTTTTATTGTGTGCCTTGTGAGAACCAATATTTTAAGAGTACCACACTTACATGTGAGAATGCTTACCAAACACTCTTCTGTCGTTTATTGTCATTATCCTGAAAAAAGGAACAGAAAATTTTCTTTATAAACTAAACTTTGTCCTTACCCCCCCCCCCCTCCCCCCCCCCCTTTATGCACACCCTTCTATTAAAAGTAGCACTTTTCTTCAGTAATGCTATTGTAGTGATGTGGCATCTGATAAGCTACTTACAAAAATCACAATTGAACATTTTTCTCAAGTGCTTCACATTCTGCCAGCTGTGAGAATGTCTGGATTAATTACTGGTATAATCTTGTGGTGCTGTTCTATAGTCTTCAATCAGTAGTGGCACTTTCATGTTTTATGTTGTACATAAATGACTGCAAATCACTGTTAAGACTGACAAGACTGAAGGAGCTTCTTTGGCTTCATGTTACCATTCTTCATACAACTTTGATTCAAGACGGGCAAGCTGACTACTATGTTTGATAATTGCCATGAAGGGTGGCAGTTATCTTACTGGTTTCTCAGAGCTACAGTATGTGACAAAAATATCCGGACACCCCCAAAACCATACGTTTTTCATACTGGGTGCATTGTGCTGCCACGTACTGGCAGGTACTCCATATCAGCAAAGTCAGTGGTCATTAGACGTTGTGAGAGAGCAGAATGGGGCGCTCCACGGAACTCACGAACTTCCAATGTGGTCAGGTGATTGGGTGTCACTTGTGTCTTACGTTTCTACGTAAGCTTTTCCACACTCCTAAACATCCCAAGTTCCCCTATTTCTGATGTGACAGTGAAGTGGAAATGTGAAGGGACACATACAGCACAAGAATGTTCAGTCTGACATTGTCTGTTGACTGATAGAGACCGCCGACAGCTGAAGAGGGTTGTAATGTGTAATAGGCAGACATCTATCCAAACCGTCACACAGAAATTCCAAACTGCATCAGGATCCACTGCAAGTACTAAGACAGTAAGGCGGGAGGTGAGAAAACTTGGATTTCATGGTTGAGCAGCTGCTCATAAACCACACATCACGCCGGTAAATACCAAACGACGCCTCGTTTAGTGTAAGGAGCGTAAACATAGAACGATTGAACAGTGGAAAACCATTGTGTCGAGTGACGAATCACGGTACACAATGTGGCGATCCGATAGCAGGGTGTGCCCAGTGAATGTCATCTGCCATGTGCGTAGTGCCATCGGTAAAATTTGGAGGCACTAGTGTTATGGTGTGGTCATGTTTTTCATTGAGGAGGCTTGCACCCCTTGTTTCGTGTGGCATTATCACAGCACAGGCCTACATTGATGTTTTAAACACCTTCTTGTTTGCCACTGTTGAAGAGCAATTTGGGGATGGCGATTGCATCTTTCAACACAATCGAGCACTTGTTCATAATACACGGCCTGTGGCGGAGTGGTTACACGACAATAACATTGCTATAATGGACTGGCCTGCACAGGGTCCTGACTTGAATCTTATATAACACCTCTGCGGTGTTTTAGAATGTCGACTTCATGCCAGGCCTCGTCGACCGACATCAGTACCTCTCCTCTGTGAAGCTGTGAAGAATGGGCTGCTAATCCCTAAGAAACCTCCTAGCACCTGATTGAATGTATGTCTGCGAGAGTGGAATCTGTCATCAAGGCTAAGGGCAGGCCAGCACCATATTGAATTCCAGCATTACCGATGTAGGATGCCACAAGCTTGTAAGTCATTTTCAACTAGGTGTCCAGATATTTTTGATCACGTAGTATATATTGGTGTCACTCACTGTGAAATGTTTTGGGAATGGTAGGGAGTGTGTCAGTAAGTGATCCTAAGTAGTTAATCAGAGAGGAGCAGTTAGGCACTGTGAATGGGAGCAGTGAGTTGAAGGTGTCAGATTCATTGAATGAGGATATATTGGGGAATGATAGTGGTCATAATGTCTTAAGACATATACGCCATAATAATGAATATAATTCTGATGCGTACAATATAGAGGTGAAGTTACATTGCAAAGTGATGTGATATGTCAACTTGCAACTAGATTACTAACATGATCGTGGACCTTGCTACAGAGCAGTGTATCACCACAACCTTGTTAAAAAAAAAAAAAAAAAAAAAAAAAAAAAAAAAATGGGGCTGGGGATAATATTGGAGGCGTGACAGTGACATTCTTGTCAGATTTCCATTTTTTTCTAAGTAGATGTATGTAACACACACCAAAGCATTATGGTATATTTAAATTGTAGTAGCAAAAAGTTTCATTTAATGGAGTTGACAGCCATAATGCTTTGTATAAATGTAAGATTGCAGAACATAAGCCCACAAACCTTGATGAGCAGCAAAACTATAAATGGAATGAATGAAATGCACTTCAGTGCCTTTATGCTTAACATTAGCATCTCTGTCCTTTGTTTACTTTTCTGTGTACACATTGCTGGCGAAAGTTTTGGAAAGAGGCACTGACAGGCAGACTGGATTTTCTGTGCTGCGCTTAGATCGGTGATGAACATCTTCACAAAGCCAATTGGAAGATAGTTTTATGTACACAATGAGAGAATGTGATGCATGGCTCTTGCCCAAATGAATGTAACATCTAATTTGCTTACAAAGTATGGTATTGTTCAATTTACATAACAGAAGAATCAGTAATAAATGTAAACTCTTCCACTGCTATGTGCATTTGTATGACACACATAGTCTTTTTCCATTTTCACCATGTGCATCATATTCAATCACTCAAGGGCTCATGAATATTTGCCTGTTCTGCATACACATCACAACTTTGTTGAAAGCAAATAGGTGCCACATACTACTGGCCAGTGACAAAAGTTCTGTGGTGTAGGTTATGTAGTGACAACACCAGATGACAGTGGTTGTTACCTCATTATGGTGTAGTGCCAGTACATGTTCCTCACTGGTACTGGTGTTTTGTTTACATACATGACATTGGATTGTGCTAGTTTTCAAAAAGACTTTGTGGATACACATGCAAGTTACGGATGATACGTCCACAGATGGGACGAACAAAGTTTCATCTTCCACTGACAAAGACAGTGGAAGTGAGCTGTCATGTGAAGGGGTGTCTTTTACTGATGGGGTCTCTACTTCACAAAATAAGTGGTCTGATGTGCAGGGAAATGTAAACAGTTTTGTTTTTTCTGGTAACTGTGGAGTGGTCAATACACTTTTTAGCAATCTACATGCAAATATTTGTCCCACTAACGTTTACAATTTCTTCCCTGATGAAGAAATATGCAGTTTCATAGTGAAGGAAATAAACAGTTTGGGTGAACAAAAGATAGATATTTGAATAACTGCAGCAACATTGTGACAAAGAAAATGTAGATGAACATGATGAGGTGTTCAAAATTGGGAAGCTTGTGGACACACAATTCCACAAAGCTTTAACTCCAGGTGAAGTTGTTTGTATCAATGAAACAGTGGTTCCATTTTATCAACGGTTACGCTTTTCTTCAGTACATTCCTGGAAAGTGTTTGAAATAGGGAATGAAACTGTATAAAGTGTCTGCAGTAGGTGGGTGTACTTAAATGTTAAAGTGTATTGTGGAAAAGTAGTTAATGCTATAGACATTACAACTACTACCACTACTACTACTGTGGATTTAGTGGAGTCACTTTTGAATTCTGAAAGGATACTTTTTGTAGAGAACTTCTACTCTTCTATAAACTTAGCATATGTTCTATTAGAAATACAACCTTCTCATTTGGGAACACTCTGCAATAAAAGGGGCAAATCCAAAAACTGTTATCACTAAACCATTGAAGAAGGGGGAAATTGTGGTAGTGGAAACACAACACTGTGGCATGACAAGGGCATCATTTTTTTCACAGCCAAACACAACCTGAGCTTGTGGCAGTGAAAGTGAGGAGGAGTGAAAAATCCAAATGCAGTTGTGGATTACATTGCAGCCAAAAACTTCATTGATCTTTCAGATAAAAAAAAAGCTACGACTCATGCCTGAGGAAGTCAGTGACGTGGTACTGCAATGTGGCTGAAGTACCACAATGTGGCCTTTGAATTGCTATTCAGTACTATGTTTGTAAATGCTTGTGCTTTGTATGTTCAAATTAAAAAACAAAAAATGGGTATCATTGCTTTCAGCAAAGCTGTTGCAAATGAGTTACTCGGGATTGATGATGATCAGGAGACACCAGTGAATGGGAATCACAAACTGGTTGAAACTGCAGTGAGATGTTGACGTTACCAGAAACTCTCCATAGCAGGTGAACAAAGGCATGCTATCAAGCATAAGAAGCAGGTGTCATTGAAATACCAAATCTGTCCTCAAGACTTTTATGCGCATGGCCTGTCCCCCCCCCCCCCCCCCCCCCCCCCCCCTCCGCCCCCGCCCAATGGACAAATGTGTAAAAAAAATTTTTTTCGTTTTGATAAGTGAAGCAGTTATATGACTGGTAGTTGGAGTTTTTATTTGGCATTAATAACGTCTTCCTAAGATCAAGAGTGATGCACATGGCCCTATAAAAATTCTATTTGTATCTTAAGATTAAAATGGACTGTGTGCATCATATTTCAGGGTGTATACGATCCGGAAGAAACCCGGGAATTTTTTCATCCGGGAGAAACCCGGGAATTTTTTAGAATTCCGGGATTCTTCATTGTTTTAGATTTCAGTTTTGTAGGTTTGACGTGTAAGAT